>NC_069657.1:61551856-62201856 GCF_027244095.1 Hemicordylus capensis
TAATGTTTACTTTAAAGAATGTGTAAATGGTGCTATCAAGAAATCTGATAAATTTTATCCCAGTTTTTTGTGTACCACTTCAAATGTATGAGATTTATTTTTCTATTGGAAAAAATAAACAGTCTTAAAGCATTAAAATTGGTAGATTTTAGTAATTTAACAGTGAATGTAATCCCTATGTCAGAGTTGCATTGGAAATTTTCATGATGGGTCACGCAAATTACAGCACACATACTGACAAGTATTGCACAGTTTGATATGAGCATTCCCCTTTAAGGTTTTGTCTGATGCAAAGTGTCTACGTGATCAGGAGCCTAAGAAATCTGACATGCTTGAAAAAGATGCTTTATTATTACAAGAAATATTGGTTACACACTGAGATGGTAGTTCTTCAAATGGACAAAAACAATCATAACCTGTATGCGTACAGTGCACAGATCCCATACTTGTAAAACATACTGTATGTCTGTTAAATTTAAGTCTTCATTAGGAGGAAAAAATGAATGTAGCCTTAATTATTTAAAGGTTTTCCCTCCTTGAATCCACTTTCTCAGGAGCATTAATTCACATAGTTAGCTGCAGTTTGTATATCAGTGCCACGACTGGTAAGTATTATCCTGCATTACAAGTTTGTCAGCAGAACATATAGCACAGACAGATCATACAAGGTTTGTGGTACTTAAAGTACTAAACACAAGACTTTTACATTTCTAGAGTATATCCTGTATCTTACAAAAATGGGTGTCATGAGCTGAGTTTGTAATTTTAAAAATACAGATCAACATCTAGACTAATGTGCTGATGTTAGCATTGCACATGAACTATGGAGAAGGGAAATTTTAAATCAATCTCCCCTTTTTTCTAAAGCCCACGATGATTCCTGAAAATATATGCCTGAGGGCTGCATGGCCATCAGGTACTTATTTTTGGGTGTCATAGTGGGCTTCAGAGAAAAAGGAAGATTGATGAAAATTGCCCCTCTCCAGTAGTTCACACACAGCATTACAACACCAGCACTTCATTAGTATGGATGTCAGTCAGAGTAAAACAATTGGGATTAAGCAAAAAACAAAATCATCTACAAAGTATCAGATTGGAATGGAAAATGTGTTAAAAGGGTTTTTAGATAAACAAGCACAAAATTTCTGTTTTTAAAATAGCTTTATACAGAGCTATTTTTAAATAGCTTTATAGGATAGCTGTTCTCTTGTTACAATTACATTCATTGGGGTTCACTAGATAATGTTCATATGAAAGCATAGACACTTTAGTAATTCTAAATGGGGGTCTGAAGCATATATAGTAATCATGAGAAAGAGCTCTGATGAGAGGCGTATTTGTAATTGTTGTATAAATATGCACCTGGTATGTTTGTTTTTTAATTATATGGAGTTTGTAATAAACAGAGTATAATACCTGTTTTCACTTTTCAGTTTTATGGAGGAAACATATACACCACAATCCAGCAAACTGTTCTAGACACACGTGCTCCATAGTTCAAAAGTCCACAGGTGCACATGGAATGCCCCCTTTCAAAATGGCTGCCTTCCCATTCTTTTCAAAAACAGAATCAAATTCCATGTGAACTTCCTGTTGCATCTGTATGTGCTTCTTTCTCATGAATGGGTAAGCTTGAGTAGGCAACTGCCTACATGTTCTTTAGAGTTTATGTGGAGCTGAGAATCATGGTACCTTTCTCATAAAAATGAATAGTGAAATCTGGTAGGTTTTCATATTTGTTTGAAAGAACTGAATGATGTACTTGCTTTCAACTTTGTAGTTGAACGGTGATTGCTCTGGAACACCAAATGAAAAAGTGTCTGATTCATTGGAGTGCTTAAGTGACAGGGGGGAAATGATTTCACATATATCGGCTTGTTTAATGTTCTGCCCTTTGCTGGAATATGGTAATTAAGACTAACTGCTTGAGTATTCCAGTGTTAAACTACATTGTGGTATTGTCAACATCATTGGGGAAAAATCTTCCCTAATCATCACTAACCTGAAGTGAACAAATCCTACAAATCAAGAAAAGTACTGTAAATGAAAATTATGTTTGAGGGCATTGTGCAATATAAATCCTATTTGTAGTAAATTATGAATATAAAGGAGTCTTGCTATTTTTCTATATCATAATATTAGTATGATCCTAATGAATTTCTTTTTAACATGCAATGCTGAAGTGTGCAATTTTAAACCATTTCTATGTTATGTAATGCACCAAGATTAATATTTGCCATTTGCTTGGAAAGGGAAATTAAATGTGTAACTGATAGTAGTGGAACAATGTGGCACTTTTAAGCAGTGATCATTTGTATGAACCTACATATTAAAATAATCTTTAATACTGATGTTGCTTGTATTAACTGTTCTTTTTCTGTTTGCACAGGAAGAGCATACTAAATAATCAAATGGTTGCTATTATAAATGAGCAAGTCTAATCATTGAAAAATGCACAGATGTCTTGAAATCTACAGTTCAGTATTTTACTGGTAGAGATACATCACTTTACAGTCCCTCAAGGAGACTTCTTCCTCCTAGAAAGCAATTCTAGAGCCCAGGGATGTCTTGAGAACCTTGATAAACACCAAGGATGTGATTATCTGACCATCATATCCCATTTTGTACCTTACACATTAGTAATTGAGCACATGCAATATGAATGTCCTTACATTACAGTATCTATTTTTACAAGTTTTGCCCTCAAACAATTCTGATGAAAGGTTTGTGTCAATATTAGACAATACAGTATAGGAGCAAGAAAAATAGCAATGTTCATAATTTAATTGCATAGTCAAAACGCAGATCTTCATATGAAATATTAAAAATTACAATGGTTTCTATTAACAGAATACGAATAATATTTTCATACATTTTCTCCTATTTTTCGCCCTAGGCAAGTTATGAAATCCCTGGCAAATTTAAGAAGACAGAAATACCAAAGTAATATCCAATATCATGCCAAACTGGTGAATTGTAGTCAAGGGTCAGATCTAGCTCCTGCAGTGAATTCAGGGAACTTCACTCATTTCTCTTTCATGTGCAAATAAAATTCAGGCATGCAGCAAAGGAAAAGCCCATGGGTTGTATCCAAAGGTTCACTTCTTTCAGCAGAAGAGCTTTCCTCCAAAGACAGTTTCTTCTGCCAGAGGAAAGAAACCTTTGGATACAACCACCTGTGTGCATAGAAAGTTATCTTCCAAACTGGAAAGCAGGAAGGTCTTGTGCAGAATTTGCAGATCATGCCACAAATGTCTTATTATATCAGTATGAAGATCATTGAAACAGAAAATGTTAGAACACAACACATAGGTAACCATGATAATAGATATAATACATTTTAATTAACTATTAAGAATTATTATTTTAGATATTGTATACACTACAAAAATTTCATTGCTTATGCTAGGTACGTTAATATATTTGTTAGCTGAGTTAATACACATGAACTGTACATTGCCTATGGTTTCATTCATGTCTAGTATGCTGTTTGAAAGATATCAGTCCCTCTTGCTTTCCATTCACAAACATACAGGTGAAACTCGGAAAATTAGAATATCATGCAAAAGTCCATTAATTTCAGTAATGCAAATTAAAAGGTGAAACTGATATATGAGACAGACGCATTACATGCAAAGCGAGATAAGTCAAGCCTTAATTTGTTATAATTGTGATGATCATGGCGTACAGCTCATGAAAACCCCAAATCCACAATCCCAGAAAATTAGAATATTACATGGAACCAAGAAGACAAGGATTGTAGAATAGAACAATATTGGACCTCTGAAAAGTATACAGTGTACTGTGCTTGATTGGCCAGCAAACTCGCCTGACCTGACCCCATAGAGAATCTATGGGGCATTGCCAAGAGAAGGATGAGAGACATGAGACCAAACAATGCAGAAGAGCTGAAGGCCGCTAATGAAGCATCCTGGTCTTCCATAACACCTCATCAGTGCCACAGGCTGATAGCATCCATGCCACACCGCAATGAGGCAGTAATTGCTGCAAAAGGGGCCCAAACCAAGTACTGAATACATATGCATGCTTATACTTTTCAGAGGTCCGATATTGTTCTATTCTACAATCCTTGTCTTCTTGGTTCCATGTAATATTCTAATTTTCTGGGATTGTGGATTTGGGGTTTTCATGAGCTGTACGCCATGATCATCACAATTATAACAAATTAAGGCTTGACTTATCTCGCTTTGCATGTAATGCGTCTGTCTCATATATCAGTTTCACCTTTTAATTTGCATTACTGAAATTAATGGACTTTTGCACGATATTCTAATTTTCCGAGTTTCACCTGTAAGGCTGTAATCTTCCAGCTACTAATTCCAGAATGGTCCTATTTGTGTGAATGGACCTATGGGAAAGAATTGGATTGTTGCTTATGTAATGTGTTAATACTGGTGACTCGTGAGGAATGAAGGGAAAATACAACCTTAATTCATGGAGGACTGGTCTATCAATGGCAACTTCTGGTGGCTATAGGCCACCTCCAGACTTGGAGGGTAGATGTCTCTAAATACCAGTTTTTATTTTATTTATTTAATTATATTTAACATATTTGTATACTGCCCAAAACACAAGTCTCTGGGCGGTTTACAACAATAAGAGTTGCAGGGAAGCAACAGCAAGAGAGAGGGCATGTCCTCACCTTTTGCCTGTGGGCTTCTCAGTGGCATCTGGTGAGCCACTCTGTGAAATAGGATGCTGGACTAGGTGAGCCTTGGGCCTGATCCAGCAGTGCTGTTCTTATATAAATGGGATCATACATGGCAAAAAAAATAAATCCTATGCCTTTATCAAGGAAAACCACAATTTGGTGATGGGGTTAAATGGACAACTTGGGTTAGTAGGAATGACAGTGTCAAAAGAATGCCAAATTTTCTGCCAGTTGCTGTCGCAATCTTTAGCCTCATTCAAGTTATATTCAACATATGTACAATCCATGTACGTGTACATATGTTTGATCTGTATGGATGTAAACTTATGGTACACATTATGTTCAATGTGTACAGCAGTAAACACAATCTGTTTACATTTTAAGGGGACCCATATATAAAATGAATGCATGCATAGTCATTCACATGAAAATTTACTGTGTGTGCATGTACAGACAGCTCTTGTGTGTGCAGAACATAAAACGTGATAATCATTTTGTGCAGAGCATTAATATCAACTCAGAAGTCTGTTTAACTGATTGAAACTGATAATCAACGGAGCAATGCATTACCTACCCTTCCTTGCCTTGTGTAGGATATTTATAAGAAAATTGGAAAAGTTAAAACTATTCACAAATTCTCATATAAATAGTTTTCAAAGGCATACTTCTGGAAGTTCAAAACATCTTCCACTCAACATCCAATGGTATGTAAAGAATAATAGATATGAAATCAAGAAGTACATCTAAGAGGAGCTCCCATCCTTTTGAATATTGATTTTAAGAGACCAAAAAAATCTGCCATGTTTTCAGGAATAATTTCTTTAAAATAAAATAAAAACTTCTGCCAGACCTGCTGCATGAACAGTTTTCACAAAGCAACTTGTAAGACATATTTATTTTGTTGCTTACAAATTAAAATTACACATTCCTGTTTCCAGTCCACTTTCTCATTAGATTATCCTCACTAGATTATTGTAAAAATGAAATTTCAAAACATCAGGAGCAATTAAATTATTGTCAGGTAGAATTGATTTTAAAATACTTAGGATGCTCTAGGTTAGCATTTGGCCAGGATGAATACCATTCCATTCTGAACAAGCCACCATTTCAAGCCATTTTGTTATACATTGGCATTTGTACATGGGAAGCTGGTAAAATTTTGTATTGTTTGCAGAGCTGCCTTATTCGGCTATCTCCATCAGAAATAGGTTGCAGAAGTCCAGCTGGGCCTGAGTAACTCCTATTCCTGTCGAAAGTGGAAATGTCTATTGTACATAAAATCTCAATAAAAGAGTGCCATCATCTCCCTGCTTTTTTAAAAACAGGGCTACTAATTTTATATCACATTAAATCAGATAAGGCAGTTACACTGCATTATTTAAAGGCTGGATTTGTGAAGCTAAGGAGTAGCCTAAATGGCACTGATTTTCACTCAGTAGTGATTTGGACAATCTGATCGTTCAGAGATCAAGAACCAGATTGGATTAATCTGAATCATAAAGACTTCTGCAAGAATTTTCTCTATGCTTCTCACCCTAAGTGTACTTAGAATAATGTAAACACTGAGTGGGAATATTTTGTGGCAACATGCTTAAAGGAAGGATTGTACAAATAATGAATTAAGGGACATGTAAACATGACACACAGCTAACTTAAATTGCACAAAGAATTCAATGCTACAACCTAAGTCATTAATAATGAACAGTGGCTCCCATATTGTGCAGTGAGCTGCTGATGCATGAGATGAGTTGGGATGGTGTGGATAGCATCAGAAGTATGATGGCACACTCCTTAGTAACCATGGAGAAAACCTACCATCGAAAGTCTTGTCAGTGATTGCAGAGTGGCTTGGAAGTAGCAAGCACACTTCTCTCTTGAACTGGTGGCTGGCTGCACAGTATGTGGACCAGTAGGTCTGGAAAAAACAGGCAACTTGTTTAACTAAAGAATGCAAGGAGAAAAAATTCCCACCACATTTTTTAATAGCGTTGCAATTATGAGGGCTCTTTTTAAAAATGGAGTCATAGGAGTATAATCACCTGTAGGATGCACAAGTGTCCTGAGCCAATATGTGGCTACAAGAGCCACAAATTGCCTGGAACCAGAATATGTAGTTGTAGGTAACTGGAAGATTGGAATCCAAACAGTGGTCTTTAATTCAATCTGAAATGGGCTGCTATCCAAGCAACAATGCCAAGGAAAGTCTCCACATTCTTGGGAATGCAACTTACAGCCACCGTCATCACCACTGCTGGTCAAATATTTCAGACCATCCTGAAATGTAGTTATCATTGCTTATTATGAGACCTCACACAGCAAAGGAGAACAGAAGCATCTCAATGCATTTCTTACTGAATATTCTGCATCACACCTGTATATTCTTTTACCAAATTGTTCTCTTAGGCTACCCACGGAAGCACCCTTACATGACTGTAACGTGACCTTAAGAAAATAATATAGTAATTGCAATCTAATGTTGTAATTGGCACATAAGTTTAATATATTTCATATATTTCTGGTTGTATTGTTACAATAATGCTATGTATGAGCTGTGACATATGGCAGATACAGTCTGGTCCATACATTCACTTTATATCAATTGGGTTTTCAATTACATGGAACAACTGACAATATGTTTTTCAGTAGTTTGCCACTTCTAAATATGGGAAGAAGTGAATTTGAATTTGAAACATGAAGTATATTGTCCTCCTTTTCATTAGAAAAACAGTTGCAACTCCTATGTAAATTATTACACTGACAAGAACATGAATGACTTAGTAAAGCTTATCTTTGGGCTGGTGCTTGCACTCATACTTCTGTAAAATTTATCTGGATTGAACAATAGCTTTCAAAGGCTGCAGTCCTCAGGGATGTTTTCCTGCACAAGTCCCACTGAAATGAATTGAAACTGTGCAAGAGCAGAATGGCACTATGTTAATGCTGCATGCGTCTGAATATTGGCTTTCAAAAAGGGCAATCATTAGAAGTTTACTTCTCCACGTTGCACTGGAATTAATGGAAACTGTGCAAGAGCACATGCATGTTCTTGTACAGCTTCCATTCATATGAGCCATTTTGGAAGGGCAGTATAAAAATAAAATAAAATAAAATAAATAAATAAATACATATCAATGAGTCTGAAAAGCAGAACTCCCAAAGGATTATGTCCAAACTTCCAAATGAGTTGTGTCCAAATGATATTAATTGGTTATTGAATCTATAACCCAGAATACTGCCTTTTTGTAACATTACTAATACAGAAGACTTCTTATGTTATAGATCATCAGAAGAAGCAATCTCTGAACAAATGTATAATGGTAGGCATTATGCTCACTATTGGTGATGGTAGCAGTGGGCCTTCAATGGGTAAGGCAATGTTCTATGGGTTCTTGGCTTTGAGTGTTGTACTCTAAAAATTTGATGAATTAAAGAAGAACTTCTAACATAATAAAAATCTTCTGTCTGATAGTTTTCAGCTTCATTTCTTAAAATGAAGCTGCTGTTCTGTTATTATAAGGCAATATAGCTGTGTACACAGTGTGTGTGTGTGTGTGTGTGTGTGTGTGTGTGTGTGTGTGTGTGTGAGCCCTAAACAAAAATAGAGGCTACAAGGCTCTTTGGATAACCCTCATATCTTAACTTGGACCACTCTAACTATAAGTAAATAAAAATGTTTAACTAAAGAGTTTTTATGTATGTATAAATGTATGTATGTATAAATGTATGTATGTATATGTTTATTTATTTATTTACATTTTTATACTGCCCCATACAAAAATGTCCCTGGGTGGTTCACAGTCTTAAAACCATTAAAACATTGACACAATTAAAACAATTTAAAAATACAAATAAAAACTCTAAAACCCAAAGCTTTACAGGTGAAACTCGGAAAATTAGAATATCGTGCAAAAGTCCATTAATTTCAGTAATGCAAATTAAAAGGTGAAACTGATATATGAGACAGACGCATTACATGCAAAGCGAGATAAGTCAAGCCTTAATTTGTTATAATTGTGATGATCATGGCGTACAGCTCATGAAAACCCCAAATCCACAATCTCAGAAAATTAGAATATTACATGGAACCAATAAGTCAAGGATTGAAGACTAGAACAATATCGGACCTCTGAAAAGTATAAGCATGCATATGTATTCAGTACTTGGTTTGGGCCCCTTTTGCAGCAATTACTGCCTCAATGCGGCGTGGCATGGATGCTATCAGCCTGTGGCACTGATGAGGTATTATGGAAGACCAGGATGCTTCATTAGCGGCCTTCAGCTCTTCTGCATTGTTTGGTCTCATGTCTCTCATCCTTCTCTTGGCAATGCCCCATAGATTCTCTATGGGGTCAGGTCAGGCGAGTTTGCTGGCCAGTCAAGCACAGTACACTGTATACTTTTCAGAGGTCCGATATTGTTCTATTCTTCAATCCTTGTCTTCTTGGTTCCATGTAATATTCTAATTTTCTGGGATTGTGGATTTGGGGTTTTCATGAGCTGTACGCCATGATCATCACAATTATAACAAATTAAGGCTTGACTTATCTCGCTTTGCATGTAATGCGTCTGTCTCATATATCAGTTTCACCTTTTAATTTGCATTACTGAAATTAATGGACTTTTGCACGATATTCTAATTTTCCGAGTTTCACCTGTATAACCATAAACGAGAAGCCTGGCTAAACAGGTATGTTTTCAGGTCCTCCTTAAAAACATTCAAAGAAGGGGAAACTATACTATTATTTCATTAGGAAAAATGCTCCAGACTCCTGGGGCGACACTAGAAAAGGCCTGGTTTCAAGTCACCAAAAACCAAACTATGGGCAACAACAACCTGACCTCCTTAGATGATCTTAAGAGGTGGCAGGGTTGATGAAGAGGGAGGATTTAGCACTTTATAGGTAATGGCCAGCACTTTGCATTTTGCCAGGAAACTTATTGGCATCCAGTGTAGTTCTTTTAAAATGGGTGTAATATGATCTCTTCGGGCAACCCTGGACATGAACTTGGCGTCTTCATTCTGTACTAACTGCAGTTTCTGAACTACATACAAAGGCAGTCTTATACTGCCTACACACAAAGGCAGTAGAGCGCATTGCAGTAGTCAAGTCTGGATGTTACCAGCTTATGCATTACTGTTTTAACTTTGTTTATCTCCAGAAATGGATGTAGCTGGCATATCAGCCAAAGCTGATAAAAAGCAGTCCTGGTCACTGCCTGAGAAATCAGGGAGATAGTTGGGTTCAAAAGTACTCCCAGACTATGTACCTGCTCTTTCCAGGGAAGTGTAACCCTGTCCAGAACAGGCAGATCTAAACCACTTACAAGTCTCAACCTCCCACAATGAGTACCTCCATCTTGCTTGGATTCAGCCCATTACTGCGCCCAGGCAGGCATTTAGGGAAGTTAGGCCATTTTCTGGTGAAGCTGACATGGAGAAATAAATTAGGGTGTCATCAGCATATTGATAACACCCTGCACCAAATATTCTGGTGATCTCTCCCAATGGCTTCATGTAGATGTTAAAAAGCACTGGAGATGGTATGGAGCCTTATTGGCCTCCATACCAGAGCTCTTGTTTTGAAGAGCAACAGACACCATCAGGAACCTACCTAAGAGGTAGGAATGGAACCACTGCAAAGCCATGCTTCCTACTCCCAACCCCTTCAGATGCCCAAAAAGGATACCATGGTCAATGGTATCAAAAGCCACCAAGAGATCCAAAAGGATCAACAGAGTCACACACACCCTGTCAATTCCTAATTGGAGAACATCCAACAGGCCAACCACAGCAGTCTCAACCCCATAGCATGGCCAAAAGCCAGTTTGAAACGGGTCCAGATAATCTGCTTCCTCCAAGACATCCTGGAGCTGAGGATGTCAACCCTCTCAGTTACTTTGCCCAGCAATGGAAGCTTGGAGACAGGCCTATAATTGCTTAATTCTGATGGATCCAATGCTGGTTTCTTGAAAAGTGGTCTAATAATTGCCACCTGAGACGAGGCATCCTGCCCTCCCTCAGAGAAGCATTAATGATCTTAAGATCTTCTCCAATAACCTCCCTGCTAGATCATATGAGCCTCCCTGCTAGATCATATGAGCCATGTTGAGCAAGGGTCAAGAGGACAGGTGATTAGTCAAAGTGTCCCAAATATCTTGTCCACATCCTCAGGAGTCACACAGAAATTGATCCAATACAAGAGGAGCTGCTGGACACCTCCACAGTAGACACTTGGGTAACTGTGGAGTCTAGTTCAGTTCAAATACAAGAGATTTTATCTGCAAAAAACCTCATTAAAATGTCACAACGAGTAACTGATGGATCTAAGTACTCATTCAGGAAAGGAGGGGCATGTATTAGCTCTCTCACACCCCTAGACAACGCCTCTGGATGTGAGCTTGCAGAAGCAGTGCGGGCAGAAAAGAACTGATTTGCTGCACACATTGCCAGAGTGTAGATCTTCAAATGCACTCTGTGTTGTAATCTGTCGGATTCAAGCTGAGTCTTTCTCCACTTGCGCTCTAGTCCTCTACCTTGCTGCTTGTAGTTCTTTCATATACCAAGGGGCTAATTTAGAAGTGGGTTGGACAGGATGCTTAGGAGCAATCATGTTTACTGCCCTGCTAAGTTCATCATTCCAAGTCTGAACCAGGACATCAACAGAATCACTGGCAGAACCAACTTTAAAGCCTCCCAAGGCTTCTTGGAATCCTGTTGGATACAATAGCCTTTTTGGTGTACCATCCTAATAGGTCCATCGCCCCTGCAGAGGAGGGTTGAGGCTGCAAGTCCAACCTTAACCAGATGGTTTTCTGTCTATGACAATGGAGAAATCACAGGAGTCTCCACCCACAGAACACCTTCCTGATCAGAGTAAAAAACCAAATGACGCGTGTGTAATTGGTGAGGAAGGACACTGTGAGGAAGGAAGAAGAACCACATTGAGAATCATATTGTAGGTCAACATATTGTAGGTCAAACACTATAAAAACATAAAATATCATATTTTGGGTATTGTTTCAAAAGATTTACTATCATAAGCCCTATTTTCACATTATACTCAACACTCACACAAAAGGTTTACACTGTATACAGGTACAGATTTGTACAGTTGCTTACATGTGATGTTGAACATAAGTGCAGCAGTTAAGTTCCTATCTCTACCATGTATTTGAGGGTCCTGTACCCAGGTTCACTTTTAAAATGAACACAGGTACAATCATTCCCACAAAAACATGTTCAAATTAGTGATACCTGTATGCTCATACTACATAATGTCTGAAGAGGCTAATCTAGGGCAATCACAGCTGGGTGAGGGCTATCTTTTATGTTGCAATGAAAATACATATACAGAGGGTTGGAATGGTCAGGGGAGGACTTTGAGTCTAGAAACTATATTCCTTTTTGTGAGTCAATCAACTCTGTAAGAACCAGAAGCTTCCTAGCCTATTCAAGTGGCACTGCCTTAAGGGGCGGGGGGACTGCATTAGGGATGTGAACGGACGGGTTGGGGCAGCCAGTGGCAGGGCATGGAGCGATTCCCTTAAAAAGCACGTAAGCAGCTCCTTACCTGCTTGTCCCCACCCTGCCGCTCTTCAGGTGATGGCACCCGCTCCCCAAACGGTCATGTGGGACTGCAGCACTGTTACCTGCAGGATCCGCATAGCGTCAGTTTGCACAAGGCTGGCACACATGCACACGAGCCATTTGTGTGGTCAGCATGGTGTTGCTGACCACACAAATGGCCAGCACACATGCGTGCTGGCCATGTGTGTGCTGATGCCATGCAGAGGCTGAGGGAGCAGTGCTGCAGCCCTGCACAACTATTTGGAGAGCAGGCACCACCACTGGAAGAACAGTGGAGCATGGGTGGGGCATGGAGTGGGGCACTGGAAGAGCGGCGGGGATGGTAAGGAGCTGCTTATAAAGGGAACCACTTCTCACCCCGCTGAATCAGTTTCAACACCAGAGCCTGAGCCGGTTTGGCACTTCCTAGAGGAGGAGCCGAACTGACTTGTGCACATCTCTAAAGAGCATGTACCTTTTTCATGCCCTTGAAGTATAATTTCTATGCTGACTGCATGGTCAGTACTGCACTTTACTCCCATTTGTTGTGAGTACAGGTTAAAACCGAAGCAGACCCAATGTGTGACCAGTGCTCCTTCAGAACTTGTACAGCTGTGCCTTGAATTCAATTCACTATCCTGTGAGTCAATGTTCCAGTTTTGTGAAAATGAAACAACCAAGTCAGCAGTTACACATAAGTTTAAAATATTAAATAGATGTCTGTTTGCAAGACTGGCTTCCCATGGCTTCTGAAGGCTCAGTTTCTGGCCAATAAACTCTGAAAGCAACATCAGCTCGCTGTATATGGCTTTTAACTCAACTTTCCTGTGGGGTCATCCATTTGGCTCTACTAGATCTATCTCACAGACATTTTTCTTTGACCACTGCTATATTAGTCAGATTTTTGTAATGAAAATAAACTGAGTGTGTGTTAAAAATTGTGGAAGATTCTCACTGAAATGAATAAATGCAGAATATAACGCTAGTGTGTCACTGTCATGGAGTAGCACTGTTAAATTTATGGAAGATGGATGAGTTAACCAAATACGTGTTTTCTATCTCTCTAACCAAGTATGGTATTCAAATGTAAGGATGATTAATTTGGATGGCCCTTTTAAAGTATTTTATAGAAAATGGCATTGTTAATTATCTAATCACTATAAACTGTACATTTAGGTGGAAGATTAAAAATCTGCCTTAGCCCAAATTAGTCATGTGTTCCCTGTTTTCTCACAATTATATTCCTTAATAGCAAGCAGGAAATACAATAAAAGAGTGAAAAAAATAAAGATATGGACTTACATTCTGAGGGCATGTGCATGCTTATAGGAAAGCACACACAGAGCACTAACTTCTGAAGTGTGGATATTCCTGCAGAAAAGCACAATAGTCTTTGCTGCTTTCCCCTTGCTCTGGAAGTCCTCTTTGACAGCAGAAACACGTCTCTGAGGGTTGCATTTAGGCTCCAAACCATGTCTCTATTTATTTGGGGCCCTAGTTATTTTCAGCTGTTTGACTGGAACCTTCAGGTGTGCTGTAGAAACCCTCATGTTCAGTTGCACACTAGACTACCAAACATTAATTCATAATAAGGAGGGGGAGGGGACAGAAAAGAGAAAGCAACATACAGATTTGTTTGGGTACCACTGATCTATCATTATGTTATATGTTTTAGTTTCTGTTGGCAAATTATTATGTCTACTTAAGTTTCCAGAAATGAGTGAAAGAGAAGAAATCAGCTCTAATTTGCCTCAGAAGCTCAGATTCTGTACAAATTGCTTTTGGCAGATTTGACTGTAACAAGTAGACACTTTGTTTCCGGTGCTGTGGTGCATGTGACACAGTCAGCGAATGATCATTGTTGTATAATTGGAACAAGTGTTAATATAAAATTCATGGGAACCTCTGAGTGAAAAAGGAAGTGGACTATCTACAGATAAACTCTCAAATGTTTTATTCTGAAGTGATCTAAACATCCAACCAGTTTTGACTGAGTTTCCATTTTAATGCTGAAATGCTGAGGTCATGTCAATAATGAAGCATAACAACTAGATATTTAAAGCACTGAACAGCTCAGTGTAGAAGATGGTGGTTCATGCAACTTTGTAAGTGTGATAGCATAATCTGGTCTGTCATAGGCTCTGAAGAAAAATGGAAGGTTTCTGAAATTAAAATCAAAGTGTAATAAAATAATGTTCTATATCCAAGTTCAGGCTTGCTCAACCTTGGCCTCACAACTCCTTTATTCCCCAGCCAAAGTGGCCAATAGCCAGGGATTGTGGGAGTTGTAAGCCAACATCTGTAGGAGGGCTGAAGTTGAGCAGGCCTATCCTAGTTAGTCTACTGATTGAATCTTTTTATTGGCCAAGCATTAGAAGGGAGCTATGTCCTCACAAGACACAGGAGTTTGGATAGAGTTTGCTACAGAGTTTGGATACAGTGTTGCTGAGCCAAATGTGCCTTGAAGGCAAGGGAGAGCAATTTTGACTGATTTCCTCTCCCTCTCAAAGTCCTATTTGGTTACCAAGACTATGTCCCTGACAGCCGAATGACCCTCAGGGACATATTCCTGGCAGCCAAATAGCACTTTTAGAGGGAGAGGAAATTAGTCAAAACTGCACTCTCCTCTCCCTCTGTACGTGTTCAATTGTTCAACAATCCTGCAAAGCAGCCTCTCACAAGGATACAGCTCCTTTTAGCACGGAATAACATGTAAGCTATTTATTTTATTATTGTAGGCTGACTGGACTAAAGAAGCATCAGTGCAGTGAGAGGATCAAAATAACAGTACTTCCAGACTAACAGCACTGGCGTTCTCATGGGGGTGGGGGAATTTTTATGACCTCTCCTTCTTCAGGAAACCTATCTGTGCCACCTGAAAATATGTCCCTCTAAGAATTGCACATATTTTTGAGTGGCACATTGGGCTTCCTGAGGAAAGGGAGGTTGTCAAACATTGCTCCTTTCATGGTGTACCAGTGCTATTAGTTTGGAAGTGCTGTTATTCTAATCTCCCTGTACCAGTGCTTCCTTAGTCAGGATCCGAATTCGCTCAAACAGGGATTCCCAGTTGTTGTTGACTATAACTCCCAGAGTCCCCAGTTTCAATGGCTTTTGCTTGGGGATTATGGGTGTTGGAGTCAACAGCATCTGGGAATCCCTGTTAGAGGGAACACTGGTCAGGATGTCAGTTGTAGCATGTAAAAACTGTACCATATTTACCCAAATACAAGACAACTCTGAATTTAAGACAAGCTCATTTAAAAATAGAGGTTAAATAAAAGTTATACCTGTATTTACCCAAAAGGAAGAGGACTCTGAATTTAAGATGACCCCCCCCTGATTTCTAACATCAAATAACTTTGGGGGTGGAAACCTAGTCTTGGATCCATGTAAATACAGTATTGGATTTGATCAAGCCACACTGCTGCATGCACAGTTTTTCTGTGGACACTTTACAGATAATCATTGTTAACATAAAAAATGGGTGGGGTCAACAAATCCTGAAGAAGAGGGAAGGAGATTCTTTTGCAATCTCCATAAACACTTATAGGCCTGTGACATCATGGAGTAAAATTGTGTTCAGTCTCACACTTCTAATCACAAAAAGTAACTCCCAGAAGACTCACTGGCTGACATCTCGACTAATGAAGTGTACATGCTTCGAGGCACTGCAGGGATGCAATCCCCTCATGCAACTCCCCGAGTCTCAAGAGCACAAGATACCCTTAAACCCTAGACTCCCAGGAGCGTAGCTAGGGGAGAAGGGGCCCATATTCACCACTCTCCCTGGTGGCCCCCTGGAGTGAGGGAGATAAAGAAAATAGGGAGAGGTGGTGCTGGGGGGCCCTCAGGAGCTGGGGGTGGGGCTAGGTTATTTGAACCCATCTGCTCAATTGTTGCTACACCCCCGAGCACTCATCAAGCTCTGGAAAGGCTCTGCAAGATCAGAAACACACTGCTGAAGGTTAGCAGTATGCTTCCAATCTTACAGGGCCCAAAGCACAAGGAGCACTCCAGACTTTGAAGGTTTTTGTGCAACAGTGTTCAAGCAAGGGGACTGGGGGAGTGGCATGAAGGCTTCCATTGCACCCCCGCTGTCCCTTGAAGTTTGCATACTTTGTTAGTCAGGATGTCAGCCAGGAACTTTAGCCAATATGGTGCTTTGAGTGCATCATGGTGTTAACTTACAGAATAGTAGTGCCCCTTCTTGGTAAATATACAGCTTCTTCTAACAGTTACTAGTCTACTCCTATCGCTAGTTAGAAAATATGTATTTCCTCAAACAACATTGGCCTTTAGTCATTTTTATGCTGTGAACCGAGCACTCAAAAGCCCGTTGATTTCAAAGAAGAGATTTAAACAAATGCTTAATGTGCCTTTCAGATCAGTTCCTCTGAAATTTGTATAACTTTGGCTAGATTGTGCCCTTGTTTGACTTAGAAGTTTTAAAGTTATAGATTTAGTTCATTATTTTTATATGCAAGGTTTGACTACAAGGTGAAATTAACACACAGGTTGCTAAATCTCTTTTTTATCCTGGTTTCCCTCATTATTTTATAGCAAAGGAAAAGAGAGGATTAAAGGAATTTGCCCATTTAAGCGATTACATCATTATAAAACATTTGCAAAGATTGCTTGCATGAAACAAACTTTTCATTATAAACTATTTCTGAAATGCATAATTACTTTGATTTCTTTCATCAGTCAAGGCTTAATATTTTAAGGATTTGTGTACAGCCCTCATTTCCAAGGCATGTTTGAATAGCAGCTTCCTGCATTCTCTGTTGTCACATTGGTGGAAACCAAGAAATGTTGGACATTTATGCGGCAAGGATTGAGACCAATCTTCCAATTAAGTGATGAGTCAACCTTCTTTCAATTAAATCTTTCCTTCAATAACAGGCAGCTCAAGTAACATCAGTTCAAGAGGTAAGTTTAGCATCTGTCAACAAACAATTGCTTAGATTTGCCTGCTCAGCATAAGGGAAATGCATCCCTCCCCTTTTTACCTGTCCCATACAACAATCACTCTCAAACTACTTACACAGCTGCTACACATTTCTATTGTACCGAGATGAAAATAATGATGGTAGAATCCCCATATCAGGATTGAAACTGGACTTGGAAAAATGAACTACTCCCCCTCTCAACTTAGAAAATAGATCAATTTTTCCTCAATCCAATTTGAAGCTTATTTTGGGACTCAGTCATGCCCCCAGTGATGGAAATGCAACAGGATCTGATCTCCCCCCTCAACCCCCGCCCTTGGATACCCACTACATTTTTCTTCAGACCCTTTCTCCATTCTCACATTTTCTTCTTTTGCTGCTGCTGCTGCTGCTGCTGCAGGAAACTAGAGGGGTGCCTCTTTCCCCACTCCCTCTCTATGGCTATATTACAGATGCAGGAAAGGCTGGAAATTATCGTTTACCAGAGCTGCTGACATGAATAGAACTAGGAAAACTACAATTCCCAATGCTTCTTGCATCTAGCATGTGGCCATTGCATGTGTCAAGCCCCAGACAGAGACATGGGGGCAGAGCTTAAATTCCACTTCAGTTTGGATTAAAATCCAAACTTGTAATGTTTGTATAGCATTGGAAGAGAACATTACAAGCCTGCCAGATTTAATTTCTGAGCTGCATTCATATAATGTCCAATAGTTCCGTTGGTGGAAAGAGAAGAGTTCATGAATAAAATATCATTTTACAAGTGCAGGAAATGTATCAATTCAAATGTCCAGAGGAGGAGCCTATTCTAGAGTACAAAGAAGAAGACTCCATATATAGCAAAATATCAAAGGTTAAAATCTGTTTCCTAATATTAGGTAAAACATTCTCAAAATGTCGGCAATAGTTATAATGAAGTAAAGTGCTATTGATTTTTTTCCTCAGTGCAAAAGCCCTATAATACATTAAGATATTTTGAACAGTATATAAACTGCCATGAAATCCGCAGTTCTTAATGGAAAATTAATTTCAGTGCAAGCTCCAACACTGTGAAGCATTTTGGAGTGCAGTGATGTGAAAAACTAACTTGGCTGACTTCAGAGGAATTGACCCAGTATTCTCTGGCAGTATACATTTAATGCTATGCGCTATGTACTGGTCTAAGAAGCATGAAAGATAAAACAAAAAGCAAAAGCAAAAACCAAAAAACAAAAACCACCCCCTTTCCCTTGAGGAAAATACTTGGCAGTCTGGTTAACACTACTGAAATTTTACTAACCCTACAGATCAGACTTTGTTTTCCCCAAGCCTTTGAATATTTTCTTTGAACAGGCTGGAGTAACGTTCTCCCTCTTCCCCAACCCCCACCGCCCCGCCCCCATCCTGTTTTCCAATTTTTTTGTAATTTAAATCCTGGGACTTCCCATTACGTACACACAAATATAAATTCTGCAGTCATATTAAGCTATGTCCTCCGCCTCTGCTATTTATGCTACTATGGGTTTCAGTCACTTCACATTTAAAAGTAAAGAACATTCACATTCAACATTTTTGAAATAAATAGAGATGAATGACATTGTATCTAAACTAAGGGCTGCCTTAGATTCTTCTGTTCTAGTATTTCCTCATCTCCCATCACAAATCTGAATGTAAAAAATAATATAATCCATGTTATCATGAATGATGTCAGACTATTTACCATGAAACTGAAATAAATCCAAGTTGGGATGTGTCTGTTCTATGGCCGGAACAGAACATATTTCAACCGACGTTTTCTAGAAATCAGAGGCAGAGCTGCATATGACTTCTCTGAGTGTTGTAGCACCTGCTGACAGAAACACTTAACTGGTCAAGGACATAGGATGTCTTCTGGACATTTGGAAACAGTTCAGCCAGAGGAGTAGATTTAAAGCCCCCGGTTAGTCCTTCAAGCAAGGATTCTTAACATCTGCTAAATTTATGACTTAATTAAATGACATATAACTTGCCACGTTGTTTAGTTTCTCCCTTAGCTCCTTGCTCTATATTCAGTAGCATATTTTCCATTCTAATTTAACAGCTCTATTAAACAGTGAGTTGTCAGCAGGTTTTTTGTACCATCCTCCTCTTCTACTTGGCTTTCTACTTAACTGAAATTTGTCCTTTCTTTGGCCCTCTGACAAAACGTTCCTTACATTGTCAGTGGCATTTGGATGATCTCTCATAATTCTTTTTCCAATAAGAGCTGATTTGCCAACTCCACCCCACTACTCACCATATGAGACATTTTTGGCATGGCTGAAAGCCATTTTCAACTTCCACAAAATGATCAGCTCCACTTATTTGACATAGAGTCCAAGAAGTCTGAGTGATATAAATCATAACTGACAGGGAAATAGAATTGCTGGATTCTAGTCTCATGGAGAAAATATATATATGAACCAAAAAAGCAATTCAATATGTAATATATTAGGTTTCTAATTTTTAAAAAAATGGCAGCCGTTTCACATTGACTTAATTCCTTAGTTTGGCAGAATCATCAGGAAGGTTACACAATACTTAGTTGTTGCCAGAACTATTAGCCCTTTATTCTCCTGGGAGCAGTACATTCTCCAATCATAAATTTGTAAAACAATAAAGGAGTATGCTATGGCTTTTTTGCATGATGAGAACTCTGCTTTATTTGGTCCTCACATCTAATATTTCACCTAGTATTGGAATCTGACACATTAGTTGATCAAAGGTGATTGATTCCATGTCAGCCTAATAAAGTATAAGCTCTTATTCCTTCATATTCACTAATGTAGGTAAACTCCTGCCAAAGACCGCTATAGCCTTCTCTTTGACAGCTTGCTGAACTAAGGGGTATCATGCAATGCCATTTTCCTCCCAAGAGATGATTTCACTTCTTAGCATTATAGTTCATTATCTTTTCAATTACATTATCCTCTCTAGTATATATTGTGGACTTTAAGTACTGAGTGTAAGTGAACTGTAAGTAGCATTTTGCCAGGAAAAGCATAATCAACCCTCTTCAGCAAAGTTCAATCTTGGAATATTAAAAAAGCATGCACATCTTCAGTAAAGATGTGAAAGCAAATGTTTACATTTTGCTTGCTTGCATTTTTTTAAATAGGATCTCACTGGAAATCTTAATTTGCTGAAATACTTGAGTGACACTGGCTTATGTATTGCACTGCCACCCACACTGACGGAAGCGAGTTACATGCATGCCGCCTCCATCCATCCTGAAATTAGGTTGGTGTGTCTGGTGACAACATGGGAGGCTCCAATGAAACAGCACGCTGCAACAGAGCAGCTACACTTGGCTCCCACTGGGAATGCTGGGAGTCAGGTGGAGCTGCTTTGTCGCCCTGCACCATTTGGACAGAGTCTACCATTCTGTTTCCCGACACACTAGCATGGTTTCAGGACAGACGAAGGCAGCATGCAAACCACCCGCTTCCATCAGCGGGTGGTTGCGCAGAAAAACAAACTAAATGTGAATTTAAATTTTTAAAATTGCTACACAATCGGCAATATGGTATCCTTCATGGATAACTTCCATTGATAAGCATACAATTTTTTTAAAAAAATGCTGCATTATTGATTGATGCAACTGGGATGCACACATGGTAGTATTCCTGGACACTGTAAAGAACAGGGCTAGTCATAGCATAGACATAATGTTGATTGATATCTTATATTTAGAGACAGGGGATCGGTAACTAGGTCTACTCACAAAACATTTTCCACTTCATACATTGGTAGCTGTGTGACCAGCTTCCATTATCATCATTAACTAAAAGGACTAAATAGCACATTGTAAGTAAGTTACTGGCTGACACAATATGCAAGCCCTATGTAGATGGTAGGGCTTGAGGAGCTGCTGCTTCAGAGATGGAATCAGTGGTGAGGCTGGAGAGAATGGACGGTAGTGCTAGAAGTGCTACACTTTTTTCAATTTGTGACAATGAGAAGTTCTAGCCTATTACCCCATCTCTCCAGGCTCCAGCTTCCATCTCTGCAGCAATGGTTCCATAAGTTGTTTCTTGTCCCTGTGCATTATGTCCGGTACCAAGTCTCCATTCCTTGTATCCATTCCAAGTCTTCCATTCTGTTTAAATTAGATCCACCCTGAAATAATATAGTTATAACTAAGGAATTACTCTCTCTGCTTCAATCCAATTTTGTAGTTTATGGCAAGACACTAAATGTAACAAAGCAAATCTACACATATAAGTGTGTAGACTGATATATCAGGGAGCAGCAGCCTGGATGTCCAGAGTCTTGTATGAGTTAAAGGGCTGTAGTTCAGTGGTAGAGCACACTGTTCATGGAAAAGGTCCTGGGTTCAAGCCTTGGAATATCCTGGTAGGGCTAGGAAAGGCTCCTGTATGAAGCCCTGAAGGCCCAATGGAGGCCAATGCAGACAGTGCTGAGCTGGATGAACCAATGGTCTGGCCCATTATAAGGTAGCTTCTTATGCTCCCATGATATTTTAGCATGGAGATCCATAGTTGCAAGCCAGATTTGAAATCAGAACTCATGGTTTCAGTCTTCCACTGAGATCAGGCAGCTTACTGCATGCTTCTTTGACAAGTTGTGATTGACCAATATAAAAGAACTAGTTGGGAGATCAGAACTGTCTAAGACCCATCTACAACTGTCCAGTATTGTCTGCTTTGACAGAGCTGATCACCTGTCTTTTTTGAGGGAGGAGGAGCCCTGTTTCAGTCCTTCACTCCTTACAACAAGTACAGTATTAGTGCTGTCAAATCTGATGACACCAACTATCTGTTTGGTGGATAAATGTGTACACACCCATGCAGCCCACTTGTGTATGACTAAATATCTGGATCAGAGCCTATACTGTGAAATTTTCCAGGGATCTGGATAAATTGTCTCTTTTGCTTTCTTTGTTTAGCTTCTCATTTAAATATTATATTCACTTCACAAAGTCTTCTATAGCAGAGTCTACATGACAACCCTTGACATGGCTGTGCTTGATGACTGGAAAACAAATAGGTGGTTCAAGTTAATTAAGTCAAGAACAGCAACTGTAATTGCTAGACTATTAACATTAATACTTGCCCTAATTATTGGCATCAATCTGGTAATTGTGTTAGATTAAAACAAATAATAAATGAGAATTTGAGAATGTACAAAACCTGTCCATTTATTTCTGCTTTGTCTCAACATGAAATTGCACAGAATGCCTTCAATATCCTTGCTCCCCACAGGCCCCGCAAAAAACTCCTGTATATGCAGGATTCTTGGTTTTTCTCTGAAAAAGACAATTATTCAAACTGGTATATATTATTTATTCATTTGTTATATAAACAAATGCATATCCTACTTTCCCTTTTTATTTTACAAAAATACAAGCCCTGCAAAAATCACATGCCAGGATAGCATACATGCTAAATAAATATAAAACATCTGTATGATAATCTACTATTATTATGTCAATGCAACTGCATTCTTATGCATCATTTAAATAAAACTTTTCATTCTAAATGTGAAAAAGTTTATATTTATCTCAATTCATCTGATATTTAGAGGTCATATACATCATAAATGGAGCTCAGATTTAATCAAAGGGGACTGGATGAATCATACAAATGCGCACATATGCAGTTAATCTGGCCATCAAGGCAATGTGCCAAGTTTTCAAAAGCCATTCTCTAATCAAATGGGAATTTGAGTTACGCCATTTAGAGGCAATCATGATCTTAGCTGTGCTTAATAAATTGCCTATGAGGCTTCTATGTTCCAAATGAGCATAGCTCTTTAAATAACCTAACAGAACACTTAGTGGATCAATCTGTAAAGGATAACCAGTTGTCTCAGTTATTATATTGATTATCTTATTCCGGAATGTATCAAATTTTTCACAATTCCATCAACAATGCATGAAATCACCATTGGCTTTGAACATTTCCAACAATTGTGATGATTACTTCTATATTTTTGCTACTTGTACTGAGCTAAATGCCATTGGGAATTTGTTAAAAAGTGGATTTCCTTCAGATTTAAACATGGAGAGTGTGCAGGATCTCTTGTAAAAATAGTATGCCATATAGAGTCATTAATACTGGCATTGAGCATATTACATCATCTTGTTTTAAAACCAACAACATTTCTCTTCACAGAGTCCAAAATGACTTCTGTATCTTAAAGAGTAAACCCTTTCGACTTGTTATATCCTAACAGATCAAAAGCTGAAGGCTACATTGCTATTATTCTATTTCTAATGTTATACCTCAGGCTAGAGATCTGTTGATACTGAAACCAGTGTGTAAACTAGTTTTACAGTTTAGAAAAATGTATTTCTAAAATACATTTAGAATTATGCACCAACTAATATAAACTGTATTTTACAGTTTAGAAAAAATGCACCAACCTTCGCTCATAAATTCATAATATCAATGAATGTAGTGAAATTACATTCATTCCACAGTTGCACATGACCACCTATTTTCAATTATCTCTTGAACTTGAAATTATCAAGAAGGAGAATAGTACTGACATCTTTGGACATATGTTGTTCCAGAATCTACCCAAATATGAGACATATGTGACTTTGAAGCTATTCCCATGATCAGTAGAAAGTGGGGTAAGGGAACCTAACCCACTATATACTGACAGTCGGAACCACCAGGCTCGTGGATAAGCCTGGTGGTTCCAAGGTGGCTAGCCTGCCTAATTCCCCATTCCCTTAAATGAGGTTAATGGAGCTAGCGCTTGCTCCATTAACCACATTTTCTTGCTGGTGTGCTGCTGTGGCGTGCGACAACACATGAGTAGACCCCTGACTGCAACCAGCCTCCTGGCCTTGGGGGGTCTCTCCACGCAGCCCCCGATTCCCACAGCTCCCACCAGCTCTGTGATGGAGCCAGCAGTCGTGTGGGCAACTGATCCAGCCGCCCAGGACTTGGAGGCTGCTTGTCTGTGGGGAGAGCGGGCTAAGCCCGCTCTCCTTGCAGACCTGCCAAAAGCTCTTCTCACTGATCATGCGAAGAGCTTCTTTGAGTTTTTATCTGCTTCTGTTGCTTCTCATAGCATAGTTATTAGAAATTTTGAACACTCTTGTTTTAAATAGTATACTAGTTTAATGGATGTATTAAGTCACGGGACTATCATCTTTATAATACCAGATTTGGAAATCATAAGCTGTCCTCTTTAACTTTTCTGAAGAGTTACCTTGACTCTTGGCTTTTTGTACCCCCTTTAAAAAGGTTATCAGTGGTTGACATCTTGACTGAAGATTAGGGCTGCGCATAAAATGGATACTGATAGGATCCTATGGGGTTTTCTTGCTTGCTTTCTTGCTTGCTTGCTTGCTTGCTTGCTTGCTTGCTTGTTTCATATATATACCACCACATCCAAACGGCTCTGGGTAGTGCACATCAGTAAAAATAAAAACCACAGTTCAATCCTTTTAGAAGCAATCAGTACAGAACAATTTTAAAACAGCATAAAACCATTAATTTAAAACAATTTAAAAACGTTGAAAGGCCAGGCCAGATAGGTTTTAAGGGCTGTCCTGAAAGCCAACAATGAACTCAAACTACGGATTTCTGTCAGGAGTGCATTGCACAGCCCAGGAGCAGCTACAGAGAAGGCCCGCCTCTGAGTCGCCACCAGACGTAATGGTGGTAACTGGAGACGGACCTTCTCAGATGACCTTAACGTGCGGTGGGGATCATGCAGAAGAAGGCGCTCTCTAAGGTAACTTGGACCTACAGGTGAAACTCAGAAAATTAGAATATCGTGCCAAAGTCCATTAATTTCAGTAATGCAAATTAAAAGGTGAAACTGATATATGAGACAGATGCATTACATGCAAAGCGAGATAAGTCAAGCCTTAATTTGTTATAATTGTGATGATCATGGCGTACAGCTCATGAAAACCCCAAATCCACAATCTCAGAAAATTAGAATATTACATGGAACCAATAAGACAAGGATTGAAGAATAGAACAATATCGGACCTCTGAAAAGTATACAGTGTACTGTGCTTGATTGGCCAGCAAACTCGCCTGACCTGACCCCATAGAGAATCTATGGGGCATTGCCAAGAGAAGGATGAGAGACATGAGACCAAACAATGCAGAATTGCTGAAGGCCGCTAATGAAGCATCCTGGTCTTCCATAACACCTCATCAGTGCCACAGGCTGATAGCATCCATGCCACGCCGCATTGAGGCAGTAATTGCTGCAAAAGGGGCCCAAACCAAGTACTGAATACATATGCATGCTTATACTTTTCAGAGGTCCGATATTGTTCTAGTCTTCAATCCTTGTCTTCTTGGTTCCATGTAATATTCTAATTTTCTGAGATTGTGGATTTGGGGTTTTCATGAGCTGTACGCCATGATCATCACAATTATAACAAATTAAGGCTTGACTTATCTCGCTTTGCATGTAATGCATCTGTCTCATATATCAGTTTCACCTTTTAATTTGCATTACTGAAATTAATGGACTTTTGCACGATATTCTAATTTTCCGAGTTTCACCTGTAAGCCATTCAAGGCTTAAAAGGTAATAACCAGCACTTTGTATTTTGCCCAGAAACATATTGGCATCCTATGCAAGTTTTTAAAAACAGGCATAATATGGTCTCTCTAGGTTACCCCAGAGACCAGGCTAGCTGCTGCATTTTGAACTAACTGATGTTTCCAAACTACGTACCAAGGCAGCCCCACGTAGAGCGCATCACAATAGTCGAGCCTGGAGGATATCAGCTGATGCACTACTGTTTTGAGATCATACTTTTTAAGGAATGGACGCAGCTGTCGAATCAGCTGAAGTTGATAGAAAGCGCTCCTGGCCATAGACTCCACCAGAGATATCAAGGTGAGGCCTGGATACAAGAGCACTCCCAAGCTGTGTACCTGTTCCTTCCAGGGGGGTTTAACCCCATCCAGCACAGGAAGATCTAACTCATCCCTCAAATTTCAATAATAATAATAATAATAATAATAATAATAATAATAATAATAATAGCAGCTCACAAATCCCTCTAGACCAGACCGAACTGGGGGTGGGTGGGTTTCGAGGGCATGCTGGACCAAACTGGCCCAGTCCAGTATGGGTCTGGAACAGCCGGTTCAATGAACACCCCTACCTGAAAGGTTTCAGAGGCCCCTTCCCACAGTGATTAAAATTAAAAAGTTATTTAAAAAAAATTTAAACCTGCTTTTTTTTTTACTGTGGCGCCGAAAGGTCCAGGGACTTGTGACACTCTGTTCTAATGAGCAGCCATGCCAGCCAGAGCTTCCTTGCGGTTTGCGAGGACCACTGGGCTAAACAGTCGAGCCCAGCGGCCACTCCTGCTCCGCCCGCAAGCACTGCTGCCATCACCACAGGGGTGGGGGAGGCCTGCTCGGCACACCCCCACACAGCAGGAGGAGGCCCCTCTGGACCTTGTAGGGACTGGGTCCCGAAGGTCCGGGGGTAAAAGCACCTCCCGCTGCCTGTAGGCAAGCATTTAGGGAATGAATGCCATTTCCTGATGATGAGGATGACAAGGAGAAGTAGATTTGGGTGTCATCAGCATACTGATAACACCCTGCACCAAATCTCCTGATGACCTCACCCAGAGGTTTCATGCAAATATTAGAAAGTATTGGTGACAGAATGGAGCCCTGAGGGACTCCATATATCAGCTCCTGATTTGAGAAGCAACTGTCACCAAGCTCCACCATCTGGAATCTACCCGAGAGATAGGAATGGAACCACTATCCCCAACTCCCCCAGGCGATCCAGAAGGATACCATGGTCGATGGTAGTGAACGCTGCCAAGACATCCAAAAGAAGCAGCAGAGTCACACTCCCTATGTCAATTCCTTGGTAAAGGTCATCCATCAGGCCAACCAAGGCTGTCTCAACCCCATAGCCAGCTCTAAAGCCATTTTGAAATGGGTCTAGATAATCAGTTTCCTAGATAATCAGTTTCCTCCAAAATTGCCTGGAGCTGGTCACCACCACCCTCTCAATCACCTTGCCCAATCAAGGGAGACTGGAGACTGGCCTATAACCATCCATCGCTAAGGGATTAAGGGAAGGCTTCTTAAGAAGCAGTTTAACCATTGCCTCCTTCAAACAAGGAGGCACCCTACCCACCCTCAGCGATGCAATATTTATGATATTAACTAGGCCTTCTCCCACAATTTCCCTGCTGGACAAAAGCAGCCAAGTTGGACAAGGGTCCAAAGAACAAGTGGTAGGCCTCACAAAATCACAGACTGAAACTGATCCAATCTCACACTGCAAGAGGGATTGCTGGACACTTCCTTCATAGACTTTGCAGAAACAGTGGAGTCCAAGTTGGCCTGAATACCGGAGATTTTATCCACAAAGAACCCATTAGAAGCATCACAGCAGAACATTTCTGGGGACTGATTTAAGACAGAAGGAATGGAAATTAAACTCCTCACAACCCAGGATAACTCTGCTGAACATGAACCTGAAGACGCAATGCATGCAGACCAATTTTTTTTTATTTATTTTTTGCTCCATGCTCCACCACTGCACAAATCTCCAAATGGTTCCTATGCTGTGTCCTGTCAAATTCAAGCCAAGTTCTCCTCCACTTATGTTCCAGTCGCCTACCCTGCTGCTTCAGGCCCTGCAACTTCTCTGTATACCAAGGGGCCATTTTTGAAGCAGGGGGAAAGGTAAAAATTTTGGGTTTTTTTAAAAAAAAATTGTATAACTGCAGAAGCACACAGTAAAAGGAAATCTGTCCATCCCAACACACATAGTCCTAAATAACCAAAAAAAGGAATCTCTGACCCAGAATCCACTGCCAGCCACAGTGCCTGAACTGCAGTAACATCATTGGTACAAATTTCTCTCTCACACACAATTATGATTCCTTACATGCCTAGTATTGCAACAGCTGATACAGTAGCATCTTTAGAAGCAAGCAAGCATAGACATTAGCAAAACTAGAGGAACTTCAGCCATGTTTTGACTGAGTACTCCTTGCAATGCAGCCTGCAGAATCGACCAGAGCAGTGTTGAAGCACAAATTCATCAGACATGGAGTTACTCACAGCAGACACCAAAATCTATTACAGAGAGAGAGAGAGAGAGAGAGACTGCACTGCCCATTTCTTCCCACAACACTATCTCTCAAAAAAACCTCACTACAACTCACAGAAGGTGGGCACCCAAACAGAGGCGTATCTAGGGAAAACAGTGCCTAGGGCAAGCACTGAAATTGCGCCCCCTGTCCAAAAATCTGACACCCATCTGATTCTCTGTACATAGTGCCAAACTGAATATGTGTACAGTGACTTATATTATATTAATTTTCTAAAAAAAATTTTTTTTAAATTAAAATTTTTAATTTTTTTTTAAAAAATAATTTAAAAAAATTACCTGTAGCCCCTTCGGGGGGCTTCCTTTACAGTGGGGGGGGGTCTGCAAAGGTTTCCCCTCACCTCTCTGGCCTCTAGGGCCTCGAAGGGACCATTTCAGCATGTGCTGTGGCCATTTTTTTTAATTTAAATGGCCATTGAAAACAAAATGGTGACTGCGCATGCTCAAATAGCCTCTGCGAGGCCTGGCATGGCCTAGGGCCTCACAGAGGCCATTTGAGCATGCGCGGTGGTCATTTTGTTTTCAGCAGCCATTTTAATTTTTTTTTTAAATTTTAGAAAAATGGCACCCCCCTTCAAGTGGCGCCCGGGGCACGTGCCCTGCCTGCCCTGCCCCTAGATACGCCTCTGCACCCAAATTCTGCCTTTGACAATCTGAGATCCAGCAAAATCAGATAGTTATAGCAGTAATAGCACAGCATATCAAACCTTCCTTCCATCCATCCTGCCTGCCACAGAGAGACAGGAGAACACAGCAGTCATGGTCTGGGTAGCTCAGCTCTGAGCTCAGCTGTCTGAAGACTGAACAGGATGGAAGGAGCAGGAAGAAATGTGAGCAGCATTCTAAAAGATTCCTCCAGGGGTATGGGGCCACTCTGGGAAGACCATCTGTATGTACTGTATGCATGTGTGCAGAAGGTTCCAGGTTCCTTCCCTGCCATCTCCAGATATAGGGCTGGGGAGAGACTCATGTCTGTAATCTGGGAGAAGTCTGACAATGAGGCTATTTTCATGACCAGCCCAACCCAGCCTGGGGCAGCCCAGCCAGGGTTCGGCTGGCCATGAGAAGCAGCAGGGTCCTTGTGGATCCCTCCGCTCCACACCCACCTAAAAGGAAACCCAGCTGTTAGCCAAGGCTAAGGATGCCCTTTCACCTTTACCCCAGCTACTGAGTATCGTGTGTCTCCTCGGACTGAGTTCAGCCTGAGGAGACACAAAGACGGGCACAAAGAGTGCCTGTCTGACGAGGAAATCCCCAATGCAATACATGTGTTGTTTGTTGCATTGTGCGATATCTAGAGGCTAGAACAACATCCTGACCTCAGATCCCTTCGCCCTGCTCTGTGCCTCACAGAGCTGCACAGAGCAGGGCTGCATGTGTGGACATGCAGGAGGCATGCTGAAAACAGACAGTTTGGTCATCTGGGCGTAAGGTAGGTTAAGAGGAATTCTCTGCCATGAGATGTGGTGACAGCCAACAACCTGGACGGCTTTAAGAGGGGTTTGGATAACTTCGTGGAGGAGAGGTCCATTAACGGCTACTAGTCGGAGGGCTGTAGGCCACCTCTAGCCTCAGGGGCGGGGTGCCTCTGGGTACCAGTTGCGGGGGAGTAACAGCACGAGGAAGGGCATGCCCTCAACTCCTGCCTGTGGCTTCCAGCAGCATCTGGTGGGCCACTGTGAGAAACGGGATGCTGGACTAGACAGGCCTTGGGCCTGATCCAGCAGGGCTGTCCTTATGTTCTTTTGTTCTTAAGAGCAGCCTTCATCCCACACCCTCCCAGCCCACGCCTGGCGATTGTGAGAATCATTTCTCTGTGTACTGTAGGTGGACCAATGGTCTGACAAGAAACAAAGCTTCTAGGCTCTTACCATAAGAAGAACTCTCCTTTCTTATCTTCTTCTCCATCATATATCCCACAACACTGCTGCCTGTCTGCCTGTGTCTGGATAACACCATGGGGGCACAGTTCTCCATGACAACACTGGATTTGTATTATAACAAGCCCACCAAGAAGCAAGGAGATTGCAAGCCAATTGGAAGCCAGTGCCAGCAAACTGCCTATAGCTCAGTTGTAGAGTGTATGCTTTGATGGTTCATCAGTGCAATTCTTAACTTTTCATGCATGCCTTATCTGAATGCATCCTTCTTTTAACCCATTGCTTAAGCAGCTATGGTAGATTAGCACCACCAGTGCTAATCACTTAAACCAAGACACTTGTAGTTAATGCAAGGGCTGAAAGATCATTTGCAGCCCAATCCTATAGATGTTTAATCAGGAGTAAGTCCCACTCCCCAGATAAATATGCATTGGATGGTTTCCATAGTAAATCACAATAATCCAGTGCAGAAACTAGGAGAGCAGAAGAAATTTTGACATTTGCTGAGTTCTACCATTTTAGCTTAGAAATAGTTAATACTAGTATGCAACCTGTATTAATTAAAAATTAAAATCAGTGGAACCATACACAGATCTGGTCACAGTTCAGAAAAATTATGACTCCCACGCAATCACTTCTGGGCATGAATAGGGTTGGCATTACATTTGCAATATGATGGTAATGGTGTGGAGGCACTGATTATATAAACTAATGTCTCTCTGTGAGCCCTATACAAGTGGATGTCATGGTGGCATGAACAAGGCTGCCACAATTTATAAAAATTGTGATGGCCACATGTCCAGGCTACATGCGGAGATGCAAGCTCACACCTCCACATGTCATTGCCTCCACATCATTCCTGCCAGGCCACAAGTTCACCAGTATCCCACAGGCAATCTCTTGGGAGATGCTGACAGGCTGATACTGACAGCCACACAATGTTGCTTAAATTCTATGAAAGTGTATATCTGCAAAGTTTGCTCCAGTGTAGCAAAATACACATCCTATGATTGGAAAATATGTTGTCAGTTGCAGCCCTTTCATGAAATATACATCCAGGGTTACACTGAAGTAACTTGAAATGCCTTTAGGTTGCCACACTTGTGGCTCATTTCAAATCTTGCCCCTTTACTCTGCCTCTCTGGGAAGACAGTGGCAGTTCTTGTGTGGTCAGTGCTGTTGGCTTAGCAACACTGATGCACATTGCTGTTCCAGAGCAACATCTGGTTTGGTTTGTGATGTCAGCAGAACAACAGAGCAACATGTACCCATTCCTCATCTTGTGTTTACTTGTCCAATGACTCATGTGGTTTGAGCAATGATGAAGACACACAGCATTGATCAGGCAAGAAGATTACTGCTCTCAAATCTGAGTGTTGCCCTGGCAAAGACTAATTACTTTCCATTTTCCAATAAAGCCATATTTCTGACTTGTATTGGTTTTTAGACACTTGCATATTTTATATTTCTATATCTGTATCTCTGCCCATATTCACAAACATTTCATAACTAATGCCATATGTGTTTATTTATGAGTAGTATCCCCTTGTTCTACAATAAACACATACATAAATAAATAAATAAATAAATAAATAAATAAATAAATAAAACCCTGGATCCTCCTGGTGCCCATGGAAGAAGTGTTTAATTTAATTGGGTTCATTTGGACTTTTTACAGTCTATTGAGGAAACTTAATTGATAATTAACAACACTTTCAGTTTCATTGACTCGGGGGATTCTACAAAACACATGAAAATCTGAGAGCTCAAAGCCTGGCATTAGAAGGTAGGGGGAAGTGTATACAATTAGATACAGGGGGAAAAGTCTTGATTGCCTAAATCAAAGCTTGCTATGTTGCACAGATGAATGAAATCTGTTACATGAAGGTTTCTTTTAATGTCCAAATTGGAATTTAAGTACCAAATATATCAATGCTCACAGCCCCTCAATGTGGCACAGAATGTTTCTAACTAGCAGAAAGCAAAGGGGTGTGAGTAGTGCCAGCTATAGTGGCAAACTGAAATCATTGCCTAGACCTGAATTATGATTTCCAGCTGCACATTTCTGGAGCTAGAGGCAGCAAATCATAGACGTTTGCATGAACCATACAAATAACCAGAGAAGCATTTTTTATTTGATGTGTCTCTCACAAATGCGTTATCCCTTTCAAAATAACTATAGATTAAACTTAGTGGCTGACACGTTGCACAAGGGCATGTCAGCCCAGTAACACTGTGTGCACTTTACTCCAGAGTAAACCCATTAGACTTAATGGACTTCCTGTTGTGTAATGTGGTTTGTATGCACACAATGTTGTTGTTGTTGTTGTTGTTGTTGTTATACTGGGCTGGCATACCTTTGTGCAGTATGTCTGCCATTACATATATTTTTGAGTGACATTTTTCAATGAAGGAAGCCAGATACAATGCAATACAAGACAGCCAGACCTCTACTTTGCACCAGATTTTCCAGTGTCAGAGAAACAAAAGCTTTGGAAGAAAGTATAATTCTATTGACATGGTTAGTGTTACCAACCAGCCACCTTGGATAGTTGCCCAAAGGTTCCATAGTATGTTGTAGGAGTCCCAAGTGGGTTTTAAGACTTGTTGATGTTTTGCAAATGGCCATAGGCAACAAATATGTAGCTGATGGAAGAGACATGTAGAACTGCTTTACTCTAATATTTACTCTAATATAGAGTACAGTAGGAATACATAGGAACATAGGAAGCTGTCATATGGTGGTGGGGAATAAAAGAAGTAACATTGACAGGTCAGCAGGCTGTTGCAGGGGAAGGGAAATCAGAAACGTAATTGCATCAGCAAAGAGCAATACAGTACAATACAATAACATAAGTAAAAATTTAAAAACAAGTTTGCAGACACCTTATTTTACATGCCTCTGAACAAAAACAAGCAATCCTATGAGTAACTTCATGCCTATCTTCTAAAAAATAAACAATAAAATGTACTTCCTCAGACCAATCCAAATGTTTCTTTTGATAGGGGGCGATCTTAATGGAATGGGCAATATCATAGAAAGGGCAGTTAAACTAGGGCAGTGTTAATGTTTCCACCTCAGCAGCTCCACATGGGCACATATGTTCTTCCAAGGGGATCCCTCGAAATCTGCCCTCCAACACAGCTGAAGGGAGGATATTAAAACGGGCCTGAGAGAAGACCCTTCTCAGCCTGGGTGTAGGCAAATGTGTAAGGTACGCAGCTGGCCTCGGGTAATTTGAAAAGCTGAGATAATTATATCTGGAAGCAATCAAGCTAAGGTCACTCTGCTTTTCTATGTCTCTTACCCTCTGTGTAATAATTTATTTTTTTTGCCTTATCATAATTTAACGATTGAATATATTGCTCCGAAAGACCACAATTACCCAAGATGTCATGTATATTCCTCCTCCAAGTGGAACAGAAATCAGGTTACAGAGTCTGATGCCGAGATGTCCAGCAGCTCCTCTTATGTGATGATGACCCTGGATCAGTTTCAGTTTGTGACTCCTGAGGATGTGGACAAGTTGCTTGAAATGGTGCGGCCTACCACCTGCCCTCTTGATCCTTGTCAGAAAATACATATACTATTTGGCAGGGAGGCTGTTGTAGAGGGCCTGGTAGAGATTATAAATGCTTCTCTGAGGGAGGGCAAGATGTGTCCTTGTTTTAAGGAGGCAATTATTAGACCGCTTCTGAAGAAGCCTGCCTTGGATCCCTCAGAGTTAAATAATTTCAGGCCTGTCTCCAACCTTCCATGGTTGGGCAAGGTGATTGAGAAGGTGGTGACCTCCCAGCTCCAGGCAGTCTTGGAGGAAACTGATTATCTAGACCCATTTCAAACTGGCTTTGGGGTGGGATGTGGGGTGGAAGCCGCCTTGGTTGGCCTGATGGATGATCTCCAGTTGGGAATTGACAGAGGGAGTGTGACTCTGTTGGACCTTTTGGTTCTCTCAACGGCTTTCGATACCATTGACCATAGTACCCTTCTGGAACGTCTGAGGGGATTGGGGCACTGCTTTGCAGTGGTTCCACTACTACCTCACGGGCAGATTCCAGATGGTGTCTCTTGGAGACTGTTGTTCTTCAAAATCTGAACTTTCGTAGGGTGTCCTTCAGGGGCTCTATATTGTCTCCGATGTTGTTTAACATCTATGTGAAACCGCTGGGAGAGATCATCAGATGATTTGGTGCAGGGTGTTATCGATATGCTGATGACACCCAAATCTATTTCTCCATGTCAACATTATCAGGAGAAGGCATAACCTCCCTAAATGCCTGGAGGCAGTAATGGGTGGCTGAGGGATAACAAACTGAGGCTGACTCCAGATGAGACGGAGGTCCTTATTGTGTAGGGTCGAAACTCAGGAGATGATTTTGATCTGCTGGTTCTGGATTGGGTCACACTTCCCCAGAAGGAATGGTACATAGTCTGGGGGTGCTTCTGGATATGAACCTGGTGTCCCAGGTTGAGGCAGTGGCCAAAGGTGCTTTTTATCAGTTTCGGATGACACGCCAGCTGCATCCATTTCTTGAGATGAACTACCTCAAAACAGTGGTACATCTGCTGGTAACCTCTAGGCTGGATTACTGCAATGTGCACTATCTGGGGCTACCATTGTATGTAGTCCGGAAACTGCAGTTGGTTCAGAACGCGGCAGCCAGGTTGGTCTCTGGGTCATCTAGGGGAGACCATATTCCTCCTGTATTGAAGGAATTGTATTGGCTACCAGTACATTTCTAGGCAAAATACAAGGTGCTGGCCATTATCTAAAAAGCCCTAAACAGCTTAGGCCTTGGGTATTTAACAGAATGTCTTCTTTGCTATGAGCCCCACCACCTGCTAAGATCATCTGGAGATGTTCACCTGCGGCTGCCGCCAATCCATCTGGAGGCTACTCGGGAATGGGCTTTCTCCATTGCAGTTCCTGGACTTTGGAATGTGCTCCCTGTTGAAATAAGAGCCTCCCTATCTCTGGCAACTTTTAAAAAGGCACTGAAGACACATTTATTCACCCAGGCTTTTACTTAGATTTATAGTTTTAAATGATCTTATTACTTGCTTTTAAAAGTTTTTAATCTTTTAAATGATTTTAATTAATTGATTTAATGTTTTAAATTATTTTAATTGTAAACCTCCCAGAGACACACATTTTTGGGTGATATAGAAATATTTTAAATAAATAAATAAATTAAATAAAATATGCTGATTCAGAGCATTGGTCTATGGAGCTCAGTATTGTCTTCACAGACTGGCAGCGGCTTCTCCAAGGTTGCAGGCAGGAATCTCTCTCAGCCCCATCTTGGAGAAGCCAGGGAGAGAACTTGAAACCTTCTGCTCTTCCCAAAGCGGCTCCACCCCTGAGGGGAATATCTTACAGTGCTCACACTTCTAGTCTCCCATTCATATGCAACCAGGGTGGACCCTGCTTAGCTAAGGGGACAAGTCATGCTTGCTACTACAAGACCAGCTCTCCTCTCTGTACCACAAGAGGTGCAAGACAATCTGAGGCTGCTCTAGCCCGAGGTTCTAAGACAATATGAAAGATGAGGCTGGATCCCAAAAGTCCTAAGCACAAAAAAGGCACTTTGCCAGCACTGGGGAGAACGGCTTGTCACCTGTTCTCCTCAGTCAGCAAGCCTCTTTATACATCATGTCAACTGCTCCACATTCTCACCAATCCTCTGCATTGGTTTTTGAAAGGGCAGAAGGGCTTCTGTGTGTTTGGGGGAGGAGGAGTCAGCAAACCACCACATACAAATGGAAGTGCTTTCTGCTTATGCATGAGGATCTTGGCATCTAAGTCATAATTTTGAAAGATTTAGGGAAGAAGGAGATGGTATTATGCTCAAAGACTAGTGCTGAGCAAATAATCCTAAAGGCCCTTAGTGTAACTGACTCAGACATTTGCAATAATAGTTAAAAACTGAAACTTGTTTTTAACAATGAGACTACAGCCAACTTTTCCTCCTTTTATATTATAAATTGCTTTTCTGCTGTAGGAATGTAGATGTGCATATAAAACATTCTTGAAAATAATAAATTTTAATGCCCACATTGCAGGGTGAGATTAGAATGAGACAAGTAACACTCATTAATGATCTGTCAGTCCCTTTTTTTGTTGTCATTGAGGAAATGAGGAAGTAAATTTAAGCCACATAGTAATTCTGAATTGCATCAAGATCAATAAAGACACAGACAGAGTGGACTGGTTCTCACGATCATCTTATCCCCAAAAGTTGGGCAGAAGAGGTATGCACACTCTTGATTGCTGGTCATTTGAACAGTAAAATTGACTGGGAAGAGATTGTCTGTGAAAGAGCAATTGTTTTTGGTCAGCATGGCATCTGACATCAGCCACCCAACTTTAAATCTACCATTGGTTATCCCTGGTGCCATTCACTATGGTCATAAAATCAAGATGCTATGAAGTACAAGATGATATCCTAACCTAAGGGGTCAAAAAACATCCCGCACACTCAAATTTAGCCCATGCAGACCCTTCACCAGATGTCCTGTGAAAGAAAGCCCTCAGTTTGTATCTCTAAGGTCCCCATTCAACCCTCCAAATCATGGAACCAGTAGAGCACATGCCATTTCTGCCTCCTACCCTACGTGCATTCTCTCTGGAAAGGAGACTTGAATGAACCCCCACTGCCTGAGGAACATCAACAATGGGCCCCCTACTGCACCAGTAACAACTATGGCCAGCAAGGTTCTTACTGGGGCTGCCACATTAGCCCTTTTCTTATAGCAGGACATTTACCCACAGAGACCAGCCATGATAGATTGAATTTGTTTGTCTGGGGATCCACCACTTGGCCCTATGCCACAACAGAGCAAATAAGCCCATACCAGGACAACAGGCTTCACATAACTTCACCCTAACTTTGACAGAAGGGTAACAACATGGTCAACCCATATATCTTTTCCTTCCTTCCTCTTGCAATTCAGCATATGACCTATAACCAGGCAGAAATCCCAAAGTACTACACCAGGCATGGAGGGAGGCCACTAGCAGCTGGGGTCCAACCCACCACAGCAGCCCCCCAGCCCTGACCCGTGACCCCTGTATCAGCATCTGATGTAGGGAGCTGTTAGCCACGCCCTCTACACCCAACATCAGATGTGGGGGCATGGTTTAGCTCCCAAATGGGGCCATGGGATGCTGGAGGATCTAGCTCACAAATGGGGTCATGCGGCCCCATTTGGGAGCTAAATCCAGCCAGTGCTGCATTTGCAGTGTGGCCTGGAGTGGCTCTCCCTGCCTTTGAAAGGCATGGAGAGCTGCTCCAGCCACATTGCAAATGCATCACCAGCCAATTTAGCTCCAAAACCTGGGCCGCACGGCCTCGCTTGGGAGCTAAACCACGCCCCCGGGGCTGATGTTGAATGCAGGGGGCATGTCAGGGGCATGAAGCGTGGCCCATGAAGGGTGGCAGCCAGGTTTCTTTGAACCTGTTTGCTCAGTGGTGGCTCCACCTCTGCACCATATGACATATATTCTCATGGTCTCACTGCAAATAAACCCTTCCCTGCAATTGCTAGGGGGAAGGCCCATTATTGTGTCATTGCTCGGAGAAATTTTATAGGCTGAAAAGTGAGTGATAAGTTTGTAATAAGAATCCATTTAATGTAGGTGTGGGTGTGGGTGTGTGCATGCGTTGCATTCCACTTCAAACATTCGAGAATTCCAGGCACAGCCTGAGGAGGCTGAGAGAACCCTGTGAAAGACAGGGCCATCGTTCCCTGAATCTTGGACGTCTAAAGAGTCTCAAGTCCAAATCTAAATGTCAAACACTGTAGCACCATTAATCTGTGAATCTGTGGATCGCATGATACAGCAACAGAAGAACATGCTTGTAAGATATTTGTAAGGAACAGTCTCTCTCAAGAAAGGAAAATCATATTCAGACTGATTATAAACACTGCTGCTGATCTGGGATGAGAGATGTTGTAAATCCATTAGCAAGGCAACGCTTGCCTTCATTTCTGTTTAATATTTCTTTAAGCTATAAAATTCCATTATGTTAATGTAATGTACAGTCCAAGTGATAAAAGCAGCTAATGTGATTACCTCTCGCTGTGCTATAAACCTTTCAGTAAAGCCCGCATTCAACTGTTTCTTATGATGATAGTGTTATGTGCAGAGGATTACATGTTGACGACCCTCTTTAGATGTCAGAACATGCCTAAATGTCACAAGATCTACCTGGGCACTAGAATAGAGGCCATCTTAAAGAATCCTCCCTTTGACAGCATTAGTTTCATAAGCTAGGCCCAGGGGACTGTGCACTTGTCTTCTAACAAAATCAAGAGTGAAGGTAGCAGTTAAGCAGACAGATAACACAGACTATATATAGGTCCACCATTAAGTATGTGGGGCATCCTATTGATTGAGAGCCAGTGCAGCCCAGTGACCATAGTGTTAAGTGTGGGCATGAGAGGCATGGTTCAAATTCCCACTCAGTCACGATTCAGGTCTAGTTCACAGAACTCTGAGGTCACATGACATTCTCAGGCTTTATATTCAACTAGTATTTTTCAGCCCGTTGAAATAACGGGCGCTAGTTGCCTTCTCCGCCCTCCCCCGTCGCCTTCTCCTGGCCGGATCTTCCGCCTCCCCCTGTGGTTTTGGGTGGGTGGGGGCCTCCGTGGTGGTGCCGCCCGCCGCCACCGCCTTTGGCCTTCTGGGCGGGCAGTGAGTTCCGCCGCCGCCGCCAAGAGTGCCGCCTGCCGACCCGCCGGACCCGCCTCTGCCTCTGTCCTTTTCGGTGGGTGGGCCAGACCCGCCGCCTCTCCTTTCCCTGCGGCCGGGCTGGGCCCGCCGCCACCGCCTCTGCCCTCCCCGTGGCTGCCTCCGGCCTTCCTGCCGCAGGGCCGCCATCTGGCCAACATGGCCACCTGGTGCCTGCGGCCGTGTCTCCCTCGGCCGTTCTGGGCATGTGCTCCACGCACGCCCAGAACGGCCAAGGGAGACACGGCCGCAGGCACCGGAGGACACGGGCGCACACCCAGGCACTTTATTATAGAGGATACTTGTTTCCTTTCTGAAAACTACTTTTTCACGTTTTCTGCTTTCCAACCAGGGGCATAGCTAGGGGAGAGGAGACCCATGTTCGTCCCTCTCCCTGGTGGCTCCATGAAGTGAGGGAGATAATGAAGAAAATAGGGAAGAGTGGAGCTGGGGGTCCTCTGGAGCTGGGGGCCTGCGTTCTTTGAACCCATCCACTCAATTATACCTACACCCCGCTTCCAACCATCATTCCAACCCCTGCTAACTTGGCAAAGAGGCACCTTTTAACGTGGTGATTCTCTTTATTTAGCAGGGGGAGAGTAACTGGCCCTATCCACCCCCAGCACAGTACCTCCAGTGACTGTTTGCTGGTGTCTATCTTGTGTTTCTTTTGGATTGTGAGCCCTTTGGGGACAGGGATCCATCTTATTTGTTTATTATTTCTCTGTGTAAACTGCCCTGAGCCATTTTTGGAAGGGTGGTATAGAAATCAATTTATTTATTTATTTATTTATTTATTTACACAGTCAGACAGGTGTTATTGACTGGTTTGTTTTATCCAGACATCGAGTCCTTCCCAAGGACCTGGGATGGCTGAATTTTATTATCGCTGTTGTTATAGATATCGTCACAGAATTTAGGCTGTTCCCAGTAAAGCTGCTTTTTGTAATTGGCTGATGGTGATTTCTGTGGCCCCTATGGTGTTGAGGTGCTCTTCAAGGTCTTTTGGAACTGCACCCAGGGCGCCAATTACCACTGGGATTATTTTGGTCTTTTTCTGCCACAGCCTTTCAATTTCAATTTGTAGATCTTTGTATTTGGTGATTTTTTCTATTTCTTTTTCTTCTATTCTGCTATCCCCTGGTATTGCTATGTCAATTATTTTAACTAGTTTTTCTTTCTTCTAGACTACAGTTATATCTGGTGTATTGTGTGGCAGATGTTTGTCTGTTTGTAGTCGGAAGTCCCATAATATTTTTACATCTTCATTTTCTTCAACTTTTTCAATTTTATGGTCCCACCAATTTTTGGCTACAGGTAGCTTGTATTTTTTGCAGATGTTCCAGTGTATCATCCCTGCTACCTTGTTATGCCTTTGTTTGTAGTCAATCTGTGCGATCCTTTTACAACAGCTGATTAGGTGGTCCATGGTTTCAACTGCTTCTTTACAAAGGCGGCACTTGCTCTTGGATCCAGGCCTCACCCTGGTATCTCAGGTGTAGGTTATGGCCAGGAGTGCTTTCCATCAACTTCAGCTGATTTGACAGCTGCATCCATTCCTTGAAGAGAACTTTCTCAAAACAGTGGTGCATCTTCTGGTAACTTCCAGGCTTGACAATAGAAATGCACTCTACATGGTGCTGTTTTTGTACGTAGTTTGGAAACTTCAGTTAGTTCAAAATGTGGCAGCCAGACTGGTCTCTGGGGTAACCTGGAGAGAAAATAGTATGCCTGTTTTAAAACAGTTGCACATGCTGCCAATACATTTCTGGGCAAATAGAAATTGCTGGCTATTACCTTTAAAGCCCTGAACGGCTTGGATCCAGGCTACCTCAGAGAGCACATTCTTCTTCATGATCCCCATCGCACATTGAGGTCATCTGGAGAGGTCTGTCTCCAGTTACTACTGGTATGTCTGGTGGTGACTTGGAACCAGGCCTTTTCTGTAGCTGCTCCTGGCCTATGGAATGCACTCCCGGCAGATATCAGCAGTTTAGGCTCTCTGTCAGCCTTTAGGAGAGCCCTAAAAACTTACTTGTTTGGCCTCGCCTTCCAAGTTTTTAAAAGTATTTTAATTGGTTTTAAATAGTTTTAATTGTTTTTATATTGTATTTAACACTGTGTTTTAAATGGTGTGTTTTTATGTCTTTTAAAATTTATTGTACACCGCCCAGAGCCTTTGGACAGGGTGGTTTATAAATGTAATAAATAATTAAATAATTAAATCAGGAGAGTCACTTCACTCCAGAATGCATGGAGTTAACTCAAAACCACAATCCTAGAAACCAAGTTAGAATGCATACCAAAAAGGAGGAAAGGTATCACTAGGTCCAGGAGAATGCCAGCATGCCTAACCAGTAAAGTCAAGGAAGCCATAAAGGAGAAGAAGACTTCCTTCTGAAATTGGAAGGCCTGCCCAAATGAAGAGAACAGAAAGGAACACAAACTTTGGCAAAAGACATGCAAGGTGACAATAAGGGAGGCAAAAAGAGAGTTTGAGGAAGATTTAGCTAAAAATATCAAGAGGAATAACAAAAATTTATTTAAATATATCAGAAGCACGAAACCTATCAATGAGGCGGTTGGACTGTTAGACAATGAGGGAATGGAAGGGATTATTAAGGAGAATGTGGAGGTTGCAGAGAAGCTAAATGAGTTATTTGCATCTGTCTTCATGACAGAGGGTAGATACTGAACAGAAACAGGCTTTTCAGGGATGGAGGCTAAATAACTGAGTCGGATAGAAGTGACAAGAGTTGATGTTCTAAACTGTCTGAAAACTAAAAAATTGCAAATCACCACAGTCAGACGGCATCCATCCAAGACTCCTTAAAGAACTCAAATGTGAAATTGTCATTCTCCTTGCTAAAATATATAACTTATCCCTACAATCAGGCTCTGTAACAGATGACTGGAAAGTAGCAAATGTAACACCAATTTTCAAAAAGGGATCAAGGGGCATTCTGGGAAATTACAGGCCGGATAGCTTAACTTCTGTTCCAGGCAAATTGATGAAAAACATCCTCAAGGATAAAAATGTAAAGCACATAGAAGAACAGGTCCTGCTGGGGAAGAACCAGCATGGCTTCTGCAAAGGTAAACCTTTCCTCACAAACCTTTTTGAGTTTTTTTAGAGTGTCAGCAAGTGTGTGGATAAAAGTGATCCAGTTGACATAGTATGCCTGGACTTCCAAAAAGCTTTCAACAAAGTCCCTCATCATAGACTCTTGAAAAAACTTTGCAGTCATGTGATAAGAGGACAAGTACATGTGTGGATTGCTAACTGGTTGAAGGACAGGAAACAGAGGGTAGGGATAAATGGAGAGTTTTCACAATGGAGGGAAGAAAAAAGTAGGGTCCCCCAGGGACCTGAACTGGGACTGGTACTTTTTAATTTATTCATAAATGATCTAGAAGCAGAGGTAAGCAGCGAGGTGGCCAGATTTGCAGGTGATACCAAACTCTTTTGGGTAGTGAAATCAAAAATAGATTGAGAGGAGCTCCAAAGGATCTCTCAAAACTGGTGAGTGGGCAACAAAATGGCAAATGTGGTTCAGTGTTGGCAAGTGTAAAGTGATGCACAGTGGGATAACCCCCCCCCCCCAAATTCAAATATACGTTGATGGGATCTGAGCTGTTAGTGACAGACCAGGAGAGGTATCTTGGGGTTGTGGTGGACAGCTCATTGAAAGTGTTGAGACAATGTGTGGCAGCTGTGAAAATGGCCAATTCCATGCTAGGGATCACTAGGAAGGGGATTGAAAATAAAACTGTTAATATTCTATAAAAAGTCTATAAAATCATTCATGGTGTGGAGAATGCCTCCTCCCCTTGCCTCGTGCTTTGGGGAGGGCAATTTGTCCCAACCCCTGCACGAGGCCCCAGAAAAGAAAAGGATTGGACCATGAGTTTGTGGAGGCGGGGCTTAGACTGTAGCTTCAGCGTCTCCCCGCCCCAGCTAGGCAGTTCGAGGAGAGATTCCCCCACCCTTCCTTCCCTGGGAGTAGAGCGGGCCTAGAGGCTGGTCAGCTCCCAACACATTGGCCCTGTTGGTGGTTTTTTTTTTTTGCCTACTACATCCTGCTTCTTTCGGGGTGTTATTAGATAGTCAAGTCACGGCTTGGCAGGGACAGTGCGGGTTTGGGTGGTAAGTAGATGGATTGGAACATTGGTGAGCACCCTTGGATAGTTGAATGGGTGATTGGTCAATCGCTCCCTTGTAGTTTGTGCTGCCTAGGAAGGACGATTCACCATGAAACCTGCTTCAGGACTTCACTCATCCTTGGGCTTCGCGGTCCCGGCTGTGTGAAGATCTAGAAGGATCCAGTCCCCCTTTGGGGGTTGGCTGTGAAGGGAAGGGGGTAGGCTTACGCCTGTCGTCTTCCAGAGCCAGGGTGTGTCACCTGAGCAAGGCACAGGGGAGGATGGGGCAGTCCGAACCTGGCCGTTGCTAGGCTCTGCACTGTCTTGGGGAGGGGGGCTTACCCCTATCCAGTCCGCTTACATGTTCAATAGTTTTCAAATAAAGCTGTGGCCCTTTTACCCACTAACTTGTTGTCTGTGTCTTCTTGGGGAACGGGGTCTGCGGACAAAGTGGACAGAAAACATTCCCCCTCCTCTCCCATAACACTAGAATCAGGGGTCATCCCATGAAATTGATTGCCAGGACCAACAAATGGAGGTATTTTTTCACATAACACATAATCAACTTGTGGAATTCTCTGCCACAAGAAGTGTTGACAGCCAATAACCTGGATGGCTTTAAGAGGGGTTTGGATAACTTTATGGAGAGGTCTATCAACGGCTACTAGTCGGAGGGCTATAGGCCACCTCCAGCCTCAGAGGCAGGATGCCTCTGAGCACCAGTTGCAGGGGAGTAACAGCAGGAGAGAGGGTATGCCCTCAACTCCTGCCTGTAGGCTCCCAGTGGCATCTGGTGGGCCACTGTGTGAAACAGGATGCTGAGCTAGATGGGCTCCGGGCCTGTTCTAGCAGGCCTGTTCTTATATTCTTATGCTAACCTTAAGAGGCCCAAGGAAATAAAAAGGTCTTTATCTTACACAGAAAGGAAATCAGAAATGGTATCAGGTAAACCTCACTGGGGAGAACAATTTGGAGTGACACAATAGAGAAGACCCTTTCCTTGAACACCACCTGCATCTATTCAGAAGCTGGCAGAAATCAGAGAAGGGTTCCCAAAAATGATTGTAAAACTCGAGTGGTTTCATGTGAGGGAAATTGTACTTGGATCCTAAACCACTTTGATCTCTGAAAGGAAAGAACCAACACTCTGAATTATTACCAGAAATGAAGCAGCAGCCACTGAAATGAAAATCCTGTTGCTGTACTTTTTACTACCTGAGAAGTTTTCAAGGTCAGATTCATATACAAGACTCCAAATGGGATGTTACCATAAGCATAACCAACCTATCTCTGTTTAAGAGGGATCACCGCTGGAACTCCAGCTGTAGCTAGTGAAAGGTGCCTCAAGCCGACAGTCATCTGGGCTTCCAAAGATATAGTCAAGTCAGACAAGGTGCCTACCAACAGTACCTTGAACTACATGTGTGTGCATCTACGTGTGTACACGCATGTGTGTGCAAGTACATGTGAGCAGAAGATGAAATCTGAAATCAGCCTGGAGAATTTGTTTTCTATGTATTCCTTTTTCTATGCAGTTTACAGATTTAAGACAATTCAACTGGACTGCAAAATATTTAGGATATGTTGCTGATTTCTTGGTCTTGCAATTCCAATTCACTTGGCAGACCGCGTGTGGGGGATTGCTAATTTAATTATATCTCTGGTGGAATCATGGCTGTAGCTAAGAATTTAAAACCTTGAGCTTTTTGTTGATTTCTTATTCCCTCACCCCTGTTATATTTTTCAGTTGTGCCATAGATGTCTCTATTGGGTTGCCATGGCAATGCAAGTTTTCACTTACAGTTACCTTTACTTCATACAGCAGTGGGATGGCTCTTGAGCCCTCTACAACTGTCTCACAGAGCCAGCTTACATGCACACAGCGTTTTTGCCAACTTGACTCTCACATGCAATTCCACTAAGTTAGCATTTGTTAGAATTATATCAACAGGGACTTGCAGCATCAAACTGCGGGTCTGTGAGGCCACACTAACAATAGCACTGAGTATTCTAAGCTTTTAAAAAAGAGATGAAGTTGCGAATAAAAATGCAGTAACTCAGCTTTGCATGCAGTGAAATTCTTGCATGAAAGTTGGTTTTTGATCCCCAAAGAGTGACCATCCTTGCAAAATGGGAAGATTAACAGTTTATGGTTCCTGGTAGAGAAGACATAGGCTTCACTGCCAATGCTGAGAGAGCAGTAGTTCTCCTCCTACTGCTTTTGCTCTGCTCACTCTGGCATTCATTCACACAGCTACTTTGATTTGTTTATAAAGTGAACTTGTATACAATGGCATCAAAACGGGTGGCTAGGGAAGCTGTCAAGCTTTCTGTAAGCACAAGTACTTAGAGTACTTGTGCTTAGAGCACAAGTACTTGTACGTAAATAAAATGAACAGATGACAGTTACTTCCATTTTTCATAGAACTGGAATCAGAAGATCAAAATAGATCAGCTAGGCCAATCTCATGCTCTAAGATTGCACGTTACACAGAGATAAACCTGAGGATGCCCCCAAATATAGACTGGTAAGAGAATATTATAGCCCCATTCAAACATTTTAAAGGAAACTCCGCTCTTGGTTACAGTGCTGAAAGAGGGAGGGAGGTTATAGTGCTGAAAGAGGGAGGAACCCCTGCTTACTGGGCAAAGAGGCACCTTTTTAACGTGGTGATTCTCTTTACTTTGGATGGGGAGAGTAACTGGCCCTATCCACCCCCAGCACAGTACCTCCAGTGACTGTTGCTGGCATCTATCTTATGTTTCTTTTTAGATTATGAGCACTTTGGGGACAGGGATCCATCTTATTTACTTACTTACATACTTACTTCCTTACTATTTCTCTATGCCCATGCCCTTGAACAGAGGTTCCCATCCTTTGGCAAAGGCCATTGTGGCTGGAGATTATGGGGGTTGTAGTCCTACCATCTACAACTGGGGACCCAGAGTTGGAACAACTGCCCTAGGAAGCTTATTCTATTGTTGAACTATCTCCTAAGTGTTAAGCTGTATATGAACATATGGGGCTATTCACATGACCATGCATGCAGGCTGGTGGGGGGCGGAGAGGCAGGATTCAACCTACCTTTCCCCTGCCTATCACTGTAGATCCTTTTGGTGCACAAACCGACATGACTTGAGCTGCTGGGAGCACCACGGATTATTATCTGTGCTGCTCTTGGCAGCACAGAGCAACAGAGGCCGGGACTTGTTTTCCTGTTCTCTGCATATCTCACAAGGCAAACACGATGAGTGCAGGGCCTTATGGGATACCCCCATCAGAAGAGTGCTCTAGGCACCCGTCTCTGTGTCTACTTGGCTCCATGGAGCCAAGAAGACACATGAGCCTGGCAGCTGGGTTAAGGGAGCGCTTGCTCCCTTAACCTTGGCTAAGTGCTGGATTAGGAGTCCAAAACAGATTGTGGGGTGCTCCAAAAGGATCTCTTCAAACTGGGGCAGTGGGCAACAACATGGCAAATGAGATTCAATGTAAGCAAGTGAAAAGTGATGGATATTGGGGGAGGGGGACCCCACCTCCACATATATACTGATGGGATCTGAGCTGTCAATGACTGACCAGGAGAGAGATCTTGGGGTCGTAGTGGACTCCTTGTTGAAAATGTCGACTCAATGTGTGGCAACTGTGAAACAGGCAAATTCCATGCTAGGGATGATTAGGAAGGGGACTGAAAATAAAAATGCTAGTGTTAAAATGCCCTTGTACAAATCTATCGTGCAGCCATATGTGGAGTACTGTGTTCAGTTCTGGTCACTATATCTTAAGAATGATATTGTGGAACTGGAAATGGTGCAGAAGAGGGCAACCAAGATGATCAGGGGCCTGGAGCAACTTCCTTATGAGGTAAGGTTACAGCATTCTGGAGTTCTTTAGTCTGGAAAAGAGGCAACTATGGGGAGAAATGATTGAGGTGTATAAAATTATGCATGGAGTAGAGAGAGTGGACCGAGAGAAAATTTTCTCCCTCTCTCACAACATTAGAACTAGGGGTCATCCCATGAAATGGAAGGTCAGGAAATTTAGGACCAACAAAAGGAAGTACTTCTTCATACAGTGCATAATTAATCTATGGAATTCTTTGCCATGGGATGTGGTGATGGCCACCAGATTGGATGGCTTTAAAAGGGGCTTATACAAATTCATGGTGAACAGGTCTAGCAATGGCTACTTGTCTAGTGGCTGTGGGCCATCTCTAGCCTCAGAAGTACGATGCCCCTCAATACCAGTTGCAGGGGAGCAACAGCAGGAGACAGGGCATGCACATACCTCGTGCCTGCGAGCTTCCCAGAGGCATCTGTTGGGCCTCTCTGTGAAACAGGATGCTGGACTAGATGGGCCATGGGCCTGATCCAGCAAGGATGTTCTTATGTTCTAATGGAATTCTCTGCCACAGGATGTGGTGATGGCCAGTAGCTTGTATGGCTTCAAAGGAGGCTTAGACAAAGTCATGAAGGACAGTTCTATCAATTTCTACTAGTCGGGTGGTTATGGGCCACTTCCAGCCTCAGAGACAAGATGCCTCTAAATATCAGTTGCAGGAAAGCAACAGCCGAGAGAGTGCATGCAATACCTCTTGCCTGTGGGCTTCTCAGAGGCATCTGGTGGGCCACTGTGTGAAATAGGATGCTGGACTAGATGGGCCTTAAGCCTGATCCAGAAGGGCTGTTCTTATGTTCTAGGAGCGAGATTAGGCTGGGCAGAAGCGCCAGAATCTGTGCGGATCCCAGTATCCACATGAGCAGCCTAGCCCAGGCTAGACTGCCCTAGCCTGGGCTAGGCTGCTCATGAGAACAGCCTCTATAATTACTTTTTGAAAGTTTAAACCCATTGAGTGGGCATGTCTTAGAGGTTATTTATTATTTATTTTTATTTATTTTTACATTTCTATACCGCCTTTCGTTAAAAGAAAACCCCAAGGCGGTTATCACCATTGCACAGCTGTTGAGGCCCCTCGAAAAGACGAACTGCCAATCCTTGATACCACCACAAGTCCCAACACAAACCTTGGGCTACCTGGGGCACCCAGGTAGGAAGTAGGGATGTGCAAACAGGCTCGAGGTTGAACCAGTTTGCCATTGAACCAGTCTGGCTTGAGGGCTCACCCTCGAGGAAGACTGGGCCCTGTTCAGCTTTACCTCAGGCCACCCCCCATGCAAATGGCCAGGGTGCATGCATGATGGCATACAAAATGGCCACCGCCATTGGAGAAAGGGCAAGAATACCCCCAAAATGGTCCATGGAAGAGTGGGGGGCTAGGTGGCTGGATTTGGCTTTAAAAAAGCCAAATTCTGGCTTACGGCCCATTTGACTCACGAGTATACCCCTTAGGTTCTTGCAACCCTGGACGGGGGGGGGAGGCTGGCAGGGGAAAGGGGAAATGGCAGAGACTCCGGGGGTCTGTTTGGGCGGAGGGGGGGACAGAACTGAACATGCCCAGGTGTTTTTTGAGTCAAGTTCAGACTCAAATAGAACTGGCCAAACCAGTTTTGTGCACACCCTAGTAGGAAGAAGCCCATGGAGGACAGCTGCCACAGGCTCCTACAACCTGGGAGCTGGTCCTGCCTACCGATGAAGGTGATTGTAATTTAGGAATGGCTATGTCTTCAGTTTGAACTCTTGATAGTAAGAGACAGTATGTAGATTAAGTTGAGATGCAGCCTTTTTTCATTGTTCATACAGCCTAGTGTACTACCGAACTACAACCATAATGCAACAATACTAATAATACATTGAGCCCTTTCTCACATGCAGTGAGAAAGGGCTACCCATATTTTAGTGGAGGAATCCCGAAAGCACTTATCTCCCCACAGATTATCCTTGTGATGTCCCTGGTTGGGTGGATCACCCACCCAGATGAGCACTGTCTCCTGCCAGCAGCTCCGAGGGTCGGGGTGCCAAGAAGCGTTGAGCCACGTTGCCCCACTCCCCCACCGGTGCTCCAATAATGCACCGTGTGAGTGTGCAGTGCATTATGGGGACACCCCCCCCCAAGTGTGCTAGCCACGGCTACTTGCAGCTGTGGCTCACAGATGATCCGGAAAATGGGGTTAAGGGAGCACTTGCTCCCTTAACCTCATTTTCAAGGGAAGTTCCATAGACGGGTTTGCCACCATGGTGCCGCTGGGATTGGGTGTGATTCTGGTGGTTCACACACGTGTTCAAAACTGGGCTGGGCTCCCTTAGCCCAGTTTTGCACACGGGTATGAAAAGTCTCATTTACTACTACTATTACTACTACTACTACTACTACTGGTACACTGGAACAAAGGAATACAAGGGTCTGCCTTATACTGAATCTGACCCTTAGTCATCTAGCTCAGTAAAGTCTACACTGACCAACTGTGGTTCTCCAAGGTTTCATACAGAAAACTTTCTCAGTCCTATTTGGAGATGCCAGGGATTGAACCTGGGACCTTATGCATGCAAACAGATGCTCTACCACTGACCTATAGCCCCATTCCTAAGAGGAATGTCTTATCACAGACAGTGCTCACAAACAGTCACGCATCCAAAAGCAAACCAGGGCAGACACTGCTTAGCAAAGGGGACAATTCATGCTCGCTACCACCACTCTCCACCCAAAGAGAAAGTGGTAGTAGTGGTACTACTATTACTGTCAGTGTAATCTGTAATCCATTGGATTTTGATAAGAGTGTTCACTGTTGTCTTCATCTCAAGTGTACACATAGTTTTAAGCATATTTAAAATAATTTATCTCAATGGAAGAGTTTTAATTCTTCCCCCCGAACATCAGTGGGGCTTTAATGTGCTTAGCTGTGGCTGGATTTTGGCCAGAGTTTGAAACATCAGAGCAACACTTTTCAATATCTTCCTAATGATGATTAATTTCTTTGATATTCATTCTAGTAGCAGTAATCATGATGAATTCATTTAGCGCAAATGTGGACAGAGCATTTCAATTTCTTTAGCATTTCAGGGGAACCCATTTTAAATGAATAATTGGGGAATAATGAATAATGGAATGGAAAGAAGTTAGCATGTCAGCCATAAATTGTACAATAAAATAGCATAGTCTGTGAGCACTTCAGTATAATGCAACTTTAATGAACGGTAGATCAACGTAGATGCAAAGACAGTGTGAAATCTATAGCACCAGTATACAGGAAAATATACTCACAAATGTTTTTATCTACACATTACTCTGCTTTGATACATCCAGTGAACTCCAGTGGCATAACCTATGAATACAGTGGCTTACATATTATTAATATAGTCTATATGAAATATTAATAAACAAAATCTAACCTAGATTTTCTATAGGGCCTGAAGGTCAGAAGTGTACTAGAAACCACTTAGTGATACACTTGGCTGGTACTGTGATTGGACACATTAAAGTAATCAAAAAACGTGTTTGGATCAGTTAAATAGTCATCCTCTCCACCCGTTTGTCAGTGCATAGGATAGCATAGCATAGCATAGCTCAAAGAAGAAAAATATCTCAGGGATATGTGGTTCTGCAGTTATTTTTGATAAAGCTGACAAAGGGAAAATCTTAATAGGAAACCTGCATATTCTGGCCATTATTATACTGTACTGGAGATGGATGACACTTTCCTTATTGATTCCATGGATTATTGCATTTGTGTCACCAAAGGGTCTGTGGTGCCTTGTATTAGGAACGTGCAAAAAAATGGAAATGCCGGTTCGGCTCAAATCCAAATTTTAGTGACCTCCATGTCTGAGTAGAGACCCGAACTGGGCCTGAACTGGCCCAGGCTACTCAGGGGGAGAACGGTGGGGGTGGCGGAGAGCTGCTGCAGTGGCTACTGCCATGTCAGATGCCACCAGCAGCACTTCTAAGGTACCTTTTTACTCCCTGCCTACTCTACTTTTATCGAAGCCTCCCCCCCTTTTACTTGTAAAGGAGGATACTCCCCAGATTGATTCCCCTTTGCCAATGGAGTTCTGAACCAGCTTAGTTTGAACCGGGCCCAGTTTGATTTGACCCAAACTGTGCACAGCCTAACATTCGGTATTTGACAGTACTTGACAAATGACACACAATAACCATCAATACTTGACAGTATATGGTTGATGACCTGAAGTATCATGATAGTAGCAAGCTATTCATGCCTACTAGTCTTGATGACTACATGCTACCTCTACCTATAACTTTGCATATCAGTTGCAAGGGATGAATGCCAGGAAAAATGGGTTTCCCCAACTCAGCTTGTGGGTTCCCCAGAGGCATCTGGTTGGCCACTGTAAAAAACAGTATGCAGGACTAGACAGGCATTTGCCTGATCCAGCAACTTTTCTTAGGTTCTTGGCATTTAGTAAATTTTGTTATATTCCAGTTATTCATTTAAACAGAAAACACCGCTTGCGATGTTAAAATAACACAGTTGAATTGTAATTCCTAAGTCAGATTTCAGCTTTGAAATTCAAAATGTTGAGTTTTGATGCCAAGTTTAAACATCAAAATCAGAACTAGCAATCTGAAGATTCGATAGATATCTATTTCCTGAAATTTCACTTCAGCAATAATACACATATGTAACTAATCCCGTGCCTGAGCCTGACCTGAATCTCATCTATGTCTATTTATAACAAAATATCTGTTATGATTTGGGGACAGGACTGACTGTAGCTCAATTGAAGAGTATATTGAGCCAGTGTGGTGTAGTGGTTAGAGTGCTGGACTAGGACCAGGGACACCCGAGTTCAAATCCCCATTCAGCCATATTACTTGCTGGGTGACTCTGGGCCAGTCACTTCTCTATCAGCCTAACCTACTTCACAGGGTTGTTGTGAGGAGAAACTTAAGTGTGTAGTACATTGCTCTGGGCTCCTTGGAGGAAGAGTGGGATATAACAATCAATCAATCAATCAATACTTTACATGCAGAAGGCTCAGGTTCAATCTCCTGCATCTCTAGAAAGGGCTGGAAAAAACCCCTATGTCAATCTTTGGAGAGTCACTGCCAGTCATTGTAGACAATTTGGAGGTAGGTAAAACAATGGTCTGACTCAGTATAAGACAGTTTACTGTGTTCAATTATGGTTGACATTTTGTCTTGGCTGGCACAATGTTAACTAAAGAGACTCATTACAGTAGAAGCTAGAAACTAAGAATTCAGAAGAATATCTGGAGACCAATGCTATTTTATGTTACTGTAATTCTACTGCACCCAAAATGCTACAAGGCCCACACTTTTTTAATGTTACCATGGCAATCAGCTGCTTGATATCTTATTGAAAACTATAAGTCTAAAATTGTTTCCCATTTCATAGAAAGAATATGGAGTAAGCTTTAGCACTGTCTGTCCTAGAACCAATAGTTTGCCTGGTAGGCATGGTGAATAATTAGCTTTCATGACTCCAAATCCATATTATGTGATTCTAGCTATATATCCCCCCTACACCCACACACACAAAATAGCCTCAAAGTATGCATTTGGGACTACTTTTGTTCCTTATATTCAAAGAGGGCTAAAATACATGACAGGCAGTTTTTTCTTTCACTCTGACATGCACCAGATAAATTACCTAACAAATTCAAATGATATGAGATTTATAGAAGGGAGAGGTCGAGAAATTCCCACTGTCTCTGGACATTCCGTTTGTTGAAGGATTTAATGAAGAATTTCAAAAGCCCCTCTTTCCATACAAAAGAAATCTCATTTGCAAATCTGTAGGTTCCTTTTTCTTCAGCCCTCTTCCTGATGTTCAAGTGTGAAGTAATGCTTGCTAATGAGAGCGACTGTACAGATAAATATTCTAGCCATGCAGAGAAGAAGGGGGGTGGGGGGGGGGATTACCAACCATCTACATTTTGGATGGGGTGGTGTTGGAAGCTAAGCAGAGTATAAAAACAATTATTTTTTGGTGCCTGTTGTTACTTAGCTCTTACACTAAATAAGCAGTTTATATGCCACAGAACCCAAGTCAATTCCTGGTTTTAATCTCATATTCCATCTGTTTTTAGATTAACTGGTAAAGGCAGGCGGCAAATGAGTTCTAATCTTCTCTTAGGGCCAGATTTTGCTGGATGAGTCATTCAAAAGTAGATTGAAGAGCTATTTGAAAATAATTGTTCAACTAGAGGGATACCTTTCAGTTCGAGAGGGATGCATTTCAAGCCCAACATACATGTTACCTTTATAGGATAGTTGTTGTTACAAAACCACTTCTTGATGGCTGATAGCACCAATAAAGAATGATGATCTGATTATGTGGAACATTTAAGTACTACCTAGTCAACCCAGTGAAGGGAATTGCACTGGAATGGTAAGTATCTACATGATCAGCTAGCCAAATATCTGTACCATACCAAGTGACAGGGGAACCAGTCATGAAAAAAGTAGTTTTGTGTGGCAGCTATACTGCAAAAACTTATGAACACATTGGCCATGGTTATTATTTATTATCATTATATCCCACCTTTCTTTCAAGATGGGTGGCATAAATGGGGTTCCCTAGTAGTCACCCTCCCAGGCACTAACCCTGCTTAAACAGCCATATCTTGAGCTCTTGAACCTAATATAGCACATAGAACTGTGCTAGAGGAGGGGCTGTAGCTTAGTGGTAGAGCATCTGCTTTGCATGCAGAAGGCCCCAAGGTAAATCCCTGGCATCTCAGGTAGGGCAGAGAAAGATCTCTGTTTGAAACCATGGAAGGCTGCTGCTAGTGCTCATCATTTTAATGCTATGGACATGCAGTCAACTAATGCATGCCAGCAGCAGCAGCTCCACTCCCAATCCCCCTTTCCCCAAAAGCACAATTATGTCCCTGAGGGTTGCACAGCCCTCAGGGACATAACTGCATCGCCCTGAGTGCTTTTGAGAGAAAGGAAGATTGGCAAAAATCCCTCTCCCTCAATGCACAATTATCCATGCTCCAAAAACAGACACGGAGCTGCTGTGGGTGTGCATCCTTTGGCTGCTGAATGCCCATAGTGTTAGTTAGCATGCTGGCTAGTCAGTATAGGTAATACTGAGCGAGATGGACCAATGGTCTGAATTAGTAGGAAGCTGCTTCATGTGTGTGTGTGTGTGTGTGTGTGTGTTTAAGGCAATTGGGGAAGCTCTGTCTCACAATACTACCTTAAGAGGGCATTCATATTAGGCACATGGGTCGATGCTGACATGGACTGCTTAGTTATGGCTGAAATGCCTTTAACATAATGCCTTTAACATAATATGAGAATGTTTCCAAAACTTACAATGATATCCACTAGATCATTTCTCCAGATCCCTATAAATGTTTTCTGCAAAGTAACGTGCTAGCATACTGCTGTGCTAATATCCTACTGTAATGTTGACCATGTCGCTGGGTTTTTTTGTAGTCAGTTACCACCTAATGGCACAGCTGGGAAATGGCTTGATTAGCAAGCCAGAGGTTGCCAGCTCGAAACATACACTGGTATGTTTCCCATATCGGGCAGCAGCGATATAGGAAAGATGCTGAAAGGCATCATCTCATACTGCTTGGGAGATGATGATGATGATGATGATGAAAACTTTTATACTGCCCTTCCAAAAGGCTCAGGCAATGGTAAACCCCTCCTGTATTTTACCAAAGACAACCACAGGGCTCTGTGGTCGCCAGGAGTCGATATTGACTCGATGACACACTTTACTTTATCATCAGGTGACAAAAGAGGCAAAGGGGAAAAAATGCCCTTGATTACTTAAGGACTTTTTGTCCTGATTTCTATGCTTCACTTGGATGCTTAAAGAAATTTGAGTTGGAAAAGTAGGAACATAATCTTATCAGAGGCTAACAGTCTGCATAAACAAGCATGAAACTCACATGGAAGAATCACCTCCAGGACATACAGCTGTGAAGGGCATCAGATCAGTCAGACTGGAATAATTAAAGCCAATACTGGCTCCAGAAACTGGTGTGCCTTAGCCACCCCACCCCAATGAAAGGGTTCCTGCCATACCTTACAATCACCTTTGAGCCAACAAGTGGCTATTCTGGATACTGTCTTTGCTTATGAATATGATCTGTCTGTTCTTACAATCAGAAGATAAATCATTCTTGTAATTCTGTAAAATGTGCATGAAATATATAACATGGTGAAAAAATCTGTGCTGTGCCAGACTTATCTGACATCCTTATTCATTGATCTGACTGTCTTAGTGTGGGCTAAGGCTGGTGTAGCCCAAGGGCAGAAACCATGCCAGGCTTCCAGATCAAAGGGTTTAGCTCTCTGCTCACATAGGTGCCAAAGCCATGGCTTACTTCCAAGAGAAAGCGCCTGCAGCAATGTCAGCTAATTACAGGTTGTGTTCTGCTGTTTCCAAACAGGGTGAAAGTGACAGAAGTTTAACTGTGAATAATTACACACTTGAATAAGTATGTGATTAGCCCTATTTGTTGTGGTTGGGACTAAAGTGACAGGACAAGAATGGAGTGATTGCATTATTTACAGCTTAATTGTAGACAAGTAATTACTTTTGTAAGCTGGTGTGGTGGGGTCAGGGAATACATGCAGAAGAATGCAATATGATTTTAACAAGAACATCAGAGATTTGACTCTCAACTCATATATTGGAATGAGAAGTTTCCCCATGCTTTAAAAAAATCTAATAACAGAGAGTTTTCTCAAATTAAATACCCAGCAGTTTCAGTGTCCTGTTCTCTCTAAAATCAGGGATCAGCTGAAATATTTTTGAAGTGAGAAGCTTCCAAAGTAATAAATCACAAATGCCACCTAGTGGTTTCTACTGTCCAGTGAATGACTCACTTGCACACATACATTGCAGATATTGGTTAGTCCTTGACACTGGGCAACCCTGCTTGAGGGGAGGTAGAGGTAGGTGTGTGTGTGTGTGTGTTTTGCCTTCCTACACACTGAAACTGGATCAATCCTCACACAGCTCATTTCAGGGAGCAAACATTCAGATGGCCCTTAAATGGGAACCTAGCATTCACAGCAAACTTGGATTAATGTCATTATTTGCTAGTAAATAGAATACACCACCCACACCTCTGGCAATAAAAATGAGCAACATAAAATTTGGAGGCTGGCCGTGATATTGATGAACCTGGAATATTTGCATGGAGACAGGAAACAATATGCAAAGCGTTTTGCATACCTAGATTTCCTTTATAGTGACTTTATGACAATCTGGATATTAAGATGTATGAAAGTGTTTGAATCTTGCACTTTAGCTGATGCATCTCTATTTTTACAACCAGACTGTTTCTGTAATTTGATCTGCATTTGTAATATGTATGTATGTATGTATGTATTTATTATGTTTGTACACTGTCCCAAACTTCTATCTCTTGGCAGTTTACAGCAACATAAACAAATTAAAACAGAAATGTTTATAATACACATATTTAATAGCAAATGGGGGGAAAAGGAAATGGTTTTCTAGAGTGAGATAATTTTTTCAATTATTTAAATATGTTCGATGTATTTGAGTGCATCAGCCATTCGTACATGCAAATGATGAATTCTGCTTTGATTTACATGGATCAGAACTTGCTTATATGGATAATTATAAACTAAGCAATGCACCTTCTAATATAGTCTTTAAAATAAAGGGCCAAAACACCTGCTAAGTGGACAGGAGGTGCTTTCATATTGTTGGTTCTTTTTTATTTAGCAGAGAGAGAGAAAAAGAGAGAGAGAGAGAGAGAGAGAAACTGTCCCTATTCAACCCCATTACAGCAACCTTTCAGTGGCTGTTGTTGGTGTCTACCCTGCATTTCTTTTTAGATTGTGTGCCCTTTACATATTTTCCTATGTAAAAGTCTTTGAGAAACATTTTTGTGGAAAAAGGAGCATTTCAATAATAAATATCCATGTGTGCAATGTTTTTGATTTTGCCCCATCAAATATGACCAAACTCAGCAAAATCTATAAAGAATGTATGCCAGACACACGCTTCCCAAATGTATGTTCAAGATTAGGTAGAAATCTCTAGACATTTACCCCAATCTGGTTTTGTGGTGTTCTACAGAGTGGCATGCAACAAGCCATATACCTAAGTGGCATCGTGTGGGAAGTGCAGTCTAATTATGCTTTTCAGTACTGGCACCAGGGACAGGAGGAGTCCAAGTGCCTCTGTGAGTCCTTTCATGGCAGAGGGGGCAATTACACTGATAGCCACCATCTTTTGGCCTTATACTGTAATGCCCCTATCCATGCCTTTGCATCACTGAGTACAATAGTGAGGGTGAGGGCATTGCATCATGGTAAAGGAAGATGTCAACACCACAGCTGCTGAAGAACATGCTGAGCTGCTGCCACCACCATGGTAAACCCTCCCCCAAACAAGGGGTCTGACCTTAGCAACAGCAGTCGCAGCAGCTTGGAGAACAATTTGACAGCTTCCACCCCCTCCCCCAGCGCCCCTGATAATGCAATGCCATCCTTGCTGTTTGGTCCCTGGATCCAATAGTATTCAATGTGGGGTATTACATTATATATTAAATAAGGTGACGGCACAGCTGTTGAAGAGCTCTTCAACCTGTGAAGGCTTACCATGGTGGGAAGGGCAGCAGACTGGGGCTGTTCTTGGTGGCTGTGATGGTGGCCACCATTTTTTCTCTCTCAGTCCTCAAGGTCAGCGTAATGACTCTCAGTCAGTACCTGAGTTGGCGGAATTGACTCCCTGACTCCAGTCCTGACGCTGTAGGATGTATCTGTATGAAGCTAATATGCGGTAGTTCAGAAAGGTTCTTCTGTTCCTGATGCAAAACAAGAAATATCTGTATTCTCTTAAGCATCAAGCCATTAATTAGACTGAAGAAAGATACCACAGGTATATATATATTTTTCCTGGGCTGGTTCAGATGAACACAGCCTGGCTCACAAGTTGAGTGCAAGGACATGGCGAAAATGCACCCACTCTGATGTCACTAAAGGATGTGCTGATACGCTGCTGGAGGATCATTTAATCACACAAGAAGAGCATTCAACCCTGTTTTTACAGTGTTTTGTAGTCTGCACAGAGGGACAATTCAGATAATAGCCCCTCACACAATTAAAGGATGTCCTAGTGGCATATCAAGATGTCATTTAGCGGGCAGACTTCCGGTTGGACTGCTAACGCGGCTGCATGCTTCCCAACAGGGGAGACCGAGGAGGAGTACTTTAAGGGGGTTTTGAACCTTCATAACCCCCCCCCCACACACACACACCACCCTGGATTAAAGGGTCTGGAACAAGATTGACCACAGTGTCCCCCCTGACTGACCCTGCTCCTTATCTCTGGGCTGTGCTGGAGAGTGCAGCTTTGATTTAAGTTGAGCGGTGGGGGCTGGGATTCATCAAGCTACACTCCTCCATCAGAAATCTATTGGACTGAAGCTGGTTTGGCGTCTAACTTCTACTGGTTTGGATTATAATTAATGCTTAAAGTTCATGAAGCTCACCTCTCAGCGTGATTAGTGATAAATTGCTGGAATTCCACCTGCTTTTGCTGCAAGGACTGGACAGACTTCAAGCCGATGTTGTGAAGATGCCGTAAGTTTGCTAATTATAAACCAAGGATGAAAATTCAATCTGCTTACTAAATGTTGGAAGCAAAAATCTGAACTGATGACCAAAAGGTTTAAAACCTTTTTTTTAAAAAAAAGCAAACTAGTGGGAACTACTATTATTCAGTACTTTTTGAGAGAGTTTAATTTATGGGATAAGTGATTTGCTGTTTGCTGATGAATATGTCTATCATGAAGTTCACCAATTAGAGGAAGAAGGCGGTTTATTGCACCATGGGAAAATTTAATTGGCAGTGATAAGATACAAGAGTTGCGGTGTCGAGTTGAGTGTATTTGGAAAACAGCTGCAAGCTTCTTCTTCTTCTTCTTCTTTTTTTTTGAGGAGCAAGGACGCTGAACTCTGCTGTGAGGCTGCTGGAAAAAAAAATGCAAAAGTCAAAACAGCAGAGTCAAATCCAGACCCACTCACAAGCTAGGAGATTTTCTACTCAAAACTCAGGCTTGGGTGAAGGGAAAATGTCTTCAGAATTAAATGAGACACTACTTGCTATGAAACAGTTACTAGAAGCTAATACAGGCACTCTTCAACCAGTTAGTCAAGATATACAAACACTTAATGGCAGAACATCAAACATCGAGGAGACAGTCAAAAAATTAGCACAAGATAATAAAGAATTCAAAACAAGGGTAGATAGCCTGGAGCAAGATGTGGGATCACTAAGAGATGACAGAAAAACTATTAGATCAAATGGCTTTGTTGGAATTGAGGCAAAAAGAATGTTTCTTAAGGTTTAGAGGAATCCCAGAAAAAGCTGGTCAAGATATTTAAAAAGTGCTTGGGGAGGAGCTTGCATCACTTTTGGGAATTTCAGGTGAAGAGATGGATTTCCAGATTGATGCAGCTTTTCACTTGAATTCTGAGTTTGCCACAAGAAATAAATTATCTAGGGATTGCCTGGTTCAGTTCAACTCCTAATCAATTACAGAGCAGATACTACAAGCGCATTTTGCCAAAGCTCTTACCATTGAAACCCAACAGGTAAAAGTTCTGAAAGAAATACCAACCAGGATTTTAAGAAAACGTAAGGATTACAAATTTTTGACAGATGCTTTGAATGCTAATGGAATACGTTTTAGATGGGAAGTACCTGAAGGGCTCCCCCCCCCTTTTTTTTTTACAAGGGAAAGAGGAATAGATTTACAGAGCTCCTCAAAGCGCAAGAATTCTGGCGGAAATATATAAAAAAAATCTAACTTCTGGGCACCCAGGGCCCTCAACACAGAACTCTAATTAGCCAAAATGGATTACAGGATAGCTTCTTGGAACATTAATGGGTTAAATTTTTTTTAAAAGGACTAAAGTTTTTCATTTTCTTAAGAAACAAAATTTGGATATAGTATGCTTACAAGAGACACATATTAGGAAACAAGATAGAAAATATTTGGTTAATAAGGCCCTAGGACAAGAATTTGTTTCTTCTGATAAGAAAAAAAAAAGAAGGGTAGTGTTCTATGTCAAACAACAATTCGAACCCAAGTTGATTTTTAAAGACAAAGAAGGTAGGTTGCTAGCTTTGGAAATTTTGGTTTCTGGAATCAAAACGGTGATAATTGGAATTTATGCACCCAATGAAAAGAAAGTAGAATTTTATAATTATTTAGAACAGAAGATGGCTGAGTAATCAAATCTTAACTTGGTTATAATGGGAGATTTTAATGGAGTTGTTTCTACATCTTTGGATAGAAAATCTGATTTACCTGAAAGGAACCTACAAGGCAAGCTTCCTAAAGCTTTTTTTGATTTGGCTGAACATATGGATCTATATGATTTGTGGAGAATCAAAAATTCAAATGCAAAGGAATATACTTAGTTCTCTGAAAGATATAAATCTCACTCAAGGATAGATATGGTCTGGACATCTAAATCTATTACACCATGTATAAAAAGAATGGACATCTTGCCCAGAACCTTCTCAGATCACAATGCAATTTGTTTTACATGGAAGAAGAAAGGAATGGTTTCCTTTCGTTGGAGACTGAATGAATACTTGCTGAAAAAAACCAGATGTTGTGGAGAAAGCTAAAAGGAAGTTAAAGGACTATTTTGAATTGAATTTAAACCAAGGAATGGATAACAAAATAGTTTGGGACGCAGGAAAAGCGGTTATGAGAGGTTTCTTCATACAACAAAATGCATATTTCAAAAAACAAAGAGGATTGAAAAAAGAGGCACTATTGATGGAGATTTCTAAAAAAGAAAGAGAACTAATATGGGCTAAGGATAAGAAGAAGATTACTCAAGCCATTAAAATGCTTCAGCAACAACTTTCTATGTTAGGATTAAATGAAGTTGAACGGAACTTAAAATATGCAAAGCAAAAGTCATTTGAATTTGCAAACAAACCAGGCAAATTGTTAGCTTGGAAAATTAGAACTGAGAAAAAGAATAAGTATATATCCAAGATACTAACAAAAAATGGGCTTTCTTATGATGAAAGGGAAATAAAAAGAGAATTCTTTAGATACTATTCTGAATTATATAAAGGAAATAAAGTAGAAGATATAAAAATCAACCAATTTCTTAAGACACAAAATATTCCAAAACTTTCTAAGGAACACATAGAAACTATGAATGCACCAATATCAATAATGGAAATAACAGAAGTAATAAATCAAAGCAAGGCTAATAAGGTGCCAGGACCCGATGGCCTATCAGCTTCATACTACAAATCATTTAAGGATCAAATACTACAGCCTTTGCAATGGACAATGAATGATATTTTGCAAAGAGGGATTATGCCGGAGTCTTGGAAGTATGCCAATATTGCAGTAATTCCAAAACCGGATCAAGATTTAATGCAAGTCAAGAATTATAGGCCAATCTCACTCTTAAATAACTATAAACTTTTTGCTGCCATTTTGGCAAGGAGAATGAAGGCTATACTAAGACTTTTAATACATGAAGATCAAGCAGGCTTTTTGCCAAAATGGCAATTAAGAGATAATGTGAGCACAGTTTTGAACGTATTGGAGTATTATGAAAAACACAATGATAAACAGATAGCCATGATTTTTCTGGACGCAGAGAAAGCTTTTGACAATGTCTCCGGGCAGTTCATGTGGAGATTATTTGACGCAATGGGAGTTGGTAATAATTTCATTAGGGCTATTAAGACAATTTATTCGGAGCAATATGCTAAAATTATTGTAAATGGGGAATTATCAGACAATTGCAAAATACAGAAAGGAACTAGACAAGGATGTCCACTTTCCCCATTACTTTTTATATTAGTACTGGAAGTGCTCTGTAGAAATATTAGAGAAGATGATCAATTACAAGGCCCAAAAATTGGGAAACAAGAGTAAAAACTAAGAGCTTTTGTGGATGATGTAGTGGTTTTTTTAGAAAATCCATTGGAGAAGATCGGAAGACTCTTGGAAAAAATACAACAATTTGGCCAACTAACTGGGTTTTATATAAATAAGATTAAAACAAAGGTGTTGACAAAAAATATGGATCAGAGATCTAAGGACAGATTTTTTGAAATAAGTGAACTGAAAGTGGAGGGAAAAAATTAAATATTTGGGCGTCTGGTTGACAAATAATAACTCTTTGTTGTTTTCAAATAACTATATTAAAATATGGAATACAGTAAAAACTGACTTGCAAAGATGGTCTAGAATGAACTTATCTTGAATGGGAAGAATTTCAGTTATGAAAATGAATGTTTTACCTAAAATGCTGTTTCTTTTTCAGACTATTCCTATAATTAATACTTTAACTTGCTTTAAGCAATGGCAGAGGGACATAACTAAATTTGTTTGGCAGGGTAAAAGACCAAGAATTAACTTTAAAAATTTAACAGATGCTGAAGAAAGAGGTGGTCTTACCCTGCCAGACTTAAGGTTGTATTTTGATGCTGTCTGTTTGACGTGGTTAAAAGAATGGATAACACTAAGAAATCCTAGAATACTTGATTTGGAAGGATTTGATAGAAGGTTCGGATGGCATTCATATTTGTGGTATGACAAAAGTAAAATACATAAAGATTTTCTGAATCACTATGTAAGAAGGAGTCTAATGAGAGTGTGGGTAAAATATAAAAAATGGCTGGAACCTAAAACTCCGTTATGGTTATCCCTGATTGAAGCTTTAATATGTAAAGAGACAAATATGCAACCACAATGGGGTACCTATAGGGATCTGTTGTTTTTTCAAGAAAAAGATTGTAAGTTGAAAAATCTAATTGAAGTACAAAATTTCTTTAGTAATTGGTTTCAGTACCATCAGTCAAATGAAGTTTTTAAGAAGGATGTCAAACTTGGATTTGAAGATCAAATGTTGAGATTTGAGAAGAAGCTATGTGAAAATGATGAAAAATTAGTGTCTAAGATGTATAAGCTGTTGCTTTTGGAGGAGACAAGAGATGAAGTGGTTAAAACGTCTATGATAAAATGGGCTCAAGATGTGGGTTATAATATAGATATGGCAGCTTGGGAAAAATTATGGAAAACTAATTTAAAGTTCACTGCATGTTACACTTTAAAAGAAAATTATTATAAAATGATAGCGGTGTGCCCGAACCGGTCCGGCGGCCATTCCAAAGAATGGCCGAACTGCCGGACCGGTCCGGCCCTGCCTGGTCCGGGTCCGGGTGGGGGGTATGCCTTTAAGGGCGGGAGGGCTTGCTTAGCCCTCCCGCCTCCTTGCCCCCGCCAGCGCCCGTATTTAACAGTATAGGGGCGCTGGAAACCAGCTGCCCCCCCCGCCGCCACCGCCGCGGCGAAATAACCCCCAAAGCCAGCCAGCCAGCCCTCCCTCCGTCCCAGCTAGCTGCCCGCCTGCACACCCACCCACCCGCTCGCTCACCCGCTCACTGGATAAGAAACGAGAGGAGCTCCGGCACAGAGCTCCTCTCGTTCGGAAGGCCTCCTGCAGAATGGCGGCTTGCGCGCGCACGCATGCGCGCACCGCAAAGCACGCCGTTCTCCGGAGGCCCGGTCTACCCGCCGGGAAAGGGCCGGGTAGACCGGGCCTCCGATCGCTGGGTAGACCGGGCCTCCAGCGATCGGAGGCCCGGTCTACTCAGCGATCGGAGGCCCGGTCTACCCGGCCCTTTCCCGGCGGGTAGACCGGGCCTCCGGAGAACGGCGTGCTTTGTGGCGCGCGCATGCGCGCGCGCAAGCCGCCATTCTGCAGGAGGCCTTCCGAACGAGAGGAGCTCTGTGCCGGAGCTCCTCTCATTTCTTATCCAGTGAGCGGGTGAGCGGGTGGGTGGGCGGGCGGGCAGCTAGCTGGGAGGGAGGGAGGGCTGGCTGGTTGGCTTTGGGGGTTATTTCGCCGCGGCGGCGGCGGGGGGGGCGGCTGGTTTCCAGCGCCCCTATACTGTTAAATACGGGCGCTGGCGGGGGCAAGGAGGCGGGAGGGCTAAGCAAGCCCTCCCCGCCCTAAAAACAAGGCCCCCCTTCGGTGCCGGTCCGGACTTCTCCGGACCGTGCACATCACTATAAGATGATGTACAGGTGGTATTTGACGCCTAAAAAACTGGCGATAATGTATAAAAATGTTTCAAACAAATGTTGGAAATGTGGACATTGTGAAGGAACTTTTTTTCATATGTGGTGGTCTTGTAGGAAGGCAAAGACTTTTTGGGACATGATATATAATGAGTTTAAAAAAAAAATTAATTACATTTCCTAAGAGCCCAGAATCCTTCCTGCTGGGAATAACGCAAGGAGAGTTTTCCACAAGAAATTTAATATTCTTCATGTATGCAACCACGGCGGCCAGAATAGTATACGCACAGAAATGGAAGGACAATGAACTGCCCTCAAAAGAAGATTGGCTGATAAAAATTTTGGAATACGTGGAGATGGCAAAACTTACAGTACTGATAAGAGATCAAAATTTGGAAGGTTTTACAGAAGATTGGAAACCATTCTTACTGTACTTAAAGAACTATTTTCCTAATATTGATTTTTCAACAGGGTTTGAAATTTAGCAATATTAGCAGGTTGAGTAGACTAAAATCGAGTTTGGTAAGGTATAGGATATATGTTTTGAATTATTATAGCAAGGGTTAATTGTATAGTTAGTGATTCGTGCTGATTAGTGAGCTGGAAGTCAATTTTTTTGTTTAATGTTTGATGTAATGAGATCCTTAAGATATTGTTAAAATCAATAAAAAAATTTAAAGCAAAAAAAAAAAAAGAGATGTCATTTAGTGATGTCCGAGTGGGTGTATTCTTGTCACGGGTTGGACTGTGTTCATCTGAACCAGTCCTCTGACATGGATTAGGAAACTTATCTAAAGCATTAACAGGACATAACAACTGCATTGGTATCACTTATCTACCAGGTTGGAGAGGAATAGATTTAAGTTTCAAAGTTGAGCAATAGTCTACAGACAGTGATCAACAAATGAAATGAAATATACATACAAGCAGGCTGTTTGGGAATTGGCTTTTGTTCCTAGAAACCTGGAGCTGGTCTGGATAAGTTAACCATACTTTATAAATTCAGCTAGGATCATTTCCATTCCACCATACATCTGTGTCTGAAGCTTGTCTATGAAGTTTGTTTTCTTAGAACACAACCACCCACCCCGCAAATAAACAGCAAACCTCCTGTGTTCTCTGTCCTAAACATCATCATGTGCAGAATATAAATGGCAAATAGGTAGAGAATTCCATACTACTAAAAAACTAGTCAATACAGATGTTTATAATATACACACTCCTCGATTATATGGTATAATGTGTGTGATTATGCACACTAAGACAAATATTCACGGAAGAAGAAACTTTTTGAATACTTTCATATTACATAGGAAACAATTCATCAGAATATTCCTACTTAGAATACGATGTGTATGTTTTTCTACTTGTCATTCTTCCCTGCATTTAAAAAGCCCCTCACTCATCCAATCAAGTAGCAGAAAAATATAATGCTAATGTGTTGACTCACCAGATTGTCAATACCACCTTGCCAGTGCAAATGGACTGGAAAATCCCATAGGCCCACAATTGTTTGTTCAAAACCATTATGTGAATAATTAGATAGAACAAATATATTAATAGAAATCAGGCTCCATTTATGACCAATCAGAAATGAACAGAATTTTTACAAAGGGCTCATCAGAAATGACAGAGGAAATAGGCCAGTTAATTTGGCCATCTTGAAGTGCCATTTTCTCCTTTTATTTATTTGGAATAATATTGTGAAGGTTATTTTAGGAAAAAATTAAGCAACTACTGAGAAAATTTCAAACCTCAATGAAGCCAGTATACTTCCCAAGAATCTTAGCGCCTGAGCATATCATGTTGGGAAATCCGTGAATTGATCTCCCAGTGTCTTTTCCTATTGCTGATAGCTGCTGGGCGGGGGCAATTTGGATTAAAGCCATGGCACTGGGAAGGGGGATAACCCCTCATCTCATGCCATAATCCCAATTATGTATCTGCCATATCCACAGAGGTGTGGACATGCAAAATTTCCCCTTCCACAGCTAATATCAACTTGAGGGCAATTTCATTTGGGAAAATTATGCAGCACAAAAGCCTTGACTGCTACAGCCCCAATTTCTAATCAGCCCCCTCCCCATGGCTACTTTTAGCAACAACAACAAAACCATTTTCAGACACTGTGTTGTATGTTCATACAAATGAGTGTACACAAAGTGTTCTATGTCCATTGAACTTAATGTGTGAATAGGACTAAAGATATCAGGAGATCCATCCATGGACCTTCTGCATCGGGCCTTTATTCTTGCTGTACTGACCTTGACTACAGAGAGGCATACCCTGCTCATGGAAATGGTCGGTTCCTCTAAGGAAACTCATTTTCTCACAACCTCTTCTATTTCATCATGTTGCTGTGGGGCTAAGAAGGTAAAACTTATAAATTGGTTTGTGTACTAGGGTACAAACATGTTTAAGAATAATGTTGCCTTTAGAGCAACTCAGCTTTTGGCTAACTGTCCTTGATAGCACAAATGTTTTCAGAGAACAAAAGCAACTACAAGCAAAGAAGAGGACGTTCTTTTCCTCTTAGGTTTTCCTCCTCAACAACTATACACCATTGCTCTCGCCAGAACAAGGAATGCTTCCCACAAATGGAAAAATCTTGTTACCATTGGTTAGAAAATGAACTGTGTTTATCCAATACATCTGAAGATTGACAAAGTGGACCAATGGGGATAAGAGGTTAAACTTCTGATTAGAAAAGGGCAGATAGTTACTATCTTCTGTTCTGTCTTTAGGTTCAGTTCCAGGAAGCTGCCTTAGCACCTGTGAAGTACTAACTGATTCACATGAGTAATCTCCAACACATTGAAGAAGTGAGAGATACTGCACCAGTAGCAGAATGCATGCATGCAAAATCTGAGCCAGTGGCCATTTGAAAAAAAGGGTTTGGTCTCAGAAAAGAGTACCTTGAACAGTTACCACTCAGGATCACTTCAGAGCTGCCTAAGCAACAGAGATTTGCGAATGAAATTTAATTCAGGTGTAAGGCAGTTACTTATCCACCATTTTATTCCAACAAACATATGTATATTGTATATATTTATTCACGACCCATGGTCAGCTTACAAATCAACTAGAAATAGTAGAATAAAAGAGGTTAACAAGAGGTTAACAGTTGCAAGAAAATAATAAAACATCAATCATACAGTACCAATCAAAAACTTAACTAGCAATTGCTAACAATAAAATATAAATACATATGAAGATTAACTCCTAATGTGGAAATTATTGGGAGTTTAAATGACATTGGACTGTTACAATGCTACTGCTTGTTTCTGCCCCGCTCCCATTTTTGCTGGTTTTGTTGTAATTATTTTAATATGCAGAATTGATTTAATGGCCGCATTTGCACATAATGTGAAACCAATGTTGCTGGATCCATGGTTAATTTTTCTAAATGTGAATTGCATCACAGACGTTTGTCCAACCACCATCCAGTAACCTCCATTTTCAGGGCAGGGGAACCCTTCCTTCTCTCTGGTCCACTGAGGCCTCATCCCAGCAAGCTTCATAGTGCTCAACTGTGGGCAAGGGATCAGCACATTATAAGAGTGGCAGCCACTGGCCACACTTGAAGGGTGTGTGCCTTTTTGGAATGGTCCACCCATCCTCAACAGGGAAAGGGCATTTAAATCCCTTTAAATGACATGCCATACAAGCTCTTCTTCTGACAGCAATTGCACCACTGCCCTTGTAAGAGACCCACAACAAAACTGTCTTACATCAACAGAAGTTTTGAGGGGGGGGAGATCTGGGGGGGGCACCATTTTCCTGTTACTCAGGAAAGGGGAGGGAATACGACAACTTCCTAGGAAGGGATATGTATATGAGGGAGGGCAAAGGATCATGGTCAAGGTAAAGGATCCCTGTGATCAAGGATGCTCTTATAAGGGCTCACCCTGGCAAAGCAGTCCATGCTGACAAAATCAACTCCTGCCCCCATGGTGGCCTTCTGCCAGGGGACTAGCACTCTCATGAGAGGGTGAGTTTACTGGGAGGACCTTAGGCTTGCCAAAATGTTTGGTCTTCCATTGGACTGTGCACCTATGAGTTGAGCTAACCCAACAGTGGGGGCCCCACTTGTGTGGGGTCCCCACTCTCTCTGGTTAATGATATGACTTTTGAACAGCTACCCCCTGCTCTCTAGGGAAGCCTTTCATGAACCTAAAGGAGATTTTGATATTCCATGTGTCTGGGCATAGCTGGTTGGGCAGACTGGGGAAACACTGGGACTGGTGATGGATCTTTACTCTAATTCAAAATTACAACAACAAAATTTTGAAGAGCTATGACCCTTGCTCAGCTAAATGCACTTCTCACTGCATTAGAGGGGAAGTTTAACAAATTTAAGAAATTACCATACCATACTCAGCCCGCTTATGTCCTTGTGGTTCTGGAGATATACAAACAACTGCACATGTATTATACTCTATTGTACCGTGGCTTGGTTGTATAGAGCAACCTGGCTGCATGGTATCTGCTGTCCGGCCCCCATGGTCTGACACTCTCATGAGAGAGTGATCCATGTGGGAAGGAGATTGTCATCTCAGATTATTAGAAATTCTGCCCCACACCCTACAGTGGACATACTTCAATCCCTCATTGCATTTCAGTATTAGCTGTAATAAAATAAAATAAAATAAAATAAAATAAAATAAAATAAAATAAAATAAAATAAAATAAAATAAAATGCCTTTCCCCAGCTTAGTTTTCTGAAATGCATTTTCAGTCCTTACTGCTTCTCTGTGGTACTTTGGGGGGAAATTGCAGCTTTGGGGGAAAGTGGAACTTTGGGGAATATTGCAGAGATATATGAAAAACTTGCCTACAGACTGATTAACAGACACCTATTTATGGCATTCTACATCCTCATCCTCATCATCCAATAACTGCGTGCAAACAAATAAAATGTTCAGGACTCTATTATCGATCCTTACAGTTCAATGGGCCTTACTCCCTGGTTGCACAGGGAAACACACTTCACTCTCTCAAAAAGCTACAGTACAACTTAGGAGTTTTCTACCCCTAATATTTAGCAGCTGAGACAACACACAAGGTGGTGCATGCATTGAAAAGTGCCCATGCACTTATCTCAAGGAGGAGGATCAGCATATCTGTTTCTTTGTAGTGCACCAGTGTGACAGTTTATTTTGTTCTCAGCTGAGATATGCATGTGCAAAAAATTTATTTGTGGTTTTCTTTCTCTTTTTGAAAGGGCATAGATGATATTTCACCAACTGGCCGAAATGCATGCAATTAAGATGTCTTTCCCTGCTCCCAGTGCATCGCGAATACCATTGTTTAATCATGTGGCTGTGATTCATCTGGACAGCCCCCTACACCTGCTACAATTACTAGTTTATTTGTCTTTGTAGCACACACAGAGAAATAGTTTGGATGAACCCCACCACACACACACACACACACACACACACACACACACACACACACGATTAATGAACAGTGCCCTTGCATGCCAGAATGGGGGAGATACCCACACTCATGGCACACTGATGTCTTAACTGCATGTGTTTGCGCCAATCAGTGAAGTATCAACTGAATCAGTCTTTTGGAAAAACGTAAACAAACAGAGCAGGCTTTTCCTTCCAAGACCCATATGTGTACTTCCAAGACTTTCAAGGTCTGTTTTCATGAATTGGATGATATAGGCTTTTATCTATAAAGGCTTACACTAATATACTTTGATGAATTTTTAAAATGTCATAGTACTCTTAGCTACTTTTGCTACTCTTCTGTGACAATTATTTTAAAAAATCAGTGAAAAGCTAAATGTAAATTATTATGACCTCTTTAATTTCCCCTTTGATATAACTACAGACTGAGACTATTCTCATGATGGGGGAAAACTAGACTAAAGGAGCCCAGCCCGGTTAGGGCTAGGGTCAGGGTTAGGGTATGCAGGTGAGCCCGGTAGTTCAACAGCAGATAGCCCACCAAAGCAGCCTTCCCATTAAACAAGGTTTGTGGAGTGAGCAGTCTGCTAACCCCATTTTTAAGATCGTGAGATACCATGGCATGGCTCTGCACCGTGCTGAGCCGTGAGTAGACCCCCCGATCAGGAAGCTGCAGCAAGCCTCCCAGCATTGGGAGGTCCTCCCAGAATGCCCTGTGCACTTGCACAGGTCAACCTGGGACTTCCGGGGTCTAGACAGACCCTGATCCACACCGCCCCTACTGGCTGCATGACGGAACCAGTTATCATGTGGGCACCTGATTTGGCTTCCTGGGGCAGGCTCTGTGCTCATCTGTGGGAAGAGCGGGTCACTCTCTCTGCAGAATCCCTGCAGACTCTCCACACTGCTTGTGTAGAGAGCCTAATTCTTTCACTTGTTTTTTTCTAATGCAAGGGAATATAGTTTTACTTTACTACATCATGTAGGTCACCTTCCTGAGAAAGTCACCTTATTAATGCAGAACTCTTGGTCTTGTCATTTTTGAGTTATTAGTGATTCTGCATAGCTCATACACAGAATTTTAGTGCAAACTCTGTGTTCATCTGTGAGCATTTCTCAATGCTTCATTTTGAAAGACAAATTTGAAATGGGAATCCTTTAAGAATAAAACTTCATGAGTTATCTGTACAGGATTCTGACATGGTTTGTTATCTCTTGTAAATCTCTCTCAGATTTTTTGGAATTCAGCCTGTTCATTTTCCCTTAGTTTTATTATCAATACTGTAGTAGTTACTGGGTAAAACCAAAGTAGGTTTTATAAATCATGAGTAAAATTCTAAAATCTGAATTACATTGCTATCTTCATCATGACCATCTATAGTTATTTATTTATTTGAATGTAATTTGAATTGGTTTTAATTGACATTAATTTTAATCTGCTTTTTAAAAAATCTAATCCATTTGTATCGCTTAACTCTTCCAATTCATCATAATGAAGCTCACACAACCAACTTGGCAAATCTCAGCCTTTTAAAACACATAATCTCTAGCAATCAGCTAACGATCTATGAAGCATGAACTACAATAGCATTCAGCATGAAACATAAATAACTGTATTATATAAATTAGTGCATTAAACATTTCATTGCATCAGGGGCGTAGCAAGCTTAGAGTGGGCCCAGAGACAAGATTTTTAAATGCCCCCCCCCCCACTGAAGCTCATCTCATGAAGTAAAGAAATCTTAAATGAGGCTGCATAGTAACAAAAAGCATATATATATATATATATATATATATATATATATATATATATATACACATACATATGTGCCACAATAGTTTTGTGAATTGTGACTTGCCCCCCAAGGCAATGGGCCCCCAGACAACTGTCTCCCCTTGCCCTATTATAGTTACGCCCCTGCATTGCATGGTTTTCTTTTGATAACATCTCTATCCTTAAAAAGCAAAAGACAAATCCAACAGGCAAGCTTCAGGCAAAAAGCAAGCAACTAACATCTAACTAAAAACACCTCCCAAATGGTTCTGCTTTCAGTCACATTTGTGATTTGTAAATATATCATACAGATGAAGTGCAGGGTGGGGGGACGTGAGTGTGTCTGGAATAATATAAAGTTCTATTCTACAGGTAGGTCCATTCACATGATATATTCAACACTCATACAATGAATACAATGTACACAGATATAGATCTGTACACAGGTACAGTCATTCACATGTTATTCTGAATGCAGGTACACAAGTACACTTCCTATCTATACCCTACGTTTGAAGGCCTGTATTCAGATTCACTTTCAAAATGATCAAAACCACATGTACGAGTGTACGGACATCTGTACACTTGTATAGCATAATATCTGAATTGGGCTTCTGTCTCTTGCATAAGAGGAAACTGTTATTGATTAAACTCACCCAGATGAGCTTCCATACTTAAAAGGTCATTTAGTCCCATTAATTCAAGGGTCCAGTCTGTTTATCAGACATTCTCAGGCTTTAGTAGCAGTTCCAAAAATAATGCATTTATCGCAACTTCCCAGAAAAATCATTATATGTACTATAGTAGTCAGATTTGATAGCCTTCAGGACTAAAAAATAGCTGGAAACACTTCCTGTATCCACAGCCAAAGAGGACTTAGACTGTCATACAAACATTACAAAGGAAATGGCTGGTGTAGATTTATCGCCATGTCAGCAAAAACACAGTAAGAATGTTAGAAGGACACTGATGCCTAATTTCTGATGCCTCTATGAAATTGCCAAAGTCACCAGGCCAAATGTGGACACACAAGACAGGCGTGTCACCAAAACGATGGTAAACTGACACCTTATCCAGTTGTGGTCAAACTACATGAATTGCCAACCCACAATGAAAACATCCTATAACACATACAAAAATAAATGACCAAATTCAAAGTAAAAATGCAACATACAAAACCAATAAATATACAGAACAACAAATACAAAAATTGGAGAACTAATAAGTAATATGTTGGTATCTAGGCAAAATCCAAGATGTCTTCAGGATAAGGAATTGTAATGAGTACGTGCAGTTCAAGTTATGAGTCCTTGAATCAGAAAAAAGCAAGCGACATGCTCTATGAAATGAAATTTTTTCTTGTGGTCATTGTTTGGTATGTTCATTAGCTGTTCCTACCAAAATTGTATATCATCCTTTTACCCATAAATCATCACTGATTTGGTTTTTTGCCAACTGTAGTTCTAAAGACATTGTTTATGTTATTCAGTGCCTGTGCAACCTCTAGAACATCGGTAAATCAGAAAGAAGTGCCAAAGTTGGATTTCAGAGCACTGTTCCTGCATTTTGCATAAGGTTGCAGAAGCTCCCCTTGTGGTTCATTATATTGACAAACAACATTCTGCAGATGATATTCACGTTTTCATTTTGTATAAATACCGTGGACCGTCTTTTGCTTTAGTAGATGTCCGTCAGACTCTTCTTCAGAAAGAGGCTTTTTTCATTCACTATTATTCTACTGAGGTATCTCAAGGTCTGAATTCTTCCAATGATCTGTCCTGCTTTTTATAGCATTCCCTGCTTTGAAATACTTGGGATCTATCTATATGGGGTTCTCTCAGCCTATATATCTCTAGGATTTGTTTCACCTCTCCATGATGTTCCGTCAATAGATTTCCTCTGAGGTCTTTCTTCAGTTATTTCTCCGTCATTACAAAAGGTATAGAATATGGAGGTTTATTTGCGGGTTCTCTCTTTTTTGTTAGTGTTACAGCACATGCGACATTCAGCTCTTTGCCCAGGGTTTGCAGTGTTCATTTGTTCTGGGGTGGTGTGGTCACCCCTCCCAATGCTAGCTTTTAAAAAGTGTACCTCCCTGCTGCCCCGTCCACTCCTTGGACTGGAAGTAAGTGGAAGGAGCCCATGCATGTGTGTATGTCAGGCTCGCTCACACACACAGACTTCTTCCGGTCTGAAGAGAGGATGGGGCAGCCGAAAGGTATGCTGCCACCTCGCTGGACCGGTTTTTTAACTAACATGGGCGGGGAAATGTGGCGGGGTGGAGGTGGGGGTAAGTGCACCCACCCCCACCCTTAAAGTTATCCCCCCACCTTCAAACCAGCCCCCGCCTGTTCTGTGCACATCCTTACTTTCTTCTTCTGATTACAAGATGATGATAACACCTACTAATTGATATGATGGCTGCATGTAAATCCAGAACTTTGTCCACCATTTGAGGGTAAAGGATGAATCCTCGGTGCTCTCATTTCTCCTTTTTGTTCTTTTCACTGCCTGTCTTCTGTCTGTATAATTCAATGGGAAAGAAACCCTCTAGTGTCCAATGATGGCTACACTTCTAAAGCCTTCACAGCTATGAATAATAAATAAATCTTAGAAACTATGTCTTAAGGGATTTTCAGATTTAAGGGAGTTTGAAGTTTTTCTCCCCCCCCCCCCAATTAAACAGAAAATGTGTAACTAGTGCTCTTGGTTTACTCAATTCTGCCCTATACAAATGCAGTCAGATGTTGACCCTATTTACCCATTTTCCTATAAGTAATAGCATTTATTTTTTAGAAATAAGTTTCCAAACAGATTAACAGCTCACGGATCCCTTTCCATCCCTTCTAGGAGTCTTCATACATCACAAAATTAACGAAGGGTAATTATTAAAGATTTTTCTTCAGTCTTTGTAATTAACACTGCACCTCAAATTGGCTCAGTGAAGAGAAAGTGAGACATTTCTCATCTTACATCTCCCTGGTGATATAAACTGGCAGGAGAGATAACAGTGTGTCTTAAACTTGTTACTGCTAAATACCCAAATCTGGATACAAATTAGACAGAGGTGCCATGAAAACCATTAAAGCTGTTGTCTCTAATATTCCATTGCATTGTATCATGGTTACACACGGCTGAGTTTGCTATTAGTGCACACAGACTTCAGACAAGAAATTATTTATAACCTTTCCTTTGAATGATATGAAGAGTGTGATACGTATAGAATTTCCAGCTCCACTTTTTAAAAATTGATTTACTAGTATTCATTGCTTTTAAAATGTTCATGCTTAAAATGAACTAATAGTTCTGTTGTGACGTATTCAAGGGCCCTAACCATGATTCATGTAGGAAGAAGGATGATCACTGGAAGAAACAAGAATGCTTGGAGAGGATTTGGGAATAAATTTGAGACAGATCTAAAGTAAACAAAAGTGCTACCATGGAATATATTGGTAATGTAGGCAGTTTGTTTGTTACTGTTGCATGATAACATAAAACAAAGGTGCAAGCTAGAGAGCCAGTATGATATAGTGGAACATTGGAAGCTGCCTTATATTGAGTCAGACCATTGATTGATTGATTGATTGATTGATTGATTTCTGTACTGCCCTTCCAAAAATCGCTCAGGGCGGTTTACACAGAGAAATAATAAATAAACAAATAAGACAGATGCATCCCTGTCCCGAAAGGGCTCACAATCTAAAAAGAAACATGAGATAGACACCAGCAACAGTCACTGGAGGTACTGTGCTGGAGGTGGATAGGGCCAGTTACTCTCCCTCTGCTAAATAAAGAGAATCACCACATTAAAAGGTCCCTCTTTGCCAAGTTAGCAGGGGTAAACCATTGGTCCATCTAGCTCAGTATTGCCTACACAGACTGGCAGAGATTTCTCCAAGGTTGCAGGCAGGAGTCTCTTTCAGCCCTATTTTGGGGATGCCAGGGAGGGAACTTGGAACCTTCGGCATGCAAGTATGCCGATGCTCTTCCCAGAGTGCCCCCATCTCCTAAGGGAAATATCTTACCGTGCTCACACAGTGGTTAGTGTTGGACAAGGGCTGGGGATATCTGAATTCAAAACTCTGTTCAGTCATGAATCCCACTAGTTGACTCTGGGCCACACATTTATCTCTCAGCCTAAGCTACCTCACAGTATTATTGTGAGGATAAACATGTATACTACTCTGGGCTCCTTGGAGGAAGAGCAGTATATAAATGTAGTAAGTAAGTAATATCTGGTACAGAACATTTCTCTAACCAACACTTAGGCCTCGATACCATTTTCTACCTGCACACTTTTACCTCAGAAAAATCTCTCAGGTAATTTCCTGTTCTACCTCACCCCACTGTAGTTTGACTCACAGAGCTTGGGTTTCAATCTTGATATCACAGCTTTTCCTGTCTGGTCTTCCTTCCCACCTCCTAGAGACACAGCTTTACACCTCAGTCTCCACAACTTCACAGCCAGATTGATGCTTGGTCTGTTTCCATTGTAAGCCCCATCTACTTGTTGCTGACAGACTCTGACTCTATCTTCTGGGAACTGGGCCCTGAAACTCCACCTCAGCCTCTTCCTCCTTTGTCTTCAGGGCCCGAAAGTGAGCTCATCTCTTACCTGGTGCTCTTGAAAATCCTCTTCCTTCAGCTGCTGTGTTATACTGGTCACTTGTGCTGAAGTTTGGAACTGACTACAATCTCCTCTGGCCCCTTTTATGCATCTCTGGACAAAACCCCTTTTTCAGTTGATTGAAAAAAAAGAAAACACAATCCAGCTTTTCATTAGTCCTTAACTTAGTCTTCTGACTGGACCTTTTAGGACACTCTTTAACTAATACCATTTGGTCACTGCTGTCCATACATTTGCTAGGGGTTTTAATCCTTCATTTTCAACTTTTATGAGAGACCTTTCTCTCTCACCTCTCAACTCCATCTAGAAAGACTACCTCAGTTACATGCACACAAATGGATCAGTGACGTTGGCCTACCGCAACCAAACCTGTCAGTCAAACCCTGAGCCTTTTCTCATGAGCAGAGAAAGGGCTCCAACAGGGCAAGGGGAGGAAACTTTGAAAAGTTTACCTCCCCCGCAGATGAGCAGGTTCTTGCCTCTGGGTGGGCGGATCGATCGTCCAGGTGAGCACAGGCTGCTGCCTGTTACTCCAAGGGTCAGAGTGTTGGGATGTGTTGCCCTGCCTCCTGGAGTTCCAATAATGCAATGCACAAGAGCACAGTGTATTATGGGGATGCTCCCTCCCCTCCCCAAGTCTGCTAGCCATGGCTGACAGGTTTGCTGTTGTGGTGCTGCTGGGATCCCTTAACCCGGTTTTTCACGTGTGTGTGAATAGCCTACCTGTCTGTCCTCATACACTGAGGAGAACTCTCACAAATATAGACTGTGACTGACATCCTAACAAATGTTGTGCATGTGCTGTTTGCACAGAGAGTTTCCCGGGGAAGGGAAGATTGGAGAAAATCCCACCCCCCGCTGCAAATGAGCACCCATGTTTCAGAAGTGGGGGCAGAGCCCTTGAATGTATGCTTCTTTTGACTGCATGCATGCAGCGTTAGTTATGACGTTAGCCAATAAATTAAGCCTATTAACACCAAACCAAAGATAACTGTACAGATTTCATATTTATAAAAATGGCAGTTTTTAAAATTTAAACAATAGCACACCATAATTGACATTCTTGCTGTTTTCATATTTAAACATTTGCAGCTGAGATAGGAACTGGAGTTTCGAATGCCCTCTAGCCTGATTAACTGAAGGAGGAGGTGCTGAAAACGATAATTATCAGGCGTCTTACTGGCAATGGCTGCTCCTGAATAAGTTCAAAGCATCCATTACTTAAGGATGGGGCCTATGAGTCCTTTAGTGTCAACTTAAAGCCCTCCCTGTTGCCTGTTCTACCTCCCACACTTCAAAGATTGCTTCATGAAGGAGAGACTCAGGAAAGTTTGGAAGGTGGTGTTTCCATTTCAAACTCAGACTGAATTTCAGAGGGGGTTGAGTTTGGCACATAATGGGGCCAGAAATTCTGAACTGGGAAGTTTCTCCTCCCTTTCCAATTCTGAAATTCAATTCCATCACTAATGCCTGAAGAATTGCCATGCATGGGAAGAATCATCACACATGAGACTCACCATGAAAACAGTGAAACATCTGTCTTCAGTCACTTCAGGGTAGAGTCATGTTCATTGCTATTCTTCTTGGCTGGCATATAGAACAGATGCAAGCATTTTCCCCCCTGTGATTCAAATAAGGTACAAGTTGTTAACAAGTCATTCCTCAACACTGGAGTTGTATAGATTTTTACCCAACATTTGCATATAAACTGTCATCTCAAAAACTTTTTTTGTCTGCAATAACCATACTGTCAATAACTACAAGGTCTTAATCATGAGAGGATTGCCAAACTCTCTGAAGCTACCCATGAATGCACTTTTGTTTTGCATAAAGTCAACTTGGAATGACTGTATTGTTCATGTTAATGACAAAAATCTCTCTCTGTTGCTGATTTAATATCATCACAGTCCTCAAGTAGTTAATGAATTTCAGGAGAATGAATCATCCAGAATCTTAGTGCTAAAGGATCCTCTGTTAGCCTTACTGATTTATCACACCTGTCAGTGTGACAATATTCAATTTAAAGTTATTGCACAGAATTCATTTGTGTTATGAACAACAATTTGACCAGCGCTGACTCCTCTATGGATAACTGGCAATTCCCTTGAGGTCCTTTAGATTAACTGTAGTTAGTATGCACAGAACATAGGACGTTGCCCAATAAAACAACTTCCTATAACATAGGAAGCCTGCAAGGCTTTAGGCAGGGGTCTTTCCCAGCTCTATCTGGAGATGCTAGAGATTCAACCTGGAACCTTCTGCAGGCAGTGTTTACATGTAGTCACCCATCCAGATCTAAACCAAAATGATGTTAGCAAAAGTGATGATTCATGCTCACTAGGACATGACTGGCTCTCCATCCCATAATGTTAATGATAGTTTTTTTAAAAATTATGGGATCATACACTTTGAATTGTCATGACACAGAGCAATTACCTTTGTGAATGAACAGATAAAAAACCAAGAGTATGAAGTTTGAGCATTGGGCTCTTTGATACCATGTTATTCTAAGGGAGCACAAAACACCATGATTTGGATTTTGCTACAGAGAGCACAATGGATTTTGTGGAACCTGCCTACTCTCCTTCTATTCATAGTCTTGCAGTCCTGTATTAAATTACTCCTCTGGGCTGTGCCACTGAGATCCAGCAGCTGCCAACACCCACTATTGCTATTTCTCTTGAACAGAGTGTGCTTTTACAGCAGTTACTCAGTATGGCAAGGTATCTATTCTCCCACAATCTCTCTGATGTCAGGTATGCATCCTTTGAATTTCCCCTAAAAACACTCCTTTCACATCAGTACCAGTTGCACACATGACTAGTTTTAAAGCTTGCTAGACACACCAGTTTGAACACTTCAACCCAGGAAAGTATTTTTATTGATAAGCACACACAGGCATGAAAGGCATAAGAGAATACATTAAATTATAGAAAAGAAACCAGAAGGTTACAAAGAGCTAATTTCTACACAGGCTTGTGTGGGTGTTAGTCATAAGAAATTCTTATGACTAACTAATTGCTAATTTGTCAAAGAGGCACCTTTTAACATGGTGATTCTCTTTATTTAGCAGGGGGAGAATAACTGGCCCTATCCAGCCCCAGCACAGTACCTCCAGTGACTGTTGCTGGTGTCTATCTCATGTTTCTTTTTAGATTGTGAGCCCTTTGGGGACAGGGATCTATCTATCTATCTATCTATCTATCTATCTATCTATCTATCTATCTATCTATCTATCTATCTATCTATCTATCTGTTATTTCTCTGTGTAAACCGCTTTGAGCCATTTTTGGAAAGGCGGTATAGAAATTGAATAAATAAATAATAATAATAATATGGGGTGGGAAAACTTTTTGGTTAGAAACATTCATTTGTATTAGACAGAAAACTCAAACAAGCAATTTCAGAAAAGAAATTAGTCTGTGATTCTTTTGAAATCCACATTTCCAATGCTTTGTCACAGACTGTACCTCTTGCATTTAGTGGATTTTTCACCCCAGTATTTATCTTTCTCTGTACGCATGTATGTACACCTGCCAAGTGAGGATAACACTTCATGTATCTGATGCAGTTGACTTTCCTCCACAAAATTTATGCTTCAACAAATGTGTTAGTCTTTCAGGTGCCACAAGACTCCTCTATGTATTTTCTTAGACTGGCACTCAACATGTGTGCATACGTGATGTGTGCATATGATTTATTAGCTTGCCCTTTTGGCCCCCAGAATTGCAAATTAGAGTTATAGATGAGTTAGAAAATAAAAATGGGCCCCAAAGGTGCTTTTGCCACCACCCAGCCACCCCAGTTAATTGGTTCTGTTTACAGAACCAAATACAGAAATTTGATTCATAAGCAAGCAATTAGAAGCATGCACAATAGACAGTGCACACACTATCCATTTACAGGCTATATGACATAATAGGTACAAAAGACTAATAGGGGGAAAAACCCCATTTCTTCTAGATAACTGTGTCCCTGTTTTGACCTGCAAGTTGCAAACTTGTCTAATGTGGCTGACATCCCAACTCACACTGCACTAGTGAAATGAACAAAGATACACATATGCAAGAAGGTTGTGTAGCTGAACAGATGCTCAACACTGCACAATATCTTGTGCTATTGGCTCACTTATTCAAGCTTTGCACTTGTGCAACAAGGATAGCAGATAACTTTGCATCATTCCCCAAAACACATATTTATTTATCATTTATTCAACATATTTTTATACTGCCCCAGACTTACGTCTCTGGGCAGTTTACAAGAAGATAAAAACAAAAGTAAAACATTAGTTAAAAACAAAAACAAAAACACAACAATTAAAATTTTTTACAACAATATTCTAAAAACAACATTAAAATAATCAAAACAATATTAGTTAAAATCCTGGGTGAACAGATGCATCTTTAAAGACTTTTTAAAAGTTGTCAGAGATGGAGAGGCTCTTATTTCACTAGGGAGAGCATTCCAAAGCCTCAGGGCAGCAACGGAGAAGGCCCGTCCCTGAGTAGCCAACAGACGAGCCAGTGGCAAATGCAGACGGACCTTTCCTGATGATCTCAATGGGTGGTGGGGTATATGGACTGAAGAAGAGGTTTCACAGCAGACCACAGATTGTATGAGTGCACCCGGTTGCACCAGTGCAGCACTAGTCAGTTGCAGCAATGGAATGCAAGCTCCCAACTTAGCGGATATAGCTTATATGCACTAATGCAGTATTGGCTGTATGTCAGCCAGTTTTCTTAAGTCCAGACCATGCACATCCCTACTGCTTTCCCCACTGACAATCAAGGCTGCAGTTCTGGGTGGCCAAATCGGCCACCCACATGACTGTAGGCTCCATCACTTACCCGGCGGGCGCTGTAGGGATTGGTGGCCGTGCAGCCCCCAGAAGTTCCAGGATGACCTGCGCAAGCAAGCGGGCCATGCTGGATAGACCCCCCAAGCCTGGGAGGCAATACACAATCAGAAAACCCAGGTTAGCAGGGTGCTAACCTGGGCTAAGGGTAGAGGTATTTAAGCGGGTTACCCGCTTTGGGGAAACTGGGCTTGCCTGTGAGCCCGGTGGTTCCCACGGTCCATGGAAAACGGGCTAAGCTCCCTTAGCCTGCTTTCCACTGATCGCGAGAATCACCTCAGAATGTCACAAATGACACATGGTTCTCTCCTATATCTTCCTGGTTCCTTTGCTGCATGTTTATACAGAGCAAGAGTTAAAAAAAAAAAATAAAAAACCACAAGCATCATGAGGTTAGAATCAAACTGTAAATGCACTAATATAAAACATTTTTCATCCAAGTCCCACACAAACTGCACATACATTTTAATGTAGGATTAGTATGCATATGAAATGGGGAAAGTATATTACATTAAAATTCCACATTTAAAAGCAAGCTCTAGTCAGGATTTTTAGGTGTTCAGGAACATCATTAGATCTGAGTGCAAAACAGTTTTCTGCTAGCTGACAACACAGCAAAAAGTTAAATGGCCCAGTCCCCTGAATTGCTCTAAAATTTGCTTGAGACTAGAAGCTAACTCCTTTGAAATGCTTGCTATATGGGCTGGAAATACACTGTGCCCATTGAAAGGTCCCTTATACTCAACAGACTCATCAAACCACAGGGCTGGTTTGGATGATATGTCCAAATTGGCTCTGGGGACCATTTGATTAGAGATGTGAGTGTACATTCTGACAAACCACTGCCATGATAACCACTCCTCAGAAGCAGATTACAAACCATGGCACTCCCCATGCCAACCATGCCACCAAAGTAGAACAGCATGACAGGAGAGGGGGTGGGATATTCATGTTCATATCCCTAATTGTGGATGAGCAGGGCTGGTCAGATGTATAATCTGAACTGGCCTAAAATTGATTCAAATCCTTTACCCTGGATTTAGATAAGTTCCACAAATTCATTTTCTATTTTGAAACAGTGGGATATCCTTAGAAATGCCCTTTTGGAAGGGATCCCCTGGTTGGCTCACACACAAAAAAGGAAAAATGTCTCAAGGATCACCAGAGGTAACTACCTATGGTTAACATCTAATTCACTGAAGCTGAGTTTAATTTTCCAAGAAGCACATAACTGAATTCAGAACAAAGTTTGGAATGTGTTGTGAGAGTGTCAATGTAAAGTCTATGAATGTGAATGTGAAGTCTACCTGAAGGAAAGGAGAGTCCAAAGAACCCATTTTAGTTTCAGCAAGCATATGGCTGTGTTGCCAGATTTGGCTTTTTTAAAGCCAAATTTTGGGTTATGGACCATTTGACCCACGAGTATACCCCTTATGTTTTGGCAACAGTGCTGTGTATATGTCTCTCCTCCCTCATCTTTCCCAGTTACCTTACTCATTCCCTTCAAGTATCTGAAATCATGCAGAGATCTGCAGGGGACAATAAGACAAAAGGAATAAAATTCTAGTAAAGAAAATCACACCAAGACAGTAAAGAAATCACACCAAGACATACTCAACCGCCTCATTCAAGACCACCTTTTTCTATCAGTAGAACAGAATTTATGGTCCTGAAAATTCATCTGGATGTGTCCAAGATATTAGCCTGTTTCAGACGTTACTGAGCTCAGCAGTGTGCATGGTTACAGCTGCCAAAGTGGAGAGGAAGACCCGCCACGCCACTGTCACTCACCCCCCACCTGCCAGGCACTCATGATTATGGATGCTTTTCCGAAGGGAGAAGCACTATAACAGTAATAGCCGTCACTTCTGTAAGCAGCAACCTGGATCACCCAAAGTTGCCACTCATGGAATCACCATCCATCATGGTTACAGTGAGCAAATGGAGCTCAGACAAACAGAGCTATAACTGTGAGCACCCAGCAGGTGACAGTAGTGGAGTGGGACTTTCTCCACACTTTTGCAGCTGTAACCGTGAGCACCTCAGAGCACAGTAATATCTGAAGAGGGCTATTCTGGTTCCTGAAATGTACTCCTTTTACCATTGGTATAAACATTCTAAACAATCCTTACAGGCTTTTAAATCTTTTATCGGTATTTGGAGGTTTCATATCAATTTCATTTTAAAGTAATAAATCAGATAATACCATCGATAGAGCATATAATAACTACCATTATCACCATGAGATGCTTAAAAAAAAAAAAATAGAAGGCATGAGTTCACTTGAGCAAACATACACTTCCCACAAAAGAGATTAGTTGGAAAGTGAGTAAGAATGTGAAACGGACAGATATATAAAGCTAGTGTGCCTTATCAGCCATTTGCAGGGATATTAGAAATATTGTTTTCAGTGCATAAAACATATACACATTTTACTTGCTGTTAGCTTAACATTCTCCTGCAGCACTTCTAGTAGTCATTAGCACTTTCTCTCTTTCCTGTGCTGTTATATACAATACTGTCAACTGTTTGCAAACAGCAGCTATGCTACTTTACTCCATCAGCAGCTGTTCTTTGCTAGCAAGTGACGAGTTGAAATGAGCTCGGTGCCTTAATGCAGGTGGCCTTGTGTTATCATTCCTGTAAGCTAACTTGCATTTTCACTTGAGGCACAAATGACCAGGCTCAAACTATCATACTTTGGACACATTATGAGAAACTGCAGCTCCCTTGAGAAGTCCATAATGTTGGGAAAAGTTGAAGGAAAGAGAAGAAGAGGACAGCCAGCAACAAGGTGGATGGACTCAATTATGATAGTAATAAATGCACCACTGAGAGACCTTAAAGGCCAAGTTGAAGACAGATCATCCTGGAGAGAATCTACCTGTGTGGTCGCAAAGAGTCGACACTGACTTGACGGCATTTAAATCAATCAGTCAATCAAGCTAACTCAAAGTTTGTGGTCAAAGGAGTGGGGTAAAAATTAAAAATAAAATAGAAATGCAACATAAATAAAAACTCATCGTTCTGCCAATCAAAATAGTGTTCCTGACAAAAGCAGCTATGAGGATACCTGACTGGGACAATGACACGGAGGGACCCTTTCTCCCACACTGTTGTCCTGATTAAACTCCTCTTCCTCTCAAGTTATTAACACAACTGGAAGAACATAAAATATGTGTTCCACATGCCAGCACATGCATCAGGCATTTAAAAACTTAAAGTGACTAACCAAGATACACAGATATCCATTGTCATTGGAAAATGTGCAGAAGAGGGCAACCAAGATGATCAGGGGCCTAGAGCACCTTTCTTATGAGGCAAGGCTACAACACCTGGGGCTATTTAGTTTAGAAAAAAGACTGAGGGGAGACATGATAGAGGTCTATAAAATCATGCATGGTGTGAGGAAAGTGGATAGAGAGAAATTCTTCTCCCTCTCCCATAACACTAGAACCAGGGGTCATCCCATGAAATTGATTGCCAGGAAATCTAGGACCAACAAACGGAAGTACTTCTTCACACAACGCATAATCAGCTTGTGGAATTCTCTGCCACGAGATGTGGTGAGAGCCAACAACTTGGATGGCTTTAAGAAGGGTTTAGATGACTTCATGGAGGAGAGGTCTATCATTGGCTACTAGTTGGAGGGCTAAAGGCCATCTGCAGCCTGAAAGGCAGGATGCCTCTGAGTGTCAGGTGCAGAGGAGCAATGGCAGGAGAGAGGGCATGCCCTCAACACTTGCCTGTGGCTTCCAGTGGCATCTGGTGGGCCACTGTGCAAAACAAGATGCTGGACTAGATGGACCTTGGGCCTAATCCAGAAGGGCTGTTCTTATGTTCTTATGTCACTTTTGGTCGTCAATAAAAGTGACTGACATTCCTCTTCTGTTTCCTTGCCTATAGGAAGACATTCACACCATGGCTTTCAGGCAGATGGAATCCAAAGAAATCATAAGATCACAAGAAGTAAATTATGCATGGAATGAAGAAGTTTAGCTTCTTGTTCCACAGACACCCCCAGTACCAAAGAGGAAGACACTATTCATTTTAGGTTTAACTTGTCTATTCTGCAGCTCAAACTGCTGCAGTAGAAATATTGTGTACTGCTCTAATTTTTCTCATATCCCTTCTATGCTTTGGGTTTCATGGAACACAAACTCACTTGCCACTTTCTGATTGTGTGGCAAATATCTGCCCACAGACAGGAGAAGAGCAATGTTAGTCCCCTTTTACCTAGTAGTTCTGATCAAATATTACTCTGATTTGTGGGGGCACCCCTTCATGAGACATGGTGAAGTGGTTGTCTCAGGTGATGTGATTGAGGTGGTTACATAGAAACTTAGGAACATAAGAAGCTGCCATATACTGAGTCAGACCATTGGTCTATCTAGCTCAGTATTGTCTACACAGACTGGCAGGGGCTTCTCCAAGGTTGCAGGCAGGAATCTCTCTCAGCCCTATCTTGGCGAAGCCAGGGAGCGAACTTGAAACCTTCTGCTCTTCCCAGAGTGGCTCCATCCCCTGAGGGGAATATCTTAGAGTGCTCACACATCAAGTCTCCCATTGCAACCAGGGTGAACTCTGCTTAGCTAAGGGGACAAGCCATGCTTGCTACCACAAGACCAGCTCTCCTCTCCAGTTGTCTCAGGGGTGCCAGCAGGGTGGCAAGATGCTCTCCTTCTGTTGCCATCACAGCAGCTCTTTAGAGCCAACCTGACCCTTGCAAAGCTTGCAAGTAGCACAAGGGGAGAAGAGGCAGCTATTGGCAACCTTCCCTTCTCCCTGCCCCTCACATTATTAAAGGTCAGAATCAGACTTTGCAAAAAGAGGGCTGGCCCCCACAAGGGTCATGGGGCAATGCAGCATTTGGTGCCTTGCCTCAGGAGCCCCACAATACCTTGGGCCAGCCCTGTTAACTTAATAGGCAGTAGGAGAACATTACTCAGCGCCCTACTTATTTATGCTACTTATTTATAATTTAATTTTTATTCCAGTCTCCTAGCCGAGTGTCCTAGCCTATTATTATCGGCCAACATCCAGATTAATATGGCACTAGTGCAAACATGTTTGGTAGCTACCTAAGACAGGAGCTGGCATTCCAGACTAGTATTACACAAGTGAAATAGAAAGGCTGTACACATATGCATGCAAAACTGGGCTAAGGGAGCCCAGCCTGCTTTTGCATGCCTGTGTGAACCACAAGGATCGGGCCGATCCCGGTGGCACCATGGTGGCAAACCCGCCTACGAAGCCTTCCCTCAAAACAGGGTTAGAGAGGGAGCCCTTTCCTAACCCCATTTTACTGCTTGTGTGTCAGACTCAGGGAGGGGAGGGGGATCCCCATTATTGGAGTTTCAGAGTGGGGCAGCGCGGGGCAGCACATCCTGGCACCCCCACCCTTGGAGCTGCTGGCAGTAGCCAGTGCTCATCTGGGCGGGCAATTGGCCTGCCCAGGGATGGCAGAATGAACCACTTCAGGGAGGAAAGCACTTTTGGGCTTCCTCTCCACAAACTGTGTTCCCCTTTCTCACTGCTCTTGAGAAAGGGCTCAGGGTGTGCTTGCTTGCATGACCGGTGGTACATCTCCTGCTGTTAAACTTCATCCTCAATCCCTATATGCAAGGAATGATGCAAAACGATCCGCTATCCTTGCTGTGTAAGTGGCCTGGAAGCAGAAGAGATTGTGCAATGTGAGCTTCTATGTGTGCATCTTTGTTTGTTGCACTAATGCAGCGTTAGTCTGGATGCCAGCCATTATTATTGTTATTGCTCTTCACTACTGATGCTATAACATTCAAGCAGTTTGATGCCTGATGTGGCCATATAACTTTCTGATGGGAACCACATGAATCGTTCTAAGCAGCTTTAATTTGGGAAATAAATTTCTCAAACAAAATTTTTTTTTAAAAAATTATATCACATTCTTCTTGTTTTGAAGAACAAGACCTATGAGACTTACCCAAGCAATTGTTGTCCTACAAAGGATGTTCATGTCCCAAGTTGACATTGGCAATCCATGACCGGCAGGATGATTATAATTAGGAACCCTTTCTATATAAGATGCATAAATTAATACCATCCAGGTAGCATCACTTGGGGGGGAAAGCAAAGGTGTTTTATCATGCTAATTAATTTTCTGTTCTAGTTGAATCGGCTGGCAGTTAACAGATTTTCTTTAGTATCAGAGGACATCTCAAAGTGTAATGAGAATATTATAGGACTTTGAAGAATCAAGTATAACTCTATACATCAATGAATGATCACATTGGCACAGTGACAAAACCTACTTTTAATATGCATAATTTGGTACTTAACATTTTCTTCATTACATCTTAGAGTTCATTCAGATACATAATTTAGCATGGAAAATTGTTATCCAAACAGCAGTTTTAGCCAGTCAGATGGCTTACGGGAATTCAGAAGAATCCAACATTAAATTTCGAGGAATCCATTCAGGCAAGACATAACTGAAAAATGAAGATTTGCTTGGTATTTTAGTATTATTTATTTATTTATTTATTTATTTGATTTCTATACCGCCCTTCCAAAAATGGCTCAGGGCGGTTTACACAGAGAAATAATACCGAGAAATACATGGTGGCACATGAGCAAAGAAACAATGTTAACAGATCCATTAACCTCATTTAAGGGGAGGGGGAATTAGGTGGGCTAGCCGCCTTGGAACCACTGGGCTCTCCAGCAAGCCTGGTGGTTCCCATAATCACTAGAAAGTGGGCTAGGCTCTCTTTGCCCTCTTCATAGTGATTGTGGGAACAGCTTCACTATATTCTACCCAGGTGCTGTAAACCTGTCCCACTAATCTGGAGCTTTAAATATCAGCCACCAGAGAGTGAAACAGACAGGGGCAGAAGTCAAACAACAAAGCCAGGCAGTAAGCAGTTTCTTCAAACCAGAGCCAGACCGGGTCATAATATCACCAGTCAGTCAAACAGAGTCCAAACTGTAATCTACAAACAGAGTCCCAACGGTCCAGGTTCAACACACAGGCACGCACAGAGTCCAAATGGTCCAAGGTCAAAACACAGGCAAGGCAAACAGGAACACAGCCAAGTATCTCAGTGAAGAACAACGTTGATACCAGCACAGCAGCTGTGGCAAAGTTGGCTAATATAGCCTGAAACCATGTGCTGTTAATCATGGATCCCTTACTCAGCAGCCTTGCTTGTTAGTCTAGCCATTCTGCTCATGCGGTCCTTTATATCTTGCTGACTTTCCCATAGTCTGGGAAACATACCAGCAGGGATTCAAACTGACAGCCTCTTGCTCCCTGGGCAAGTTGCTTCCCCGCTGTGCCATTAGGTGGCTTGTACCAATCATTTAATTTGCCTCTCCATATAAGAGCTGGCCGACATATGTAGTTGAATGAGATAGTGAGGTGAGTCTCATGATCAGTGAGACCCGCCTTAAAAGGGTTTGCGGGAGAGAGGTTTGTGAGAGAGATTGTCCGGTGGCAGCAGACGATCAGGCAAAAGCGGGCTCCGCTTACTCCGCTTTTCCCCGATCATGAGAATTTCCTCAGTATATTTCTTAAGTCATGGGTTCTGAACCTTTGGTACTCCAGGAGCCTTTTCTCATGAGCAGTGAGAAAAGGCTGCTGGATTTGTGAGGAGGAAGCCACGAAGAGCTTACCTCCCTGCAGACTATCCATAGGCTTCCCTTGGGTGGGTGGATCGCCCACCCAAACGAGCACCGGCTCCTGCTGGTAGCTCTGAGGGTCAGGGTGCCAGGATGTGCTGCCTCGTGTTGCTCCACCCCCATGGAGCTCCAATAATGCACTGTGTGAGTGGTGGATCCCCCCTCCCATAATGCACTGCCCTCCCTGAGTCTTTCAGCTGTGGCTGCAAGCAGCCACGGCTGACACACAATCAGATACATGGGTTTAGGAGAGCACTCACTCTCCTAACCGTGTTTAGAAGGATGGCTCCACAAGCAGGCGAGGCTGCCGTGGTGCCACCAGGATTGGGTCCTTTCCCAGCAGCTCACATGTGTGTGCAAAACCAGGCTGGGCTCCCTTAGTCCAGTTTTGCATGCATGTGTGAATAGCCTCCATTTGTTGCTGAACTATGTCCCATAGTTCATGTATGAAAAAAAACTGAACCAATTAGCCACATTCATTTCACTTTTTCATTCATTTGAAATAAGAGCACACCCCAGCTCCCTGTTGTGCTAGTTCTCCCATTGTGGGAAGCTTATGTGAGAGAGCAGTCAGAATCTGACCTCTGCCTTCAATATGTTCAAATGATATTCTATATCATTCCAAGTAAACCTTACAGTTTTAAAAAATAAAATAAAATAATTGAGCTAGACAGTGTGCTGGCTGGTATGTAAAATACTTGTCTGACCAGCTCAAACACACATGATCAAGATTCATATTTATAGCACATGTGAATAAGGAAAGGCACCCCAGAGTTCCTCATGATTGGTGAGTAGAGCTTCTTCTGGATCAGCAGGAAGAGCGGGCTTAGCCCACTTTCCCTGCAGTCAAAAGGCAGCCCTGGGCGGCAGGATCAGCCACTCACACGACTGCTGGCGCCGTCACTGAACTCCTTTAGCCCGCTTTCTAGAGATCGTGGGAATAACCTTGTGTGCTCCTGGCATGCATGCATCCTGATTGCATATGCTCAAGCCAGTCAGACAAATATATGAACTGTTTCATTTATAATGACAATTGAGCAATGGGTCCTGTACTTAGGTAACATTACTGCTTGTCTCTAGCTATATTCAGTCTTAGACCTGGTTTACCCTTATAGTGGAAAGAAATAGACATGAAATAGTAGACTCCTAAGGCAGTAGAGTTCTAAAGTGGTAGCATGGACTGTATCAATTCAGAATGAAAGTAGGGAGAATAAACGTTTTCAATGTTCTCCGATGTAAAAATACCTTTTTGCAAGTAGAAAATGAGCAGACAGCTGGCTGTGCCAGAACCCTTCTTCTTGATGTGTGATTGCTGTGTTTTTTGAACGGAGGAGAGCATTAAAATTGGGTGGGTAGTAATTCAGAATGGGTCATATTCTCTCTACTCGCATCTTATTCATTATATTTATCCCATATACTGCATAGTACTTCTGCTATATCTTGCATTCCTTGACCTTTTGGCTACTTTGTAAGAAACCCCCTTTTTATTTCTACTCTTCATAGTCAAAGCAGCTCACATACTGCACAGCAAGTGACAAGTGAGCTCACTGCTTCCACAACACTTTAAATCCCACTGGCATGGCTTGTGAAAGTGGGGAGGCTCCTTGCCTCCTAAGGCCTGTGTCCTTGCACTCCTGGTGCTATCATTCTTCCCAGTGTGAGATGGTGGGAGTGCAAAGACACATTCTGTTAGAAGACAAGGAGCCTCCTCGCCTTGGCAAGCCACATCACTTGGGTTTAAGGTACTACAGAAGCAGCAAGCACACCAATCACTTAGACAGGTGGCTCACTGCATGGTAGTCGAGCCATCATATATACCTAGCCATTTAACTGACCAATCAACTTCAGGCATCTGACAACATCTGCTCTGGCCCATGAAGGCTAACACCACCATAAATCTGTTTGCCTTTATACTGCCAGGAGACTCTTGATTTTGATCTTGCTCACTGACACGGCTACCCTTCTAGAATGCTGAAAATGTGTTTGGATAGAGCAAGATTAAAGCTGATTATTGACTTTCTTACATTGGCTTCTCGTCACCCATTTTCCAGTAGTGGGTTCTCTTCCTATTTAACATCTGTGAGTGGATGTGGTGTTGAATTATTAACATGTTGTTGCTCTTTTAGAGGAACCAGTTGCAGTTCACTTGAGGTTAACACAGCCCTAGAGTAATAAGAAGTAGTCATAATTAGGTTGTTAATACAACAATATCTTCATATTTAATCTGCTCCGGTACCGTTCCTTGCGTAAAACTACACACTTGACACTTAATTTTGAAAATAAAAAGAGAGAGAAAAAGTTGTCATTGTAAATGCCACAGGCAGCATAACATCTAATTTTTTTTATTAAGACAAAAGAGGTTTACGATTCAAAAGGCACTATCTAATGAAATTTATACTGTTTGATTTTCGATAACACTGCCATACCTACAGATATGATGGATTGCAGTTAAGGCACATGGTTGTTTGCAAGCAATGGGGGGAAATAGGGAAGAATATACAGATGAATTGGTACAGGGCTCCATGCTGTGCCTTATGCATTAATCATGAAGCATCATGCTTATGCAAATGTGAAAAAGCCCAATTAGGCATACAGCACAGAGCGCTGGGAAAATGTTATGGGCTATTGGGCTTTTGAAACACTCTCCTTGGCCAAATTTTTAAAAGCAAAGCAGATCTGAGATACCTTTTTACTCTAGGAAACAGGTGTACAATTGTCTTCTTGGTGCTTATGTCATGCCTTCGCCCTTAAAATAAAGCTTTATCTCTGTTGGCACAACTTCCTCTAGTTGTTGAAGAGTTGCAGTGCAAATTCCAGAGTCACTGACAAGAAAATAAAATGTTCTTTCAGAATCCAGGCGTGCCAAGAATATTGCAATGTTTTCCAATATTTGGATATTTTCTCTGTGCGCTTGAAAACATCCCGTATTCAGAATATACTCCTAATTCTACTGGCATATTTCTCCAGTCTCTCTCCCTTGCGCACTTAATCAAAACAGTCTGATTTACACTCAGAAAATCTATTGCAAAAAATGCAAATTCATTGAATATTAAGAACTATGCTCTGGAATCTGCTCTCACATTATGGAGACTAATTCATATTCTTGTCCAGAAAGTTCTGCTTTTCAGAAGCCTACCCGGGTGTGTTCATTTCCTTCAGAAGCTGCTTCTCAAGGTATTATCACATGTAGCAGCAGGACTTGGTTAAAAGACCAAGCAGACTTTTGTTTATCTTTTCAGACAACTATTCCATGCAAAAAGGACATTTAGAAATTGATGTTCTGGAGGAAACCAGGATTATTAATAGCTCAGCTGCTTGGCTGCTGGTGCACAAATGTTCTATTGGCATTATGCAAAAGATAAATAATGAGAGTTGTCTAACAATTAACAAATTTTGAGTTGATTAATCATTTTTTATTTAAACAATTAATTGATCAACTCATTGATTAATTTTTTTAAAAAAATGATCACCAAATCATCAGTGTTGGTGCCTTTTTCAGATATAAAGTGTCCATCTATCATATTTCATTTTTCATTCACTAGTATAGATTCATCGAGATAGGTGGAAATATTGTTTGATTAAAAATCTGTATTCACATTTCTGTGGGTCTCAAGTGGGGATAGGAAGAAACTCCCTTAGAAATTTCTCTAACTTATTTGATACTTTAATGATATTGAAATTCTTTGTAGGTTTCTCCTAAGAAGAAAGCTATGGATTAGCCTCAAAATTTCTCTCGTTGACATTTAGTAGTAAATCCCAATTTTGTGTCCTTAGTTCTCAGACTTTCTAATAAAAATTTGCCCTCACGATTAAAACTGGCCTCCCAAAGTTAATAATTTGAATTTCAGGAGTTAGTATGAAAGCTTGTTTTACCCTACCCTAGAAATAACACACATTATAGGTGGAATCCCACTAAATGATGGGATTAAGAATGCAATCCCATCAAATGACGCTCTCTGCAGAGCCACAGGATTTGGTGGAGGTGCCATATGCTAGAATATATTAGAGATACTCCACTGTTGGGAATCCTATAGGAACCAATGCCAGGGATACACCAGCACAATGCTATGCCAGCATATTTTCACCACCACACAATTCCACTGGCAGATCAGGAGGCACATCATGGAGAAATAGCTTATTCCGTATCTGACAACACTTCCACTGGCAAAGAGGTGGTAGAAGCTCAAATTTTCCCACTGAATTCAATGGAAATTGAAAATGAATGCAAAATGCCCTGCCTCACACTTCTTCCCACTTCCTCCATGCCCACACTGCAGTGTAGTATGTAGGATTCTCAGTCCAATCTTACAGCCAATCACAGCATGCCCACCAGAATATATAACCCGGGCAGGGATGTTATAACTCAGATGACAGTGTGTGACATGTGGAGCTCCATCTCTTTGGGCTCAAGTCATGCACACTTAGAGCACACATGTGAAAACCTTGCTGATGGGAACTATGGCAAAAGGGCACTTCTCACAAAAAGGAAGCACTTTGCACAAACAGCCTGGCCTCAGAACACATATAGGAAGAGCACATTGCTAACCCCCATCTTCTTAGAATCCTTACAAGTACCCTACCTCAAGACTCGAGACATAATAGCCAACAGCAACTCCTACCTCATTTCTACAACTGGGAAAGCCAAAGCCTCCCACACAGGTAAGTCAAGAATGGGATACCATGCCTATAAGTAGGACTGATGCAAATGCCGCCCATGCCTCCTCATCTGTAATACTTGTAGCTGTGTCTTAACTAAACTGCATTGGGTAAATATTCCTTCCTCTTTACAGCTGGGAAGATCAGATAAACAAGGTAGGTATGCATTGCACAAAGGCGGGGTGTGTGTGTGTGTGTGCGTGCGCGCGGGTGTGTGCAGGTGACCATGAGCCCCCATATATTTAAAATATATGAAATATTTTTTAATTTTATATTAAAAAATATTTTAATATAAAAATATGCCAGGCACTGCACACCAGCCTCTGCTGGCCAGAAACCCGTGAGTCCTTTTGACTTGCAGAATCAGAAGCTGGCCAGATGGAACTGCAAATCCACTCTTCAGAGCATTCTACTTCAGCTTTCTGCAGGGGAGGGGTGAGTATTCTTTCAGTTGCTATACAGGAGGGAAAGGGCTGAGACAAGGGTGAGTATCTTGGCATTCTCTCTCACTCACAAACACGGGCCGAGAATCTAAGCCTAGAGAACATGTGTTGCAGCTACTGACCATTACTGAGTAATATCCCTGTCTTTCTCTTGGCTCTTCACTGGCAGCTATCCATCAGATGTAGAGATAAGAACATCGCCCCCCTCTAGTGTTATGAACCCCAGTCACTGTGGTTCTTGCTCCCTAATCATTGCCATGATATTCTGTACTATTCCTACTGCCATAGTGTGCTCTATGTGCTTCTTCACCCACTTTAATCCCAGCAACAGTCATGACAGGCACAAAAGAGAAGACACAAGCAGGAGAAGAACCCAGACTTCACAGAGCAGCTCTCTAATTAGCTACAACAGCTTGGCTACAGCTTCCTTTACTGCTTGCTCAAGGGCCTTCTTTTCCTTGCGTACTAAAATGCTCCTTCTCCCCTTCTTTGGTCCTCCACTGATCCTTGAACATATCTGTTCCCAGACATGCCAGTGTGTGTGATGGCTTGTGTTTTGGTTGTACATGCATTATTCATATGAGTTTAATTGTTAATTTATAGACTGGAGTAGAACCAGTTGTTGTAGGTCTGTGCAGGATGATTGGTGGCAGGACTAGACAGACCCCTGCAGGAGGCCCTAGGAAAACCTGCCTCTAGAATTCAGGGCAAGGCAGACAGAGTGAGCAGAGGCAGTTAAAGTCAGTTGAGGAACATTGGTCTGAGAGTGCAGAAGGGAGAAGATGCTCTGTGGGTGAAGCGTTAGGGTTTCTGAATGAGGAAGATTAGCTGGTGTGGAAGTCCAGGACCTGTTCAAGGGAGAAACCAAACAGTCCTCAAGAGGAAGGCTGTGCACTAACTCTGAAACAAGCAAGATACCTGAACCCCAGTGTGGAGAAAATCTGTCATCATCTATAGAATCTGTGTCATATTCTTGTACTCACTAAGCTTTTGAACCTGAAACCAATGCACGTCTCAGCTACTTGAATTTGTAACCACCATGCTAAAAGAACTGTTATTGAACAGGATTTCCTCTTCCACACCACTGAAAGAAGGGCCCTTCCCCACACTACTACAGAGCAAAGAGTGGGGAGAGAAGTGACTTAGACAATAGATCTGAGTGGAGGCAGCGAAAAGGTACCATGAGGTAGGGTGAACCCTCACAGTTTGTTATACAGGTCTTCTCCTAAGGGGGTTATTTGTGTGATTTTTCTAGACTACCTGTCTTTACTCTGTGGTGGTGTATAGTAAAGGTGGGTGATTATGAACACTCTGTCTGTGAGTAAAAGTATTTTCTGTGTGCAGACTTTCGCTTGCTAGGCTCTTGCTGTATGTGTCACAATGACTGACACAATGGTGGGTGCTATTGTGTCCGTGTATCAGTTGGGCTATGGAAGGATGATCATAGGATTGCTCAGTCCTTGTCTTAAAATTCTGTACCCTTGTCTCAGCTCTTGACTTATTTGGGCTTCTGATATATATATTATATATAACTTCCTGAGCTGTTCAGACATTTGCTATATCAAATTGCCTTAGGACATAGTGCTAAAATGAATGCTGCTGTTTAGGTGTGAGAAGTAGAAAGAAAGACTTTAATCTCTGGCATTTGAAAGAAATGTCAAAAAATTTCCTGTAGGAGCCGGGGGGGGGGGGAGGTTGACCTTTAACAAATGTATCTTTACACATAACTATTTTAAAATGCTCCCAGTTGTGCGACTCATGAGTCATTGAAGCCCCGGCATATATTACAGCCTATGTTGCAATATAGCAAGGGACATACGTAGTATTCCCAAATTACCAGATCTGTTGGACAGAAGTCTACTAACTCTAGCATTTCATGGTGTTGTCACTGTTTTCTCATCCACTACAGGAAGAACAAGAAGCAACAGATTCCCCTAGACTAAAAGTAACTAAGGTATCCACTTTCAAAAAGGGATATTTTAAGTAACGAAGAAGGTTAATTAGAGCAAGAGATTGGACTAGGTAATGTATACCACCCAGTACAGATGCTAATGAGAATGTCTCTAAATTTGCAGTATAGATTATTCGCAGGGCTTGACAAATCCTGGATGCCAGGGAGTCCTGGCACCTAGAAATAGAACTATGGCACCTAGACTAGACTGTGGAATAGCCTCCCCAGTGAGGCTCACCTGATGCCATCACTTTGCTCTTTCAGATGTCGGGTGAAGACTTTTCTGTTCACATAGGCCTTTTAAAATAGGTTTTTAGAATGTTTCAAAAATGTTTGTGTATTGTGTATTTTATTGAATTTTGCTTTGTTTTGTGTTTTAATTGTATATTTTATTATATTGTTCTATTGTGAGCCACCCAGAAAACAAAACGTTATGGAGCTGCTAACAAATAAAGTTGTTGTTGTTGTTGTTATTTTATTCAGATCGTTATTTAATAAAATCTTCATTCTTCCCAGAAAGCCCTGTTTCTGTTCTAAGTATGTTACTTGTAAATAAAATTAAAAAGAAGTCAATTTGCCCTCCCTAACACCTTCCATAATGTCCAACACCTTGGCCAAGTGTCCATTGTCTGACTCAAACATTTTTGGGCTGGCACCTAGATCCAAAGACAATTTGTAAAGGCCTGGGTTATGGGTAGTTTGCATATCTAAACAGGGTCAAAATATCTGTAGCCGAATCTTACCCTGCAGGGTAAGGAACAAACATGAGGATATTAGGGAAAACAGAAAGGCTAGAAAGTGTTTAAAGAAGATTGGAAACCATTCTTGTTGTATCTAAAGAATTACTTTCCTACTATGGACTTTACAGCAGGGTTTGAAATTTAGTAAAAAAACTGCAGGTTGCGTAGATTAGCTATGTTTGTAAGGGTTTGAATTTATGTTTTGAATTATTATTATAGCAAGGGTAAATTTTATAGTTGATGATTCACGAAGAGATGTGTGCGGGAAGTCCATGTTTTTGTGTGTATTTGCAATGAATGATAATATTACTACTGTTAAAATTAATAAAAACTGAATTTGGGGAAAAAAAGAAAGTGTGTAAAGAGGACTTTGTAGAAGATGCAGGTAGGGTATTCTAAACAGAGGAATTCCATTTTACAGAGAATTTGGAGACAAATATATTAAGCAGCAAGAATCAAGAAGAAAATGAAGAGAGAGCAAGCATGGCTATTCTTGTAGACCAAGGAGGAAAAGAATTATTTTGGTATGGCCCAGACATAGCATTCCATGCCAATTCAAGCTACCTTTCATACATCTGAATAATCAGATATTGAACATTCAAGTAATGTTCACAGATTTCAGTATGTGATCCACGGTCAGAAGTATCTTCGTGTTGCACATGGTTTCTTTTTGTTGTGATATTGCATTCCTGATATATAACTTTCTAGGTCTCAATAATATTCATGCAACCAGTTTGCATGAGCATGTTGGTGATTTTGGCTTGCAAATTACTTGGCCTGATAGTGCTCATCCAAGACAATGTAGCTATCTCAAAGGTGCTTGATACAGTCCTTGGAAAGCTTATGTCGGTCCACAGGCTCTGCTAATAGACACGGAGGAGATTCTCACGATTGGCCAAAAGTGGGCTAAAGGAGCCTAGCCCACTTTTGAGCGAGTGTGAGAACCACCGCGCTCGCAGGAGAGCTCGGTGTCCTCAAAGCGGGTAACCCACTTAGGTAGCTCTCCCCTTAGACAAGGTTAGCGGAGCGAGTGCTCCGCTAACTCAGTCTATTTGATTGCGTATTGCTGCGGCGCAGCTCCGCGCCACAGCAACACACAAGAAACCCCCCACCGGGAGGCTGAAACAAGCCTCCCAGCCCTGGGAGACTCTCTGGGATGCCCCACGCACCCATGCGAGCCATCCTGGAACTTCTGGGGGCCGCATTGCCCCCAATCCCTGCAGCCACTGTGATGGAGCCGGCCGTCGTGTGGGTGGCCTATCTGGCTGCCCAGGACTCCTGCCTTGATCGGGCTAAGCCTGCCCTCCTCACAGAAACCCCTCTGGCGGGTCTCACTGATCGCGAGACTCGCCTCACAGTCTGCCGAGACTGCTTAGCAGAAGCCTAAACACTTCTTACACATTTACTACCACCAGGAAGAATTTGGAGCTCTGTTCTTGTTTCTGATCTCCAGAATCCCAGGATTGTTTGTTAAACGAAGGAATCATTTTCCTGACTCTTTAATTTAACAAACAAAAAAGTCATGTGCACAGCATAAGCATGAATGTCATCCACCCGGCCACAGCAGAGTGCTCTGTTACCAGTCACTCACTTCAGGGGAGGTTCACCTGAACTGCCCCTCTCTACTCACACTGCAAATATTAGTTTCAACTCCACTGTGTGTGGAAGGGCACTGCATAGAACCACCATCCCTTATGCAATTAGGCAAGATGCCCAGCTGTAGCAGGAGTGGGGAAAGGATGTGTGTGCTCAAGGAGTGAACAGGTCCTTATTGCATGTGGTCAGATCAGTGCAGTGAGGTGTGTGAGCTTCTCTCACATCCAGCAGTCTTCCATCTCACTGTAAGGTGGATGTGAGAGTTTCTGCTTTGCAAATTATTTCCCACCATTGCCACTTGTCTGAATGTCTAAAAAGATCCTCAGGGTTTCATAATATGAACCACCTACCATGGGATTTTATTTTGTTGGGATGAGACTGCAGGGATTCAGTGTTCATTAGCAAGTAGAATTCAAAAAGGTAATGATGAGATAAGATAAACAATAACTGATAGTCGTCTTCTCTTTTGAAAACAGGAATATTAAAGTGAAATGTATCAAAAGTAGAGAACAAGTATGAGAGCGTGCTCTTCCACTTCGCAAGCATAATGTTTAATTATATTGAGCTAATTTAATTCCGCTCACTTAAATAATGAAAATGAACAACAAATATCTGGATCTTTTGAAAATCACTCCAATTTAATTCTCTTCACGCCTTGGAATGAGAATAGTTGGCATAGAGACCACTGGTGCTGCTCATGTGGAGGAATATATATTTGTGTTACCTTTCCTGTTACTGGAGTGTCTCTACGGATCATGTTGGCAGTGGGGTGTGTGGCTAGCTGGCAGACTCCCATTCTCCTTCATAGGACTCACCTGACATAGCCAGTTTGATTTTACCTAAAGAGGGCTCTCCATCCAGTGTTCCAACACACATACACACTGCAGTTTCTAAACAGACATACAAGATCCTCTAACACACACACACACACACACACACACACACACACACACACACACACACACACACACACATGATTCATGTATGAAATTGCATTCATACTACGCATTAATGCCCCCTATAAATTAATTCACATCATGTTCATTATAGCATGTCATAAGCAAGTGGCCCACACTGGTTCCTAGGCAAAATGCATCAAGATCAGGGTGGACTTAACTCATGTTCTCAGAGTCTAGAGAGGCTGTTTCACACATATTTATATAAACTTTATTTCTTTGCATTGCAAGTTGAACTCCAATTCTGTTTGAAAACACTGCGTGCAAGATGATACGGACATTCTGTCTCTGGTGTTAATCTGAGATGGTCCATTCATAAATGCCAGCTGTTCCTGGATGCATCAAGTGATGACCAGACATGTGTGAACCAGCTCTAGAATGTAATCATTCAAGTGTACATGCTTGCTGATCCTTATGCACGTATCTTCACTGACTTCCTGATGTTTTTATCCAAATCAAAATATACACTGGAACAACCATTTGTATATTACATTGTACATGTACTCCCTCCCCCACCTCCACCAAAAAGCACATTGTACTTCTTTATACTGGATTATAAAACATCATGTGGGGAAAGAAACAAAAGAAAAGAAAATTGTCCCTGAGCCTTGCAGTCCAACTTTCAGCCTAGGATAGATTCCTTGAGGATTTTCCTTTACAGACATTCAGGTGGTGGGTTTGAAGGGTGCAGTTTTGTGCATGCCTAAGCGTCTATGTTGCACTGGTGATCAGCCTCTCTGTGCCAGTGAGTCCACAGCATCAACTAGTTTAATCAATAAGAGCTCAGCAAAACATAACTATTTGTACAGCCAGAGTAGCCTGAAAAGAAAACTGCAAATGACCTTCTTCTTGTTTATAGCAGAAATGCAACCATTAGAAAGGATGAGGTCAGATTCCCCCTTAACTTTCTCTAACTAGAGGCTGATTCGGGTGTTATTCTTGAATGTAGGTTGTATTGGGAGTGCACTGGCTAGCTACATCGCCATGCTGATACACTCCTTAGCTATGCCCCCTACTCCTACTGAGTTCAGTATATGTCTAAGGATGGCAACACTGAACCCAGGGGCACTTCTCCCTGAAATTCAGAACCCTAGGAGTTCCCCTTTTGGAGGAAGTGTACCCAGGTGTAGCACTATCCTCCTCAGACAAGTTGCTGGAAAGGCGAGGGGAGTGTCTCTACGGATCATGTTGGCAGTGGGGTGTGTGGCTAGCTGGCAGACTCCCATTCTCCTTCATAGGACTCACCTGACATAGCCAGTTTGATTTTACCTAAAGAGGGCTCTCCATCCAGTGTTCCAACACACATACACACTGCAGTTTCTAAACAGACATACAAGTATTTTAAACTGTTTTAATTGTTGTGCAAGTACCCCAGGTACTTGCATATGGGGCAATATTAAAATGTGGCAAGTAAGTAAGTAAGTAAAATATCCCTCAAAAGCAAAGTGCCAATCGCCATATGCAGAGAAAACTCAAGGAACACTCTGCTTAGGAGGACTGTGCCATTTCAGATTGTGCTAGTGGAGGGTCAGAATGTTTGAACAGTCTCCTATGTACAGAAAAATATCTTCCTCGTATATAGAAAAGTAGTAAGCCAGAGTGAAGGTCTTTAGCTTAGCCTTCTCCCAAATATGCTGCTTTATACACAATAAGTTTGATTACTGGAGGAGCATTCAAACATGCCAATTCCTCCACCTCCAAACAGGGATTTGCGAACTGGTTCACCTTGAGCTGGTTCGACATTGAACTTGGCTGCCTCAAGCTCTCAGCCCCTGGCTTGCCCTCATGCCAAATCAGGCCCAGTTTGGCTCAAGATCGAGCCAAAACCCGCCCCTGTGAACACCCCTACCTGCAAACTGAAATGCAAGTACAAGGGTGGGGAGGAATCAGGAGGACTGCACACATACAAGCCTCTTCACATGGTCAGAGATTATATTGAATTGAACACACTAGAAGCATGGGATCATGCCCAATATCCCCACTCCCAGCCTCCACACATCTGTATGTATTTTGAAGGATTATATGAATACAAATATGAAAAATTCATATTGAAGAGCTCCCACAAGGAGAGGAGATATGAGCCCCTGAACAGGGCTCATATCACCCAATGAAACTAATTGGCAATAGGTTCAGGACACACAAAATTACTTGTCTGGATTTCCTGTCTCAGAAGTCCTTTCTGGGCCTCGAACTCACTGGGTCAGGTCCAGGAGCCAAAGAGGAGGAGGAGAGAGAGTCACCTGGACATCCCAGTCTGGGCCTGAGGGAGCCACTCTAGGCAGTTCATTCATTCTCCATCTCAGCCTTTCAGCCCTGGTCCAATAGACCTCACAAAGTAGGCCAAGGCCTGCCTTCTCATGCAGTACCAGCCTGTTGACACAACTTGCTCTAACCAGACCACCCCATGAATTCCACCTGCATGCAAGCTGTGTGTTTGTGGGCCAGCTGGACCTTGCAATGGGTTTAAAGTAAAGTTGTGCCGTCGAGTTGGTTTCGACTCCTGGTGACCACAGAGCCACATGGTTTTCTTTGGTAGAAATCAGGAGGAGTTTACCATTGCCAGCTCCTGCACAGTATGAGATGATGCCTTTCAGCATCTTCCTATATCGCTGCTACCCGATATAGGTGTTTCCCATAGTCTGGGAAATATACCAGCGGCAACCTCTTGCTCCCTAGGCAAGTTACTTCCCCGCTGCGCCATTAGGTGGCTGCAATGGATGTAGGTTGGCTCATATTACTGGCATAGAAATGATGTGGTTTTTGCAGCTCCTGAAGGCTGGACATGCAGGCTGAACATGCACATACCTGCCCTAATGGGTGGTTTCAAGGGCCTGCTTGCCTATGTGGATGACTCATCACTTTGTTGCGTTGCCAGCCCTCCAGGATTGGCATCTATTTCCTGGTGACCATTAGAAACAATCTTGGACATTTTAATGGCTTGTTAAAAATATGGGGAGAAATGTTGGGGGCAGGGAATCTCTAAGAACAGCTGCATTCAGAATAGGCAATCTCCATACACACAAACAGGGGCAAGATCATACCTCAGGTTCTTTCTTAATGTTCCTTCTCCTTGATTCTGTCACGATGGGCAACTTCACTCATAACACCAGCAAGTAAGTACAGGAAGGCTGCCAGTCCCACCAAACCACATGCACTCCCACTACCACCATGACTTGTCCCCATAGCTAAGCAGGGTCTGCCCTGGTTGCATCTGAATGGGAGACTTGATGTGTGAGCACTGCAAGATATTCCCCTCAGGGGATGAAGCCACTCTGGGAAGAGCAGAAGGTTTCACGTTCCCTCCCTGGCTTCTCCAAGATAGGGCTGAGAGAGATTCCTGCCTGCAACCTTGGAGAAGCCACTGCCAGTCTGTGAAGACAATACTGAGCTAGATAGACCAAAGGTCTGAATAAGTATATGGCAGTTTCCTATGTTCCTAAATGAAGCTGGAAATATTGGGCGGAGAATTTCAGTTACCCACCACAACCTGGCATCATCAAACCAACTTCAAATCTTGGTTAAGAATGTCAGGCTGAGGTGGGTAACCAGTATTTTCTGCCCAACATTTGCCTGGCATTTCCAGCTTCACATGCTATGGAAATGGCAGCAGTTGAGGGAGAGTGCTCCTGGTGGCAACTGGTAACTCTCCCATACTGACTTGCTGCTATTTCAGGTAAAGCTGCCCAATGTCTCGTGTGGAATAAATTTTCCAATCATCTGCAGAAATGCAGTTTGTTTTATCTAGTTTTTAAAATTTAGTGAAACAAACTGTGCCATTTCCTGGAGTTTTCTTATAAACACTGAGCCCTTCATCATTCTTCTCTGAATGCTTGACTACAGTTCTGTCTTATACTGGAAAAACTAGCCTTCCAACTAAATAGTAATTCTGTAGTCCCATGTTAGCATTTTTCTCTCTCAAAATGGTTTTTGTTTTGTTTTGTAATTTGCATTTTTTTCTTTACAGGAGAACTGTGGAATGTTCTCATGACCTTTGAATTAAAGTTTTTAAAAAACCTGAGGAGATATGGCAATGCCTAACACACTGAATGTATAATGTCATCAGTGCTCTCAATGCTTCAAATGGCTGTCAAGGTATCCCATAGGGTTGTGGAATACCTGCTAAAAAGAACTGTTTTGCAGTCAGATATCAGTTACTTAAATGTCTTTCTCACTGCATTAAGTGGGTTAATTCTTAAAACATTGATTCAAACCCTTAAGGGTGGACTCTGATGTGAATTATAGATAAGTGTGAATCTTACCAGGTGAAAACTGCTTATATCTTTTAAAAAAGGAAAGTTGGTGAAATGATTCTGCTTCACTTCAGCTTTTCACTTCAGACTCGGGAAGGGGAGGGGGATACCCATAATGCACCACACACTCATGCAGTGCAGAATTGGAGCTCTGGGGAGTGGAGCGATGTGGGGTGACACATCCCGACACTCCACCCAGAGAAGACGGAATGATCATCTGCGGGGAGGTAAGCTCTTTAGGGCTTCCTCCCCACAAACCCTGTAGCCCTTTTTAAATGCATGTGAGAAAGGGGTCCTTGTTTTAAAATACTGTTTGTTAGTAGTAGCAACCACTATGAGATCAAGATACCAACATTAAACCATTGAGCCTATTCTGATTTTGATCTATATAAGTTATACTTGAGTGAGGGGAGGTAGACAAACTCCTACAACAGATTATGGGCTCTTTGTCACTGGTAAACATCTCTTTTTCCTCCTTCATAATGATGCCCTTATTTATTTTCTCTAAATTAACCATCCTTTAATCTTGTTTCATACTTGATATGTATCAGACCTCTAATTTCTCTAGTGCAGCTATATCAAGAAATTCAGTACAAACGAGAGAAAGGTGCACAGAAAAGCAACTATAATGCATAATCAAAAATGATTATTGTATTGATGAGATTTAATACTTAATATAAACTATTTAAAAAGTTAAAAAGTCTCATTTGTGAAAAGAACTAGGTAAGAACTGAACTTGTTTACTATTGAAATTGTTCTAGTAAGAACTAATAAGCCTACTTTCCTTTCACTATCTTTACAATTGGACTAAATTTGGTTCAAATCGAGGTTCACAAGTTAGATCTCTTGCACCTCAAATGTTTATGTGCCCACCATCTAGGATCAGGGTCAGGGGCATAGCAAGGTTGGAGTGGGCCCAGAGACAAGATTTTAAAATGCCCCCACTCACTGAAGCTCAGCTCATGAAGTAAAGAAATCTTAAATGAGGCTGTCATTTAATGGTACTAGAGAAAGAAATGTTGTTTTGGTAGCTCCAGGTCTTAACACTCACACAAATTTCAGAGGATGAATACAACTGAAGGAAGCAGGGGCAGGTGCGTGGTTGGGGGAGTCAGTCATGTGACTTGCCTCTGGGGGCCCCCCAAGGCAGTGGGCCCCCAGACAACTGTCTCTCCTTGCCCTATTATAGTTACGCCCCTGATCAGGGTGGATGGCATTATTACAAACTATACCATTAGTGTGTGTCACTCACGACAACTGTATCAAATTTCATACAAATGGGTTAGACAGTCCTCAAGTTAGTACACTTGTGCTTCAAAAGTTCACACGTCCACCATCTTGGATCAAGGTGGATGACATCATCACAAACGACACCTTTGGGACATCTCTATGTGTCCATACAGCTGTAGCAAATTTGATTCAAATCAAACCCCTGCTAACTTGGCAAAGAGGCACCTTTTAACGTGGTGATTCTCTTTATTTAGCAGGGGGAGAGTAACTGGTCCTATCCACCCCCAGCACAGGACTTCCAGTGACTGTTGCTGGTGTCTATCTTATGTTTCTTTTTAGATTGTGATCCCTTTCGGGACAGGGAGCCATCTTATTTGTTTATTATTTCTCTGTGTAAACCGTCCTGAGCCATTTTTGGAAGGGCGGTATAGAAATCGAATAAATAAATAAATAATAAATAAATCAGTTAGACTGTCCACAAGTTAGTACACTTGTGCCTCAAATGTTACCATGTCTGCCATATTGAATTGGGTTGGATGACATTATCACAAACCATGCCATTTGGGCATGGTTAATCGGTTAAGCATTTCACAAGTTAGCCCACTTGCGCCTCCAAAGTTTATGTGTCCACCATCTTGAATCAGGATGGATGAAAACAATCACAGACTACGCCATTAAGGTGTCCCTGTGTGTTACTCACTGCAACTGTATCCAATTTGGTTCAAATGGGTTAGACAGTCCACAAATTAGCCTGCTTGCGCCTCAGATGTTCCCATGTCTGCCATCTTGAATTGGAGTGGATGACATTATCACAAACCATGCCATTTGGGCATCCCTATGTGTCCCTACAGCTGTAGCAAATTTGGTTCAAATTGGTTAAGCGGTTCACAAGTTAGCCCACTTGCACCTCAGAGTTTTCCCGTCTCCCACCTTGGATCAGGGTGGATGACATCAGCACAAACTAGGTCGTTGAAGTGTCCCTATGTGTCCCTACAACTGTACCTGATTTGGTTCATATTGGTCCAGGCATTGCGAAGTTGATAGGGGTGGGGACACACGGGCACACACACAGAATATCGGGCTATTTCATAAGCCTACTGGAAAGTAGGTTAAAAAAGGACTTTGTCCACATTAGCACAATTTGAATGGCTTTTCAGTCAACAATACATTCTGTTGTGCTCTTTGGAAGTAAAATCAAATCTTTCCCAGCAGATGATTTAGTTCTTGTTATGGGGGATACCTTGGCAGTAGAATTTGTGAAAAGGATTTGGGGATTGTAGATTGTTTTTCAGACCCCTGGCTTTGTTGCCATTCTCTGAATCTCTCTTTGTTGCCCTTCTCTGAATCTGTCCCTGGGGTGATTCATACAATCAAAAACTATGTCCTACCCAGGTTTGGGAACTGTGTGAGCTCCAAATTTTAGGTTGAGGGGGTTCCCACGATCAGAGGGTTAGCGGGGAGAGAGGGCTTAGCCCACTCTCCCCGCAGACGACCAAGCAGTCTGCTCTGGGTGGCTGAACCGGCTGCCCACATGACTGCCAGTTCCATTACAGAGCCAGTGGGGCTGGGGGGATTGGGGGCCGCATGGCCCCTGGAAGCTCCAACATGCCCTATGCGAGCGCGCAGGGCATGCTGGAGAGACCCCCCCAAGCTGGGAGGCTGCTTTTAAGCCTCCCGGTCAGGGGTCTACCTGTGAGTTGCCATGGCGCGGAGCCGCGCCGCGGCAACTCACGATTGTAGAGCCTGCATTAGAGCCCGCGGCAACTCACGATCATAGAGTCTGAGCTCCACTAACTTGGGCTTAGGGGAAGGTTCTTCAACCTCTTGGAGGCCACCGGGCTTGCCTGCGAACCTCGTGGTTCTCACGGTCAGGCAAAATCGGGCTAGGCTGCTTGATTTCGCCTGATCGTGAGAATAGCCTCGTTGAATGGAAGCAAGGTAAGAGGAAAACCTGGGTAGAAATGATGGTGTGGAAGCAAGGTAGGAGGAAAGTTATCCAGGTTTTCCTCCTACCTTGCTTCCACACAATCAGAAATTGGGAGCACACGCAGCTCCCAAACCTGAATAGAACACATAATTGGTTGTGTGAATGACCTCTCTGTTTGCCTTCATCCTTCTTAAAGCATGATGTTTAGAATTCTGGATGGAGTCTGACTGGTGCAGAGTGGAGTGCAGCTGTTGCTTCTTGAGGCTTGGAAACTAAACATGAGTTAGCAGTATAATGCTGCTCAAAAAAGGCTAATGTGATTTTAGACTGCATTACTAGAACCATAGTTTCTCAGCCTCAATAAGTGGTGGTTCCACTTTGTTCTGCACGGGTTGGACTTCATTTGGGAGGGGCTGGGACAGATTTGGAGGAGGGCAGTGGGAATGGTTAGGGGATTGGAAAACAAGCTGTTATGAAAGGTTGAAGACAATGGATGTGTGTAGCCTGGACACTATGAGCCTGATGGGCACTCCGTCTTTAAAGGTAAAGTGTGCTGTCAAGTTGATTTTGACTATTGGTAGCAAATGAGATTTTCAATGACAAGCCATGAATCCACTCTCATTTGCTACCAGAGAATCTACCCTCAGCACACCTCAGAAACAACAAAACCCAGTACCCCATGGGTTAGCAACCGATGGGTTAGCAACCCATGGGGGTGGTTGGCACTCTCTGTGCACTACACCACCACTCGCTCTGGACATCCCCCAAGTGCAGTTATGGGGCTACTGAAACCTCCATTCTTCCCTATGGAGATAAACCTTAAAGATTCTTAAACTTCAAAAATCACTTAAAAATCAGCCCTTAGCCCAGTTCCTTTGAAATAATTCTGGCAGCTTCCTTGCCACCCTTGGACACTATCATCCACCACACTCCGCTCTAGGTCACCCCTTTCCCCCCGTGAAGCTATACATTTGCTGGAATCCTTCCCCCCCCCCCCAGTGAAGCTATACATTTGCTGGAATCCTCATTATTCCCTATGGGGAATTCAAAAATACTTTAAAAATTCACCAATAATCGGAGAAGTGTCCGATTGCCTTGGGGTTTGGTGAGTGGTAGGCACCCCTGAGCACCTACCACCCACCTCACCTTTGTGCCCCTAGGCCATCCAAAATAGGTGATAATTGGCTGGCTTGAGTCCAATTATACCCTATGAGAAAAATAATTAAAAATATTTCAAAAACTCATAAAATATCATAGGAGTGTCTGATTGCCTTGGGGTTTGGGTGGTAGTTGGCACCCATGGGTGCTCCACATTAGGGAATAATGGGCTGGTTTGAGTCCCATTATACCCTATGAGAAAATATATAAGAAATTTTCAAAAATTCATAAAATATCGTATGAGTGTCTGATTGCTTTGGGTGTTGGGTGGTAGCCTCCTATGGGTGCCAAATACCACCCTACCCACTTTGGGAGGTTCAAACAGGTTCAAATCAGTTTGAACCAGTTCAAATAACCCCCCTTTGCTTCAAATTTGAACCTGCAGCTTGAACCTAATGGCTGGTATGGTTCAAATTTGAACCATCAAACAGAACCAGTTTGAATTTGAACCAGTTCAAATTCAAACCAGTTTGCACATCCCTAGAGTCTATCTTATGTTTCTTTTTTAGAGTGTGAGCCCTTTGGGAACAGGGAGCCATTTTATTTATTTATTTAGACTTATTTACTTATTTATATTTATGTAAACAGCTTTGGGAACTTTTGTTGAAAAGCGTTATATAAATATTTGTCATATTCATATTTGTATTATGGGATGAAGGACTTCTTTGCGGACCACAGAGTTTGGGGTATTTCACTTAGAAAGAAGGAAGATGAATGGAAACAGGACAGTGACAAATATATTATAGAAGTAGCACAGAAATTATCTGTAGACAGTTTAAAAAAAAAATTCATATGTAATAATCCAAAATATGCTTTCTTTGAATAGTTGTGATAAGAAAGAACCTTACTGGATTCAAGATAAGACTGGTTAAATCTACGAGGTATAACTCGTAGATAAAATCTACGAGGTATAACTAGAATTTCCTATTCTAGTCGCTCAGTTGCATCAGGAAGGAAGACTTTTTAAACCATCTTCTCTCTGTAAGGTAGATACATATGGCTTTAAAAAAAAAAAAAAAAGCACCCCAAAACATGGAGATTGTAGTTGCAAAAGCCTAATTCTTAAAACAGAGTCACTAATGGAGTTTTCTTACACAGATATACATAGATATAGGGGAAAAAACACCCCAATGTTTCCATTATCTACATCCTGGGTGAGGATTACTGATGTGCTCTATTTTGCTGGGTATACATACATTGGGAGTCCATTGCTAATATTTATTTTATTTACTTTGAATTTCCATGTTACATTTTTGCCAACAAAAGCAAATCTGCAGATACTGTAAAATAGGTAGCTGAGCTATCTTCACACATTATGATATCTATATATGCATGTTTTGCTATAATTAAGTGAATCCATTTAATAAAACATGAGCAATTCAACTGAAGGAGATGTTTCATGTTTGCATGAATGGATGTTGCAAGCACATTTCCCCAAGCTAAAAAGACAGATTCAGGTGTTCAGCTTGTGCATGGAATACAGGAATATAGGAAGCTTCCTTATACCAGGTCAGACTATTGGTCCATCTAGCTCAGTATCGTCTACACTGACCAGTAGCAGCTCTCCAAAGTTTCGGGCAGGACTCTCTACCTGCCCTATCTGGAGATGCCAGGGACTGAACCTGGGACATTCTGCATGCAAAGCAGATACTTTACCACTAGGCTACAGCCCCATCTCCCATTCTCATAGATCATTTGGATTGAAAGCCGAGATTACATAGGATCATAGGAAGCTGCAAAATATACTGAGTCAGACCATTGGTCCATATAGCTCAGTATTGTCTAAACAGAATTGCAGTGGCTTCTCCAAGGTTCCAGGCAGGAATCTCTCTCAGCCCTATCTTGGAGATGCCAGGGAGGGAACTTGAAACCTTCTGCTCTTTCTGGAGCAGCTCCATCTCCTGAGGGGAATATCTTAGGGTGCTCACTCGTCAAGTCTACCATTATTTATTTATTTATTTATTTAAACTTTTTTAACCGCCCAAAACTTATGTCTCTGGGCAGTTTACAACTGAATAAAAGCAAAGTAAAACATTTGTTAAGACAAAAATGGCGGGGGGGGGGGGAAACACACACACATTACAACAATTTAAACTTTTTAAAATAATATTTTAAAACAGCAGTAAAACCATTAAAACAATATTAATTAAAAGCCTGGGTGAAGAGATGTGTTTTTAAAGACTTTTAAAAAGCTGTCAGAGATGGGGAGCAGGGGCGTATCTGGGGTGGGGCAGGCAGGGCACGTGCCCCGGGCACCACTTGAAGGGGGGGGGCACCATTTTTAAAAATTAATCTTTTAAAAAAATGGCTGCTGAAAACAAAATGGCCACCATGCATGCTCAAATGGCCTCTGTGAGGCCCCAGGCCATGCCAGGCCCCACAGAGGCCATTTGAGCATGTGCAGTGGCCATTTTGTTTTCAGTGGCCATTTTTGGGATTTTTTTAAAATGGCCCCTGCACATGCTCAAATGGTCCCTGTGAGGTCCTAGAGGCGAGTGGGGAGAGGGGGAACCTTTGCAGACCCCTCCCCCTGGACCTTATGAAGCCCCCTAAAAGGGCTACAGGTAAAAAAAAATTTAAAAATGTAATATAAGTCACTGTACACATATTCAGTTTGGCACTATGTGCAGAGAATCAGGGCTTGTGAATACTGAGCTGAAGCTTATGAGCTAGGATTGTATTCATTTGCTCTTACTTTGTTTCTTGTGATAAGTGAGTTAAATGTGATGTCTTAATAATATGGCTATTAATGGTGAGTTTGTCTTTGAATCAGTGTGAAATCCTTAATATTAAGGCCCACTGGAAGTTTCTTGTTCTCTTTCTCTTATTTTAACTGTCTTTCTGAAAGACTAGAATATATTCCAAGCAGTGACGCAGTTTACTCTGCATATCCTTTAATTATTTTCAGAGTATCTGGGAAAAGTCAAATTCTCCATTTATTTTTAAAATTTATGTAATAGTGATGCTACAATGCATAGTAGAGAATTAGACAGGCACTTCTGTTTAGTTTTCCAAGTACACCTCCACATAGTATTTGGTATTTCATGAGCCCCAGCATACAGAAATTCGTAGTTTTCCAGCATTTTTTGGTCTGGCTCCATCCACTGCCAAATAGTTTTTGAAATATTAAAAGATTAACGAGCCTGACTTGTATTTTTCAGCTGTTATTATGGTAAAGTTATCTGAAAGATGGGTGTCAGATGTTTGGACAGGGGGTGCAATTTTAGTGCTTGCCCTAGGCGCTATTTTCCCTGGATACACCTTTGATGGGGAGGCTCTTATTTCACCAGGGAGCACATTCCAAAGCCTCAGGGCAGCAGCGGAGAATGCCCATCCCTGAGTGGCCGCCAGACGATCCAGCAGATCTCAGTGGGTGGTGGGGTTCATGCCAAAGAAGGTGTTCTCTTAAATACCCAGGGCCAAAACTGTTTAGGCCTTTATAGGTTATAACCAGCACCTTGTATTTTGCCCGGAAACTTATCGGCAGCCAGTGTAGCTCCTTCAGTACAGGAGTTATATGGTCTCTCCGAGATGACCCAGAGACCAGCCTGGCTGCCGCATTCTGGACCAGCTGTAGTTTCAGGACTACATACAAGGGCATCCCCACATAGAGCGCATTACAGTAATCCAGTCTGGAAGTCACCAGCGGAAGTACCACTGCTTTGAGGTCGTTCACCTCAAGAAACGGATGCAGCTGGCATATCAGTCGAAGCTGATAGAAGGCACTTCTGGCCACCACCTCAACCTGGGAGACCAGGGAGAGGCTCGGATCCAGAAGTACCCCTAGACCGTGTACCTGTTCCTTCTGAGGAAGTGTGACCCCATACAGAACAGGCAGATCAAAATCATCTCTCGAGTTCCACCCTGCACAATGAGTACCTCCATCTTAGCCAGATTCAGTCTCAGTTTGTTATCCCTCATCCAGCCCATCACCACCTCCAGGCAGGCATTTAGAGAGGTTATGCCCTCTCCCAATAATGCTGACATGGAGAAATAGATTTGGGTGTCATCAGCATACTGATAGCACCCAGCACCAAATCTCCTGATGATCTCTCCCACCAGTTTCATGTAGATGTTAAACAACATTGGAGACAATATGGAGCCCTGGGGCACACCTTACAAGAGTTCAGATTTTGAAGAAAAGTAGTCTCCAAGAGACACCATCTGGAACTTGCCCAAGAGGTAGGAGTGGAACCACTGCAAAGCAGTGCCTCCAACTTCCAGCCCCCTCAGGCACTCCAGAAGGATACTATGGTCGATAGTATTGAAAGCCGCCGAGAGGTCCAGAAGGACCAACAGAGTCACACTTCCTCTGTCAATTGCCTATTGGAGATCATCCATCAGGCCAACCAAAGCCATAGCCAGCCCGAAAGCCAGTTTGAAATTGGTCTAATCAGTTTCATCCAAGACTGTCTGGAGCTGGGAGGCCACCACCCTCTCAATTACCTTGCTCAGCCACGGAAGGTCGGAGACAGGCCTATAGTTGTTCAAGTCTGAGGGATCCAGGGTAGGCTTCTTCAGAAGCGGTCTAATAATTGCCTCTTTAAGACAAGGAGGCACCCTACCTTCCCTCAGAGACACATTTATAATCTCTACCAGGCCTTCTGCATCAACCCCCCTGCCAGTTAATATAAGCCATGTCGGACAAGGGTCAAAAGAACAGGTGATAGGCCACACCATTCCAATCAGCTTGTCCACATCCTCAGGAATCACAAACTGGAACTGATCCAACCTAATCACACAAGAGGAGTCGCTGAACTCCTCCACATAAGACACTGAGGTAATTGTGGAGACAGAGTCTAAGTCGGCCCGAATACAAGAGATTTCCCCCCACAAAGAATTCATTAAACACATCACAGCGGGTAATCAATGGTTTGAGATTTTGATTCAAGGGAGGAGGGGCACTCACTAGCCCTCTGACAACCCTGAACAACTCCACCGGATGTGAACTTGTGGATTCAATATGGGCAGAAAAGAATCGCTTCTTTGCCGCACGTATCGCCTGAGCATAGGTCTTCAAATGAGCTCTATGTTGCAATCTGTCGGATTCAAGCTGAGTCTTTCTCCACTTGCTCTCCAGTCATCTACCTCACTGCTTGAGCTCCCGTAGTTCTTCCATATACCAAGGGGCCAGTTTTGAAGCAGGTCGGAGAGGATGCTTAGGAGCAATCATGTTTACTGCTCCAGTGAGTTTGGTGTTCTAATTCTCCACTAGGGCATCAACAGGATCACCAGCAGAGCCAACACTAAATCCCTCCAAGGCTTCTTGAAATCCTATTGGATCCAATAACCTTCTCGGGTGGATCATCCTAATAGGTCCCTCACCCCTGCAAAGGTGGGAAGTGATTGTGAGTCCAAACTTAACCAGATGGTGGTCCGTCCAGGACAATGGGGAAATCACAGGATTCCCCACCCATGGAACACCACCCTGATCAGAGTGAAAGACCAAATCAAGCATGTGACCAGCAATGGCTGTCGGCCCCAAGACCACTTGGGATAGGCCCATAGTTGTCATGGCTGCTATGAACTCCTGAGCTGCCCTGGATGAATTGGTCCCAAAGTGAACACTGAAGTCCCCCAGCACCACAAGCCTGGGGGACTCCAACACCAAGTCCGAGACCAAGTCCGTCAGCTCAGTTAGGGACTCCGTTGAGCAGCGGGGTGATCGGTACACCAACAGAAGTCGCAGTCTATCCCTGGTCCCCAGACTTAAGTACACACATTCATATGCAACCAGAGCGAACCCTATTTAGCTAAGGGGACAAGCCATGCTTGCTACCACAAGACCAGATCTCCTCTCCAGTTGTCTCAGGGGTGCCAGCAAGGTGGCAAGATGCTCGCCCTCTTTTGCCATCACAGCAGCTCTTTAGGGCCAACCTGACCCTTGCAAAGCTTGCAAGTAGCACAAGGGGAGAAGAGGCAGCTACCGGCAACCTTCCCTTCTCCCTGCAGAGAGGGGAAGACCAGCTTTCACAAGACCAGCTCTTCTCCCTTGCAATCAGTTGGATAAACTGATTGCAATCAGTTGAATGAATGAATGAATGAATAAATAAATGAATACATGTGCACCTCAAGACATATAGCCTTGAATGGAATAATCCAACTGCTCTTATAGTGGCAGGAGACAAGGAAATTGCATCTCTTTCCCCTACCCTGCTATCCCTTCTTTCTACATGAACAGATGATGGTATATGATTCAATGTTATATGGTTCACCGTTATACGGTTCAGTGTTTTATGATGCACAGACCTGGCTTCTGGATGGATCTTTTTAGCCATGCAATGCATGTTCATTGATGGGACAAATACAGATTGGATCTGAATCATACCAAATGGGGTTTTTTTGAGAGGGGGAGGGAGGATACACATTTCATATTTTGAGGTCTTATTTAGCATCTGTACAAATACTAATGGCCGAGCAGGGAAGTAACTTGCCAAGGGAGCAAGAGGTTGCCGGTTTTAATCCCCGCTGGTGTGTTTCCCAAACTATGGGAAACCCTTATATTGGGCAGCAGTGATATAGGAAGATGCTGAAAGGCATCATCTCATACTGTGCAGGAGATGGCAATGGTGAGCCTCTCCTGTATTCTACCAAAGAAAACCACAGGGCTGCCAGGAATTGACACTGACTCAACGGCACAACCTTACCTTTTAGAGACTTCAGATTCTCAAATAGTCCAAAATGTCTGAAATGACTATTGGAAATAGCACTTTCTCAAATATGTCATAAGAACATCCTGGAGTCTAGAGGACTATGTGCTTGCTGCTCTCTTCCTAGCCAGGACTGGGCCTTCCCTGCTGCCCCCACTCCATTGGGTAACAACAGTGAAGTGCGGGGTGGGGGTGGGGCAATAGGAGGGACTCACTTATCCATGACATTATCAGGAGCATGCTGAGACCAAAGATGTTTTCAGTTTGGAACTGATCCATTAGAAATTATTAATTTTGAATATCTTCTTAATTAATCAATTTTAACTGATTTAATTCTGAAGTGGACACAAGGGAATCTGATCATCACTAGCGCATGCAGAACTAATATACTAGCATGGTTTTTTTCCTTCTCCTGGATCAGAATGCATGTGCAAATCAGTCCTAATATTTAGAAGATCGTCTCCATCCTTGTTTTACAACCAAATTTGTCCAAACGTTGCTCCCTTATTTGAAGTGACAGCATCTGATTTATCTAAATTAATTTAGTGTATCTCTGCTCAGATGAGAAATTATTAATAAATGCACCTCCAAGTGAAATACACTGGCAGAGCTGAGAAAATTGTCTTTAGGAATCCCCTTAATAAATCAGGCAAAAGAAAGAATTGGAGATTGTATATATTTAGTCCATACAGAAAAAGGCCTATAAACTCTTCCTACATGTAGACTAGGTTTATTATATATCTGAAAAGCAATTTCAAAAGTGCCTGAATTATGCTCTGATTTAGCTTCTAAGAGAACTTTAAGCAATAAAAGGAGAAAAGTAGCCTCCGAAGTTCATTTTCATATAGATTTATAGGAAACCTGCTTTGATGTCTTCTGCATCCCCTTGCCAGTTAAAGAAGGAACTTCTATTAAATTTAACACCACCTCCCTCACTCCTTTTCTCTCTGCTTTTCTCTCTCGCTAGTTTGCTGCTTGCCTCCCACCCTTTGTGCTTCAAACCTCATTTATCTTTTATGAGTACTGGGCATCTTGCCATAATAATGCTGTGAATAATACAAGACTCCTGTAACCATTCAGAGTTTTTACTTTTCTTTTCCCAATCAACATATCGTGTTATTGACTTTCTCACTCAAGGAGGTGCCATGAATGGTCCAGTGCTTTTAAGCACTGCAGCGTGCAGTTCATCACACTGAATAGACAATATGATAGCCAAACTTTCTGGGAGGCATTATGTGCTAGGAATGTACAAGGCAACATTTCCCCCCATCAGTGATATGAGGACAGACAGGTGTTTCAAGTTGCTGCATATTCACAGCTCTGTAGACTGCAGTGGAACTCGACTGCACTGTTGAAATCTCACTGCATAGAAAGAAACATGCCATTTTTTCTTAATTTTGAGGATCGGCAATTGTTGTGGCTCTAGAAAACATATACAAAAATACAGATGAATATATATGTGTTCATACTGTATTTAATCTTTCCAGGAGGAGAATGGGAGGAGAGCTGGTCTTGTGGTAGCAAGCATGAATTTCCCTTTGCTAAGCAGGGTCCTCCATGGTTTGAATTTGAATGGGAAACGACATCTGAACAGTCAGATATTTCACTTAGGGGATAGGGATGCTCAGGAAAGAGCATCTGCAAGCTTGCATGCAAAAAGTTCCAAGTTCCCTTTCTGGCATCTCCAACATAGAGAGAGATACAGGCTGAGAGAGATCCCTGCCTGTATCCTTGGAGAAGCCACTGCCAGTCTATGTAGACAATACTGACCTAGATGGAACAGTGATCTGACTTAGTATAAGGCAGCTTCCTGTGTTCCTACATATGACCATGACCCATATCTGCTGCCTCTCAAACCAAAGGAAATATGTGAAATTGCCTTCACTGAATATGTGGTTGCACTTCCTAAGTTCATCTCCATATTATTATGAAAGGAAAGAACCGTGTAAAACATGTATCTCATTTTTTAAAATAATAATAATAAGTGATAGGAAAGCTGAAGAAATATTGCATGGTATATGGAAAAAACTAGAGACATGATGTTGCCAATCACTATGCAGCAACATCTGGATACACTGAGAAAAATCTCTGCCCACATGAAGAACTAAGGAGGAAAGAGGTGGTACAGCCTGTGGTATCTGCTTAGTCAAATACTGCATTTGATGGAGGAGCATTTTGATAACACTGTAATGGGGCAATAGGTCAAGCCTCCTTAACCTTAAAGTGGCTTGCTGGTTACATTCCCTCCATGTTCTCTGTCATCAGTGCCACTGCTGCTGTTCTCTATACTTTCACTTTTCCCGTTGCTAGAAGTGATTTTATTTTTTGTAAGTAGAAGAGGAAGAGTGCAAGTGCTTGATTGCTTGCAAAGCAGGTCACATTCTCAAGGACAATATCCTCAGACTGGCAAGGCTACACTGCCTATATGAAGAACTAAGTGGGCTGGTTGCCACAATCAAAAGCATCCAGAATATGGGGTGGGGAGGGTAGGTCCCATAATACAGTCCCGAAAAACAGTTAAGTACCTAGCTGATAATGATATATTGTAATATCAGTAGAATGAGAATATATACAATAGTAAAAGATAGAAATGCAGTATAAGCCATCCCTTACCACATTCTTTCTGTAGACTCATGGAGAACAGCACTGCTTACAAGAATAAGAAGGAGACCAGCTCTGTTTTTGTGGTAATATCTATATGGTAAATAAGAGCCATATGGCTCTTCTTCATATAGCCATCTATATGGTAAATAAGAGCCATATTGGAGGTGTAAGGTTCTATCAAGATCTGCTTCTTGAAAAGACAACAGAAGTCCATTTGAAAGTATGACTAACTACCTCGTCTGAAGATTGAGAAAGACATTGTGGATATATTGAGTAGACCTCAAGATCACTAGCTCCCTTTTGGATTTGAGAAGGACTTTGAGATATGATTACAACCATAACTAACATAGTAACATAGATAAAACACAGGAACATAGCAAGCTGCCATATACTGAGTCAGACCATTGGTCTATCTAGCTCAGTATTCTCTACACAGACTGGCAGTGGCTTCTCCAAGGTTGCAGGCAGGAATCTCTCATAGGAAACATAGGAAACTGCCATATACTGAGTCAAACCATTGGTCTATCTAGCTCAGTATTGTCTTCACAGACTGGCAGCGGCTTCTCCAAGGTTGCAGGCAGGAATCTCTCTCAGCCCTATCTTGGAGAAGCCAGGGAGGGAACTTGAAACCTTCTGCTCTTCCCAGAGCGGCTTCATCCCCTGAGGGGAATATCTTGCAGTGCTCACACATCAAGTCTCCCATTCATATGAAACCAGGGCAGACCCTGCTTAGCTATGAGGACAAGTCATGCTTGCTACCACAAGACCAGCTCTCCTGGAGATGCCAGGGAGGGAACTTGAAACCTTCTGCTCTTCCCAGAGCAGCTACATCCCCTAAAAGGAATATCTTATAGTGCTATTACTTCTAGTCTCCCTTTCATATGCAATCAGGGTGGACCCTGCTTAGCTAAGGGGACAAGTCATGCTTGCTACCACAAGACCAGCTCTCCTCCCAGAGACCAGCTCTAGTGGTGACTGGAATAGTGACAGGAATATTGGATATTTTATTTGACTGAGGAAATTTTGGAAACTTTGAGTGCTACAAGTCTCAGTTTCTTGTCAATTGTATCATTACCCATAGGGTCACTTATACTGCTTCTATCTATCTATCTATCTATCTATCTATCTATCTATCTATCTATCTATCTATCTTAAATGTACCTGTTGCTAATCCCATGTGTGGCAGCTCTCGTGAGAGTTTGCGAGCAGCTTCCGGATAGCAACGGGGATGGCTGAGTGTGGAAAAAGAAACTGCTGGCCAGGAAAATGGCCGAGTGGCAGCCATCGGGTAGGGAGGGTGAGAAGAAAGTGGCAGCCATTGGGTGGGGAGGGCAAGAGGAAAGCAGCGGCCGTGTGGAGGGCAAGAGGAAAGCCAAGAAGAGAACCAGAGGTACAGATGTTCTGCACCTGGTTCAGTTAGTTGTATATACTCTCGTTCTACTGATATTACAATATATCAGCTAGGTACTTGTTTTTCATTTTTTTAGGAGGAGCATCCAGCCAGGCTTTCAGATCCGTGTACGCTCCTGAGAACTGGTTGGGTTTTGGCAAAAATTGATTGGGTGTGAGCCGTGATTTGGGTAGGACAATGAAGGATGTGCTTTTTCTCCACCTTAAACAAAATGCTGGGTAAATTATGTTGGTTGACCACACCATCCTACCTCGATTGCAGCTAGCACATGATCACTTCCCCATCCTCCTATCTTGATTTTTGCCAACTCACAACCAGTTCTTGGGAGTATGTACGTGATTTGGGTAGGACAATGAAGGATGTGCTTTTTCTCCACCTTAAACAAAATGCTGGGTAAATTATGTTGGTTGACCACACCATCCTACCTCGATTGCAGCTAGCACATGATCACTTCCCCATCCTCCTATCTTGATTTTTGCCAACTCACAACCAGTTCTTGGGAGTATGTACAGGACTGATTGATTGTAGAAAGGCAACCCCTGGAATCCACAAAATCTGATAACAATTTAAAAGTTTTGGCAGATTCAGGACATACAAATCTAAAAACTTCAAAAACATGTATGGAGTTGAACTGAGTGTTCCCAGTTTATAAACAATATTTTTTTTTTTTTTTACAACTTAGCATAAAAATTCCTGGATCTAAACTCTTTTTGTTCTAAACTCTGGCTGGATTGTGTGATAGTTGGAAGGAAGGTAATATGGAGTTATTAGAGCTATGCAGGAAGGGGTTTGGTAGGATGATCATTGATTAATTTCCCCTCAAATGTTCATATCAAGCCACTCCAGATATTACAAGATTAAAAAATTACTTTAAAAGTGTAACATCAATGAATGAAATGCAGTCCAGTTGATACTGTGCACAGTCCATCTTGTAGACACATCAGAGATGCAGAGGCAGAGTCTTGGTCAAAGAGATCACAAGGATTACAAGTAGTTTGATGAAAATGATGAAGGCATTGGGTGCTTCCTTGATGAGAAATAGGGCAGGTTTGGACAATACCACCCAACTGGCCCACTGAATCACATGGGAAGGAGCATGTGCATGCTGGTCTCCTCCATACAGTGTGCTACCCCACTGTCACATGCCCACATGGAAAGGTCTAAGAGATACCCCTCCTGTTTGATTTAAATACTACTTTAAAGGAGTGTTAAGATTACATGATGAGGGGAAGTTTGGACATTCTGCACTTCTTCAGACAATTAGGCATTGGTAGAATGACACACACACACACGTGTCCCTATGGTCAGATATATTATCTGAACCAGCCCATATTTAGTTTGGATAAATCACAAAGCACCCAGCTATGATCTAAACATGGAGGGAAATGGCATGGTAGAATGGACTGCACAACTTCAGACTGCAGGTAGAAGACACATTTTTTAAAATGCTCCCTAACATCCAATGCTCTCTAGTCCTGAATCTGTTGGGACTCACTTCAGCTGCCCACATGCTTTGCCACTTACAACCTAATGCAGTCACACATGAAAGGATTTGCAGTTTTCCAGATCCAGGAGTAAGACTTCTGTCTGTAGATTCTTATCTAGATCAAGAACTATGTGGATAAAAGGATGCTGTATGCGCTATGTGAACAATAGGATGCCTTTGCTGTATTATGAATGCTCATGAATCATTTGTTTTCAAGTTGGAAATATTGAAGTCTGGTTCCCCTCCTTATATCTTGCCCATCCACTGATGATTGGCACCGCCAGATCTGGCTGCCAGCACCAGCATCTGTTGGACAGCCTGCCACTGAGTAAAATGACCTTTTGAATTAGGGTCCCTGTGTGCAGAGACCATTCCCCTGCTTGCAAACAAAACGGAGGAAATTCTAGCAAGCAGAGTACTTGGTGAACATACTGGATCACAAACTTCGTATATAGATGTAGGTATTGAAACGCTGTTAAACTCTAAGAACTTGAAGCTCATGCCCTTCCTCAAGGCTTCAGGTAGACAGGGAGGCTCTTCCCACAATCAGTGAGAAGAGCCTCTAGTGGGTTAGTGGGGACAGTGGGCTTAGTCCACTCTCCCCACACACAAGCAGGGCGGCAGCCCTGGGTGGCCGGATCGGCTGCCCACATGACTGCTGGCTCTGTTACAGAGCCGGTGGGGGGCTGGGGAGTTCAGGGGCCGTGCGGCCCCCGGAAGCTCCAGCATGCCCTGTGCGAGTGCGCAGCACAGGCTGGAGAAACCCCCGAGCTGGGAGGCTGCTTTTGAGCCTAATGGTCGGGGGTCTACTTGTGAGTTGCCGCACCACGGAGCCACGCCGCAGCAACACACAAGTAAAAAAACTGAGTATAGGCAAACCTGGTTTAAGGGCAGGGGTTCTTTAGCGGGTTACCTGCTTAGGAACCACCGCGCTCGCAGCCAAGCCCGGTGGTTCATACGATGGGAGAAAATCGGGCTAGCCTCTGGAAGCCCGTTTTTCTCCCATTGTGTGAATAGCCTTAGTGAGGTCATTCACACAATCAAAAACTGTGTTCTACCTGGGTTTGGGAGCTGTGTGTGCTCCCAATTTTCAGCTATGTGGAAGCAAGGTAAGAGGAAAACCTGGGTAAAAGTGATTGTGTGGAACAAAGGTAGGAGGAAAACCTGGGTAGCTTTTCCTCGTACCTTGCTTCCACACAATCAGTTATACCCAGGTTTCCCTCTTACCTTGCTTCCACACAACTGAAAACTGGGAGCACACACAGCCCAAACCCAGGTAGAACACAGTTTTTGATTGTGTGTAGGACTTCAGTTGCTACCATAGCAATAACTGAACAGATATGCAAACAAAATGACTGCTTCTTGAGGAAATCTTACTACCTCCTCCTCCTCCTCAATTTAACCCTATAGAAGAAGATACAGGAAGGAAACAGCAGCATCAGAGCCAGCCTATAGATCAGTGGTTCTTAACATGGGATCCACAGATATTGCTGAACTACAACTCCCAGCATCCCCAGCCACAATTCCAGCATCCACAGCAACATCTGATGGACTCCACATTAAGAACTACTGCTATAGATGGTCCTTTTCAACAGTTCCTTATAATTCATACTTACAGGAAATAGTAACGAACCAAACTGAGAAAAGACATTGTACTATTCCACCTAAACACAGAAGTTAAAATAAAGAGAATTAAAAGCAGATCATCAAAATGCTTGTCTTCCATACAAGCTGGATTAATTAAATGGAAAAGATGAGACGAAAAATATATTCCTATCCCAGCCTATTCTTAAAGCAACCCCAACCTCCGCCACCAGTGTGTGCCTGCCAGCACATTCCCGCCCCCCACAGCAGAGAGAGACTGATGCTAGCATTATTGCAATAAGGTTGGCCAACTTCTGTTTGTTCATTTTACTAGTGTTCCTTCGGGGAGCACATAAGCCGTAGCTGGCACAATTTGCCTTGCATTGATATAGCACATAGACACAGAGGACAGAAATTAATCCACAAGCAAATGATGAATTCATTAAAATATCAAAACACCTTTGGAGCTTTCCATTATTTCCCCACATGTTTTATAAAAGATCCTTCCATTATGCCCCCCCCCCCCCGACATTTTACAGGGATTGCCCCATTATCCTTCTCACATTTGAAAAAGATTTTTAGAGGGGTATTTCTGTTATGATGATGATTATGCTTATTATTGACTGCCATTCTCCACAGCTCTCTGGCAACAGAAGAAGGGCTGCAGGTCCTTCTGCACCGAAAGCTTGTTGCTCAGAGGATTGGGTGTGGAGGGAGAGGGGGAGGGGCAATTTTCACATCTCTCCACTCCCCACAAAAGCCCTTTCCATTTGTATAAATATGTTCCTGAGAAAAATGTAGCCTCTGCTGCACAGGAAGGCTTCTGCACAAGGACATGGAAGGCTCATTGCAGACTCACAACCATTGCAGACAGCAGGTCCGACCATACTGTCATTGCAGATGGTGGACCCACAACCATAGCGAACACAAGGACACGGAAGGCTCATTGCAGGCCCCTAACCATCCTTCTGTCTCCAGAGAATGTCAGTAAGTGGTACACAAGAGAATCCCAAATAGAAATCTCAATCTAAATATATGGACAACTGTAACCACAAAGAATCCCATTTAATCCAATCTGCATGGCAAATAATAAAGCTTCATTAATTTCAAGGCATTGATCCCAAATACTAAAATCCTTCCGAGTAACCACACATTAAAAACACACATTAAAAATATACTCCTATCATAGAAGTATATAAACACCCGGTTTTGCAGGGTGAGTGGGGAGAGCGTGCTAAGCCCACTCTCCCCACTTACGAGTGGAGAGGGAGCCCTGATGGAGCTGGTGGGGGCTGGGGGGAGCAGGGCTGAGGGGGACCCAGAAGCCCCATTATACTGAGGAGACCCCTGGAGCTGGGAGGCAACTTTACACCTCCACTCCAGGGGGGTCTACTTGTGAGTGGCTGCGGAGTGGAGCCGCGCCGTGGCTACTCACAACCAGATAGCCCAGGTTTGCGGAGCACTTGCTCCGCAAACCCGGGCTACAGGGAGGGCTACAGGAGCAGGTTACCCTCTCTAGAACCACTGGGCTCACAGCTGAGCCCAGTGGTTCTCAAGAGTAGCAAGAATCAGGCTAGGCTCTCCTAGCCCGATTTTTGCTAATCATGAGAATAGCCCCATAGTCTCTTAGCCCCTGCTAACTGAGCAAAGAGGCACCTTTTAAAAGTGGTGATTCACTTTATTTAGCAGGGGGAGAGCAACTGGCCCTATATATCCCCAGCACAGCATCCTTCCAGTGGCTGCTGCTGGTGTCTATCTTATGTTTCTTTTTTTAGATTGTGAACACTTTGGGGACAGGGAGCCATTGTATGTATGTATGTATGTATGTATGTATGTATGTATGTATGTATGTATATTTCTCTGTTTAAACCGCTTTTGCCTATAACTAGCCATCACTGAGGGATCTAGGGAAGGATTCTTAAGAAGTGGTCTAATCATTGCCTCCTTCAGACAAGGAGGCATCCTTCTCTCCCTCAGCGATGAGTTAATGATATTAACAAAGCCATCCCCAACGATCTCCCTGCTAGATAGAAGCAGCCAAGTTGGGCAAGGATCCAGAGAACAAGTGGTAGGCCGCACCACACCAAGCAGCTTGTCAGCGTCATCAGGCATCACAGATTGAAACTGATCCTATCTAATACTGCAAGAGGGATTGCTGGACACCACCTTAATAGACTCTGCAGAAACAGTGGAGTCCAAGTCGGCCTGAATACAGGAGATTTTGTCTGAAAAGAACCCATTAAAAGCATCGTAGCAGAACAAAGTCCCTGGGGATTGGTTTGAATTGGAAGGAGCCTGAATCAAACTCCTCACAACCCGGGACAGCTCTGCCGGATGTGAACCCACAGAAGCAATGCGCGCAGACCAGAATTGGTTTTTTGCCGTACACACTGCCTCCACATAAACCTTCAAATGGACTCTATGCTGTGTCCTGTCACATTCAAGCTGAGTTCTCCACCACTTTCGCTCCAGTTACCTACCTTGCTGCTTTGGACCCTGTAACTCCTCTGTATACCAAGGGGCCACTTTTAAAGCAGATCAGAAGGGATTCTTAGGAACGATCGTGTCTACTGCCCTGGTGAGTTCCCTATTCCAGGTTCGCATCAGGGCATCAATAGAATCACTGGCAGGACCAACATCAAAACCTTCCAAGGCTTTTTGGAATCCTACAGGATCCAACAGCCATCTCAGGCGGGCCATTTTAATAGGTCCTCCACTCCTGCAGGGCTGGGTTGAGGCTGTGAAACCAACCTTAACCAGCTAGTGGTCCATCTATGACGATGGGGAAACCACAGGATGCCGCACCCACGGAACACCCCCCTGATCCGAACAACGAAATCAAGTGTGTGGCCGGAAACATGAGTTGGTCCTGCAACTATTTGGGATAGGCCCATAGTTGTCATGGCAGCTATGAACTCCTGAGCTGCAACAGACAAGTCAGCCTCACAATGGATATTGAAGTCAACCAGAACCAAAAGTCTGGGTGACTCCAACACCAACTCCGAGACCAGGTCCGTCAGCTCAGTTAGGGAGTCAGTTGGGCAGTGGGGTGGATGGTACACCCACAGAATCCCAAATCTATCCCTAGTTGCCAGCCTCAGAAAGACACTCTCAATATAAGTTAACTGTTGCACAGGAGCAATGGTAAGGGGAATACTATCCTTATGGACCACAGCCACTCCACCCGCCTGCACACATCCCCTAGCCTGCTCCACAACACAATAACCTGGTGGAATAAGCTGGGCCCAAACTGGGCCACTAGCCTCCCCCATCCGGATCTCAGTTATACAAGTTATCCCATTTTAAAGACAAACTGTCACCAAGCTCCACCATCTGGAATCTGCCTGAGAGATAGGAGCAGAACCTCTGGAATCATCATCATCATCATCATCATCATCATCATCATCAACAACAACATCATCATCATCCCCCAGTGAGTCACTACCTTGGCGTGGTTGTGGGGCTTGTGTGCTCTGAGGAAGGTGAGAGCTATGCCAGAGGTCCAACCATACTGGACAGGTCTCACCAGAGGAGCCAGACGAAGAGTGCCTCTCCCATCAACAATATGGTGAGACATAAGTTTAATAAATCTATACTGGATCGGTTGTTGCCCAGGTCAACAAGGACCGCGCCAGGTGCTGGAGTCCCTGAACATCTGGTGGCAAGTGGGCTACAGGACTCAGTATCTTCAGTTGAGTAACCAGGGCTGGAGACTGCAGGGTTACTGGAAGAAATGTCACTTAACCAGAAAAAAATATGCAAAAAATGCCAAGGAAATAATGATCTGCTATTACAAACGTTTCTATCAAAGCATAGAAGGAGAAACTGCAAGAAACTTAGAAACACCAAATAAAGAAGAAACAGTGCAATTCTGGGGAAAATTATGGGACAATCCATTAGATTATAATAAAAAAGCAGGCTGGATGAAAGAGGTCAATATATGTAACCAACAAATGCAAGATCTAATAATAACACCAGAATTAATAAGTGAAAGAGCAAAAAAAAAAATTGGACTGCACCAGTTGACGATGAACTGCATGGCTTTTGGCTTAAACACCTAACAAGCCTTCATAAACAACTATCAAAACAGTTCAATCACATTTTGCAAGGAGGTGATATTGAACAATGGCTAACAACTAGGAAAACTCATCTCATAATGAAAGACTCAGCAAAAGGTGCACTTCCAAGTAATTATAGACCGATAACCTGCCTGCCAACCATGTTCAAATTATTAACTGGAATAATAGCAGATGAAGTAATCCAACACTTATTAACTAATAAGCAGCTTCCAGTTGAACAGAAAGGAAATTGCCCAAACACCAGAGGCACAAAAGACCAGCTGCTGATTGACAAAATGATTTTAGAAAATTGCAAGAGAAGAAAAACAAATCTAAGTGTTGCATGGGTTGACTACAAGAAAGCCTTCGACTCATTGCCTCACACATGGATACTAAAATGTTTAGAAACAACTGGTGTCAGCAAAAACATTCAGATATTTATTAAAAAAGAAATGAGCATGTGGAGTACACAGTTAACGATCAGTGGTGAGACACTTGGACAGGTTAGCTTTAGAAGAGGTATTTTCCAAGGGGACTCACTATCTCCTCTGTTGTTTGTAATTGCCATGACTCCACTTTCACAAATACTAAACAAAACAGGCCTTGGATACCAAACATCTAAAACATCAAGTAAAACAAACCATTTGCTGTACATGGACGAACTGAAGTTGTATGGAAAGTCGCAGTCAGAAATCGAATTACTGATAAACACTGAGGTGGGTCTCACGATCCATGAAACCTGCTTTTTTAAAACTGCGGGGAGAGCGGGGTAATCCACAATAGACACAATTTTTGTGGCTGGGTATGCTGGACGTTGTAGTTCAGCAACATCTGGAGGGCCGCAGTTTGGGGATGCCTGGTGTAAATAAATAATAATAGAGTCTGGAGAATATTTCTTTTATTATCCCCAGTCAGTGCAGGAGAATGCAATATAATGAGAACATAAGAATAGCCCTGCTGCATCAGACCCATGGCCCTTCTTGTCCAGCATCCTGTTTCACACAGTGGCCCACCAGATGTCTCTGGGAGCCTACAGACAGGAGTTGAGGGCATGCCTTCTCTCTTGCTGTTACTTTCCTGCAACTGGTGTTCAGAGGCATCCTTCCTCTGAGGCTATAGGTGGCCTATAGCCCTCTGACTAGTAGCCGTTGATAGACCTCTCCTCCATGAAATTATCCAAACTCCTCTTAAAGCCATCCAGGTTGTTGGTTGTCACCATATCTTGTGGCAGAGAATTCCACAATATTATGTCCTTAATAGGGCTCCATGGATATATATCTTTTTTAAAAAACACCCAACCATATGAAAATGTCGACTTTCAGAAAAATATATCCAATAATCCTTTACAATATATCAAAATCCATATAAAAATATCAGCTGTTGCAGAGGAATATGTCCAATAATTATTTAAAATATGCCAGATGTGTTTCAGCTGTATCCAGCCTTTTTCAGTGGCATTGATTCAAAAATTCTTCAGTACAGTTGTGTATCTATCATGTTTTACTCTTGTAGCTCAAAATGGACATCCTTTCCTCTTGCCACTGCATATATGTAAAAATAAGTGGACTGGTTGCAACAATCAAAAGTTGGGCATGAAGAGCATCCAGCCAGGCTCCAGAGAATGTCGGTCATTTATCATTAATTATTATTTATTATCATTAATACAATATTTATATACCACTTATCAGCAAAACTTCTCAAAGCTGTTTACATAGCAAAGGGAAATAGAATATGGTTCCCTGTCCAACAAGGGCTCACAATCTCCATACAGACACAGACAGACAGACAGACACACACACACACAAATTCAACAACAGATAGCCCTTGACAGCTAGATGCTATGCTGGGCTGAACAGGGAACGCTCCTCCCCGTCTACTAAAAATAAGAGAACAGCCACCTAATGGTGCAGCGGGGAAATGACTTGACTAACAAGCCAGAGGTTCCCGGTTCAAATTCCTGCTGGTATGTTTCCCAGACTATGGGAAACACCTATATTGGGCAGCAGTAATATAGGAAGATGCTGAAAGGCATCGTGTCGTACTCTGTGGGAGATGGCAATGGTAAACCCCTCCTGTATTATACCAAAGACAACCACAGGGCACTGTGGTCGCCAGGAATCGACACCGACTCGACAGCACACTTTGCCTTTACCACTTGAAAGGTGCCTTCTTCCTAATTATCAGGGCCACTTCCCCCCTTATTAACAGTAGGACTTATTCTGGATCATTGTGCAAAGTATGGTACTATTAGGCAGCTGATACAGGTACTAAAGAGCCTCAGGAAGCCAGAAATCTCTATTCTGAATAAAAGCCAAGTTAGACACACAGCTCAATTTGCTCTGGTGACTCAAATGGTCCACACAGCTAAGGAGAAAGGCAGGCAGAAACCACCTTTGTGGACAGAAAAGATTGTTCGGATCAATCAAGCCATTTGATATATGCTGTGATGAGCACCCGCAGTTTATTACCTTGTTCTATTAGGAACGTCAGAGGTTAATAAGATGAGAAATTATTGACAGCCAACAAGTGAAATCAGCTTCTTAAGATCAACATTCAAATTGCTGCATCTCTGTCATTTTTGAACAGATATATCTGAAATTTGGAGAGGTGGTGGTATTTCTCACCCATTTGTTCTGTGCCAAATGTTAGGAAGATTGTACAGGCAATTTGCACAACTGAAGGTTTTATTGCTTCAAGAATGCTCACTAATGGTGGTGCTGTTTTTACATCTTACCACACACATACAAACATTACCATGCCTGTACAAGGGGCAGAACTGTGTGGCCACATGCACTGAACATGCTGGGCGGGGGGGGGGGCATTCCTGCCACATCACTGAGGAGCCCCATTGCAGCCCCCACTGACCTCTGCTCACCCTGGGCCCTCCACTTAACTTACCTGCATTGTCTGGCTTACTTTGAACTGCTGACCAATACAGTATAATGATGTTGACTACCCACCTAATGGCACAGCGGGGAAATGGCTGGACCAGAGGTTGCCGGTTCGAATTCCCACTGGTATGTGGGAAACACCTATATCGGGCAGCAGTGATATAGGAAGATGCTGAAAGGCATCATCTCATACTGTGCAGGAGGAGGCAAGGGTAAACTCCTCCTGTATTCTACCAAAGACAACCACAGGGCTCTGTGGTCGTCAGGAGCACACTTTACTTTACTTTACTTTACTTTACTTGGCACCTGAGCTCAGGCAATGGGCTGTAATGTCATTATACCATGTTAGTCAGCAATGGAGATCCAGATGGGCAACGTGGGCAGTTGAGGAGACAGCCCAGGGTGAGTTCAGGTCAGCAGCAGCCGGGCAGGGGCGTCTCTGCCAAATATTTCCATGAAAAAGGGGGGAAATTCAACTTTTGCACACAGGACTCTTGGTAGGTTTGGTTCGAATTCGAACCAAGTTTGAACCAGGAGGGGGAGATTCGGTTTTGGTTTTGCTCGAACACCACCCCCACCCCCGGTTCGGTTTGAATTCAAACTGTTTTGAACCATTTTGAACCAGTTCAAACCAGTTCGAATCTCCGAAAGTGGGTGAGGTGGTAGCTCCGTTATTCCTCATTATTCCCTATGAATACTTTAATTTCACCAATAATTGGAGGAGTGTCCGATTGCCTTGGAGTTTTGTGGGTGGTAGGCACTCCTGGGTGCCTAACACCCACCCCAAGTTTGTGCCCCTAGGTGCTTCACAATAGGGGATAATGGGCTGGTTCGGGTCCCATTATACCCTATGAGAAAAATAATTAGAAATATTTCAAATATTCATAAAAAATCATAGGAGTGTTTGATTGCTTCGGGGTTTGGGTGGTTGTTGGCACCCATGGGTGTTCCACAATAAGGAATACTGGTCTGGTTCGAGTCCCATTATAATGTATGAGAAAAAAATTCAAAAATTCATAAAAAAATCCCACGAGTGTCCGATTGCTTTGGGGTTTGGATGGTAGGTACCCATGGGTGCCAGCTACCACCCCAACCACTTTTGGAGGTTTGAACCAGTTCAAACCAGTTCAAACTGGTTTGAATCAAACCACCCCAGCTTGGTTTGAATTCGAACCTGCAGCTTGAACCTGATGGCTGGTTTGGTTTGAATTCGAACCATTGAATTGACCTGGTTCAGATTTGAACCAGTTTGAATTTGAATTTGAATTTGAACCAGTTTGTACATCCCTACCTCTTGGAAGATTCTGTAAAATTAGAAGATGTGCCCCAAAGGGACATCAGACCAGAGCAAAGGCTAGACCTTATGCATACAGGCCTTGTGACCTAAATAAATAAATAAATAAATAAATAAATAAAGAAAGAAAGAAAGAAAGAAAGAAAGAAAGAAAGAAAGAAAGAAAGTTATTTATGTGAGCACATCTTGAGCTACACTGAAGCTGTTCACACAGCTGAGAACAGGCTTGTGAGCTGTGCGTGCTCCCAGTTGTTGGTTGTGTGGGAGCAAACTACTAGGTAAGAGGACTGAGAAGCAATCATGTGGAAGATAGGAACTGGATAGGACTGCTTTTCCTTCTGCCTTGGTCAAGTGCTGGGTATGAAAGCTGGATAGGATGACACATTCTTACCCAGTTCCTGTCTCCCACACAATCACTTCTCTCTCCACCTACCTTGTTATTTCTTCCCTCACAATGGAAAATTGGGACTATGCACAGCTCCCAAACCTTGATAGGACACTTGTTCTACCCAGTTCTTGATTGTGTGAACAGCCTCAATATATGGTTTCAGACCTGTTGGATGCAGAAGGTCCCAGGTTCACTGGTAAGTCCCACTGATTTCAGCAGTATATACTATCTCATGTCAGCCAGGATAGTCACAATATTCAGAGCTGGTCCTAGATAAAGCGTAGTCCTCCAGCCCTTCATTTCAGAAACATCAAGTGCATTCTGAAAAGGGTTTTGGTCATGAAGACTTGATGCTTAAGTTGTGGGTTCATTAACAACTTAATGCTTAAGTTGTGGGTTCTTCGGGTATGTGTGATTCCCTAATTTGACAACTTTGCTGTCACTGAAAAGAAATCTGTTCCTTCTTCCTGAGCAGATGAAATTAAAACAATTTCCCCTTTTGATCATTGTAAAAAGAAAAGTAAATGAAATTGCAGGTGGCAAGCACCTGTTGCATTTAAAAGTCAGCTTGTTGACAGGCATCCTTCACATCTATAAGAACCAAACAAATTGGAGAATGTGTAGACTAAGTCAAAGCTATTTTAAGCTGTGTGCCTTCCATTTTCCTTCATCAATTTCACACCCAAGATTGGTGCCAGACAGGCCAGGGGGTGGGAGGGAGTATTCAGACAGAAAGCAGCTGGAGCATAAGCAAAGAAAGTAGCTGGAAGTGTTCCACTTAACACTATATCAAGTTAATATGCAAACGAAATCTAAATCACTTGAGATAGTACAATAAAGGGATTTAATCTGTTCTTTAGTGTGCCTCAGTTAGAGAGGCCAATTCAAGCAACTTTTGTTCCTTGCAGCAAACCTGTTTTATAGACTGCCCCCCCCACTCCAGTGGAGGTACATGTGTTTATAGTGAACTAACTGTCTGATCAGTCTGTAGCCCCATTCACATGGCCATCAATAAGAGGGTAGAAGGCAGTAAACCCAGCTATTTATGCTCATGTGGACCCATGGGAATCCTTTCAACATAGTTTGTTCAAATGTGGGTAGCCCAACATTTTTTCTTTGGTCTTTACCAAGGCAGGATGAACAGAGAAGCTATTCTACCATCAAATGTTGATTGTCTAGGTGCATTCACTAGCAGTTCCCAGCAGTGAGCAGTCATCTTTAAAATAGAGCACTGTGGCTAGAGGGGCTGCCATATGTGTATGTGCAGCTCTGCAAAGCACACTCTATGGTCATATGCTTCCACAGACAGTAGAGCTGGTCCCACCTCCTGCTTCTTCATGGCCAATCAGGGAGCAGCTAAAGATGTTCCCAGTCTACTGGTGGTACAATGTATGCAGGGATAGTTCTTTGGAATCTTAGAGGACCAAGCTCCTGTTTTCAAACACGGAGACCCTAGCTGCCTACATTGTCTGGATGCAGAGTTTGCAGACCCAAATGGAGGTTCTGCTCATCTGTGGAAAACAGGGTAGGAACTCTTTACCACTACTCCCAAACCACCCGAAGATGCTCATATGAAAGGCCTTATGTTTCATTTGTTTGGGGAATTAGCTTATGCCATTAGTTCCCTGACTCAAGGAAGAAAAATATTCATGCTGTGATTTGCAGGCATTTCACCTCTACCCAGTTTAGGAAGGTTTGGTGGCCTCTGTGCTTCTGGGAAACAGTTCCGATGACAATCAAAAAAGATACTTTAAATATAAGCACTAAATATAAAGTCCTCTGTTGAGTCTTTCACTGTAATAAGTAGTTCTTCTCAGAGAGGACGTTATTATTGTTGTTGTTATTTTACATTTTATATCTTGTTCTTCCTCCAAGGAGACCAGCGTGGTGTACTACATACTTAAGTTTCTCTTTCACAACAACCCGGTGAAGTAGGTTAGGCTGAGAGAGAAGTGGCTGGCCCAGAGTCACCCAGCAAGTATCATGGCTGAATGGGGATTTGAACCCGGGTCTCCCTGGTCCTAGTCCAGCACTCTAACCACTACACCATGCTGGCTCTCGTTAATGACCACATCTTATTATAAGCTGAACCATTAGGAGTTGAACCATTAAAAATAAAAATAAAAACTTCTTGGGTTTGGATTCAGATTTGATTCACTTCCCTGATTGTTACAGGATCCAGGGTGTGGTTAGGGCAATTGCCAAAGTTAGTGGGCAAAGTCTCATCAGAAGACAGGCAAAGGAGTCACATCTAAGTAGATGAGAGGTCTTCAGGAAATGGAGGCAAAGGAGGTGAGGATGAATGCAGAAGATACCTGGGCAGGTAAGTGGCAAGTGAATAGTAGTTGGCAGCAGTTGGTCACTGAATAGATATAGTCAGTCATATGACCATCATGCAAAGCCGATACAGACCATTGCTCTATCTAGTTCAGTTTCATCCACCTTATCATTTAAGCATATGATTTACTACTAAGGTAAGGGCTTTCCTCAAGTAGCCTTTGTATGGGGCTTGGCTTGGCTCCTAAGGCAACCGTGCACACCTTCATTAATCATACCCAAGACCAATTTGCTCAGGATAAAGAGCAGGAGCCAGTTCTCACCAGGTAAAACATTGATGCCATGGATGACCTGGTGTAGCACACTGCAGACTTACTGTACCAGCTGTCTAGGGTGGGCAAGTGGGTGTAACCAAAAGCAATAGATAAATGTCTTGGTGTATCTGTATCTCCATCTTCTGGTAAGCTGCGTTGTGGCCCAGTTTGAGACCTGTGGAACTGTAAATGTACACTATGTAGCACTGGAACTGTATGTGAGCAAGTGTGTTGAGGCTTTTCAGTCGGATAACTTCATATTAATTATTTCTCTTTCCAACTGCAGCTGCCAATTGTAAAACTAGAGATGTTGAACATTTCAGTGAAAAAATACAGGTGAGATTTCCCCCCCCCAAAGCATACACCACATAATATTATGTACTGTAAATAAGAATCAAGGCAAATACTTCAGGGCTGTGACATACATTTTCTGTGGGAGGCACTGAGATGAAGCCGTGCTGCTTCCATTAATGTTAATGTGAGTTAACCTAGTATATGGGCTGACTCAGTAGAAATAGTAATAAGGTGATCATTCAGCAAGAATTCCCTGCATAGTGTGGAAACCTGAATTGTATATCAGCTCTTGTATGCTGAAGAAGAGGAAGAAGAATAAGAAGGAGAAGAAGGAGAAATAGCTGTAGTCGCCATCTTTTCACCACTTGCTCTAGAGGCCAGTGGTTATCTCCTGTATTTATGGGAAAAGGAGATCAGACCTCATTTCAGGGGGTCTCACTGATTGTGAGACTCACCTCACTGACAGTTTCAAGCCATTCATGGGTGGTTATTACCAATCATGGTGAAATGGTTCTCTGCTTATTTCATCGAAACATGACATACCAGGTGCAAAATGCAAATCAGGCACCACTGTAACTACATCTAGGTCTGGAACTTCCCAGGACCCTAAGGAGAGCATACAGGCACACCACTTACACAGACTACTGTTGCAAAACTGAAATTGTTTATACATTTAGAGCAGTGAGTGGAAGTTCCAACTGAGAATTTCTGGGTGATGTCCTCCTCCTCCAAATATTTATATACCACTCTTCAACCAAAGTTCTCAAAGCGGTTTACACAGAAAAATAAAAAATACATAAATAAGATGGTCCCCTGTCCCCAAAGGGTTCACAATCTAAAAAAGAAGATCTCATGAGAAGATACCTGTAAAGTGTTAGCAAATAGGGGTGTGCAAGGTCCGGAGGCCCCCCGGTCCGGCACAGGGGGGCCTGTTACTTTAAGGAGGGGTGGTACTTACCCCCCCCCGCCGCTCTTCCCCCTCCGGCGCTGTTCCGTTTAAAGATCTTCTTGGGGTGGCAGGGAGCTCTGCCGCCCCTGCCCCCGTCGTTAGTCCTGAAGGCTTAAAAGCAACGAGTGCTAGCGGCGCGCATGTGCCCTGCGCGGCACGCGTGTGTGCATTTATGACACTGGTGCGCGCGCGCCACAGACATCACGTGACATCTTTAAAGATCTTTAAACAGAACAGCGCCAGAGGGGGAAGAGCGGTGGGGGGGTAAGTACCACCCCCCCTTAAAGTAACAGGCCCCCGCCCATCCGGACCTCTGGACCGCAGGACTGCCGAACCGGTCCGGAGGTCTGTACAAGTGTGCCAGACCGAACCATGCACACTCCTATTAGCAAAGGGCTCTTCCCATCTATGTTCTGAGGTCAGTAGGCTGTTTATACAATGTGCTCCTTTCTTGTGCAAAGTGTCATTTCTCCACAGTTCCAACCTCCAGTTTCACTTCTGTGTGCTCTAAGTATGCATGACATCAAGCCAGAGAAATACAGCCTCGTGATGCATGCCCTGCCCTCCCTATCAGGGCTTTATATGCTGTGTTTGCTGGGACTGGGTGCAGAGTTATACTGAATTCTATACAGGAGAACCTCATTATCCAAAAAACTGTTATTTTCCTGCTGAATTGCAGAGACTTTCTCTGTGTGTGGGGGGGAGGGGGGGATCCTTGGACTCCCGAGAGCCAGTGGACTGAGGGCACTTTATTTGTCCCATTTTCTCATTTTGGGGGTTATTTTTTGGTGATTTTTAAAGTCTGGGAACCTAACCCCCCAATTTACATAGACTTTAAAGCCTTCTTATCTGGGGGTTTGCTATCCACGCTATCCCTCTCCTGCAGAATGGAACCCCTGCAAATAACAAGGTTCTCCTCCTGTACTCCATTATGGTAGAGTGGGTGGAGTGGTGTAGCAGGAGCTGAAATAAATGGCTTTTTGCTCGCTCTCGGTGTTGGTTGCTTTTTTAATTTATACCACCTCCAGAGTTCACATCAGCTTTCACCCCTGTTGGGGGCATGTTCAAACTCTGAAGAGGCAGAAGACATGTAGCAGAGATGTATCTCACCATCTGAATGGGGTTTCTGGCAGATCCTGTGCCACTCAAACTGTTGTTTTAATTATATGATTTCATCTTAAGAATGTACTTTGAAGTACCTGCTATATTCTGCTTTGTTTCTCTATTCAAAATGAGAAGCCCTTCTCTGTTTTTTCTTCTCCCTTATTTTGTAGGATCACTTAAAGTTATGTGAAATCACAATAGAGAGGAAATTACCTTAAGATACATCTTTAGGCTTCTCTTAGCCTAAAGTGAAGACTGAAATTGAAAAGAAGATGGTACACAACAAAGGAATGATCCACTGAATATCTATGAGTGGGGAATTCGAAGTCTCATGCTTGGACAACTTGCATTTGGGGGCAGACACAGTACAGAGATTTGTCATTTTTATTTGTTGCTGTGTATTTTGGCAAGTTCCCCCTTTCCTAAGAAGCACTCTTTGCCATACAAATATATGTCCCTGAGGATTGTGCAGCCCTCAGGACATATTTTTAGGTTGCACAGAGAGCTTCGGTAGGAAGATAAAATTGCTAGAATTCCCCAACAAGTGCACTGGTGCTACACTATCTGATCCCATCAGCAGCACTGGTAGCCCTTATTAGTCATCCAAGATAGGTAATGTAAATCTGGGGAAAATTTGAATTTTGGAAGCATCCTTATCTTCTCTTAGGTTCAGTGGCCCACATACAGTGCAGTGAACTGCTGTCGATTGAGTGCCACACATGCTGTTGTGTGTGCGCAAACCTAACACACATTGTTGCAAAACAGAGCAGTTTGGCTCCGATTTAAAGTTGCTCACACACATTTGTATGATGTGAACCCAGTATTTCCAGTGGGTACCATGTTGTGCAATTGCATCAGTGCACCTTTAGTCAGGGCAGAACTGCCCTATTCTGCAACACCATGAGGGAGAGGGATTTGCACACACTTAGCACTGTGGGTGGTTCACTGTGCTATATGTCAGTGACCATTATGTTAGCTTCTGAAGCATGGTGATTGTTTAGTAAGTTGATGCTTGATTCTTTCTTTGTGTTTCTTTCCCACTTCCTCTCTTCTTCTTTCTTAATACAGTATTCTAAGCTTATATTTTTAAAAAAGCATTAGGTGGATAAAATCACGGAATCTGGGAAGCAGTGAAATCTTTGCCCCTCCAGTAACAAGTTCATAGCAGCTCTCTAATTATAACAATGGTGGTGCTCACATATCCTAAGGCAGCTGGGGAAAAAAATAGTTTGACTGGTATTCCATCATCCCCCCCTCCACCTGCTAAATCTTTAATAGCATTTGTAATCTCTCCTGTCATCAAATAAGCTTCCAATAATAATTTATCTTTAGTTCTCCTCACAGGGCTCTGCCCTGAGTAGGTAGTGAGAAATGTGCAGCATGCAGCTAACTACCTAAGGAGAGCTAGCTCAAGAGATGTATCCTCTCTAGGCTTAATTATACCAAAATTAATACACCAATGCATTAAAATTAAATGAAAATTAATTTTTTATTCTAGATACGTGTGTTATAAATTAAACAAGAAATCAATGACAGAAACTCATTCTTTGTTGGAAGCATTTTCAGCAGTATTAATATACCTTACCTCACTTCTAGAATGCAAATTCAGGATTCCTACTGTGTCATGTTAAATATTCTGTACTCAAAGGGCAACCTGGAATTTATAGTCTGAATACAGAGTTTGGGTCTGTCGTAATCAAATGGTAGATTTCAGGAGGGATCATTTTTTAAGTCCTTAAAAACAAAACAAAAAACATCTCCTGAAATGTCAATAATGACAGACCAAAATTTATATTTAAGTCCTTAACAATTTTTTTGTAACATTCCTGAAGTCCAAGGTGTATGTTTAATTCAGGTTTCATAACGTTCTGTGCAAAGGAGGAAATCCATTAGGATTAGCACCAAGAATAACTACTATGTGAAAACCAAATCATTGGTTTTTATTTATTAATTATTGGTTTTATATATTTATTACTATTGAACTTTAAAAGAGTTTCATCCAATACAAGTTAGGCTTCAGAGCCAAAAGGAAGCTGGAAACTACCACCAGGAAGAAGGTTCTAAATATTTCCCACAGAAGCCTATAAACCCAGATATGCAAGTGGATTTTGTACATAATGTATTAAGTATATATAATTTATTATGTGTATATAGGAATCATTCACATGACCAGCCAGCCTTTTCTAGTTAGGGGAGATTTATCCAGGATACAGAGGCTCATCAGGAGCCTCCGAACCCTCTCCTCCCAGTGCCTGTCAAGCTGGGCTACCCAGATTTTCTACCCTGCCCTTAACTAAGGATCTGTGAACCGGTTCGCCCTCAAGCTGGATATGGTGAGTCCTTATTTTTTTTACTTAACATTTGAACCTCCGAACCAGTTCAAATTTTGAGCCAAGCTGGGACGTGTTTGGGAGTGCAGAAAACCAAGCATGCCTGGTTCTGTTCGAGTCAAGTTCAGACTTGAACCAAACTGGGTAGGACAGAAATGTCCACTTAACCTATGTAGGACAGAAATGTCCACTGTCCTACCTGTTTGCAGTTGTGTGGGTGCCTGCAGTGGCTTTTGCAGCTCCCAGGGCCGGAGGCTTATGAGTAGGGGTGTGCATTTTGTAATTTTTCTATTTCAGCTTCAGCCAAATCTGAAGGGCCCTCCCCAATTCAGGGAGGGTCTGAAATCGACCCTCCTGAAACCCCCAGTTCGAAACCACGGGCTGCCAATCTGCCCACCGCTTTCCCTCAAGGAGAAGTGCTATTTGGCTGCCAGAAAAGGTCCATCCCCATCCTCCTCCCACCACTGGCAGCTTTCCCTCTCCACCTCCTGGCAGTGCTTTCTCTCCCCGGTGCCGGGCTCCCGCCTTCCCTCCCTGCCATTTTCGCCTGCCCACCTGCTAGGGCCCACCACTGCCATTTTTGCCTGCCTGCCTGCTAGGGCCCACCACCGCCATTTTCACCCGCCTGCCACCGCCACCTCCTCACCCTGCCATGGGCCTCTTCCTTCGTGTCTGCATCCCCATCACAGCTGCGACCATGGCATGGCCATGCCCACCACTGCCGCCCGCACAAGAGCTCTCGGGCTGGCAAGCTACCTGTTCCTGCTTCTCCGAACGGAAACTCCCTGCCGCATCTGGCCCTGCAGGCCTGAATGGTGGGAAATTCAAATACATGTCATCAGTAGAAGAACCAAAGGGAAAGACTCTTGACTTGAAAGACTGCAGTGATCACCAAACAGGTCTGAAATTTTTAGGGTCATTTTGATTTGGCTACAAAACTCTTTGTTTTGGGATTTTTCATTTTTGGCAGGTGTACAAAATATCCAAAAGTGCCATTTTTGGACACAACACATTTTGTAGCCAAATCGAAATACAAATCCCTACTTTCGAGGCCAGGGGGAGGAGCCCTCATGCATTTTGGTTGGCTGCCTCTCTGCTTCCTGTGCAGGAAGAATGGAGGAGTTCCTCCTCCTGATCCCAGCTCTACTGATCGCCACTGCATCGGTTGTCTGGGTGTGTGACTGGCAGAAGCAAAATGAGCCTCCAGTCATCTGGTGGGAGGTAGGTAGGTTTCTGCCTCCTCCACCCTCAGTCACATGAAAAATTCCATTATTTATTTATGTATATATTATATATCCCGCCATTATCACAAAGTTATCACAAAGTAAATTGTTTTTGAGTATAAGTTCCAAGTATTATTATTTTTGGAAATGATTCATTTTCTCAGTTTTATTGGCAATTCTTCGTCCACTTATACTAGGCCAGAGTGGTTAAAGATGATGGCTCACATTCTGCAGAGTGTTGATAGGGCAGCAGAGAGCAGCATGGCTGCAAAAACACTGGGGCTATTCTTACGATCACAAAAATCGGGCTAGGAAAATCCTAGCTCAATTTTTGTGATCGTAAGAACCACCGGGCTCCCAGCTGAGCCTGGTGGTTCTGGAGTGGCTAACCCGCTCCTGTAGCCCACCCCTTAGTCGGGCTACAGCTCCACGAACCTGGGCTAGCTGCTCGAGCGCTCCACTCTCTGCACTATCTGCTCTCTATCTGCACGAGCGCTCTGCAAACCTGGGCTATCTGCTCTTGAGTAGCCACGGCGCCACGGCTACTTGTGAGCAGATCCCCGGCCGGGAGGGTTAAAAGCAGCCTCCCGGCTCAGGGGTCTCCCCAGTATGCCCTGCGTGCTCGCACAGGGTATACTGAGGCTTCCGGGGGCTGCACGGCCCCCAAGCCCCCCAACCCTTTGCCGGCTCTGTCTCGGAGCCGCCCAGGGCTCCCTCCCCACTCAGCGCCCTAAACCGGGTCTCACGGATCATGAGACCCGGTCCACTGTCTCCGAACTCAACCTGTAGGGGGTTAGGAGGGGGTTAACCCAGGAATCTGTGGTCATCTGGGGCACCAAGAATCCTCCTGACCTAGCAGCTCCAAACCCAGGTAGCCAGTTACCTGGCTACCCAGGTTAAAAATGAGCTGGGGGGAAACAGTTCCTCTCCTACCTCTGAGTTTGGTCATCTGCACCTGTGTTGCATTTTAAAATGTTCCCAGAAGCCAGCAACCATAGATTTGTATGGAAAGAGAGACCAGGGAGAGGAGAGCTGTTGCTCTATTGAGGGTTACCTTTCTGCTGCTTGTGCAGTGCATTGTGGGACAGCTCGAGGACCCAGCTCTTGATCCCAGCTATATGGAGCTTGTGGCTGCAGAATTCATGCAGGTGCATGAGCTATCCTGCCTTTGCTCCAGCCCACCCCTGTTTGGCCATGACAACAAGCTCAAAGTATGTTATCTGATGGCAAGAGGGTGTAGCCAAAAGTTCTCTTCTTGAGTTTTAGGGTCAATTTTAAAACTGCTGCATCTTCACCATTTTACATGAAATCTGCAACAGATTTGGAGGGGTGATGCCATGTCACCTAGTTGATGTCTGCAAATAGGGAGATTGAACAGTTTTTATTTTGTGATTAATAGAATGTTCAGGGCTTATAATGGTAGAATGTTATAATCGTAGGAACTCCTCAGTTTAACTATACTGGCACTATCAAACTCAAGAATGTGGATCAAACACAGTCATGCATTAAAAATATGGATGAATTTTTAATACAAATTTGCAGTGGTAAATCTACCCACAGTTACAAGCCATGATATCTACTTGTCACCCTCATGTTCATGCATCTGAAAATGCAGCACACTTCTCATTACCAGATTCTAGGGACATATAATGGGAAATTGTTACAACAACTTTTCAGTGTAGTCTATTCTATAATCAATATTTTGTGCACATTAAGTTTCAAACTAAAACATTGCAAAAGATCATTCCTGGGTGAGATCAGAGCACTCAAACCAGTTATTATACTAACTGCTTCAACAGCCCTGTAATTAACTTCATTGTTATCTCTGCTGTGGAAACAGGGTCTTCAACAGAAGTGAAAAACAAGCTCAGTGGTGTTGCTTCTTAAAGCTTTGCTGTAACTGGACTATTATCCTTGTTCATGTTACAATTATCTATTTCCTATCTCTTGATAGGAAAATATATGTTACCTTGATTAAACGTATTGTTTCAAAATGTATTTGTGGTTAAATATGTAAAGTTCTACCTTGAGGCTATTCTGACGATCAGGCGAAATCGGGCTAGGAGACCCTAGCCCGATTTTGCCTGACTGTGTGAGCCACCAGGCTCGTAGGCAAGCCCGGTGGCTTCCAGACGTTTAGCCTGCCTACCAACCCCTCCCCTTAAACCGGGTTTGCGGAGCAAGTGCTCCACAAACCCAGTTTTCAAAATCGTGAGTAGCCATGGCTACTCATGAGTAGACCCCCAGCTGGGAGGCTTAAAAGCAGCCTCCCAGCTCGGAGGTCTCTCTAGTATGTGCTGCACGCTCGCGCAGGGCATACTAGAGCTTCCAGAGGCCTCGCGGCCCCCAATCCTCCCAGCCCCTGCCAGCTCCGTCATGGAGCCGGCAGTCGTGTGGGCAGCCTCTGTGGCCACCCAGAGCAGACTGCCTGCTCATCTGTGAGGAGAGTGGGCTTAGCCCGCTCTCCTCGCAAACCTGCTAGAGGCTCTTCTCATCGATCGTGAGAAGAGCCTCCTTGTGTCATTCTGAAATACACCCATGTGATAACCAAGATAATCAAGGTGTTAGAGTACTCCAAAGAAAAGCTGAAATGTTTATAAAAAACAAAATCATGGTGTTGCTGACCACGCAAATGGTGCCCGCACAAGCGTGGACACCATATGTGTGCTGGCACCATGCACAGGTTCATGGGATGAGTGCCGCCACAGCAGGATTCTGCATGTGGCGGCAGAAAGCAGTTAAGGACCTGCTCTCCTTTTTAAAAAAGACCCCACTCTCTGCTCCTCTCCCCACAGCACCGAATCAGTGCATGAACCTCGGTTTGTGCACATCCCTACTGCCCTTAGTGCATCTGTATCTCTGGATGATGATTTGATCCTCAGAAAAAGAAATTAATTTTTTCATAAAACTAGTTGATCACTGAAAAACCAAAACCAGGAAATGTACTGTAGTCTCTTCCTGCTCCATCTAAATTTTGATTTTAAACTCTTGAAAGTTCCATACTGTTTGAAATCTTAATGAGCCAATTGATTTTACCTAAAAACAATACATTCCTTGAACTAAAAATGTTAATAGTGTGAAGCCAGTAGCCAGTCTATTGTAGTTAATGGTAAAGGTAAAGTGTGTCCTCTAGTCAGTGTCAACTCCTGGCAACCACAGATCCCTGTGGTTTTCTTTGGTAGAATCCAGGAGGGGTTTACTATTAGGGATGTGCGAATCAATTCGGATACAAATCGATTTGTACCCGAATCTAGATTTGTACCCGAATCTAGATTCGGGTGATTCGGAGACAAAACAAATCACCCCTGTGGTCCATTGGCTAGATTCGGTTAAAAATCAAATCGCGGCTGAGCCGAATCGAATGGATTCGGGTTTCAGATCTGTCCTATTAATTTCCCGAGATTCCCAGCTTTCACCTAAAAACCCCCTCTAAGCTCTAGCCCTTATAGAAGTGGAGTTATGGAGCAAAATGTTTGGTCACTATTTTTCAAGTGTTCGGATTCTTTGGAGTATAATAACTTTCACTCAATGAATCCTTCTGAGGATTCATTACACACCTTCATTTCTTCTATTCATTTTGACTGTCTTTTAGACAGTGCCAATTGTCAACTGCCATGTGCCAACTACACCCCACTCCCACCCGCAAGGCAGCGAGGTACTACTCAGTTTAAGTTAAGTGCCTAATGGGTAGAGGTTACCATCCAAATTGCAGAGGGATTGGGCAAAGGGCTGGTTTTTGGTGAATTGTTGAAGTTTTCCATAGGAAATCATGTAGGTTTCAGCAGCCCCATAACTGCACGGGGGGTGCTGGGATGGCCCAGAGTGATTGGTGGTGTAGTGAACAGAGGATGCCAGCCACCCCCATGGGTTTCTAGCCTATGGGGTTCAGGGTTCTGTTGTTTCTGAGGTGTTCTGAGTGTAGATTCTCTGGTAGCAAATGAGATTTTCAATACAAACCATGAATCCACTCTCATTTGCTACCATAGAATCTACACTCAGACCACCTCAGAAACAACAGAAGCCTGTACCCCATGGGTTAGCAACCCCATGGGAGTGGCTGGCACCCTATGTGCACTACACCACCACTCAATCTGGGCCACCCCAGCACCCTCCAAGTGCACTTATGGGGCTGCTGAAACCTCCATTATACCTTATAGGGAAAAACCTTAAAGATGAGTAAACCAACTATTCACCAAAAACCAGCCCTTTGCCCAATCCCTCTGCAATTTGGGTGGTAGCCTCCACCCATTAGGCACTACCACCTCACCACAATCTTCCACCCCAGATCCCACTTTATGCCCCAAATCTTCCTCAAAGACACTAAACCTTCAACTAGTCACCCAAAACTAGCCCTTTGCCCAATCCTTCTGCAATTAGAGAGCCAGCGTGGTGTAGTGGATAGAGTGCTGGACTAGGACCGGGGAGACCCGAGTTCAAATCCCCATTCAGCCATGAAACTAGCTGGGTGACTCTGGGCCAGTCACTTCTCTCTCAGCCTAACCTACTTCACAGGGTTGTTGTGAAAGAGAAACTCAAGTATGTAGTACACCGCTCTGGGCTCCTTTGAGGAAGAGCGGGATATAAATGTAATAATTAATTAATAAATAATAATAATAATAATAATAATAATAATAATAATAATAATAATTTGAGTGGTAGCCTCCATCCATTAGGCACTACCACTGCACCACACTCTTCCACCCCAGATCCCACTTTATGCCCCAAATCTGCCTCAAAGACACTAAACCTTCAACAATTCACCAAAAATCAGCCCTTTGTCCAATTCCTCTGCAATTTGGGTGGTAGCCTCTACCCATTAGGCACTTAACTTAAACTGAGTAGTACCTCGCTACCTTGCGGGTGGGAGTGGGGTGTAGTTGGCACATGGCAGTTGACAATTGGCACTGTCTAAAAGACAGTCAAAATGAATAGAAGAAATGAAGGTGTGTAATGAATCCTCAGAAGGATTCATTGAGTGAAAGTATTATACACCAAAGAATCCGAACACTTGAAAAATAGTGACCACACATTTTGCTCCATAACTCCATTTCTATAAGGGCTAGAGCTTAGCTTTTTTTTAAAAAAAAATGAAAGCTGGGAATCTCAGGAAATTAATAGGACAGATCTGAAACCCGAATCAATTCGATTCGGATCAGCCGTGATTCGGATCCGAATCGAATGTGGGGTGATTTGGATGGGTCAGATTCGGCTCCAAATCGAATCAGGGCTGTTTCGATTCGGTTACAAATCGAAACACAGAAAATCCGAATTCCACACCACTATTTACTATTGCCATCTCTCATGCAGTATGAGATAATGGGGCTATTCTGACGATCAGCAAAAATCGGGCTAGCTTCCGCTAGCCCGATTTTTGCTGATCGTTAGAACCACTGGGCTCACAGCTGAGCCCGGTGGTTCTGGAATAGCTAACCCGCTCTAGAATCCTTGGTAAAAGGCAGGTTGGCAGAGTGAGCGCTCCGCAAACCTGCTTTTTACAATCGTGAGTAGCCGTGGCACGCCTTCGCACCGCACCTACTCATGAGTAGACCCCCGGCTGGGAGGTGAAAAGCCGCCTCCCAGCTCGGGGGTCTCCCCAGTATGCTCTGCGCACTCCGCAGTATGCCCGAGCAGCCCGCGAGCTCCCCAGCCCCTGCTGGCTCCATCTTGGAGCCGGCAATCATGTGGGCGGCCGATCCGGCCGCCCAGGGATCCCTCCCCACTCACCCGAAGAAACCGGGTCTCACAGATCGTGAGACCTGGCTCGATGCCTTTCAGCATATTCCTTTATTGCTGCTGCCCAATATAAGTGTTTCCCATAGTCTGGGAAATAAACCAGTGGGGATTCGAACCAGGAACCCCTGACTTGCTAGTCAATTCATGGAGCTGACTTTAAATACATTGGTTTAGGAGTCAGTTGTAATTCACAATAGGATACCTTGCGATGTGCTTCCTAAGTAGTTTAAGGAGCTTCCTCCAACAATCAAGGAAGGCTCAGAGACAAATAAGGGTTGTATTTCTTTAGAATGATTGGAAATGTGAATGAATATTGATTTGCAAATACTGATATTAAAATAAGAATTTTTTATTGGGTATAATACTTCTAAAATATGAAGCAAGGACAGAATATTAGAACTGATATAGATTCAGGCTGAATGCTGAATTTCATTAGCTATTTGTTGTCATAGCATCTGCAAGGTATTTGTTAAATTCTGCATGACAAACTGTGAATATAAAAACAGTCTAGGTTTCTGGGCTCTCCACCTTCATAGCATGTCAAGAGATTATACAGGCTCTTTATTTTTGCCATAGATCAGTTGCAAAATTTTGCTTCAGTTTAATCAGAAATGAATTATCCATGGGTTTTGTAAAAAGCTTAGATGCAGGATGAAAGAGGCAGAGGAAAGCCTCCTGATTGAGAGCCAAATGTACCAGTTTGGTTATGTTCTACTGATGCCAGCTCAACTTGCTCTATATACAGCACCAAATGAGCTCAGCTGAGAATCAAACCTTCCGTGTACAGCTTGTGCACACAGTAAAAATCTTTTGTTTGCAATTACTGAGGGTTTTTTTTTTTTTAACTGCCAGTCATAACTATCATTCCTGGGATCCAATTCTAGCCATCTGGATAATCTTGTACTGTAAAAGAAAATATTTCCCCAGAGAGCTTGTAATTAGTGATAAAAGAACCTCTGTAGTTACGGAAAGAGAAGCACCCAATATTCAGATGCTTGTCTAGGCTGCAGTGTGTTTAGAATTCATAAAACGCTGTTTTCCTAAAAGAGCAAAGAGTCCTGTGATACTTTAAAGACTAATGAAAGTGGTTGTGACTTGAGTTTTTCACAGGCCCTTGCCCACGAAAGCTCATGTCACAATAACATTGCTAGTATTCAATGCACCTTAAGCCGTTTGGAGCATCATCTATAATTAAAAAAATTCATTGACACTGTACAAGTTTAACTAGCATGTCTTCCCCCATTCTGTGAATTTGTAGTTTGGCAAAGGTGCTTATAAGTTGTTAGCCCAACCAGTACAATTCCCCACATATCCTTGAGAAAGAGAATGATTATTAAATAAGTTGAAATCTGTAAATATATCTTTTGCTTTTGCTACAGCAAATGAACACAGTTGCTCTTTTAGAATCTGCCTCCAGAGTGAAATTTGAAAGAATTTCAGGGTTCCTCCATGAAGAAACTGAAATTCAAAGAGAAATTTCAGGATTGGTTCCATGGAGAAACATCAGAGATTTCTCTCAGTTTCTCCAGATTTGTAGTACTTTCTGCCCCATTCTGCTATAATGTAAACCCCGTGCAAACTTGGCAAAGAGGCACCTTTTAACATGGTGATTCTCTTTATTTAGCAGGGGGAGAGTAACTGTGTAACTCTGACAACTTTTAAAAAGTATTCAAAGATGCACCTATTCACCCTGCCTTTAATTAGATATTGAAGCTATTCAGACGAGCAGAAAACAGGGTTACATTCTGAAAGCAGATAGAACCCTATTTTTACCTCATAGCAAACAGACGGGTACATGCTGCAAACCCAGCAGGGAGTATGAGTGACAGACGATTAACTTTTTAAGGTTCTCTCCAGCCATTGCTAGCATTGTTGGTCCTCCAGCCCTGCCTTTAAATAGCTCCCAACAAGCGGGGCAACTCTCACGAGTTCTCAGCCAGTTCTGAGACTTCACGTTGAGATCTCGCAAGTACATTCTTCGGCAAGATGTCATCAACTCCCTGTCTGGGCCGTTCTGGGACATCGGCCGTGCTGGGAGTACCGATGTCCCCCACCAGAGTGCCCTTCAGCACTGGTAAGGAGCATGTGGAATAGGTGTCTCTCAGACTGGTTTGTTTTATCCAGACATCGAGTCCTTCCCAAGGACCTGGGATGGATGAATTTTATTGTCACTGTTGCTGTTGTTATAGATATCGTCGCAGAATATAGGCTGTTCCCAGTAAAGTTGCTTTTTGTAATTGGCTGATGGTGATTTCTGTGGCCCCTATGGTGTTGAGGTGCTCTTCAAGGTCTTTTGGAACTGCACCCAGGCTGCCAATTACCACTGGGATTATTTTGGTCTTTTTCTGCCACAGCCTTTCAGTTTCAATTTGTAGATCTTTGTATTTGGTGATTTTTTTTCTATTTCTTTTTCTTCTATTCTGCTATCCCCTGGTATTGCTATGTTGATAATTTTGACTTGTTTTTCTTTCTTCTCAACTACAGTTATATCTGGTGTATTGTGTGGCAGATGTTTGTCTGTTTGTAGTCAGAAGTCCCATAATATTTTTACATCTTCATTTTCTTGGTCCCACCAATTTTTGGCTACAGGTAGCTTGTATTTTTTGCAGCTGTTCCAGTGTATCATCCCTGCTACCTTGTCATGCCTTTGTTTGTAGTCAGTCTGTGTGATCTTTTTACAACAGCTGATGAGGTGGTCCACTGTTTCATCTGCTTCTTTACAAAGGCAGCACTTGCTGTTTGTTGTGGATTTTTCCACTTTTGCTCTTATTGCATTTGTTCTTAGTGCCTGTTCTTGTGCAGCCAGTATTAAACCCTCTGTTTCTTTCTTCAAGTTGCCATTCTTAAGCCATTGCCAGGTCTTGGTGATGTCTGATTTCCCACTTATATTGTGCAAATATTGGCAGTGGCTTATTTTTCCATTTTTCTGCTCGGTTCTTGACTTGTTCTTTCTTGTAGGCCTGCTTTGTTTCATTGGTGTTGAATAGTTTCTCGTTATTGACCATTTGAAGTGCATCTTCTTCATTGTCCTTGATATATTCTGCAAGGCCTCTTTTCTCCTCCTCTACTGTTTGATGGACTTGCAGTATTCCTCTTCCACCTAAGCTGCGAGGGAGGTATAGCCTATCTACATCACTGCGGGGGTGCAGAGCATGATTGATGGTCATTATTTTCCTGGTCTTACGATCTAGTGTCTCTAGCTCTGCCTGGGTCCAGTCTATTATTCTTGCATTGTATCTGATAACAGGTATAGCCCAGGTGTTTATGGCGTGTATTGTGTTCCCGCCATTGAGTTTGGACTTTAGGATTTTTCTAGCTCTCCTGATGTATTCACTTCCAATTTTTCTTTTAACTTCAGCGTGTGCAATGTTATCAGCCTGGAGAATGCCCAAGTATTTGTAATGATCTTTCGCTTCCAGGTTCTTGATCTTGCTTCCAATGAGCAGTTCTATTCCTTCTGTTTTTGTTATTTTCACTCTGTCCATTATTAATGCAGCACACTTGTCTAGTCCAAACTCCATTGCTATATCGCTACTGAATATACAGACAGTGTTTAGCAGTGATTCAATTTCTGACTGGGACTTTCCATACAACTTCAGATCATCCAAGTACAGCAGATGGTTGATTTTACTCGATGTTTTAGATTTTTGGTATCCGAGGCCTGTTTTGTTTAGTATTTGTGAAAGTGGGGTCATGGCGATTACAAACAACAGAGGGGATAGTGAGTCCCCTTGGAAAATGCCTCTTCTAATGCTAACCTGTCCAAGTGTCTCGCCATTGATTGTTAACTGTGTACTCCACATGCTCATTGCTTTTTAAAATAAATATCTGAATGTTTTTGCTTACACCAGTTGTTTCTAAACACTTTAGTATCCATGTGTGAGGCAATGAATCAAAGGCTTTCTTGTAGTCAATCCATGCAACACTTAGATTTGTTTTTCTTCTCTTGCAGTTTTCTAAAATCATTTTGTCAATCAGCAGCTGGTCTTTTGTGCTTCTGGTGTTCGGGCAATTTCCTTTATGTTCAACTGGAAGCTGTTTGTTAGTTAATAAGTGTTGCATCACTTCATCTGCTATTATTCTAGTTAATAATTTGAACATGGTTGGCAGGCAGATTATCAGTCTATAATTACTTGGAAGTGCACCTTTTGCTGGGTCTTTCATGATGAGATAGGTTTTCCCAATTATTAGCCATTATTCAATATCACCTCCTTGCAAAATGTGATTGAAGTTTTTTGATAGTTGTTTATGAAGGCTTGTTAGGTGTTTAAGCCAAAAGCCATGCAGTTCATTGTCTCCTGGTGCAGTCCAATTTTTAATTTTCTTTGCTCTTTCACTTATTAATTCTGCTGTTATTATTAGATCTTACATTTGTTGGTTACATTTTTTGACCTCTTTCATCTAGCCTGCTTTTTTTATTATAATCTATTGAATTGTCCCATAATTTCCCCCAGAATTGCACTGTTTCTTCTTTATTTGGTGTTTCTACGTTTCTTGCAGTTTCTCCTTCTATGCTTTGGTAGAAACGTCTCTGATTCGACTGGAATTGGAGATTCTGCCTGTGTTGCGTAATTCTGGCTTCATATCTGCTAATCTTTTTTGACACTGCTGTTATTTCCTGCTTTATTATTTCCAGGACTTCTCTAATTCTCCTTGAATCTAGGTGGTATTTTTGGATCAGATACTCTTTGGTGTTTTCATTCTTCAGCTTCTTGTCTTTCATATCTTTCAATTTACTAGCATCTGATCAAAGCCTGGCGATTTTATTTTCTAATCTAATCTTCCATTTATGTGATGTACTGCTTTCTTTTTTTTACAGGTCCACTGATCTTATATCCGATCTCTTGTGTTATTATTGTTGATGCACTGTACATTAGTTGGTTTGTTTCTTGCAAAATATTGGTTGTTATTTCTGCAAGTGCAGCACTGACACAAGTTGTTTTTTGGCAACTGTTTTTAGCGCTGGAAGTCGAACCCAGGTGGTTGTTTGGTTCATGTGCTCAGTTATTTTTTGCTTTAGTTCTTGTTGCTTTTCTGTTAAATGGCATTCGGGTTTTTGAGTTGAAGACAAAGGGGAGGTTGCCTGGTTTTGATTTTGAAACAGTTCAGCAACAGTGGCATCCTCGATTTCCAACACCTCCTCCACCTGCGCCTGAGCAACTTCTTCAGTTGGTGGTAATCCTTCTTCCATATCTTGAGCCTGTGTTGCTCTTTGCAGTTCTTCCAGCTCAACTTCTGTGAATACTTTATTTCTTATTTTGAATCTTCTCTGGTCTGCTAGCCTTTGTTCTGTTGTTTCTGTATATGGATGCTTCTCTTTCCAAATCTGGTACATTCATTTTAAATAACCTCTTCTAGTTGGACTAGACTTGTAATAGCAGATCATTATTTCCTTGTTGGTGTTTTTCATATATTTTTCGGTTAATAATATTAATAATAATAATAATAATAATAATAATTATTATTATTATTATTATTATTATTAGCCAACCTTTGGCACTTCAGCTGTTGTAGAACTACAACTCCCATCATCCCCAGCCACAATAAATTGTAACTGGGGATGATGAGAGTTGTTGTTCAACAACAGTTGGATTGCCAAAGGTCACCTATCCCTGCTTTATAGGATTAGGTCACATCAGTCCTTATGCAGTGAATGGGATGACCTCATAATTGCAAGTAGCTAATCAGATTTTGATATTTGATGATGTCACTGAAGACATGTGAAGGTAATTGGAAGTGCGAGGAACTTAGGAACATAGGAAACTGCCATATACTGAGGCAGACCATTGGTCTATCTAGCTCAGTATTGTCTTCACAGACTGGCAGAGGCTTCTCCAAGGTTGCAGGCAGGAATCTCTCTCAGCCCCATCTTGGAGAAGCCAGGGAGGGAACTTGAAACCTTCTGCTCTTCCCAGAGTGGCTTCATCCCCTGAGGGGAATATTTTGCAGTGCTCACACGTCAAGTCTCCCATTCATATGCAACCAGGGCAGACCCTGCTTAGCAATGGGGACAAGTCATGCTTGTTGATATTTTCAGTGTGAACAGATGGACATTGAACAAGGGGTGCCAAAATAATTGAAAAAGGGAGGTGCTGTGGGTTTTTTAAACACTGCTGAAAATATTTGTAAGTAGCTTTGGCTAATCTCTAGCATTAACATATTAATGTTCCTGCTCACTTTCACCACTTAAGTGCTAACTTTTTCTGAAACTTCTGTTCAACCCCATGAGTTGGCTTTAAGAATGCAGATAGCTTGGAGGTGTGTGTGCCTCCTCATCATATTCATGAATCCAGCTGCTTTATTTATTGCATCCTACTTTCATATTTTTTCCTCTTATGGTTCATCTCTCTTGGCGCCCTGATTTGTAGTTTATTTTTCCAGTTCATCTCTCAGAGGATTTCCTATCAAAGCTGCTATGAAAATGACTTGGGGAAGAAAACCCTTAGGATACAGAATTGCTCAACTAAAACTATTCATTGCTTAGGCTAACTACATGAATACATGATAAATCCAGAAAAATAAGCACCAAAAGTTTTTTCTCTGTTTTAATGTGATTTTTTAAAGAAAGTTTTAGAATAATCTGTAGTACCCTTCTCCCATAAAAATAATTATAATAAAAATAAAACTGATGCATAGACGTGCTCTGATTTGCAAAATTCACTTTAGGGAGGGGATGGATAAACAGCCATTTAAAACTTGATGAAAATCCCATCTTACTGTTTCTACCAGATAACAAAGTTGAAATATTGGAGAAACAATACTTTATTAATAATGACCTGATACAATTGTAAGACAGAATGTGCCAGTTCTGGGGGCATTCAACTGACCTGCTAGTACTTGTCCTATAAAAAGATGTACCCATCTTCAACTGTGTCATGAAAGCTTTTGTAGAAGCTAAAAGGCTAAGCACAAACCAGCAAGTGCCTAATATATAATAATCATAATCATCAATATCTCCTGAACTCACTAGGTGCCCTTTGATTCATCTGCATGGTAGGGATAATAATATAAATAATACTAAATCTTTCTTAAGGGTTGGTGTAAAGATTATGAATGCATGGTGCACTTTGAACATTCTAAAACATTGGATAATTGATGATGTAATATTCATCTGCAATAATCCAATAATCATCTTTGTTTTGAGACTGTAGAATTTACATTCCCTGCCTTGTCTAATTGAGACAGTGTACTATCAATCAGTGTTCTTATTAAGGTACATTCAGTTTCTCCTGTCAGAAAAGAAGGAAAGAAGGTGAAGGAGGATTGGATTTAGTTATCTGGACCCCAGCCAGTGATTTGTGCTGTTCCCAAATTATATCAGGAACTGGACATGAAACTGAGTACTGGACAACAACAACAACCACAACAACGTCGATGGTGATGATGATGATGATAAACTTTATTTGTTAGCTGCCCCATAACAAATTGTTCTCTGGGTGGCTCATAACAACAGAGGATTAAAATATACAATAAAAACACACAACAAATTAAATAATAACAGACAAAAGAGGTGAAAGGAAAATACAAAATGCAATACAAAGCAGCTGAAAAACTCATTTTAAAATTAGATAAAAAATCTGAAAACCAGAATTTAAAAGGCCTGGGTGAACAAAAAGGTCTTTACCTGGCATCTAAAAGAACAAAGTGATGAAGCCAAGCAAACTTCACTGGGGAGGCTATTCCATAAATGGAGTGCAACCACCAAAAACGCTCTTTCCCTGGTAGCCATCTGGCTCCCCTCATTTGGCAGGGGCACTTGAAGGAGGGCCTCCAAAGAGGATCTCATGGTTTGGGTTGGGACATTTGGGGCAGATAACCTGGTCCCATGCCATTTAGGGCTTTAAAGGTTAAAATCAGCGCTTTGACTTGGGCCTGGAAACAGACTGGCAGATAGATATTGAGGCAATTCTCAGGATCGCCAAATAGTGGGCTAAGGTACCCTAGCCTGCTTTCTGGCGAGCGTGAGAACCACTGGGCTCACAGGTGAGCCCGGTGTCCTCAAAGTGGGTAACCTGCTTACAGAGCTCTCCCCTTAGATGAGGTTAGCGGAGCGAGTGCTCCGCTAACCCCATCTATTTGCTCATATATTGCCATGGTGTGGGTCTGCACTGTGGCAACACACTAGCAGACCCCCTGCCGGGAGGCTGAAACCAGCCTCCTGGGCCTGGGGGTCTCTCCAGCATGCCCCACATGCTCACGTGGGGCATCTTGGAACTTCTGGGGGCCATGCAGCCCCCGATCCCTGCAGTCCCCGCTGGCTCCATGATGGATCCGGCAGTTGTGTGGGTGGCTGATCCAGCCGTCCAGGCCTTCCTGTCTGATTGTCTGCGGGGAGAATGGGCTAAGCCCACTCTCCCCGCAGACCACATTTTGGCAAACCTTATTGATCATGAGACTCGTCTCATTGTGTTGCTAAAACAGCCTTATTTGGGGGTAGCAAACAGCACCCCACCATATGCTTGGAACTGTCGGACCACAGCTTCCATTTTGGGATGTCTGAACTCACATGAACTCTGCACATGCCCATACTTGGCAAGACTTGCAAATGGTTGCTTAGCACAAGCAAAAAATGGGGCAATTCTACCCCAAGGTCATAATAACAATGAAAACTGAAGGAGAATAATCCCGCAAACCTCATTTCCAGCCTTTTCTTCAGTGGGTTTAGACCCAAGTTGATCAGCTCATGCAAACATGAGTTTCTTTATTCAGCCTAAGTTTCAGCCCCTCCAGCAAGGATGTGTGACTTGTGCATGGCCCCAGGGCATGTATTTGCCTACTTGTACCTCAGATCCAAACACATGCACTCAGAACCTGTATTGGAATCTATACTGGAACCTGCATTGGAACCTGCACAGTGGTCTACCTGTATTTATACCATTCTCAAGCTTGTGAGTGGAAGCTTTATGCCACTTGCCCCCCCTTTTTTCCTGACTTTCTGTTTCCTTCCGCCTGCAAGGTGATCTGCTCAGCTGCCCATCTCCAAGTGCACCGGTAGCACCACTGGATCAGTATCAGTAATACTAACCTCCTACCCCTCTCAAGTCCCTCATTCTCTTCTTTTCCTACCTCTCTGTTTTGCCATTCAAGCCCTTTTCTATGGCAAGCTGATTTATAATTTGGACCTTAAGCTAAAGTTCCCATTAGTAAGATTCTTTTTAAGACTGTTACTTAAGATTTTATTGCCTGCCTAACCAATCTTCTTTGTTTCCTGTACCCCCATTTATCCTTAGATAAATCTCTGAACTGCGTCCATGTTTCTTCGTTATTTCCCAGACCCAAAACTCTGCTCAAACCAGACCCAAAACCCTGCTCAAATTAATACTGTGATAAACTGCTCCCCCATATTCAAGATGATTCCCTGTGTTAACCCCAGAAGTATAGATGGAGTGTCTTAGCCAAGTGCTTTGGAGCAGTTCTAGCAACAATTGACAAGACCATGATCTCGAGCAATAAGTCAGGGTTCAGGTATATACACAGATCGAGAGGTCCCACCTCCGTCCTCAGAGGCGAGATGCCTCTAAATACCAGTTGCAGGGGAACAACAGTAAGATAGAGGACATGCCCTCACCCACCTCTTGTCTGTGGGCTAGGGATGTGCACGGACCTGTTTGGAGGCCCTTTTACGGGCCTCTGAACAGGTTTGAACACGGGTTTTTTTTTAAGCTGAGGGTGCCATGCTAAGGGTGGGGGAAGGTGCACTGTCCCCTCCCCCTGCTTCCCCCCACCGGTGCTAATTTTCTGTAAAGGACTTTTGGGTGTCAGTGTACCTCCCTGCCGCCCCTTCCCCCTCTTCGGCTGGAAGTGGCTGGAAGTACTGGGTACGCATGCACACATCACATGAGCGCCCATCTGACATGCATGTGCATGCACGCAGCAAGTATATGCACACCCAGTACTTATGGCCTAAGAGGGGGAAGGGGCGGCAGGTAGGTACACTGCCACCCTGAAGTCTTTTACAGAAAATGAGCATCAGCAGGAGGAAAGTGGGAGGAGGGGTAAATACACCTTCCCCTGCCCTTAAAGTGGCACCCCCCCCCACTGCCTCGAGCCACCACCTCCCAGTTCTGTGCACATCCCTACTGTGGACTTCTCAGGGACATCTGGTGGGCCACTGTATGAAACAGGATGCTGGACTAAATTGGCCTTGGGCTTGATTCAGCAGGGCTGTTCTTATGTTCACATGCTCCAAGTTTAACTGAAGCCTATCTGAAGTGGAGAGGAAGTACGTGAGGATTCAGATATGATGCAATGAAAGACCCAGACTACAAGGGACCAGACCTCAACAATGACTTTTTGCATTTAATATTTTCCACCACACTGTTGCCCCAACAAACATTGTCTCTCCATAACGGTATTAATCCTGGCAAGGAAGCTCCCATAGGCGCTTCCTGTTGGAATTTGCTTCCTGGTACTAATAGTAGCTTCGGAGAGAGGATTTTCACTGAGACCATTGCATAGAAGGAAGGGGTTAAATATCCCCTCCCTGCATGCTGTACTCTCAGTGCTGCTAGTCACCCCCACCCCCACAGCTGCTATTTTCATTTTTAAAATGAAAGATGGAAGCCCTAATAATGTGTTCCATGTCATGTGTAGTTTGAAATATAGAACATAACAGTCTCATTTAATTGTTTTACTTTGTACTTTATGTAGTCACTTGAGAAATCAACTTTTATCTAGCAATTATATATCTATGTATCTATCATATTTATATACCACCCAAAACATATGTCTTGGCAGTTTACAATAAAACAGTACATATTAAAACAAAATTAAAAATATTAAAACATTAAAATAATTTAAAATTTAGCACTATGTTAAAAACTGTAAGTCTAATTGAAAGCCTAGGTGAACAAATGTGTCTAAACTGCCTTCTTAAATGTTATCAGAGACGGAGAGGCTCTTATTTCACCAGGAAGAGAGCACATTCCAAAATCTCAGAGCAGCAACAGAGAAGGCCTATCTCTGAGTAGTCACCAGACCAGCCAGTGGCAATTGTAGAGGAACTTCTACAGCTGATCTCAATTGGCAGTAGGGCTCATCGCAAAGAAGACTTTGAGGCGAGCCTCACTATCAGTGAGACTTGCCTCTAGGGGGTTAGCGGGGAGAGTGGGCTTAGCCTGCTCTTCCCACAGATGAGCAGGGTGGCAGCCCTGGGCGTCCGGATCGGCCGCCCACATGACTGCTGGCTCCGTTACGGAGCCAGCGGGTGCTGGGGGGATTGGAGCTGTGCAGCGGCAACTCACGATAGTAGAGCCAAGGTTAGTGGAGCACTTGCTCTGCTAACCTGGGCTTAGGGGAGAGTTACTTTAGCAGGTTAACCGCATGGAGGCCACCAGGTTAGCCTGAGAGCCTGGTGGTTCTCACAGTCAGGCAAAATCGGGCTAGGCTCCCCTAGCCCGATTTTGCCTGATCGTCAGAATAGCCTCATTCTCTTCAAAAACCTAGGGCCTACACTGTTTAGGGCTTTATAGGTTATAACCAGCATCTTGTATTTTCCCGGAAACTTATTGGTAACCAATGTAGCTCCTTTAGTACAGGAATAATGTGGTCTCTCTGAGATGACCCCGAGATCAATCTGGCTGCTCCATTCTGTACCAACTGCAATGTCTGGACTATATACAAAGACAGCCCCACATAGAGTGCATTGCAGTAGTCAGGTCTAGAGGTTAACAGCATATATACCACTGTTCTGTAGTCAATTATCTCAAGATATAGATGCAGCTGGTGTATCAGCCAAAGCTGATAGAAAGCTGATCTCTTGCCACCACCTCAACCTGCGAGACCAGGGAGATGTTTGGATCCAGAAGCACCCCCAGAATTCATACCTCTTCCTTCTGGGGAAGTGTGACCCCATCCAGAATCAGCAGATCAAAATCATCTCCTGAGTTCTGATCCCACACAAAAAGTATCTCCATCTTATCTGGATTCAGTCTCAGTTTGTCATCCCTCATCCAGTTCATCACCGTCTCCACACAGGCATTTAGGGAGGTTATACCCTCTCCTGAAGATGCTGACATGGAGAAGTAGATTTGGGTATCATCAGCATACTGCACCAAATCTCTTGATGATCTCTCCCAGCGGTTTCATGTAGACATTAAAAGGTATTGGAGACAGTATAGAGCCCTGGGGGACACCATATAAAAGTTCACATTTTGAAAAAGCAACAGTCTTCAAGGGACACTATCTGGAATCTGCCCGAGAGGTAGAAGCGGAGCAACTGCAAAGGAATGCTTCCCACCCCCAACCACCTCAGACGCTCCAGAAGGCTACTATGGTTGATAGTATCAAAAGTTACTGAGAGATCCAAAAGCACCAACAGAGTTACACTTTCTCTGTTGATTCCCCACCCCATAGCCCACCCACAAGCCAGTTTGAAATTGGTCTGGATAATCAGTTTCCTCCAAGAGTGCCTGGAGTTGGGAGGCCAATTATCAATATAAACTTTTTCAGGTACAAATATAATGGTTTTCTAAAGAAAGGCACACATTTATATCACATTATTTAAAATCCCCAAACACCACTGAAAAGTAAGTCAGTGGGATTCCAAGTTAAACTGCTTAGGATCAAACTATAAGATACCTAGAGACTAAGATCAAGCTATAAGAAAGCTCTCTTCATCTGACAGAGGAGTTATAAAGGTGTGTTGCCTATACTCTGAGTGAGTACCATCTTGAAATAATATGGAAGACTGACCATAAACAACAACAACAACAACAAAACCCCCTCATAATACCTCTCTCGTGCAGTGGATTAGTTTTGTATCAGGCTGTAAACACAATTTATAAGAAGGGAGACCATATGTGTCATGAGAATTCAGAGGAAGGCAGCCATTATAGGCTAAGACCTCTTTATTGTGCAGGAAGGGACAAGTTCAACACAAGTACAGGCAGGAAGTAGGAAGGGACTATGCCTCCAGTTAGGACCACTACTAGCAGCAAATGCTAGTACAACATACACATATACACAGCAATTTCACAAGCCCTCTTCCCTTTGGAAAGTAGGCTAAAAATGAAGGGGTAATCCAATCTGTTGAAAGTGGAGGTGGAAAGACGCAAAGCGCTCCTACATATGGTGCCAGTGATGGGTCACTGGATCAGCTCCGCTATCTTAAATCTATAGCCCTTCATTTTAATGATGAATTTTAAGGCAATAATGCTATGTATCCTTCTCCTGAAAAGGACCATTTCTTATACAGGTAATGTAATAATTTTGTCATGGGATCTGGAAAAACAAAAATTGAAAAGTTCAATCTAGGTCTACTACTTAAAGTCTAATAAATGACCATTTACCTGATCAGTACAGAAATAGCTCAGTCCTATGTATGCCGCAATGAGTTCAATGGAGCTTCCTCCCACATAAGTGTGCCTTAAGCTTTTAATCATCCTTGGGTCTTTATCCCGAGACAACTGAGACATTCTGTTCAAGCTTGCTTTCTTGTTTTCTTGCATCAAGCTGTTTTATTTAGCCCTTTCTGCTTCCCCTCATTTATTTTCTTATGTATTCTTTCACTTTCTGATCCCCTGCCTTGTATTTCATTTTCTCACTTCTTATCCCAAAAGATTTGAAAAAAACAACAACATACAGACACAGCCCTGAGAAAATAGCTTGGGGAGAAGGATCCCTGGGGTGAAGCCTTCAGGATGTGAAGTGGCACAGCTTAAATATAGCAGTGAATTGGACATAGGGATGGTATGAGTATAACTAAGGGTGGGGGTATTATTTGCTTTTTTGAATAGTGGTTCTAATTTTGCCATCCCAAATAACATTTTTACAAGCTTATCTAAATAGGAAAATGCCAGAGAAAAATGCTTCAGTCTTCAGTTAATTAAAGCTGTAATTTCACTTGAGAATCCTGATCTGTTGACTGGTCTTTCTGGCCAGATTTCAACAAACTTCACAAAAAATAATCGAGTCCTGGGGTATTACAGCAGCTCACATTATCAGAAAGATTATGGATGACAGCTGGGCTGGTTGATGATAGCTGAAGAAAAACAAGTTTTGCTAGCTGGAGAGATTATTACTGAAGGCCTCCCAGTGGTGTAGATGGTTAAAAAAAAAATCAAATATAGACTATGCCTTTAGCTATTGGAGCTGAAATTCAGATGATCTTGAAATCTACATATGCAACCTGATGGGTTTCATTTCATTAGTTCTTTCTTTCAACTTTTGAATACTAATGCTAAAGAAAATACTGGTTTTATGCACTGGAGCTATGTAATTGTTGGAGTATTTGTGGGTTTAGATTTGTTGATTGCAGAAATAATAAGACAGATTACCAGTGATCAAGGATGCCAGGATTTAGATGTGTAGATGTGGATTTATTACTGGAATTTAAAAAACCACTAATTGCTGGATCCTTTGCACAAATTGTATTTTACACTCATGCACATACTTTAATTCCTGTGTCGCAACTGTGGTTTTCACTGCATCTGGTAATATGCAGCACATCATGCTGTGTGACTTAATTGGCAAAACAATTCCGTGCAGTATGGGAGTGGTCGTGTTGCTTTCCCTCTTAAATCATAAATAAGCACCACATAACATTTCATTGATTTATTACACTTGTATTTGTAATATACTACAGGAAAGGTTATAGTTACCTCCTTTTATCCTCACAACAAGCTTACAAGGCAGGTTTTAATTAATTAATTATTTTATTTTTACATTTATATCCCGCTTTTCCTCCAAGGAGCCAAGAATGTTGTACGTAGTTCTGTTTCTCCTCACAATAACCCTTTGAGGTAGGTTAGGCTGAGACTGGCCCAGAGTCACCCAGCAAGTATCATGGCTGAATTGGGATTTGAACTTGGGTCTCCCTGATCTTAGCCCAACATTCTAACCACTACACTATGCTGGTTAGTCTGAGGAATACTGAAGTCATGCACAAGACCTTGCCAGGGACAGTGAGTGGGCTGTGGGGAAGGCAGGATCTCCTCTGCCTTCCCCAGCATACGAGAAGCCACTGTCCTCTCCTCTACCTGAGCAGTGGGTGGCATGGTGAAGGAAGACACTTGGAGTGGAAGGACTTCCCCCTCCCACATCCCAGGGTGCCCCGCGGCACAAGTGCAGCAGCTGCTCTTGTTAGAGCAGCCACTGTGCTTGGTATTGCTGCTCCTTTCCCCCAGCTTGCTGCCAAAAATGGCAACAGACTAGGGGAAAGCCACTTAACCCAGAGGCAATCATCCAGACGATCGCCAGCCGAGGTTAAGTGAACCACAGGTTCACTTTACCTTGGTTAAATGTCAGGTTTGAGAGTGGGTCTTGGTGTGGGTGCAGGGCCGGGTGTGAGCTTACTCCTGGTGTTTCACACATGCAGACTAGCCCAGGCTGGGTTGCCCTAGCCTGAGTTAGGCTGTGGATGTGACTACCCTTACTGACTACCCCAAGTAAGCTTTATGGCTGACCATAGGTTTGAACTCAGGTCTCCTTAGTCTTAGCCTGACATTATAACCATGACAACACACAATAAACAGACTAGTTCCATCATGGGGAAAAACACAAAGGACCGGGTCTCACAATCTGTGAGACTCAGTTTGGGGCAGTGAGCAGGAAGAGCAGGCTAAGCCCGCTCTCCCCACTCACGAGCCGGGAGGGAGCCCTGGGTGGCCAGATCGGCTGCCCACACGATTGCCGGCTCCGAGACAGAGCCGGTGGGGGCTGGGGAGCTCAGAGGCCATACAGCCCCCAGAAGCCTCAGTATGCCCTGCGCAAAGCACGCAGGGCATACTCGGGAGACCCCCGGAGCTGGGAGGCGGGTTTTCACCTCCCCTCCGGGGGCCTACTCATGAGTAGGCATGGCACGAAGGTGCGCCGTGGCTACTCACTGTAATTAAAACCTGGTTTTAAGGCAGGGGTTCTCGAGCGGGTTACCGCTCTCCTAGCCTGATTTTTGCCGATCGTCTGAATAGCCCCACTGAGTCCTCTCAGTTCTAGTGCATTTTTAAAATTACATGTTTATCTCGCCCTTCCTTAGGGAGCTTTGTGTGGTGTACATGGTCTCCCCTGCTGCTCAATTTATTTTCAGAACAATCCCATGAGATAGTTTAGTTTGAGAGATAGTTACCAGCTTTATACCACCCGCTGAGTTTCACAGCTGAGTGGGAGTTTGAACTTAGCCTCCTTCTTCTAGTCCAAAATGCTAATCCCTATCATCACCACTCTGACTCTCAATATATTGGCAAGGTGGAGCAAGAGGCTATTGCACAGTTTTGATGTCAAACATTCTGGACCTGTAACTGGGGCAGGGGGCAGAGTGGAATGCAGTGGACCAGAAAGAGGCCTTGGAAGAACTTATAATATCAAGGGAGAGTCAGGACAGAATCTGCCAAGTTTGGGGGTAGGGTCTGACAGGTCCAGAGTGATGCCAACGTGGAATCCAATGGCATATGGGGATAACCCTGTAGAATTTGGGAGGCAATAGGTGAAGATTGTAAGACTGCATTCAGCTGTATAAGTCTCTGGCTTTGATTAGGCTGTACAGGGTGTCTGTTACACAGGAAAGTGATTCTTAGTGTTATATTTGGTGGCAATTAGCCAGGTTGGAAACAAGGTCCTATTCTATTTGCATGGTAATGAAGTATACTTTGAAAGGGATGTTGAATGAAATCAAAACACTAATGAGATTTTATGCACAACACCTGATGGTTGACATTAATCAGAAAATGTGGAGAAAATATTCATTTGCTTTCAGCAATATTCCTGTAGATACTAGGCCATGAAAGAAGTTAGATTGTAAGGTAAACTGTCATTGGTGGCATGCCTCCTAAGCACCAGGCCCTTTTCTAATTTAATTTATCTGAATTGTAAAAGGAGAAATGATCATAAACGTAAAGCATTCAGGATATATAATCATATAAATATGTAGCTAAAGTGAAGTGAATGTGGGGGGTTTTTTGGGTGGTTTTTTTTTTTTTTGCCAGCAATTAATATTTTGAAATCTTAGATACTTGACAAATCCTATCTAGCTCCTTTGAAACTTATTCATTGGTCCATTGAAGTAATCTTTCAATAAAATACCTAAAATATCATTTCAAATTACAGCAAGTTGGAAGGGTTGAAAATATTTTATACACTTGAGTGTGATTGATTGAGCATGGTTGAATTTCCCATTGATGGATATATTAAGGAAAGCAGCCACCCCCTGCAAATACCCACCATTGTATTTTAAGAATTTCTGTTGTGAGGCTATTCTGTTGTGAATGAGGCTATTCACACAATTGTAGAAAATCGGGCTAGCCTTCACTAGCCCAATTTCTGACAATCGTGTGAACCACCAGGCTTGGCTGCGAGCCCGGTGGTTCTTGAGCGGGTAACCCGCTCAAGTAGCCCGCCCCTTAAACCAGGTTTATGGAGAGAGCTCTCTGCAAATCCAGTTTTGGGGATTGTGAGTAGACATGGCATGGTTCCCCACCATGGCTACTCACGAGTAGACCCCTGTGAGAGGCTGAAAAGCAGCCTCCCGGCTTGGGGGTCTCCCCAGTATGCCCTGCACACTCACGCAGGGCATACTGGAGCTTCCGGGGGCCGCGCAGTACCCGATCCTCTCAGCCTGCACCAGCTCCATCACAGAGCTGGCAGTTGTGTGGGTGTCCGATCCGGCCACCCAGGGCTCCCACCCTGCTTGTCTGCGGTGAGAGCGGTAGCCCACTCTCTCCGCAAAACCGGCAAAAGCGAGTTTCACTGATTGTGAGACCCACCTCAATATCTGGTTTTTAAAAGCTGCTCCTTTTCAATAAGTCGCAACAACAAAGGGGCTATTCCCATGAGCAGCAAAAATCGGGTTAGGAGAGCCTAGCCCAATATTTGCTGCTCGTGTAAACCACTGGGCTCGCAGCCCGCTAGCCTGCTTAGTTAGCCCGCCCCTTAAACCAGGTTCGCGAAGTGAGCGCTCCGTAAACCCAGTTTTTAAAATCACAAGTAGCTGTGGCACAGCTTCCCGGCTCAGAGGTCTCTCCAGTATGCCCTGTGAGCTCGCTCAGCGCGTACTGGAACTTCTGAGAGCCACATGGCCCCCAAACTCCCCAGCCCCTGCCGGCTTCATGACAGAGCCAGCAGTCATGTGCAGAGCAGAGCAGACCGCTGCTTGTGTGGGGGGAATGTAGGCTAAGTCTGCTCTCCCCGCAAACTCCCTCGAGGCTCTTCTCCGTAATCATGAGAAGAGCCTCAGAATGTAGTTTATACCTGTGCTTTCAAGTAACAGTAGTGTATTATAGCAGGAGGAAAATACTCCTTTTTTTGTTCGGACCACACCATCAGCTCAGTGTGAAGTGATTAGAAATGAAGTATTTTACTGCTGGTGCAAACTACAGTTTTTTGAGAGTTTTGGTGCAAATGCACCAACAGAGCTATTCTTCTCCTTCTTGAAGCAAACAGGTCTGTGATTTTGCTATGCATACCTACTACCCCTGCTAACTGAGCAAAGAGGCACCTTTTAAAAGTGGTGATTCTCTTTACTTAGCAGGGGGAGAGCAACCAGCCCTATCCATCCAGTGGCTGTTGCTGTGGTCTATCTTATGTTTCTTTTTAAGATTGTGAGCCCTTTGGGGACAGGGAGCCATTTTATTTGTTTATTATTTGTCTATGTAAACCACTTTGGGAACGTTTATTGAAAAGTGATATATAAATATTTGTCATATTTGTTTTCATTAGAGATGTGCATTAATCAAAATCTGTGATTCAGTTTGAGGTTGAATAGAATTGCAGACCCCTTGAACTGATTTCTCAAATGCAGCTGGCTTGGCCAGCTGCCTTGACAAATCAGCTCTGAATCAACTGATTCAATTTGGGTGGTTCGCATGCCATTTTGATGCCTGTTTTGCTGGAAAAACTGACCTCAAAATGGTACTTTCCCCCCAAAGAAAGTTTGTCTATCAATTGGTGGTTGGATATGTCCTCCAGGGTGGGTAGACATGCTATATCTGGAGTGGAGGGCTGTTCTACCATCTCACACGAATTAGTAGACCACCTCTCCCATTTTCCCAAGGAATTTTCTAATCACCCCCGATTCGATCCAAATTGATTCAATGGTGAATCCAGTTGCAAGCCCCTTGTATTCATATACTGAGGCAAATCTCACAATCAGTGAGACCTGCTGGAAGGGGGTTTGTGGGGAGAGCAGGCTTAGCCAAATCCCATTCCTGAACATGCTACATTAAAATGAAAGAACGTTCAAAGGTGTCCATGTACACGATCTTGTTGCCATCTTTGCAAATAGGGGTGAGTCGGGTTGAGGCTGACTAAGAATGCCTTGCTTTAAGCCACAGGGCAAGTTCTTGGTGAGGTGAGAGTGGCATTGGAAACTTCCAGAGTCAGAGCCCAGGCTCTTAGCCACTACACTGCACCAACCTGGGCGTAAGATATGTCTTTAAGATCAGGGTGTGTGACTGCTCACAGGACTTACTGAAAGTGAGATCTCTTTTCCTTCCCTGATCATTTTTGAAGTTGCTACAGGGCATGAGCTACTTTTGTTGCTTTTGTTGTTGGTTTGCTCTGTGTTCTCTGGCATATCTGCAGCAAACCCATTGTCCTTGGGGCCATCAGTCTGTTGCAAAAAACAACAAAACCAAACTCTAGAAACTTGGATTTCTTAATTGCTTTCATTTGGCTTGTCATATGAAGAGTCTAATAACCATTCTAATGCTGAACCATATGCAAGAAATGGTAACCCCCCCCCCCACGATACACTTCTTTTGCAAAGTGACACAAGGTGGCCACCTTATGTTGCTTCAGTATAGCAGGGTTACTATATTTCATAAGTGATCCTTAGCTTCATTGGGATCAGTGAGCGGATGCCACAGGGTGCCTTGAGACCTCTTTAACAATTCCATGGTAGTACAGGATGGCCCACTCTGCAGGTGAACAGCATGACCCGGGGCAAGGAGGCCATTAGATGTCACTGTCTATTATGTCATTCTGGAAGCTCCTAATGACTGCCGCTGACCCAGATTGCTTTTGAATCAGCCTGGAGGTGTTGCAGCCACAGATATGCTACTTTCAGTCTGATACAGAGATGACCTTGATCAGCCACAGCCATTAGGGGCTTCTAGAATGAGACAGTGGAGAAAACTGACTAAAGTTCCCCTCCTTCCAACTCCACACATAATGTTTGGAGAAGTTGGAATTCTGACCACTGTACTATCTTCCGCATGAAATCAATAACAGACTTTTAAATGGGCTGTATTCACTATTATTTTCTCACAGTAGATATTTACCCATTATGTTTAACACCTATACAATAAGTATACAGTGTACACAGGTGCAGATCTGTACACAGATACAGTTACTCCAGATGGAGTAACTCTGATCCAGATGGAGTAACATATGGATGAGCCTAAGGAATACAACTTCACTACTTTTTGAGTTTAACGGTAACACAATTTGAGCCCTTTCTCATGATCAGCAGCAAAATCTCCTAGCAAAAGTATGTAACTTGTCCCTATAATCAGGCTCTGTACCAGAGGACTGGAAATTAGCCAATGTAACTCTGATTTTCAAAAAGGGATCCAGGGGGGATCCAGGAAATTACAGGCTGGTCAGCTTAATTTCGGTGCCAGGTCAATGGATGGAAAGCATACTTAAGGACAAAATTGTTGAACATAGAGAAGAAAAGGCCTTCTGAAGGAGAACCAACATGGCTTCTGCAAGGGCAAGTCTCACCTCACTAACCTTTTGGAGTTCTTTGAGAGTGTCAGCAGGCATGTGGATAAAGATGATCTAGTTGACATAGTATACTTGGACTTCTAAAAAGCTTTTGTCAAAGACCCCACCAAAAGCTCTTGGGATAAAGGGACAGGTTCATATGTGGATCGGTAACTGGTTGAAGCACAGCAAACAGAGGGTAGGAATAAATGGAAAGTTTTCACAGTGGAGGTAGGAAGGAAGTCGGGTCCCCCAAGGATAGGTTCTGGGACCAGTGCTTATTAACTTGTTCATAAATGATTTAGAAGCTGGGGTAAGCAGCAAAGCGGCCAAATTTGCAGATGACACTAAATTATTTAGGGTAGTGAAATCCACAACAGATTATGAGGAGCTGCAAAAACATCTCTTCAAACTGTGGGAGTGGGCGAAAAAATGGCAAATGCTGTTCAATGTAAGCAAGTGTGAAGTGATGCATATTGGGGCAAAAAACCAACTTCACATATACACTGAGGGATCTGAGCAGTCAGTGACTGACCAGGAGAGAGATCTTGGGGTTGTGGTGGACAGCTCATTGAAAATGTCGACTCAGTGCATGGCAGCTGTGAAAAAGGCTAATTCCTTGCTAGGAATCATTAGGTAGGGGGTTGAAAATAAAAATGCTACTATTATAATGCCCTTATACAAATCTATGGGGCGGCCACATCTGGAGTACTGTGTACAGCTTTGGTCACCATATCTTAAGAAATATATTGTAGAACTGGAAAAGATGCAGAAGAGGGCAAACAAGATGATCAGGGACCTGGAGAAGCTTCCTTATAAGGTTAGGCTATAGCATCTGGGGCTCTTTACCTTGGAAAAGAGGCAACTGAGGGGAGTCATGATCAAGGAGTGACAGAAGGAGAGAGTGGGCATGCCCTCAACTCCTGCCTGTGGCTTCCAGTGGCATCTGGTGGGCCACTGTGCAAAACAGGATGCTGGACTAGATGGGCCTTGGGCCTGATCCAGCAGGGCTGTTCTTATGTTCTTAAGGTGTATAAAATTATGCATGGAGTGGACTGGAGAGGGTGGGCAGAGAGAAATTTTTCTCCCTCTCTCACAACACTAGAACCAGGAGTCATCCCATGAAACTGAAGGTTGGGAAATTTAGGACCGACAAGAGGAAGGACTTTTTTTTACATAGTGCATAATTAATCTATGGAATTCTTTGCCATGGGATGTGGTGATGGCCACCAGCTTGGATGGCTTTAAAAGGGGCTTAGACTAAGTCATGGAAGACAGGACTATCAATGTCTACTAGTCTGGCAGCTGTGGGCCACCTCCAGCCCCAGAGGCACAGTGCCTCTCAATACCAGTTGGAGGGGAGCAACAGCAGGAGAGAGGGCATGCACATACCTCTTGCCTGTGGGCTCCCCAGATGCATCTGATGGGCCACTGTGTGAAACAGGATGCTGGACTAGATAGGCCTTGGGCCTGATCCAGCAGGGCTATTCTTATGTTCTTATGATATGCAGGAAGGTTTAAAATGAAGGTTTAAAATGCTTACCTCTCCGGCAGATGATCGAGGGCTCCTTCCTGGCCAGGTGGATCACCAGCCCAGACGATTTCTGGCTACTGCTGGCAGTGTGGAAGGTTGGGGGCTGGGATGCCCCCAGCCCCCAGAACTCCTATAGTTAACTCATCCTGCCACTTAAGTGGATTGCAGGGATCTTCCTGGTGCTGGCTAGTAGGTTTCTCATGTGTAGGTGCAGTGCAGAGCTTCGCGGCACCAACACACGAGCACTAAGCCTGGTTTAAGTGCAGCATCATGCCCAAAACCTGGGCTAAGAGGCGGGCTCCCTCAGCAGGTTTGCTGCCACATTGCTGCCAGGAGTCAGCAATGTTCCCGGGGGTTCACACACACCAATAAAACTGGGCCAGTTTTGCCTGTGCATGTGAATAGCCCCTCTATATTCTGTTTTGCCTGCATGTATGAATAGCCTCTCTATATTATTATTATTATTTGCCTGCTTATATGTGGAAGTTCTGTACATTATCCTTATTTTCTTTCAACAATTTATTTTTCTCTTTCAGCACTTATTACTATGGCAAATCTAAGTTGTTCTTCAGCTTTACGCATATTTATCACACCTCAAACCTCTCCCAGACTTCATTTAATTTACTACGTGAGTTTGTGCTCAATCTATGGATTTTTAGATAAATCTACCTTATCGGATTTTAACTCCATGGAATGCATCAAACTGATTTATGAAAGCTTGCTTTGTTTGATGTTGAGTAACATATCGCTTCTGGGTTTTTTAAAGTTAGCATAGGGATAGCAGTGAGGAGTTGAAAGAAAAGTCCTTTATAGGAGAAACCTCATCTCTCTTTCATTAGACAATTCAAGAAACGAAAACCAGGCTGACATTTAACTTGTTTTGATGATTGAGACAAAACTAATTTCCCTCCGCTGTAGGGTGGTATTTCCAATGCAAGTAAAATAACTGTTAGAAATTCCACAAATAGTTTATGCATTTTTAGACACCTGTGTTACATACCATGTGGCACAGTGACTGAGGACTGGTTTATACATTCATTCATGTAGACTAGAGCAGTGTTTCTCAGCCTCTTAAGGAACAAGTACTCCCGAACTTCTGAAAAATTTAAGAAGTACTTTATTTTTCCATTGGATTTTATATTTACAGTAATGTGTCCCATATGTCAGAAGAAGAGCTGCCATGTAACAGATGTCCAATCTAATGTGGTTAGGGTTGTCCCCTTTTACCCTAGGGGTGCACAACTAGAGTATGAACCTGGGCTAGATGTGATGTGGGCAAAGCTAGGAGGGCTGTTTTGGACAAGTGGGGCATGCCAACTGCCCCCCCCCCTTTGAGAGGAGGAAGGGGCATGATATAGAGATGAAGACAGATGGAGAGAAAGAAAGAGAGAACATGTGCAAGACAGAGAACAGGGAGGATGCAGAAAGAGAGAGAGAAGGGGAGGAGAGAGGGGACAGGTAACAAGTTGCAACCCTAATTCTCTGAATCTATATTTAAGATGGGCCCTTTCCAGACTAGCTGCTCAACAGCAGCTAAATGTCTCCTTTCAGGCAAGTTGCATTTGAAATGTAAACAGGGGGAGCAGTCTCACGGATACTAACAACCTGGAAAAACAGCAGCCTTTTTACGTCGGATACACAACGTCATAACATTATATCGCAGCGATTAAATTCGAAACAGGGATTCCCAGATGTTGACTACAACTCCCATAATCCCCAGCCAAAGGCTTATGCAGCTGAGGATGATGAAAGTTGTAGTCAACAGTAGCTGGGAATCTCTGTTAACAGGGAAAGGTACAAGCCGTCTCTCTAATACTTTTGTTTGAAGGAGCATTCAATCATGTGAACCACACCACCAGTAGTCTGAAGTCTTTTAGTTGTGGAGAAATTTACCACTGAGTAAATTTCTGAGTAAACTAGGCCTCTGAGGGAACCCGGCCCACTCTGCATGTAAGGATTTGAATGAGGTTCTTTAGAACCATTGTGGGTCACTTACTAGGCTAAAACTTGTGAAAAGCCAAGTCTTCTGTATTATGACAATGTTTTATTTCTAGTTGCAATGATTGCTTAACTGTTTTGTCCTTCTTGCAACAACAGTGTTTGATTTAGTCCTTCAGAGACATGTTTAATCCATGAGCAGCTCAAGGAGACTGCATGAAGACACAAAGTACATTTTGTTGTACGATTTTCCTTGAATTGCATGCACCCCCAAAGGGAGTCTCAAACAAGAACCAAAGTGTTGCCATTACATTAAATTTTGCAGAGCAAGTTGCTCTGTGTCATCAAGCGAGCTGCCCTGAAGTAAAAATTGATTTTTTTTTAAAAAAAGTAAGGTTCTGTAGTATTCTAAGGGAGGAAAAATAGCTCCCCCAATCCAACATAAGCCTTCTTGATAATGCCAATATGTGAAACTTTATGAGCTCTATGTTCCCGATTCTATTTTTTGATAACTAAGAAATTGCAATTGTTGTGGCGAGGTTTCTGGGTGAAAGAATGCTAAGGCTTTGATTTGGGCCTGCTTTTTTATCTGCAACTTTAATCAGTATACAATGTAAGGTTTTCTCTGACATTTGTAGCTGCATTCCTGAGATTGATGTTGCCTCCCATTATTATACAGGAGAACATTTGATACTAAAGGTTCCCAGAGCTCCCATCAGCTTTCTATAGTATGTCTGCTCTCTTGACATTTAATGTCCCTAAAGCCTGATATGGTCTGATAACTTCAATGTGCCATGAGCTTTGGGATGGGGGCGGGAGTGGAAATAAAAAGCCAAGGTATCTCTGCAACTCCATTGAGATTGTCACTATCTACATTCACAGTGCTTAATTCTGTCACTGCTTTATTCAATTAAAAAAAAAGTCAAATACAAATGAAATACCATATGCTGTTAAAATAAATGTGGCTATGAAAACACAGATTAGAAATATACTCTTAGGAGTTAAATGACTTCACACCAGTAAATTCTATTTAAAATACAGATTAGACGCATTTATATATATGATGCAATCGACAGGCATGCATGCAGCAGAAGTGTGCATAAAGTTGATTTTTATCCATTTCACTTTTATCAGTGCCCATGAGAACCCCTAAAAATATGTTTTTAAACGTAGGAAAACCTTTCTGTTTTTTATGTTGCAGCCATGCACCCTGTGGTGCTCTGAGGCATATCGAAATCAGCTCCTGAATAAACACTGAATAAATGGAACACACCATTGCATGTCAAAGAGACCTGCATGACTGTCAAGGCTTCTAGGTTCAGAATAGCATTAAGTAATTATATTAATTACATTTGTGTATCACCCTTCTTCAAAGAGCTCGTGGCAGCTGTGAGGCAGTTTATGCTAAAAAGATAGTCATTTTATCTAAGGACATCCAGAATATTTCATAGCTGAGCAGGATTTGAACCTGAATTTGCCACAGCCCAACCCTACATTCTTGCCACCACGCGTACTGACACTCAAATCAGAACAGAACACTGGATTTAGCCATAATGCTCTTGTTGCCTAACAGTAAACAGCTAGCCACTTATATAACATACTGCACAACCTTGCAGTTCCTTGCAAATACGTGCTTTCCCCCCTAGCCTGCCTGTACAGAAGGTGGGCTGCAATAATCATTTTGGCTGTGTCTTGAGGGTTCAGCATGAGCTCATGGGTCACTGATTTCATTTATCTAACTCATCACAAAATGCAGTGACAGCAAAGTCACCCACTGTGCCTCCTTCAGCCAAGGCAAATAACACAGAAAAACGACATAGGTGTTTTGCTTGGGAAAAGTAAAACTGAAGACATGAGCACATTGATACTTGTTTGGTTTATTTGGCTGGATGGCACTTTGCACCATATTCAGTTTACAAGGACACTTGCTGGATTTAATTGTCAGGTTCAGTAACTAAACACTGAAATAACCAATTTTTAAGATAGAGGACAGTTGCATATAAGGGAGGCAGAACGTACAGTAGTAGTCCCAAATTTTTAACATTGATCAGATCTTAAATATTTTGAACTTTAAGGTGCTTCTGCCACCTGCCTTTAAGGTGCTTCTGCCACCTGCTTCGTAGTCATATATTTCACACTTTTTGGTCATATTTTGGATTGTGTACATACACACACACACACACACACACACACACACACACACACATCAGGCAGTATATAAAAATGATAGATAAATACATAAATTGTGCAATTTTCATGTATCGCATTGCATTTAGCTTCAAAGGATAGGCAAAGATTCCTTCCTCTGTATATTCTTACTAACAATGGCTACTTTCTTGAGAGATTATGTCTATTCATACCTTAATGCATTTGAACAGATGTATTTAAAACTATTAAGGTACTTCACATATTTATTGCACTAGTAATATTATATGCTTGTTTGTTTGTTTGTTTGTTTGTGGCATTTATAAGCCACATTATTTGCCTAATGGCACTGACAGTGGCAAATAATAAAGAACATATGCACAGGGTGACTCTGGGCCAGTCATGTATCTCTCAGCCTAACCTACCTCACAGGGTTGTTGTGAGGATAAAAATAACCATGTTTTGAGCTCCTCTCCAAGCTCCTCAGAGGAAAAGTGGGATATAAATGTAAAAAATAAAATAAAATAAGTAAAATAAACCTCAAGGCAAACATTCATAAAGCATTAAAAGCTAAACCCAATCCTTAAAATGAATATGCCAGCTACGTTTTTAAAAAATGCATAGGTTAAAATAATAACACAACACATCTATCTGCCAGAGGGAAAAGGGAAAACACTTTTGAAAATAAACAAGATTAATCTGCGGGTGGAGGAACAGCAAGAAGGGACTCAGCAGATCTCCCAAGGCAGTGCATTCCATTAAAGTGGATGCCACCACCAACAGAGACGTGTCTCACATCCTTGCCAACTTCCCCGGGGCAAGGGATGCAATGCAGAGCGGGCCATCTCCTCCCAATCCTATGGAATGAGAGGAGCATATGGGAGCAGGTGTTTCCTATTATATGAATGACCCAGACTATTTAGGGTCTTAAATGGTCAATACTTTGAATTTCAGCGGTCTTGGCAGCTGGGCCAGCTGAGTTAAGGTCAAAGTTTATAAGCTAGCCCTCTGTGGTCCACCCTTGTGGTCTACACCTGTTTATAAGCCCTCTGTGGTCAACCTGTGGTCCACCCTCAAGGGTCAACTCAACCCTTTTGTTGAGAAGATGCATTGTGTACACCTTCTGAGCTGTCTCTAAAGGGAGCTCTGCCGAGAGCACATTATAGTCTAAAACAGGTTACTATTGGGAGAAGAGCTGATCTTGTGATTGCAAGCATGAATTGTCCCCTTTACTAAGCAGGGTCCACCCTGGCTTGCTGTTCAATGGGAGACTACATGTGAGTACTGTAAGACATTCCCCTAAAAGAATGAGGTCACTCTGAGAAGAACATCTGCATGCGAGCATGCAGAAGGTCCCCGATTTCCTCCCTGGCATTTCCAAGATAGAGGGAATATTCTCACGATCAGCAAAAATTGGGCTAGGCTCTCGTAGCCTGATTTTTGCTGATTGTTTAAACCACCAGGCTCGCAGGCGAGCCCGGTGGCTTACAAGTGGCTAGCCCACTTGTGTAGCCCTCCCTGAAGCTGGGGTTTGCGGAGCGAGCATTCCGTAAACCCAGGTTTTCCAATCATGGGTAGCCTCAGCATGGCTCCGCAGCTACTCATGAGTAGACCCCCAGAGGGGAGGCAAAAAGCCTCCTCCCGGCTCCAGGGGTCTTCCCAGTATGCCCTGTGCACTCGCGCAGGGCACACTGGAGCTTACAGAGGCTGTGCAGCCCCCAAGCTCCCCAGCCCCTGCCAGCTCCATCACGGAGCCGGCAATCATGTGGGTGGCCAGTCTGGCCGCCCAGGGCTCCCTCCCTCCTCATGTGTGGGGAGAGTGGGCTTAGTCCGCTCTCCCCGTGCACTATCTAGAACTGGGTCTCACTGATTGTGAGACCCGGCTCAGAGATTGTAACCTTGGAGAAGTACCTGTAACCTTGGAGAAGTCACTGCTGATCATTATATTATCTATCTATCTATCTATCTATCTATCTATCTATCTATCTATCTATCTATCTATTTGAAATATGTATATCCCGCCCCTCCAGTACACTCTGCTCAGGGTGGCTCACAATAATAAAATAGATACAATATACAATAAAAGTAATAAGTTAAAAGTCAGGTTAAAAACCACAAATCAGTATTACGTTTCAGATTAAAAGTTACTTTAAAAGCCAAAAATTGAGAATCATAAAAACTAAAAACTAAAGAACCTACCAGATATAACCAAAGATGAAACATTAAAAAGCCTCTTTAAAAAGATGTGTTTTAAGTTGTTTTTTTAAAAAATACTGAGGAAGGGAGCATGGTGAAACTCTTCAGGGAGGGCATTCCAAAGCCGAGGGGCCACAACTGAAAAGGCTCTGTCTCTAGTCCCCGCCAACCAGATCTCTGTTAGTGGCAGGCCCATAAGCAGAGCCTGAGACAATGAGCGGAGGGCTATGGCAGGTTCATATGCGCAAATGCGGTCTGACAGTATTGTGTAGACTGTACTGAGCTAGATGGACCAATGGTCTGACTCTGCATAATGTAGCTTCCTATGTTCCTACTGTGTGGATGGCTGAGGCCAGATCCCTATGGGAGAGGGAAATCATGGTTAATTCACCAGCTAAAGTTAATGATGGGCCTCTTAGGCAGGAACTTGCCTTCTGTCAGGCAAATCCCCATCTGTACATGCAAGGCTATTTTCTGAAGATTTAATTGAACTGGGATATGCAGCAAGACTTCCCTAAGATTTTTTTCTAATCTTATTGAACCTGTTGTAGCTTCCCATGCCATTCCTCAGATGTTTTGCCAGAGATGGAGCTTAACTTTTAATTTCATTTTATGCTATATCTTGTGAAAATCTTATTTTTAATCTCTCACATAAACAAATTCAGTAATTCCATGATGGAGTGAAACCACTCTCACTAGCCATGTGTTCACTGGCCACACCCTCAGCAGCTGCACATTCAATGCTTGTATGGAAGGGGTGGTGTGTAGATATAACTCTACGTAGTGCTCCTCCATGCAATTAGGAATCCTAGGTGATCAGGGTTCCAAAAGTGTGAAAGAGCTGTACACATGTGTGTCCCTCTCCATTTGCAAATGCCAAATGCACAGCTACATTCGTAGAGTTGGAGGACATGGGCAGTGTTATCCAGCTCCCTGCCTCATATATGCTGAACATCTTTTGCAAGTGTTGAGGGGAGACTGTGTGCGCAGCCCTAGGGGGTTGCAGAATAGTCCTGAGAAATGTCACTAGTCTTACCCAAACTCATTTAGCTTTTCTCAAAATTCTCAAGAAGTGATGCTCTGAATTTTGGTTTATGATAAATTTAAGTGTCAGCTCTAATAGGGTTATATAAAGGTTCCCTGATACATTTCAGAAGCTTTATTGGAATTCTTTGGATTCCCTCAAAATTCCTCAGATGTTTTGCCTGAAGCAGAATCCCCACATTTTCTTTTAATATCACTTTAGGTGACAAACTATGGATGTTCAGGATGTTTTGGGAGATTTTACTATTATTATACCCTCCTTTGCCTATCCAGTACCTTGAACAATTGGGATGGAAAGACTATCATCCACTATTCTCTGTGTGTCTCATTCAAAGAGGGAATTGTCCTGTACAATAAAGACTAACGGAACGGATCTAACTAAACTTGGGAAAACATATGAAAAGTAATTTGGGTTCAGCCGACGTGGGCCCCAACATGTGAGCAGAACGGAGTTGCACAGAATGCACCACGTGGCTCCGTTTTTGAGAGGCCTAGCCAGTGCCGGCTTCCCAGCCTGGCCAGCGATGCATCTCCCTGGCAGAGCCATTCCTGGCCACACTGCGAATGTAGTGCTGGCTGGAATTTGCTCGCAAACCGGGGGCATGGCCCCGTTTGTGGGCGAAACTAAGCCCCCTGCCTGGGGGCCCCACTGGTGGCAGGCTGAACCCGGGGGTTGGGGCACTATGTGGCAGTGGTTCCCTGTGCCTGACCCCCGGAGCTGCTGGAGGAGCCACAGCTGGGCACAGGAGTGCCTGAGCAAAGGCGCCGCTCGTATGGAAAGGCAATCCTCCTGACCAGCAACAGGCTGGTGATCATTTGCGGGGAAAGCGGGTCCAACCTGCTCTTCCAGCAAATCTCCATGCGGCTGTTCTCAGGATTGCAGAAAATCAGGCTAGCCTCCGCCATAGCTCTATTTTCTGCAATCGTGAGAACCACCGGGCTCGGCTGCGAGCCCGGTAGTTCTAGAGCGGGTAACCTGCTCAAGTACCCCTCCCTTAAAACCGGGTTTGCGGAGCAAGTGCTGCGCAAACCCATTTTTTAAATCGTGAGTAGCCGCGGCGTGGCTCCGCACCACAGCTACTCACGAGGAGACCCCCCGGAGGGGAGGTGAAAAGCTGCCTCCTGGCTTGGGGGTCTCGCCAGCATGCCCTGCACGCTCACCCTTCTAAACAGGGTCTTACAGATCGTGAGACCCGGCTCCATGTCTGCCAAGGCACTAACTACTAGGAATGGCTTACATGATGAGCAGCATTGCAGACCATAATTCGGTTGCAGATTCCTGGCAGCCCTGATGCTGTTCAGAAGCAGCAGTTGTGCATGCACTGCTTTTGCAGTTTTCCCCCTTGTAGTGCATAAGGAAAGCTGCAGAAGTGCTGCTTGTGCAACAGCTGCATTTGAACAGCATCAGAGCTACCGCAGGAGTCCACAGCATCCTGAGACTCAGCATTACAGCTCTTATAGTCTATAAGCTTTCTATCCGGTGGTAACAGAGTAAGCGTCTTAGTACTATTGCTGTGCAGGGACTTCCTTTCCTCTTCTGTTGTCTTGGCCCATTTGTTGGCTTCCCCTTCTGGCATTTGCAGGGTGTGCTCCCAGGGTGATGGCTCAGGTAACCTATTGGTACTAGCTTTGTATGACAGCATTACAACTCTGTAATGCTTCACATCCTGTAAGATAGCAATAGTAATATTTTTTTACTTTCATCCATTAGAAAAACACAACCACTAGGAAAGTAATTATTATTACAAGTTTTGTTCATGAAGTAGTTGCAAGTTTAAATCCTGCCCTTCACTGGTCTTAGGACTCCTTCAGCAGCTAGACATTATTGTGTAAGTTATTGTAATGATGAGTGATTGTAAAGTCTGAATTTAGTTCATACATAGATGCAAGTACGGTAACAATTGTCCCCTTCTCCCTTTTCTTAGGAACATAAGAAGCTGCCATATACTGAGTCAGACCATAGGCCCATCTTGCTCAGTATTGTCTACACAGATTGGCAGGAGCTTCTCCAAGGTTTCAGGAAGGACTTTCTTTCAGCCCTATCATGGAAATCCCAGGGAGGGAACTTGGAACCTTCTGCTCTTCCTAGAATGGCTCCATCTCCTGAGGAGAGCCCTGCTACAACTATCTGCTGTGCCTTTACAAGGAATTTTCAGGTACTTTTTCCAAGCAACCTTGAGCAACTCCAGTCACTCAGAAAGTCAATAACTGACTACAACTAATGCACATGTGTAATGAATGGTTAAAGAGACACATTTGGCTTTAATGGTCCTTTTACTTCTGCAGTGAAAGATTTCAAGACCGGAGATTTACTTCTGGCATCTGGTGCAGCACCTGTCTTTAATGGAAAGCTACAACTCTCTTTTAACAGTGTTTCTTCCTCTCATGGATGTCCTTGTAGATCTATTGGTTTCACCTGTCCCTATTAAGGAGTTTGTTCCCTCAAATCTCATTAAGTAGCCACTTGTGTGTCAAACTTCCTTATGCACACCTGCATTCTTGAAACCTTTCATGAAAGATAACCTTATGCTGTGAAGGAAGGTGACTTTTTTGTGAACTAACCTTCTGGCTATTATTGAAGATACATTTGTGTTCAGTAGAGGACATAAGGCATATATAGAGTCAGGCTGCAAAACTTGCCTCTTGCATATTGGGGGTTTTGAATTAATTTTTACTTAGGGCTGACAACATTTAAATACTTTCCCATTTTTGCTAACATCTCAGTACTGATGTCTTTTTGTGCAATTGAAAGAAAGTAGGGTACGATGAGTTACAATTTAATAAATACAATCTATCACTCAATCTTGGAAGCAAAGACCATCTTTAATATTTTATTTCTTTCCTAATTTCATTTCTTTGCTAATTAAGACAACTGATTTAATTAAGTATAATCAGAAGCATAGCGGTCTAGATAATAACTTTGGTTTCCCAATTCAGATTGGGAAATTGCTTCACATTTATTTTGCTTTCCCCCCAAGATAGGCTGCAAGCCTTAACCGAGGAAAGACGTATCTCAGAGCACATTCTTTCTATAAGAAGGTCCCAGGTTTAATCCTTATCACCTCCAGATAGACAAGGCAGCCCTACCATGAAGCAATGTGAATCTGCCCACTGTAGTCAGTAGATCGTTGGACAGCTCTCAGGGGCAGCATAGCAGCCCATGCAGTCCCCTTCCCATGAATGCCTGAAGAGCGAGAAAGGCAAAATGGCACCAGTCTGCTTTTCCTCATCTCCTTCCTTCCTTTTCTGTTGGTGAAAGACTTTAAAGAACAAGGGAATTTTGGGTGTGATTTTAATAGAAAAAAGGGGAAGGGGGGTGTTGGTGTTCCAGCAAAATGGCATGGGCCCACAGTGTAGATTTGGGAAAGACCCCTGTCTGAGACCCTGAAAAGCTGCTGTCAGTCACTGTAAATACCGACTGGCTCATTAAAAGGCAGTTTCATATAGCATGGGTTAAAATACAAATTAATTTGCAAAGATGCTGCCAGAAACAGTGTCCTTTTGGCAAGTGATCCAAGTGTTCTCTGTAACATCTAGAACTGCCATCATATTGCAAGTTTCCACACCCAACCCAGCTCCATTTTCATGGCCATCAATGGGGCAATGGAATAGCATGATTTTATTTTATTTTATTTTATTATTTATTTATTTATTACATTTATAAACCGCCCTATCCAGAGGCTCTGGGCAGTGTACAACAACTTTTTAAAAAGACATAAAACCCACATAATCAAACACAATGCTAAAAACAATATAAAAACAATTCAAAAATGATTAAAACTATTTAAAACCAATTAAAATACTTTTAAAAACAACAACACTTTATAAGCCTTGGAAGGCCAGGCCAAATAAATAGGTTTTTAGGGCTCTCTTAAAGGCTGACAGCAAGCCTAAACTGCGGATATCTGCCGGGAGTGCATACCATAGACCAGGAGCAGCTACAGAGAAGGCCCAGTTCCGAGTTGCCACCAGACGTACCGGTGACAACCGGAGACGGACCTCTCCTGATGACCTAAATGAGAGATGAGGATCATACCAAAGAAGGTGGTGATAGCAGCTATCATGTTATAGCAGATGCATAACATGATAGTGAGGTCATTCACACAAATAAACACTAAGGTTTTACACACGATCCATGTGTAGAGTCAAAATGGGCTCTGCAAGGAGATGGGGTTTGACCCACTCTCCCCATGGATGATCAGGCAACACTCCCTGGGCGGCTGGATCGGCTGCCCACATGATTACCAGCTCTGTCAGAGAACTGGTTGGGACAGCAGGGATTGGGGGCGTCCTGGCCCCCAGAAGTTCCATAAGGCACCGTGTGAGTGCACGGTGCCTTGTGGGAGCCTCCTGTTGCTGGGAGGCATGTTGTAGCCTTCTGGCCAGGAGGGTATTCATGAGTGGCTGTGGCATGATGGAGCCATGCTGTGGTGACACATGCTCTTTTAACTCAGTTTTCAGGAGCCCTCGTGCCTGAAACCTTCCTGTCTATCAATCTAAAACCAGCAGGCTTCATAAATGGGCTTGCTGCTGAGCTGCCAGTGCCACCAGGAGCCACGAGGCTCCATGCAGCCGCCAGGAGCCACGCGGGAACTGGGCTAGGCTCCCTGCTTCTTATGAGAATAGCCTCATTGTGTTCTACCCAGGTTTGGGAGCTGTGTGTGCTCCCAATTTTTGGTTGTGTGGAAGCAAAGTAAGAGGGAAATGTGGGTAGAAGTGATTGTGTGGAAGCAAGACTGGAGGAAAAGGTACCCAGGTTTTCCTCCTAACTTGCTTTCACACAACTGAAATTTGGGAGTGCACACAGCTCTCAAACCCAGGTAGAATGCAGTTTTTGATTGTGTGAATGGCTTCATTAAGTAGCTTTATGTGGTACAGGGATTACACACCAAGTGGTGGCTATTTTCAGTGGTATCTGTGTGGTTAGTGTAATGTATGCCTTTATTTTCCAAACCCTGGATGGTTCAGAAATTTACAGTTCATAGATCCAAAACATTTCAAGGATAGGTTTACCAAAGGAGTGATGTAGTTGCAGAATAACCTGTAGCTTTATAAAAACAGAGAGAGCAGCAACCAATCCACTACTTTAATTAAAGAATCAGGCCTGGAATATTTTTGTAGCTTTGTCTTCCTATCAATCTAAAAAGAAAGATTTCTCTTCCACAGCACTATGAGGTTATTTTAAAAAGACATATCCTTTCTGGAGAAGCCAAGGTAGATCTCTCCATTAGGTGAGGTACTTTCAAATCCAATAGCAGATTCTGGAAGTATTAACCAGTTCTTTAAATAAATCCAATAAAAACAATGAAATATTCAGCATGTGCCACTCAACCATGCTTCTCTTGTCTGTCATCAGGTCCTTCTTCCTTTTTGATGAATTTATGCAGGGGTTTTCAGCCTTAGATCTCCAGATGTTGATGGACTTCAACTCCCATTACCCCCAACCAACGGCCATTGGGGCTGGGGATTATGGGAGTTGAAGTCCAATAACATCAGGGGACCCAAGATTGAGAATCCCTGCTCCACACTAACCTCCATGATTAGCTTTGGGGTGTGTGTGCTGGGGCTGCAAAACAAGAAAGTCCCATTCTGTGAGCAGTGTATACCATTCACTGTTCTCTGGATTCAAACCAGTATGTGTAACTGTTTATCCATCTATCTTAAAAATTTCTACTCCACTTCCCTCTTTCCTCACTTACTTTTACATCTCTATTATCATTTACACTTTTTCTTAGCTATAATGCATCATATTCCCTGCATCTATAGGTCTGCACAGCTATGCCATGTCAAACTTCCTTTACATTTGCAGAGTGAAGGCTTGCAGCAATTACCTCACATCCTGTTGGCCTGAGAAAGACATATCTCACCTTGAGATTGTTTTAATGAAAGGCGGTATAAAAATATAATGATAGATTAAAAAATAAATATTTTTAAACGTATCTATCATCTTTTTGCCAAAGAATTTCATTCACAATGGAATATGATTTATAAAGAGTGATAGGGGACCTTGTCACTTCACTGCTTCTGACTGTCATTTGCATAGCTCTGCTCTATCATTGCATGGACAGGATCTAACTACTTTCATAATGCAACTTGAGCAAGCTAAAGGTTTTATTTGTTTCAGTGCTATCCTGCCTTCCTTCAGGGAGCTTGTTGTGCCATCGGGTCGGTGTCAACTCCTGGAGACCGCAGAGCCATGTGGTTTTCTTTGGCAGAATACAGGAGGGGTTTACCATTGCCATCTCCCATGCAGTATGAGATGATGCCTTTCAGCATCTTCCTATATCGCTGCTGCCCAATATAGGTGTTTCCCGTAGTCTTGGAAACATACCAGCAGGGATTTGAACCAACAACATCTTGCTCCCTAGGCAAGTGACTTCTCAACTGAGCCATTAGGTGTCTCCAGGAAGCTTAGGCCAGCATAAGTGTCCCTCCCTGCAGTAGTCTATCCAATGAGGTGCTTTGCATGATTAGTGTGAAGCACCATGAGGGCTTGTGGTGGGAGAGTGGGCTTAGCCATGAGCAGGCTCTTAGCCCTGGGCAGCTGGATTGGCTGCCCACACGATTACCGGCTCTGTCACAGAGCTGGTAGGGGCTGTGTGCATTGGAGGCCACTCAGCCCCGGAAGTCCCAAAATGCCCCATGCAAGTGTGCAGGGTGTTCTGGGGAAACCCTTGAGGCCGGGAGGCTTGTTTTAGCCTCTCGGTCGAAGGTATCCTTGTGAGTCACTGCGGCGCAAAGATGTGCCGTGGCATTTCACGACCGGGAAAATCAGGTTAACAGAGCACTCACTCCATTAACCTGGTTTAAGGGGAGGGGGTTCTTAGGTGGGCTAGCCGTTGTGGAACCACTGGAGTCGCCTGCGAGCCCAGTGGTTCTCATGAAGGGGGAGAATCAGGATAAGATCCCTTAGCCCCATTCTCCCCCATCGTGAGAATAGCCTCAGTATCTTTTATGTTTAGAAGTTTGTCCTAGTGGGGATCCTGTAAAGATCCTGTAGAGGGTGGAGTCAGAAAGGAAAAGGGAGAGAAAGGAAAAAGAGAAAATGGAGTTGTTTCTGAATAAACTCTTAGATAAATCTGTATAAGATTACTTTGTGTTTGTGATGGAAGCAGCTATAAAACACTCCCCTGCTTTATCCTTACAACATATCCTGTGAGGTAGATTAGGCTGAGATGAACAGCAGGGATATAAGAAAAGTCTCCCCTTTCTACACACAATTGCTGTCCACCTTAGGATTCATTTAAGAGCACCAGATGAAAACAAGGCCCAGCCCCCTTTAGCGGCTTGCTTCGGTGGCCAGCTATATGCCTCCCAGAGATTTATGTGCCTCAGCCACCCAGCAGCTCCTCCTCTCATGAGTTAAAGCTGAGCCAGCAAGCAACAGATGTTCCAAATCAGGTAGTCCTGGCAATCCTGGAAGGCAGCCAGCTGGAACTCCATAGCTAGGATGCAGCAGCAAGCTGGCAGGCAACCTCTCATTTGAGCTGAGAGATAGAATGCAGCCTTAAGGGGGCCAGATGTTAAAGTCCATCTGTTAGAGGGACCAAAAGTCAAACCTTCCAACCTGTTCCCTCTGTGCCTTGTCTGGTGTGGGGGACTTCAATATCCACTTTGGGGCTGGTTTGTCTGGTGCGGCTCAGAAGTTCATAGTGGCCATGAAAACTATGGGCCTATCCCAATTAGTTTCTGAACCAACTCATGTTGCCGGCCATGCACTCAATTTGGTCTTTTGTTCGGATCAGTGGGGTGTTCCGTGGGTGGGGGATCTGGTGGTTTCCCCATTGTCATGGATGGAACAGTACCTGGTTAAGGTTGGTTTCACAGCTATGACCCACTCCTGCAGGGGTGATGGACCTATTAGCATGATCCGCCCCAAAAGGCTGCTGGTTCCTGCAGGTTTTCAAAAGGCCTTGGAGGGTTTTGAAGTTCGTGCGGCCAGTGATTGTCGATGCCCGGGTGGGAACCTGGAATAGGGAAGTCACCAGGGCAGTAGACATGATTGCTCCTAAGTGTCCCTCTCGGCCTATTTAAAAAATTGCCCCTTGGTATACTGAGGAACTGCGAGGGCTAAAGTGGTTGGGTAGGTGACTGGAATGCAAGTGGAGGGGAACTTTGCTTGAATTTGACAGGATGCAGCATAGGAACCATTTGAAGGCTTATGTAGTAGCGGTGCATGTGGCAAAAAAGGGATTTTGGTCAGCCTGCATCTGCAGGTTTGCGTTCAGCAGAGCTATCTCTGGTCGTGAGGAGTTTAATTTCTGGTGCTCCTGCTTCAAAACAGTTCCCGGAGGTGATCAGCTGTGACACTTTTAATGGGTTCTTTATGATAAATCTCCTGTATTCGGGCCAACTTGGACTCCATTATTTCTGCAGGGTCTATGAAGGAAGTGTCCAGCAATCTCTCTTGCAATGTGAGGTTGAATCAATTTCAGTCTGTGACTCCTGAGGATGTGGACAAGCTGCTTGGAGCAGTGCGGCCTAGCACTTGATCTCTGGATCCTTGCCCGACTTGGCTGCTTCTATCTATCAGGGAGACGGTTGGAGGTGGCCTAGTTAATATCATAAATGCATCACTGAGGGAGGGTAGGATGCCTCCATGTTTGGAGGAGGCAGTGTTAGACTTCTCTTTAAGAAGCCTTCACTGGATCCCTTAGCGATGGATAGTTATAGGCCAATCTCCAATCTCCCTTGGTTGGGCAAGGTGTTCAAGAGGGTGCTGGCCCACCAGCTCCAGGCGGTTTTGGAGGAAACTGATTATCTAACTGGCTTTAGAGCTGGCTATGGGGTTGAGACAGCCTTGGTCGGCCTGATGGATGACCTCTATCGGAGAATCGATGAAGGGAGTGTGACTCTGTTGGTTCTTTTGGATCTCTCAGCAGCGTTCAATACCATTGACCATGGTATCCTTCTGGATCACCTGGGTGCTATCAGTATGCTGATGACACCCAAATCCACTTCACCTTTTCATCTGCATCATCAGGAAATGGTGTTCATTCCCTAAATGCCTGCCTACAGACAGTAATGGGCTGGATGAGGGATAACAAATTGAGACTGAATCCAAGCAAGACGGAGGTGCTCATTGTAGGGGCTCAGAATCTGAGGGATGATTTAGACCTTCCTGTGCTGGATGCGGTTACACTTCTCTGGAAGGAGCAGGTGTGCAGCATGGGAGTACACAGGCCTCACCCTGGTATCTCAGGTGGAGACCATGGCCAGGAGTGCTTTCTATCCGCTTTGGTTGAAGATAACAATCTCAAAACAGTGGTGAATCAGCTGGTAACCTCCAGGCTTGACTACTGCAATGCACTCTGTGTGGGGCTGCCTTTTTACGTAGTTTGGAAACTTAGTTCAAAATGTGGCAGCCAGATTGGTCTGTGGGGCAACCCAGAGATACCATATTATGCCTGTTTTGAAACAGCTACACTGGCTGCCGATATGTTTCCAGGCAAAATACAAAGTGCTGGTTATTACCTTTAAAGCCCTAAACGGCTTAGGTCCAGGTTACCTCAGAGAGTGCCTTCTTCTGCGTGATCTCCACCACACGTTAAGGTCATCTGAAGAGGTCTGTCTCCAGCTACCACCAATGCGCCTGGTGGCAACTCAGAGGTGGGCCTTCTCTGTAGCCACTCCTGGAATGTAGAATGCACTCCTTGCAGAAATTCACATTTGAATTCTTTATTGGTCTTCAGGAGAGCCCTTAAAACCTATCTGTTTGGCCTGGCCTTCCAGGTTTTTTAAATAGTTGTAATTGGTTTTAGTGTTGTAACCTGGTTTTCAGGGTTTTTAAATTGTTCTGATTGTTTAATTGCTGTTTTATGAAGTTTTAATTGTTAATTCTTGTTTTACGGTGTTTTATAATTTCTGTTTTAATTGTTAATTGATTTTAATGGTTTTGTTTTAATTGTAAACCATCCTGAGCCATTTTGGAAGCGCTGTATAAAAATTGAATGAATGAATGAATGAATGCAGGGGCGTAGCAAGGTTGGAGTGAGCCGGGAGACTAGATTGGGCCCCTCACTGCTGATTAACAAAGGAGACGTTGAACCATGTAATGTGATCCTATGTATGTTTTCTCATAAATCCTAACAAATTCAGTACAGTTTGCTTCCAGGTAAGTGTGTAGAGAATTGCAGCCTCATATAGCAAATCTAACCACATTTAGCTGGAAGTACATTTTACTGAAACCTAAAGGACTTTCTAATTTTTTCTCATGAAACAAGTCACTTATAGGACTTTTTTTTGGATGTTTTTTTAAATTTTAAAAAATATTAAAAACCAACAATTTGTCCAATCCACTTCAATTTAAATATACATATTCCTCCCACATCCCTCTGCTCAAAACCTAAGCCCTATGCGCAATCATTTCAGGTGATCTAAAGGCTGGGGCTGAAATGGGGTTGGTTTTTTTTATGAAGGCAAAGGACAGATTCTTCCATATCAGGGTGAAACTACTTTAAAAAAAAATAGTTTTTTTAAATTAAAAAAAAAAATTAAAAACAGAAAATTCTTCAATCTCTGAATTGAATATTCACAGTCATTTCAATATGCCCTACATCCCTCCACATTATATTAAAGCTCTGTGGCAAGCAATCCCTAAATATCCATGGGAGGAATAACCACAAAAAGGAAATCACATCCTACCTCCATTACTAAGTCTGAGGAGTCAAAAGCTGGGTAGAGCTGTGGTGGGCAAGGGCAGCCAGCGCTGGCCACCCTGCCTCCCTCCCTCCCTCCCTCCTGCCTGCCTGCTGACACTCCAGGCTTCAGTGAGGCCTGAATGGATGCCTCTCTGGTAGTCCCACCATCCCGCCGAACAGCTGAGAGGCAGAGACTGAAGGGGCTGCAGCAGCTTGCAGGCGACCTCACTCCCCTGGCTGGAGCAGGAGGGCTAGCAGGAGAGGGGGCCAGCAGGCAAGGCAAAGGGGACTGGCTAAGGGGCCTTGAGGGGCCCTCTAGGCCCTCTGGGCCTAGAGACATTTGTCTCCCCTTGCCCAATAGAACTTACAGCCCTGGATGGATGAATACTTGTTTGTGATCCAAATGTCTGTTCCATTTTCTCCACCTTAGATGGTGAAAATGTGGGACCGATTCAGGCAATATCTAGGAAGGGCACCAAAAAAAATCTGAGAAAATTCTTAGCCTATTGACAACTATCATTCTTTCCCCAGAACCCCTCCCAGAATGCCACCAAACTTTATAAGAAACGTAACAAGGAATCCCCCCCACCAAAAAATCTGTTTCATCTTGAAACCCCTCAACACCTTCAAATTTCACCAGAACTGCTTCTGAAATAATGTTTCAGTCATCTCTATCTTAAATATATCCAAGAGCAGGACTATGAATATTGGCTTCCATTCCCTTAAAATCTCTGTTCTCCTCCACTGAAACCAGAGATGGCACCTCTAGGCATATATTATTAAATCTGAAATATTAATTTTTAATTAATATGTCTTAAATTATTATTTTTTCAGTATTTAGTTCAAGGTTGCATAAATCCTGTGGGCATATCTTAGTGTTGGCTTTAATGGAACTAATGTGTTAGGGTAACAATCAACAATTAACCATATACTTTAAGAATATGGAAGAATATCCTCTTCTGTACCTTTTCCAGTTCTATAATGTCCTTCTTGATGGAATTACACTCCCCCTAAAAGATTAGTTACGTAGCTTGGGAATGTTCCTGGATCCAAACTCTCCCAGATTTCTCAGGTTGAGGCAGTGGCTAGGGGCGCTTTTTAAGCTGATATGTCAGCTACATCCATTTCTGGAGTTAAATGACCTTTAAACAGTGGTGCATATGCTGGTAACCTCTAGGTTTGACTACTGCAATGCCCCAATACATGGGGCTGCCTTTGTACATTGTCCAGAAACTACATATCTTTGTACATAGTCCAGAAACTACAATTGGTACAGAATGCAGCAGTCAGTCTGATCTCTGGGATAATCTGAAGAGACCATATAAAACCAATTTTAAAAGAACTGCACTGGCTGCCAATATATTTCCGATCGAAATACAAAGTGCTGGTTATTACCTATAAAGCCCTCAATGGCTTGGATACAGGGTACTTAACAGGGTGCCTTCCTTGTCATGAATCCTGTTGCCTATTAAGATCATCTGGAGAGGTCTAGCGAAGTTATGGTTGCTGCTGGCTCATTTGGTGGCAACTTGGGACCAGGCCTTTTCTGTGGCTGCCCAGGACTTTGAATATGCTTCCCATCAAAACAAGAGTATCATCTTCTCTGTTTGCTTTTAGGAAGACCCTCAAGACACACCTGTTTTCTCAGGCTTTTAACTGAAATTAATTTTAAACCATTTAACTTGTTTTTATCTTGTGAGATTATTTTTATTTGTCTTGTGAATTTTAACTGGTTTTTTTCCTCATTTGTTGTGGTTTAACTCTGTACACCACCTAGAGACGCACATATCAAGCGGTATAGAAATATGATAAATAAATAAGAATGCCTTGTGGGGACAGCTATTTCTATTGCTTGTCAAAATTTAAGCTGAAAATCTGCTGATGAAATAGCTGATTTATTCTGTGTTCCTATATCTGCACTGCAAACCTTGCCATATGTGTTCATAGGCTCTGTTCATTTCAAGTTATGTGCCTTTAGTTTCTTTAAAGGATCAAATTACTGCCATTACCATACTTGAATAATCTTGACACCTCTATCCCAACTGATAAACACATTTCTATGAAAAGTATAGTGTCCGTCATGGATGAGCACAACTACATCAAGATACAATTTAGTTTGCTGAAATGGCATCGGCAGAAGCAGGGAAGATCTCACAAATGCGATTGGATTCTCCTGGCACCTTTACAAACTACAACACATCTGAGAAAATGTTCGTAACAAAAATCGCCAGGGAGATGTCAGATTCCCCTTTAATGCCATGATAAATGTGCCGTTCACCAGAATGAGTACTAACTGTATTATATTCATAGGAAAAAGAAAATTTGCCAGGTTGGATATAACAGTTGACAGGATTCAGTAGAATCCTTCTAAAAATGATAAAATACAAGAGGCTCAGACTATAAACATGTTTTGCACATTGTACATCCACAGTCTGAGAATGTTACTTTAATATTTAACCATGTGGAAACCATTTCAATAGCTGTTTCTAGCAGGATGGAACTACCTAAAAGCAAATGCAGGCCGGAGGATGCCAACTCTCTCTTCTCTGCTGCATAACAGTGGACTCAGGAGACAACTGAGAGGTGCTTAACCCTTTCTTCACCATTACTTCCCCTCTGCTCTTCTCCCACCTGCTTCACTCCCAGCTGAGTTTCATACATCAAGTGTTGAATAGCATGTGTAGAGAGGTTACAGGTAGGCAGAGGAAAGGTTAAGCACCCTTCGTCCCACATTTCCACTGCAAATCATTCTTCCCTCCCTTCTTTTGGTTTGCTGCAGAGAAGTGTCAGGCATGTAGCTCTACCCACAGCTCAAACTAATGGGGATAAACAAAGGCTAGTTTGGATGATACTGAGATGAGTCTCACGATCAGTGAGACTCGCCAGAGGGGGTTCTGCGGGGAGAGTGGGCTTAGCCCATTCTCCCCTTAGACGATCAAGGCTGTAGCCCTGGGCAGCCGGATCGGCCCTACACACGACTGCTGGCTCCATCGCGGAGCTGGCGGGGCCTGTGGGGATTGAAGGCCACACAGCCCCCGGAAGTTCCTGGAGAGATCCCTGAGCCAGGAAGGCTCCTTGTGTGTTGCCGCGCCACGGCAACACACAATCAGAAAACCCAGGTTAGCGGAGTGCTCACTCTGCTAACCTGGGCTAAGGGGAGGGGTATTTAAGTGGGTTATCCGCTTTGGGGAAACTGGACTCGCCTGCAAGCCTAGTGGTTCCCACAGTCTGTGGAAAGTGGGCTAAGCTCCCTTGGCCCACTTTCCACTGATCATGAGAATCATCTCACTACCTGATGGCTCCTCATGATGATGGGTGTATGTTGTATGTTGCTCATGTCTTTCTCCCCCTTTCTGGCACACCAGCATGCCACCACATAATCACATGGTGGGGTGGCTCAACCACCCCTCCCCCCTGATTATGTGGGGGTACACTGGCATGCTGGGAGAGGGAGGGGGACATTGCAATATATCCAATCACACTTTCCACCATGAGATTGGGCAGTATCATCCAAACTAGCCTTTGTTTATCCCCATTAGTTTGAGTATCCAGATTGGCCCATTGTCTTCTTACAATATAGCAACAACTTGCTGGAAATTGCAATCTCAAAATCAATTGATAGATTTAACTCAGAGATGACAACCAGCCTCCTGCTCACATTGAGGTGATTATCACGATCAGCCAAAATCGGGCTAAGGGAGCCTAGCCCGATTTTGGCTGAGCATAAAAACCACTGGGCTCGAGCCCAGTTTCTCCAAAGCGGGTGACCTGGTTTTGTAGCCCTCCCCTTAAATGAGGTTAGTGGAGCGAGCACTTCGCTAACCATGTTTTTGTGATCATGTATTGCCATGCCGTGGCTCCATGCTGCGGCAATACATGAGGAGACCCCCGCCAGAGGCTGAAACAAGCCTTCTGGCCCTGGAGGTCTCTCTAGGATGCCACACATGCTCGCATGGGGCAACCTGGGCTTTCCGGGGCCATGTGGCCGGCTGCAACCCCTCTGATCCCTGCAACCCCTGCTGGCTCCGTGACGGAGCCGGCAGTTGTGTGGGCGGCCGATCTGGCTGCCCAGGGCAGACTGAGTGATCATCTGTGGGGAGAGCTGGCTAAGCCCGATCTCCCTGCAAACCCCCTTCCGGCGAGTCCTAAAGTTCATCGGGGCATCAGCATACCTCCCTGTTGCCCTGTTGCCCCCCTTACCAGATACAACTGGAAGTATCCAATGTGCCTGCGTGTGCACGGTGGGCTCATGCACATGATGACGCAACATGTGCACGCCCATGCCAGTATGCGCAGGTGCATTGGATACTTCCGGTTGTATCTGGTAAATGGGGGCAATGTGGCGGCAGGAAGGTATGCTGCCACCCCAATGAACATTAGAAAAAAGGAGTGCTGGCAGAGGAAGAGTGGAGAGAAGGGTGAGTGCACCCTCCCCCACTCTTAAAGCAGCACTCCCCACCATCAAACCACTCCCGCCTGGTTCTCTGCACACCCCTAACAGCAGATTGATCATCTGCAGGGAAGGTAGGTTTAACTCACTTTCCCTGCAGCCTGCCCTCAAGCTCTTCTCACTGCTCGTGAAAAAGGGCTCAAAGTAGCCTTCTGGCCTATGCATTTAAATCCCCATCCTTACACATACCCCCCACATTGATATTACTTGAGATTGTGAAATATAAGACACGACACTGAAATGTGACAGAAGTCAGAAACCTGGCACTCTTACAGTCTGGGAAGGTCTGTCACCTGGCTTCTCCCTTCTGGGAACTGTGCCCATCTGTAGCCATTTCACCTGTCTGTAAAAGATGCAGAGATCATAGAACTGGGCCTCCTCCATCATCTGGGCTATAATCTCACTCCTCCCCCTAAGAACATTGCCCATCTGCAATCATTTTACCTGCAGCCAGCCAGCCAGCCTTCATCAGATGTGTTGATTAAAGATGTAATTGGTGTGTTGCTTCTATTAACATGTAATCCTTTTTAGAAGTTTGAAAAGTGCAATAAAAGTAAAGCAAACAAATAATATTCAGAACAGCATATGGCAAAAAGGAGCATTAATGTGGAAAATGAAATACACTTATCATTACCTTCAGTTCTGAAATTACAATGGAATCCTTAGGATTTTACACACTCTTGCTGCCCGCCGCTCGAATGAGTGGTGCCGCGCACTTGCCCGGCCCCCTTCCGAGAAGCATGAGGCATGCTTTGGCCTCATCGGCCAGCAGGCTCATGCAGGGGGCGGGGCTCCAGCCATACATCCTGCTCTGGCCCAACAGGCATCAGTTCGCTCCTTTAAGGCACCCACCCTCCCTCCTTAAGAGACAGTCTGGGCTTCGGCTGGTTGCCTATTGGGGCTGGGCAGGAATTTTTTGGGCGTTCACCTGATTGGCCAGTGGTGTGCATCCTTTTTTGCCTTCTCCTGACTACCAACCCATAGTCAGATAGTCAGGCGGTTTTCCTATTGGTCACAATATGGCAGGTACGATGCGGTCGGGAAGAACTTATCAGGCTGGTGAACACCTTCAGGTAAGCGTTTGGCTATAGGTCAGGAAGGGCAACTCCCTAGAGACTACAGGGCTCAGGGATATCTGCCCTTGACCCACCTACTCTGTCAGGCTACGGAATTGCTGAACGGCTACTGGGAGTTGTTGCTATGGCAGAGGCTTGGCACTAGGCCGGCTAGGATAGGCAGCCCCTGCTTTAAAGCATTTGGGGTTGTCTGAAACCAAGGTGTATCGCCCTGTGCCATAGGCTAGGCATGCCCTGGTGGCACATGCCTATAGTACCACACTGTATGAGGAGGAGAGCCAATCCCTGCTCTTTAATTCTATTGTTTAAAGTTTTAAATAAATTGTGGCCCTAATTTATACCAGTACCTTGAGTCTTGTGTCTTCTTGGGTGTCAGGCAATGAGGCGCTTCACACGATCGGTGTGAAAAACTGGAGGGGGTTCTGCAGGGAGAGTTGGCTTAGCCCACTCTCTCCACAGATGAGCAGCTGCTCATAGCTTCTCAGCCGGATTGGCCACCCACACAACTTACGGCTCTGTCATGGAGCTGACAGCGGTGGCAGCAATTGGGGGCTGCCCCCCCGAAGTTCCAGAATGCCCCATGTGAGCAGTGGGGGTCTCCTTGTGTGTTACCATGGTGCGGAGCTACGCTGTGGTGGCACAAGATCAGAAAAACCAGGTTAGTGGAACACTCACTCCACTAACCTGGGCTAAGGGGAAGGCTACTTTGGCGGGCTAGCTGCCAGTGAGCCTGCTGGTTCTCAAAATAGGGAAAACCCGGGCTGGAATTCTTTAGCCCGGTTTCCCCCCATCATGAGAATAGCCTCGCTGTATAACCAAGGAGCATGGCAAATTCATTGCAGTATTGACTCCACCAAGAGTATTGAATCCAGCACATGTATCCAACACATTAAGATAGCCAGCCAGCCAGCCAGCCAGCCAGCATTTAAATTCTGTGATTGTTTAATGCTTGCACTGTGGTAAATCTTTTGCAGATGTTTTTCAAGAGTTACTCCAAGAAGAAAACAACAAAAATTTCAGATTTCATCTTACCATATATATCATTCATCAAAATGGTTGGAACTCCAGTAAATATTATGGCAGAAATACATTCCGGAACAGGACACAGAAAGGAATGTGCTTAAAAATTCAATCTCAAATCTTGAAAGCATAATACTAGTCAGCGCATATGCTGATGTTGGGATTTGGTATAGCATCATCTCTGTTCTTTGTATAAGAATGCTTGTCTATTTGAATGTGTACTGGTTTGGGGGAGGAGTCTGGGTTTGTTGGTCATCTCCTCACTTGCTGACTTAAATTCAAACTGAGAGGTTCTCCCTCTCTCTGCATAAGAGTCTGTTTATTGTTTTCTTAGCCTATGTTTAGTAAGTAATACATATCAAACTCTTGTTTCTCAGTTAAAGTTGGCTTCTTGTTCAATTCCTTATAAAGTAATTTCTCTGAAACAGATGTATCTTTTACAAACCCAAATCTATAAAAACAAAAGCAAATATCCCCCTCCTCATACTCAATTATAAATACAGCAGAGGATCAAATCTTGTGTTTTTCTTTTTATATATTACATTTCTGGGAAGGTTGTTTTTTTTTTTTTACTGTCCAGGGACCAGTAGTCTTTTGGAATATGTTAAAATGTATCTAGCTCATTTTGAAAATGAATATCATAGTAAAAAGAGTAAAAATCATATGTTCATTAAGAGTCTAATGAATTTTTCATGAACAAACTCTGTATTACTTTAGAAACAAAACTTAGCAAATAATGTGAAGTGTTGTGATATTGAAGACAACACTTAGAAGAGTATGTGAGGTGCCATGTTATTGGAGGTTCCTGGTGTCCAAGCTGGTCTGGAATTGCTAGGGATGTCGGCAACAGAAGCGCTACAGTTGTGAAATGTAGAGAAATGTGGAAACTCTCAATATTTTCTAATATTCAAACGATGTTGGCATTCAAGAATTTATGGCCCTGTTGTAAAGTTGAGGTTTTTATTGATTTCTGGTAACTTTATGGCTGTGTAACGTATTGAGGGTCTCCACACAAGCAGTGTGGAGAGCCTCACTGGGCTCTGCAGAGAGAGCGGGCTTAGCTAACACACTGGCTTAGCCCACTCACCCCACAGACGAGCAGTTGCTTATTTGTGTGCAGCCAGATCGGCCGCCCACATGACTACTGATTCCATCATGGAGCTAGTAAGGGCTGCAGGGATCGGGGGCTGCCTGGGCCCCGGAAGTCCTAGGATGCCCTGCATGAGTATGTGGGGCAACCTGCTGAGACCCCCAACACTGGGAGGCTTGCTAAAGCCTCCTGGGGGGGTCTCCTTATGAGTCGCCTCAGTGTGGAGCCACACCATGGTGACTCAAAATTGGAAAAATGGGTTAGCGGAAAACACGTTCCGCTAAAGAGTATTCCATTTAAGGGAAGGGCTTCTCTGGTGGGCTAGCCGCCAGAGTACTACTGGGCTTGCCTGAGAGCCCTCTGGTTCTCACAATGGGGAAAACTGGGCTGGGCTCCTTTAGCCCGATTTTCCCCCATCGTGAGAATAGCCTCATTGATTTTGTTTGTTGGGGGTATGCTTTTTTCAGTATCTGAAAAAATATCTTCAGTATTTTATTGCATGATAATTTAAAAAGGCAACAGCAAGCTCTGCACATGCCCTCAACCAACAGAAAAAAAGTGATGAGGGTATCAACTAGAGAGAGGAATGCAGAGGAGGACTGACTGGAGATACTGAGGCTCTTCTCACGATCCATGAGAAGAGCCTCTAGGGGGTTAGCGGGAAGGCTGGAAGCCCTGGGTGGCTGGATCGGCAGCCCACACGACTGCCAGCTCCATTATGGAGCAGGTGGGGGCTGGGGAGATTGGAGGCTGCATGGCCCCCGGAAGCTCCAGCATGCCCTGCACGAGTGCAAAGGGCATGCTGGAGAGACCCCTGAGCCAGGAGGCTGCTTTTGAGCCTCCCGGTTGGGGGTCTACTTGTGAGTTGCCATGGCGTGGAGCCATGGCACGGCAACACACAAGTAAAAAAAAACCTGGGTTAGCGGAGCACTCACTCCGCGAACCCCGTTTAAGTGGAGGGGTAGTTTGGCAGGTTAACCGCCTGGAGGACACCGGGCTCACCTGCAAGCCCGGTGGTTCTCACGGTCAGGCAAAATCGGCTAGGCTCCCCAGCCTGATTTCACCTGATTGTGGGAATAGCCTCACTGTGGGGATAGAACTAGAGAGAAAAAGGCCTGAGCCAAATTTAATAATCCCTCAATCTCTACTGAAGGAGCAGATCTAGGTTCCCAGATGGGGCATCTGTTGACATGTCTTCCCTCACAGTATATCCCTTGATTAGCTAAGGTTCTTGGGTTAATGGCTTAATAGGCACCCTCTATTACACAAAATATTGGGACTTAAAGATCCAGGTGAAAGGAAGAGGGCAGTGTTTGGCTTTAAATCAACTCAAGGCCAAGAGAAATGAAATAATTTATAGTAGTCAGCCCTGAGATACAGAAACTATTCCGACGATCAGTGGAAAGCGGGTTAAGGGTGCTGAGCCCACTTCCCACCAATCGTGAGACTCACCAGGCTCGCAGCTGAGCCTGGTTCAGTCAAAGCAGGTCACCCGCATAAGTAGCCCTCCCCTAAGCCCGGATTAGTGGAATGAGTGCTCCGCTAACCTGGGCTTTCCAATTGTGAGTTGCCGCGGCGCGGCGCTGCAGCATGGCAACTCACGAGTAGACCCCTAACTGGCTGAAAAGCACCCTCCCGGCTTGGGGGTCTCTCCAGTATGCCCTGCGCGCTTGCGCTCTCCAGTCTTGCATGGCCCCCGATCCTCCCAGCCTCCGCTGGCTCCATAATAGAGCTGGCAGTCATGTGGGCGGCTGATTTGGCTGCCCAGAGCAGACTACTTGGTCGTCTTCAGGGAGAGTGGGCTAAGCCCATTCTCCCCGTTAACCCTCCCCAGGCTCTTCTCATTAATCATGAGAAGAGCCTCACAGTCTTGCCAGTCACCCAGAACTAGAATCCATGTGTATTGAGATGCACACGTTCCCTTTCATGCACTCCTTCTAAGCAAGTGAAGGGGGAGTTTTGTGGGCATGGGAACTTTGTGATTCATTGGGATCTGTTACCTACAAGAGGTCCCTGGACTGAAGCAAGTGCTTGAAAGGAGACTCATAAACAGCTAGAAATGTCTGATAAACACAGCTCCTAGAAGTAATAACCAGAGTATAACAGCAACTGAAAGTGGATTTCTGGATACATTATGCTAATGGCGTCATATTTCATGATAACATTTGCAACGTTGTGTTAACATTTGCTGATTTTCAAATGGTTTTCATAATAAGAAACAAAAGCTTCAAAACACGGACCAGAAAAACAACTCAAATGGCTCCTTCAGCTTTCCAAGGAGCCTTCAGCCCCCCCCCCCACCTGTTTTATATTCCTGGCATGGAGTTTGCATTATCTTTCTTTCTTAGTAGTCCCAAACAGACACGAATTATTGTGCCAAAATTCCAGCAGTATCAGAAGTGATTGCAATCCATTCTAAAACCCTTTTCATTGCAGCATGGTGCGAAGCAAAGGGCATAATCCGTGTATTAAGGGCTGGGTGCTTGCACAATACCACAAGGTAAATTGATATTGATTCATCTTCTCTGAGCAAACAGTTTTCTGACAGTGAAGACGAAAGCTAGGAAGAGATGTGCCTCTAAATACAAAGGCTAAAGTTGGACAGATTTGCATTTAAATTAAAAAATGTTGGTGGTTGAAATCAATAATAATAATCAAAGTGTTTAGTTTTCAAAACAGCGTGACATTATACAATTATTCAAATTCAAAACTTCTGCATAAAGTAACATAAGTACATAATATGACCATTGGGAAAGATTTGCCACATGACATGCAGTTTAAAAGAAGTTTTCCCTGAATATATCTTGAAATTTTAATTCACCTGCTTTAACATGCATGGGTTAAAGTTCTAATTTCATCTTTTAATTTTCATTTCAATATGTTATCTTCAACGATGACTTTGTGAATTAACTTGTAAGACATAATTGTTTGTGTTTTTGGCTTTCCATTAAGTTAATAGTGTATCCCACAAAATGACTTGACAATTTTTTTGAAAGCCCTCATAATAGGCCATAGTATCAAACCACATAGTATCAAACCACGGTTTAGATATAGTAACAAACCGGACATAGTGTCTGTTTTGATGTCAAATACGGACATATCAAATTCAGACAATTTGATGTTAATTTCAGACATAGTATCAAACCACAGTTAGGCGAAGCTGTTGTTAATCCATGAAGTCGAGAATCATGCAGCAGATGATTGATTGACTGCAGTTTGGCGACCTCTGGCTTGTGGACAGAGGAACCCCTGCGTACTCAGTGCAATTGTGCCTTTTCAGCATTGATTGCCCATCTTGGGCAGGACTAACACACTTTAACTCTTTCCTCACACCACTTGCACCACTGACTTTGCAAGACTCCCAAGCTACACAGTCATGCATAAGGACAAGTATTGATACCCCAGAATGGCAAAGGGCACGTCAAGATGGCAATGGGGTCTTGTGGGAGAGACGCAGAACAGCAATTGATTAATTGGGGTGAGGGGGTGGTGGGTTGATTGTTGGGTGGGTGGAAGTAGGGACGGTCCACCAGACAAATTGATGCCACGTCATCCACGCAGCTGCTCCAGGAGCCTAGGGCAACTCTCATACAAATTAATTGCAGATGGTGTTTCTGGGAGCTGTTACCTGCCCAGAAAGGCAGCACTCAGTGGAGCCATGTGACCACCACTTTTGGTCAAGAGGAGTTGCCTGCATTTTAAGAATCCAAGGGGAGATTTCTGCATGTAGTTTATGATCTCTGCATTTAAAAGGGCAGTTGTGGAGACTCCTAGCGATTGCAGTGCAGACCCATACCATTGGATGGGAACCAGCAAGTGGCCTTTCCATAGGGGGAATCTGTTTGCCACGTTGGAAGTGAACACTCAGAAAATGGCTTCTCACTTCTTGCTGTGAGGACCCCTGTGTACCCCTTTTGGGGGTCCTCTTTTAATCTCCCTGGGGAAAGACAAACTCTTCCCCAGTTGGGAAGGAAGGGAGGAACTTGTTTGCCTGAGGGGCTGGCAGATCTGGATGGTCCAGCAGCAGGACATCTCTCCTTGACTTTTAAATATTATGCAGGATGCAGCAGGCCACTATGATCTGTGGAACCAGCTCCGCCCCCACATCCAGCAAGGTGTAAAGGGCACACCAACGGGAATTCAGCCTCGCATAAGCCATTGGCATGACCCTCACAGGGTCATGCCAATATTACACTGCTGTGGTGGAAGTTGAAGTTCCTCTCCATAGCACTCCAAGGTGCATGGTAGCGGGGTGATGAGCCACTTCTGAAGGCTGTATCCCTGATCTCCAAATATCACAGGCTTGACTGCAACACCACTGTCAATGATAGAGGAGTGTAAAAATGAAGGTCCCAGCCCTCAGTTTTGCTGCAAGAGGGAACATCCACAAGATAACTGTGTCATGGCTTCTTCCAGGCACTTCTGCATATATGAAACACCCTGTGGCATCCATCAGAGCTCGCAGGGTCATGCTGTAGTAGTGTTTACAGTTGTGGTCATCATGGTGGCCAGGGGGCACCAAAATTTCAATCTGTGTGTTGTCAAATCAACCCAGAAGGCCTGGAAAACAATTATCCTGAATGCTGCTATCATCTCCTGGAGATCACATCCTCCAAGAAGAGCTCATTCATCAGGAGAATAACTTCACAGAAAATCTCACATGCCATGGAGGTGCCTACTACAAACAGGTTGCTGAGTGTCAAATAGTTTGTGTTAGAGGTGAACTTGTACAGTGTGATGGCCAGCTGATTCTGCACTGGCACAGCACGGTGGTGTCCTGGCGGTGGCGAATTAGCTCCATTTCACTTGCAAGGAACTCAAAGGTCTGTCTGGACATTCTGATGCTGCTCATGAACTGCTGGTCATCCCACTGTGACACATCTTCCATGGACTGCTAGGTGTTGTTGTGTCTTGGTAGTGCCCACCTCCTGTCCATGGACAAGTCTTTCTTTAGAAGGTGCACCAAGGATGAGATTGCTCCTGCACTTCTTTGCAAACTTGCAACAGCAGTTCTTAAGTGTGAAAGCAATCCATTCCATCTGAGGATGACAGCACTGAACCTTGCAGCTTCCTCACGGACAGCAGCTGCCCTGGGCTCCCAAAGCTTCTGAGAACTTTAAGTATCACCTGCCTCTGCATCAATCTCATTCTGGCTTCCTCCTCCATGCTGCCCAGGACCATTTACTTGGTGATGTGCACTGCCATGCTGGATGCTCTGCCTGCCATTGCTCAAATCTTCTTCGCTGGTTGAAAAGGAAGTGGATGTTGCCCGTTACCACTTGGAAGACTTTACAGTGTGTATGTTGTCCACTGGTTGCTTCCCCTGCTATGGAGGTGGGGGTGGGTGGCCGTGTGTGCTCTGTGAATTCCTGGGAGAGCAGATCAGAAGAGGCATTGCCCCCACAGAAGACACAAGGAGCTGAAGAATGCTTTTTGTTCAGCTGGGGGCTGGGTGGAGGTGGATTTCCAGTTCTTTGCACAGCTGCAGGTACAGAAAAACAAGCCTATAAACCTTTGGACTTAGGAACCCACAGCCTACCCTCCATGGGGGGCCCCTAATGCCCCCCATGGAAGATTGTCTACTGAACCTCCCAGTGCCCTGCTGTGCTTGTAACTTTGGAGCAAATGGTGTGTGTGAAGGGACCACCTTCTGAAGAAAGGGCCATAGAGACCATAGCATCTTGATGCTTCCACAGTGTACAAGTCTCTCCCCTTTAGGTGTGTTAGAAAACCCCACCCCAGGAATCAAGCAGGCACAGCACGAGTCTTGTTTCTCACTTTGGGATGGGGAAGAAAATACAGGCAGCAAGTCCTATGGGGAAGTTCTGCAGCAGTTGCCCAGTTCATCTCCTTTTTATGGGGGACAGTCCCCCAATAGGTAAGAAAGCATTTAGGGGACCTGAAAATCCCCCCCCTCATTTGTGTGGGGCAAAAACACCCCCCTCCCCATAGGGAAGCAAGCACTTGCAGTTCTTTCAATTTTATTTCCTCTGCATGCTACTGTCCCACCACACCCAACGGGGAAGTGAGCAGTTTCAGCCCTTACCCAGTTTCTCTCCTTTGGATGTTGGATACCATCACACCTCCCACAATGGGTAATTAACCAGTTGCAGCACTCCCCCAGTTTCACACCTTTGGTTGGGGCATAAACCACACCCCACACCCCAAGCTACAAGCGATCCACATGTCTCCTGCTCCTCAGTTGTGCTGCATGCTCTGCATTGGCGAGTGGCCTTCTGGGTGCAGGCTGTTCTTCTGGAGCTGCAGGATGAGAGGGCACACCCTCTTGTGGCAGTGGTCCCCATGGGTGGACATAATCTGGTGAACATGGAACATGGAGGGAGAACATTGTGAAAAAGGAGTATAAAACTATTGCTCAGAACCATAGCTAGAACTTATTTTAAAGTGGTTAGCAAGCAGCATATTGTGAGTCTTTCCACATGAGCAGTGTGGAGAGCCTTACTAGGTTCTGCAGGGAGAGCAGGCTTAGCCCATTCACCCTGCAGACAAGCAGGAAGCCGTCCCTGGGTGGCTGGATCGGTCGCCCACACAACTACTGGCTCCATCATGGAGCTGGTAGGGGTGGTGGGATGGTGGGGATCAGGGGCCGTTAGAAGACCGCCAAGGCTGGGAGGCTGCTTGTAGCCTCCTGGTTGGGGATTTACTTGTGTGTTGCTGCAGCAGCACACGATTGGTAAAATGGGGTGAGGAACATAGGAAGCTTCCATTGGTCTATCTAGCTCAGTATTTTCTACATGGACTGGCAGCAGCTTCTCCAAGGTTGCTGGCAGGAATCTCTTTCAGCCCTATCTTGGAGAAGCCAGGGAGGGAACTTGAAACCTTCTGCTCTTCCCAGAGTGGCTCCATCCCCTGAGGGGAATATCTTATAGTGCTCACACTTCTAGTCTCCCTTTCATATGCAACCAGGGTGGACCCTGCTTAGTTAAGGGAACAAGTCATGCTTACTACCATAAGACCAGCTCTCCACCAGCGCTCATGCCACTAACCTCATTTAAGTGGGGGGGGAGTTAAGTGGGCTAACCGGCGAGAGCCATGCAGCTTCTGGCAGTTTCCACAACCTCAGGAAAGCTGGCTGGGCTACCTTAGGCCGCTGGCTGGGCTACCTTAGGCCGCTTTCCTGGGGCCATGAGAATAGCCTCTATGTGTGTTTGACGGAATGCTTGTTTGGAGTTATGCCTCCATAGACTACATGATTATTCTTCCTGGATAGATAAGAATCTCTAGGAGCTGCAGAAAGTGTTTGCATCTACTCCCTCTTTCTGTTTCACATAACCTCTGTGAACTGTATACATCCTAAAAGTGCAATTTCTTAAGAGTGGCAACTGGAATCATTTTTCAAATGGTTTTTGAATTTATTATCACTCTGAAAGTTGTTCTCTGGATCTTAAGGGGAGGCCTGGAAGAACTGGCCTCTACCAACATTGCTGGAGCACAACTCCCATCATCCCCTGGTGCAAAAACCTGTGGCGAGGGCTGATGGGAGCTGTATTTCAACAACTTCTGCTGGGCAAGGTTGCCCAGGCCTGTCCCAAGGTAGTATCAAGGTCTACAATTCACACATCATTGCACCTTTTATTAATTGTAACAATAAATGCAAGACTAGTTTGTGGCCAAGATGGATGGTGTGCTAATTGTGCATTGTACCCTGTGAAGATTACAGTGGAAATAGCTGTTCTTAAGAGCTGTTCTCCTTGCAACTTGTCCAGCTTAGGAGGACAGGTGCATTCACCAGGTATGTCTTCTTGTTGGAGATGGCGCTCTTCTGAAGTGCTGTGTGAGCCACCAGCTATTCCAGCAAGCAAAAGTTTAAGTGGGAAATCTGGAAAAGTTCTTTTGCTGCTTATCCTGGAGACCAGGATAGGGAATGCAAGTCGGGGAATGTGAGAACAGTTCCTCTGACTGCTGTGTGTCTTGTTCTTGCTCCAGGAAACTGCTTGTGCTGTGTGGGACACCCTTCACATGCTCCCACTCTAGCAGGGAACCTTGGCTGTCCTCTTTCACATACTGGCTAAGCATTAGGTGTTCAAGAGCCTCAATTTGTGTCTCACCATTTTCTTCCTCAGAGCCTATGGAGTACAATGCAGACTGAAGTGTCTGTCCCTGGACATCCAGAACCTAGACAGGCACAGGTGCAATGCAGTCTCTGCCTTCCTGGACAGTGGCAGCAGCTTCACGCATGTACTCCATGGAAAGGGGAGGCCAGAGTAACTGGCTTGCCCCCCTGAGCAACTTGCAACCTCTGAGACCTGAGCCTGTATGTTGACATAGTTGCATGCTGTGCCATGGCCGTGGCTGCCAAGGCAGTGGCTGACATAGCTCCCTGTGCTGCTGCTCCCTGGCATGCTGGTCTGCAGTGGCATCTGGCTTCCCCTTTGCCTCTTCCCTGGGATGGGGTGCCTACTCCCAGCCATGCTGGTCATAGAGTGGCATGGTCCTTGGCTCCACTCCTCACATTTTGTTGTGAGTGTTCACCTCCTTGAATTTCTCCTTTCAGTGATGGAGATTTTCCTTGCACTTTCCCCAAGTATGTTGGAAGCCCCTCTGTGCCATCAGCCTAGAGATCCAGTTGAAGGTGATTTCATTCCTGAACTTCTGCTGAAATTGTAACTGGACATGGTCAGAAGTCCCCAAACACTCCTGTCTCTGCCTCCATCCACAACTTTGCACAACCTTTCCTCCTCCCATCCCCAGTCTGACTGCTTTCTGTGGAGGTGCCAGTGCCAGTGCCAATCATGGTTGGCGAAGCCATCGTGGAATGCTAAGAATGCATGGCTGGAGCTGATTTTCCAAGTAGACGGTCAGAGGAGTAGGGCATAGGGCCTATTGGTCATGTGAGGGAAAAGGAGGAGAAATGGGGGCATCTACCTCATGCATACAAAGCCAGCAGTATGCAGGAGGGTTGTGGTCATCAACCACGTGCACGAATAGCAAGCAACATGGAATACAGGTGGGACATAGGAGTGGATGGAAACCTCCCGCATGAAAATAAAGCTGCACACAAGCCCTCATTCTTATGATGGAAGGATGTGGGGACTGAGGGCAATTGAGATGTGTGTGGTCAGAAATGCGTTCAATTATTTGTGTTGCTGGGACTTAATGTGCTTGTGCACAAAGCACTGCAGTGATGAATTGCTGGAGACCTCTCCTGCTGTTTCCATCTTGTCCTCCCATCCTTCCCCCCACCCCTCAGGAGCACCCAAGGTCCAAAACATGCAAGGGGAAGTGAAATTGCTCCAATGTGGTTCTGTGCCTTTAAATCAGGGCTGTTCAACTTTGGCCCACCAGATGTTTTTGGACTTCAGTTCCCATAATCCCCAGCCACAGTGGTTCATAGCCAGGGGTTATGGGAGTTGTAGGCCTCCTTCGGCACGAGTGCTGAAGTTGAGCAGTCCTGCCTTAAATGCATGAATTTCAGGGATGCGGTATTCCTGTTGCCAAGCAGTGGCAGGAGGAGTAAGGAGATGGCAGAGGGTGGAGAATCAGCTCTGAGAGGTGGCAAACAAGAAATGCAGCTGCCCTAGAATTGATGCATTTCTGGGCTGCTTTTAGCTGACCTTTCTATGGTTACAGGAGGTGCTTGTGCACAAAACACAGGTTGTAGCAGTAGCAGGATTCGGATGACACAATGGTGCCTTTGATCCTCAGGTTTCAGCAGTGAAACTCACTGCAAACTGAGAGCTCAAATTCAGGTTTGGAAGTGAAAACAAAGCCACAGTTGGGTGATGAAACTGCAGCTTTACACATTCGGACGATCACAAATTCTAACCTCAGGCACATTTACCTCTGGTTTGGTATTATGTCTGAACGGGACCATAGTTGTATGGAAGAAACTTACCACCAAAGTTGTTTCAGGCACTTGCATCTCTAGAGGAGTGTGTGCTGCATTTTCCATGACCAGTGGAGTGAGTGTGCTCAGATTGCTCAGTTAACCTTCAAATGGGCTAACAGTTGCGTGTGTGTGTGCTTGTAATTGTTACATATTGATTATCATTACTCCACATTATAGGCCTCTGCATAGGTGTAAATAGAACCTGCCTTGCACAATCTGAGCCCTTCCCCCTTCTCATTTATTGCTTAATGGTGGGATAGGGACTGAAAAACACTTGGTCTGAGTGCTTGCCTTTTAATTACCGCTTGAGAGTGCAGTGCACAAGGAAGGTTCAGGGTTTGGCAAGAGATCTGCCATGGCAGTCTTCCAAACACATACAAAGGCAGAACATGTTCCCTCTCATATACATGCCCACACATTGTCTCCCATGCGCACAAATAACAGACTCAAGAAACATCTAGAGACACACATTCTCTTACTCTTAGATACACAAAGAACATCCACCAGAATCAAACTCACTCTCATGCTCAATCTCTTCCCTCCACCTCCACCCTCCACCCCTCTGTGCATGGTCCCTGTCAAATACTCAACTTTTCCAGCCTGTGGTGGATGGTTTGATAGCCAACATGCCCACAGGGTTTTCTAGTCAGTTGTACACCAGTCTTCCAGTGCACCTCCAAATGACTCTTAGGAGACAGTGAAATAATAGTGAGGTTCCATTTGTATTGCACAGTCTATAGCCTGCCTGGAAGCACAGGCAGGTATGCCCCAGTGATATCCTCACCATATCCCAGTGCTCATTCAGATTCTATCTTGATTTCTAAATTAATTGCAAATCAGATTTCAAAAATTAATTTGGAAGCTGAATTAGAACTAGCAGATTCCACTTACCTTTCTTAATTTTCCCATGCACTATTGAGTGACTGTACTGATTTTCCAAAAGCAATTATCATTTGTAGGTGAGAAAGCAACGAAGGAATAAAAAATGTCCCACATAGTCATTTGGCTTTAGTAACAGCAGCTACAAAAAATAGTCAAAGCTATGTTGTAAAATTGAAAATGAAACTTGTGAAACATGCTCTCAAGTATTATATCAAATGCTTGAACATACTCTTAATTGGCAAAGCTTTAATGCCATTAGGAGTTATGCATATGCTTCAGCTAGTTTTCATGCAGAGGAAACAAATATCAATATCCATCTGTCAAGTAAGTGGAGTCCATATGGTACCACAAGAGCTTAATGTAAGTCAGGTATGGCTTATATGAATCAAGTTGCTGTTGCCAGCTATTGCATGATAAGCAGGTTGAGGTATTTGTTCATTCTGAAGTTGTTTCTTTTTAGAATATCCAATATGACAAAACTTTGCTTTAGAGAGAGTGCTGAAAAGTGAGAGAAGGAACAGGGGGAACAAATGCTCTTGCCCTTAGAAAGGGGTGAGGAGCTAAGCAAACTGTCCTGGAGGAGGACGGGCAAGGGTGTGAGCATATCCTCTCCTTGCCATACTGAGGCACCAGAAAAGAGAAACTGGTAGAGACCCTGACCAGTAACTGAACATATGCTTTAAATGTAGGTTTAACCAACACTAGACCTACAGGTTATGTTCAACACTCGTACAATTAGTGTACAGTGTACACAGGTACAAATATGTACACAGTTATTCACACGTTATGCAGTGCAGCAGTACTGTACCATGCCTGTATCTGTATCTGTATCTGTATCTGTACCATGCCTGTATCCAGGTTCACTTTTAAAATGAAAACCGGTACAGTCATTCACACAAATACAGGCATCTGTACACTCGTAGAGCATAATGTCTGAATTGGGCCACTGTGTATCAGGAATACAGCTCAGAGATTCAAGGGAGGTTGGATCCTACCATGTATTTTATATACATTTTATGTTTTTTCTTGTAGCAGAAGTAATCAGGACACCAGTTTACAGCAACAGGCTTGGCAATACACCTTAGCTCCAGCCAGCATCATCCCTGAGGTCAATGCTGCCATCTTAGCTGACCTATTGCCAAAGCTATCTGCCTCGAGATCACCTCCCAGAAGCTGTGAAGTCCTTTACAGAGGGTGATCCATCAGCAGGTTGGAGTAAGTTTCATGGCCAGTGCTCCTTGAGCCGTGACGCCTCCAAGGACTGTCAAGGACTCCTCCTGATACCAAATGCATGCTTTATGGTGCTCACCACTCTGCACTGCCCATTTACACCGCACTGTGCCTGCCAGAGGGAGGGTCTAGCCTAGCTTAGCCCCTTCCCCTCCCACCAACCATCCAAAAAAGCAGCCAATCCCCTCCTTAAGTCTGCCAAAACCAAAATCAGACCCTTAGGGGATAAATACACCCCATCTCCATGAAACAATTCCAGACAGGAGGGAACAATATCCAGATGTGGAACAAAGCCTCTCCCAGCTGAAGAAACAAATGTGCCCAATTCCTGATTAACCTTTTTATGGGCCTTGTTAATCCTTCTGGACTTCAAAGCACCACGCCATACCCGGCCGGCACTGCAGAACATCAGACCATAAGACCCACACCCCAGAGATCCAAGTCTATAACACCCCAATGTCCCTGATTGTCTGGTGCGACACGGCCAGCCCTAACCTAACAAGTCATTATCACCCAAGTGTAGCAGGAGCACTTCCAGATGTGGATTGCCTTTGAAAAATCCCCAAACCATGGGAAGAAGCTTATTAAGAACCATGCCCCTCCTAGTGATCCATGAGATCGATGCCCGATGGCCCAGGCCAAGCTGTGCCCTCCTCTGCACCCTCTTGTGCACCCAAAGCACAATAGAATGTCTCACTATCAGCACCCTGGCTGGCCAACGGGATAGAACTGGACCTGTTGAAAGAGAGTAATAATTAAACTTCATGAACCGATAATTAATGAAAATAACACTTGTAGGCTTTAGAGTGCCACTGCCCCAGCCTCTGAATCTCTGGCTCCGAAACGCTACCCTGGCTGCAGTGGATGCTGCCCCAATATGAAATGAGTGCAGCGAAAAGGCCCCCCTGTAGGCAAGCCCCCCACTCTCAAGGCACGCTGCACAATAGCCCCAAACTGATATTGGGTGAGAGGTGAACTGTCAGAGTGCTGAAACAGACACCCTGAGGCAGGCCCCACCACGGACACATACTGCTCCAGTGTGCCCACTGGGCAAAGGACAGAGCCAACTGCTTGATGCAGGGTAACCAGGTGCCCCTTGCTCTTCTGATCATTTTAAAAGAAATTCTGCTGTATGGTCACCTGCTGCGCAAAGGTGGTCCAATCACTCCGCTGGACCACCCTAGCACCTGCTCCTTGATCCATGGGTGCTGATGCTGGCATGGGTGAGTCATTTGTCTCTGTAAGGACCACAGGAGCTGGAAGGGGTGCTGGGGTAGGGGTGGGTACTTTGCTGGGCTTCTTCAATCTGGCTAAGGGGTCAGAGAGGGACTGCATTAATTTTGCTTTCTTGGCAGCCTTGGTATCCTACTTTGAACAGGAAGGAATTCCAGAAGGGCCATCTGTTTCGTTACCAGATAGTGGGTTCTGCTTTGTTTTTTCCAGTGCTTCCAAACATGCGATAAGAGTATGCACTTTAGCCAAGTCCTGCTCATCCTCAGAGGAGGAAAGCTGCAGGTGTGGGGGCCTTGAGGGACGGAAAGTTCTGCCCCCCCCTTTACCCAATGCTTTCTTAGGTGGCATGACTGACAAATAAAACAAAAACTAATTTTAAAAATGTCTAGCGCCTACAGGAAAAAAGGCATTAAACACTCAAACAGTGCAGCGACTGCTTTAGCAGGCCATGGAATAGACATTCATTCATTCATTCATTCATTCGATTTCTATACCACCCTTCCAAAAATGGCTCAGGGTCGTTTAGATAGAGAAATAATAAATAAATAAGATGGATCCCTGTCCTCAAAGGGCTCACAATCTAAAAGAAACATACGATAGACACCAGCAACTGTCACTGGAGCTACTATGCTGTGGGTGGATAGGGCCAGTTATGCTCCCCCTGCTAAATAAAGAGAATCACCATGTTATGCCTCTTTGCCAAGTTAGCAGGGCAATGAAGGGAAAGAAGAAACGACCACCCTTACAATCCCTAAATCACCCCCAAAATAAGCAATACACCCAGGGCCCAGTGGGTGAGCAACTCTTCTTTACAATGCCACGCAAGCTCACAGGTACCTAGAATGGTGGGCGGGGGGACATCCAGATAAATGCCCCACATGGGCTAACCTGCTGGACTCACTCAGTAAACAGAGGCCCCACCCACAAGGGGGGAGAGGTGACCCACCAGTCAAAATAGGCCCCACCAAACCCTTACCCCAGAGCCCCTTTTATTTATCAGTTTATCAGCATTATTATGTTTGATATAAAGACATTGAGGAATACTTTGAGGCCCCCAGTGGGCTACTTCCATGTTCCAGAGGCGTGATGCAAAGGGGGAGAGTGCCCGGGATCCCTGGCCCCCTACCCCAGTTGCCCCCCTGGTTAAGACCTATCCCAAGTTGCTGAACAGCTCCTCTCCCAATTGGGCCATCAGGGCCTGCTGCTGCAGAAGTGCCTCCCAAGCTGGGCTGACACGTTCAAGCTCAGCCTGTTGATGAGACAAGTTATGTGGCCCTTTCCCGGCCTCCGCTGCTATTGCCACCACCGCCCTGCTGCCTGATTACTAGATTGGGGCACCAACTTCTGAAGCAGCAGCCACTGAGCTCTTTCTTGTTTATTCGCCAAAGCTGGACTGAAGGGGAAGGAGGACAGGCCTGCCAAGGGAGCATACTGGTCCTGCCCCCTTTGGCTCCTAAACCAATCAGAATGCCCCAAATGCTTCATGCTGCATTCAAACAAAGCTGAGGCAAAGAGGTAGTGCCCCAAATGAGCCAGGGCGAGTGGCTACAGGCTCTGCCAAATACTGGATTTTGTAGAACAAAGAGTTCACTTTAATAAGGCAGTTGCTATGTTGAAATAGGCTGATGGGCATCAGTTAGGCCTGAATCCACTTCAACTGCAACAACACAAACAAAGGTAATGGCTGATGCTGTCACAGTTAAAATGAGATTCAATGTTTAGACCATTGTTTTGCAGCAATGGGTGCAGTGAATGAGGCTCAGATGCTGGCACTTGCATCAGAGTAAGCACTTGTGTTGGCTATTTGAGCTAGAGTCAGAACATTTATCCTAATCCTATGTTTTCTAGCATGTCAATATTAAGATATTAAAAATAAACATCTAATTATTGGGTGGTCACATGTACCACTGAGATTTGAAAAACAAGAGCAATGTCTTGTCATTGCCTGTCAAATATGTATTTTATTTTATTTTATTTAAACCCCCATTTTTTGGTCCAGTACAACATTATTTCAGACATGTGAAGGGACGGAAAACTTTGCTTTCGTCAGTCTACGCACTCTATTCCATAGTGTTCCAAAATCAAAGGAGCATGTACAAGCACAGGAATTTGTTTGCTTGCTAAACCAGAATCTCCAGATGAGGCAAGTGCTATAGTCTGTAGCCTAGAGGGGGATGACTAAACTATGCAATTTTCAGGTGAAAAAAGGGCATTTCCATCTAGAAAATAGAGTTATCAATCAGATCAGACCATGAACATGAACGTGAACAAAATGTATCCACACATAGGGGCTATTCTGACGATCTGCAAAAATCGGGCTAGGAGAGCCTAGCCCAATTTTTGCAAATTGTAAGAACCATTCAGCTCAGCTGCAAGCCCGGTGGTTCTAGAGCAGGTAACCCGCTCAAGAACCCCTGCCCCAAAACCAGGTTTGCGGAGCGAGCGCTCCGCAAATCTGGTTTTCAAAATCGTGACTAGCCACGGCTTGGCTTTGTGCCATGCCTACTCACTAGTAGACCCCCGGAGGGGAAACAAAAAGCCACCTCCCAAATCCGGGGGTCTCCCCAGTATGCCCTGCGTGCTCGCGCAGGGCATACTGGGGCTTCTGGGGACTGCGTGGCCCCCGCTCCCCCAGCCCCCGCCATCTCGGTCTCGGAGACAGCAGTTGTGTGGGTGGCCGATCCAGCCGCTCATGAGCGGGGAGAGTGGGCTTAGCCTGCTCTTCCCGCTCACTGCAACAAACTGGGTCTCATGGATCGTGAGACCCCATCCACTGTCTAGACAAGGGAAATGTTTATGAGTGCAATCAGTGTAGCCATCCAACATGCCATCTGTAATTGTGACAGTCTTTTATATCCGCAGAGGAATAGCGGGATCTCTATCTCTCTCAAGATCATACATGCTCTTCTCCTTTTCTTGAACCTTTTCCAATCTGCCCAAGCCTTTCTGAACCAATTGTCTGACACTCGTCAGATTTGCCTGCTCTGTCTTGTACAGTACCCATTTAGAGAGGTCAGTCTCCTATACTGACGAGCTCACTGGTACTAATACACTAGGCTTGTTCACATTAACATCTGGGAATGGGTAGAAGGGCAGGACCGCTTCTACTTCATGACTCCCAGACCTATATTTGGGTTTGCAAACCCAGCACCCACATGACCAGGATTCCAGCAGCAGACTTCATTGCCCCACTGTGTATGGTCTTCCAATCATGCCCCTGCCTCCCCAGCATGCATTGCACTGCCAGAAGCCTGGGGGGAGGAATTATGATGGCAGCAGCTGCTCCCTACTGACCGCTCTGGCCACAAAACTCTATAGTAGCTGTGCAAGGGCAGGCAGGTGGTATGGTGTTCTGCCAAGTGAAAAGGCTGCATGCATGGGTACTACTGGAGGAAAATGAGAGGAGAGGACTCTTTCCTCCCTACATTGATTGATAGCAGGGTAGAGACTCTAGGTTACCCAGATTTGAAAAAGCTGGAGTGATTCCTGTGGCTCCATATGAGTCTAAATAGTTGGGTTTACTGCTTCCAACACTGAAACTGATAAACAATTAAATGTTTAAACTGGCCCCTATATCTATACATGTGTCTGTCTGTCTGTCTAGCTGTGTCTGTTTGTGTGTGCATGTGCACACATACATTTATGTAAGCTGCTGCACCTGATTCCACAACCGCTGCCCTTGAACAGTGAAAAGGCCTGATGTCTTGAGAGGGAAAGGGTGCAGCACACAGCTAGGCAACTGAAGGCCCAACGGTTAGCAGTCAGAAAATGGTGATGATGGAACGAAAGGGGATGTAAACAACCACAATGTCCCAATGCTTTTTTGTGGGGAGAATGTGTGATCACAGGATAAAACTATGTGTCAGAAGGCAGAGAAGCAGCCATAATGTGATTATAATTTATTGTTATATGTAAGCTGCATTGGGGATCCTCCCCGGCGGAAATATGGGATAGAAAGATAGACGTTTATTATTTATTTAATATATTTCTCTGCTGCCTTTCAAAATAATTTTTCACAAGGCAGTGTACAAAAAGATGAAAAAGAATACACATCAAGGGTGTATGTGTGTGAATGTGAACTGAGTAAGAAATTAATGCAGGGCAGGAGGTCAATCTAAGACCATTTTTATTGCTAAGATTATCTCCCGCTCCTTTCCTCTTTTTTACGAGATGTCTAACCACAGAGAAAGAGCCTATTTTATTATGAGAATCTAATCTTCCTCTGCCTTTGTTCTCTCAACTTGCTTGAAGTATAATGTTACCAATAATAATTCATTAATGAAGAGTCCTTCTGTGGGGGCTGCAAGCTTTAACAAATATGTCCCTTCTCTCTATGGTCCCTGCCTGACTTTGCTGCAGTGGGCTAGTATTGCAGAAGAGTGAACTGTCAGCACCACTGATTTATAAGAGTGATTTACCTTCTGGAGAGTGTAATTATGTTCATAGTTAAGAATTAATCAGGTGAGAGAATTATGGAATAATCACACTCCTGACTTTGGAAGGACAAAGTAAATGGAAATTGTTTTAGCTTCATAAGACCCCCTCAGCAGATGGAGTGTTCCTTGTTCTTTAAGACATAGAAGATATGTTTTCTTGAAGTTGGTTATTGTCTTCATTTTAAAAGAGAAAAAGTGGTTGTGAAAGAATGGATGAGAAATGACATTTAAGCCATCCCCAAGGGAGAATAGATACAAGCAGATGTAGATCCCCAAGGTTAGTTCTCCCTATTAAAGAGGTTGTATGAAAAAGAATAGAATCGTAATTCAGGATGCACTTGAACATATCCTCTTTCTCAGGTGAAGTGGTATTTATAATTAAAGTAAAACAGTTGTATCTGCTCACTCTCAATATTGTAGGCCAGAAAATATTCTTTATTATTATGTTTATGAAATCAAGGCAGTTGGACTACCCATAAAGTAAAGTTGTGCCGTCGAGTCGGTGTCAACTCCTGGTGACCACAGAGCCCTGTGGTTGTCTTTGGTAGAATATAGGAGGGGTTTAACATTGCCATCTCCCATGCAGTATGAGATGATGCCTTTCAGCATCTTCCTATATCACTGCTGCCTGATATAGGTGTTTCCCATATTCTGGGAAACACACCAGCGGAGATTCGAACCAACAGCCTCCTACTCTCTAGGCAGGTTACTTCCCCACTGCGCCATTAGGTTATTTGGACTACTCATACTCTCTTTGAATTGATTGAAATGGAATCCTCCCAATCCCCTACCTCCTGATCTCCAGTTATAAAAATATTTTGGTCCCTAGACATTGACTGCTACTACATATTTTCTCCATGAAGCCCTGTTCATTCCACATTTCTCTTAGTTCTTTCAATACAGGAGTAATAAGGTCTCTCTGAGATGATCCAGAGAGCAACCTGGCTGCCGCATTCTGTACCAGCTGAAGTTTCCGGACTACATATACAAGCAGCCCCACATAGAGTGTGTTGCAGTAGGCAAGTTTGGAGGTTACCAGCATATGTACTACTGTTTTGTATATCCCACATGGGATATGGCGTATCCCACAGGGATGTGCATATGGCATATCCCACATGGATCCTCAATACAGATGTTGCTGGTGTGTTTTGAGACCCAGTCATACAGAAGTGACTCCCACACCATAGTGGAAACACAAGGGTCAGTCCTAAATCTTGGAAAGTGGATTGCTTCTCTCTGGCACACCATGAGGTTTTACTGATATCCTTCTCCATTTTCTTGTGGGCCATGCATTATGTACTAAGTCCTGTTTAATTTTATACTCTGTCTAGCCTTCAGCAGTTTTGCATAGTTATGAATTTTATGTAACCGCAGCAGGTATTCTGTTTTCCATATATTTCTGTCAGCAAATCTTATGGGTGAAGCTCTTGTATATGGCAGCTGGTCACAAGATTTGTAATGAAGAAAATAAAAGAAACATGACTGCACAAATGTTTTGCTAGAAAACTGAAAATCTACTGAGGCAAGGAGATGCTCATGGAGAAGATAAGATTAAAAAGTTCACTATTCCTTGATTGCTTATTGTAAATTACTCTGAGAAGGAAGGTCAATAGTCACTGTCATTAATGAGGGAACCTGGTTGGTTGCTGCGCTGGGACTTAGAGAGCAGCAGAAGCAGAACCCTCTTTGCTTAATTAATTTTTATTGGTAAGCGTCTATTCAGCTTACATAGTATTACCTTCCAAGAGCCTTGCCTGGCAGATACAATCATGATGGAATAATGCAGTCACTATGACTAATTCATGATAATACCGGCCAAAAGCAGATTTCCAGATCTCACATAATCTTTAGACCACAAACTAAAGGGTTCCAGGAGTTACCACACCAGATGTGTGTGCACACTCACATACACACACTGCTGGTCATGCTGCTGCCTATTACATCACAGAATGTGGTGATGACCCCTCACTTTGGTGACTTTAAAAGAGAATTAGACAATTTCATGGAAGATGGGTCTATTAATGGCAATTCCAAGTCATGATGGCTATATGGAATCAACATGATAGCAGTATCCTTCTGAATACAAGTTGCAGGGGAGCAACAGTGGAAGAGGGCTATATATTTCATGCCCTGCTTGTCAGCTTCCTTCCTACTCAGGGGCGGAACCACCATTGGGCCAATGGGTTCAAAGAAACTGGGCTGCACCTAATCAGGGGCCGCGCCTCGCGGCCCTGACACGCCTCCTGCATCTGACATCAGACACGGGGGTGCTGATTTAGCTCCTGAGCGGGGTCCGCGCAGCCCCTTTGGGAGCTAAACTTAGGCTGGTGCTGCGAATGCAGCATCAGCCTAAGTAGCTCCTGAAGGGGCCATGCGGCCCCTTCAGGAGTTAAATGGCCAGCACTGCCTTAGCGGTACAACCAGGAGAGGCTCTTCCCTGCCGTAAAGCTAGGCGACAGGAGTGGCTTTTCCTTGCCTTAAAGGCAGGGAAGAGCTGCTCCTGGCTGCACTGCAAACACAATGCCAGACTTAGTTTAGCTCCCGAAGGGGCCGTGCAGCTCCTTTGGGAGTTGGGCTCCATTCGGGAGCCAGACCACACACCCCATGGCTGATGTCAGATGCAGGGGCATGGCGTGGGGGGTGAGGTCAGTGGGGCCACCGCCGCACATGGGCTGCTGGCGGTCAGGTTCCGCGCCTGGTTTTAATCCTTGTTCTAATCTGTTTATATTGTTGCGAACCACCCAAAGATGCAAGTTTGGGGCAGTGCACAAATATAATAAACAAAACAAACAAGCAAACAAATCTGCTTCTGCAATAGACAGTATTATTTTAGGAGCCTGCAGATAGAGGTGGATCTGATTCATAGCCAGGAGAAAAGTCAGACCCAGCAGAAGTGCAAGAGCAGAAGTTGTTACAAGGGAGACTGTGGGCTGTAAGATCCTGGAAGAGGGCACAGACGGCAGGGCTTTCCCAGTGTTCCCACACAGACCTAGTGCACCTAGGCAATTTTAGAACCTGGATATATAGGCCTTTGGAGCTACCCCCCACCCCTGCAGGAGCCCCCCTCCTGCAAGTTAAGCATAATCCCCCTACACACACACACACACACACACACACACACACACACACACACCATGACACACACAGTATTTTTAACTTGTGGGTTCTGAGGGCACAAACAGCAACTGAACTCACAAGAACAAAAGAATATAGAACAGGTTTATTTATGCAAATATGCATTAGCAGAAACATTTCAACACATAGCTTAATATATTCCCATCCCACATATTTCCTTCCCTGCTGCCCCCTCTATCTCTAAAGCACCCGGCACAGGTCACAGTCACTCCCAGGAACCTGGCACAGTGCGAACCAATGGCAACCACACCACCCAGTACAGACGAAAGAGGATTTGGGGGCCCCCAGGGGGTATAGATGTCCTGGACTTCAGCCCCAAAGTCCAGGGGTAAAGGGGCCACTGCTTTTGAAAGGTATATCCTGAAGCTGATGCAGATGTTATCTTGAGCATGTAACAACGACTGGGGAAATGATGTTTGCTGATCTACCCAAACAAGGAATCGTATCAGGAAAAGCCTGCCTTGGTTAGACTGGAAATGTATGTGGCTCCATTTTCATATCTAGAAGTCATGAAAACATAGGCTTAAGTGAAACAGATCGTGAGAGCAACATGTGCATTAATAAGGGTAGCAATATAACCCACTATCTGAACTTCATGAAATGTTCAGATTTGAGAGTAGGAGGCATCGCTTTTCATATTCAGGCTCCAACATCTCCAGTTGGTGAGGCTGGGAAGGATGCCTAAGGCGTTGGACTGGAGACTTTTGCCTGAGACCTTGGACTGGAGACCAGCTGCATCAAGGACATAGCACTGGACTAATACTTGAATGATTCTGTATAAAGGCAGCTTCATATGTTCAATATTTCTGAGAGGCACAGTAGTCCTATGTATTAGTCCTCCTGACTACAGATAGCCTTCATGTGCAGCCCTGGAAACCACATATTGACATTTAACAGCTACATTAATGGCTCACCCTTGGAGAGACTGAAATTCTGGAGGAACAGAACTTGCTTGCATTTTAAGTGAAGGTTCCATAAATTCACCTTTATCATTTCCATAAGACAGAGCTACTGACAGGGAAGGTGAAATTTCATTTCTGTATCAAACAGGCTGGAGTGTGTGGGCTGAGCTTCATTTGCCTTGCCTTCCTTGTTATGTCTCCTTATCCCCACAGCAGATTTTTTAAAATAGTGTTTGAAAAGTCACCTCTGGGAACAGACAAATTATCCATTCTGTTATGTCATGTTCTCAAGGAGACTCAGCTACAGCACTTCATTTTGGCAAGAGAAGAAAGCCTGTGCCAAAATAAATGGTCTTTTATTTACAGACATATTTCCCCAGTGTTCCTCAAAGGGCTCATTGAAGCTGAAATTCCATCTGTCCCAGAGGTTGCAAAGGTGCAGCATCCCATTTACAGAATGACGCAGATGAGTATTAAAGTAATAGCCTGAATATCATTATATATAATTGTTAACTATAATTATAATCCTTTATTTCCCTATCTTTCTAAATTGCCACCTGCTATAATTTTTTTCTCACATTTGGCATAATTTTAATCATTTTAGAGGTACAGATCACCTGTAGAGAATAATACATTTGAGAATAATACATTTGAATGGGAGGGGGAAAACTCCAAAAGACTATAGTAATTGTTGCCCATTTAATGTTTCATTTTTGTGAAGTCACCCCTGTCTGCATAGTTGTACATTGTTATAGAAATGACTTTCAGACATTTGAAGTTGGCTGTGTTTTAAAGAGGAAAGGAGAGGATAAAAGATTTATTCAATTATGAAACAGGAGCTAAGATGTTCAACAATGCTGAGAATATACATGTCTATTCCTTACTTTTACTTATTCGTCTTTCCCACTTTCTTATAAAGTCTATCATGAGCTGTTATTTCGCTGTTGCTCATTCTCATTAGCACAGGTGTCACCCTTTCTCTTAGTATTCAATCTGCTTAATAAGTGTCCTGAATGTTTTCTGGGCATTGCAAGGCAAATGATTCCATGTCTATTGCAGAATAGGCTTTAAATCTTACACTGAGGTGGGCTGGTCAATGGGAAGGCAACCTTTGCATACTAGATGAATATGGATGAGTTCAGAGAGGGATTCATAGAGGGCTTGTTTGGACAAAAGGTTGCTGGCCTGACCACATCCAATGTAAGAGCATAAGGACATTAGAAGAGCCCTGTTGGATCAGACAAAAAGTTTATCTAGTCCAGCTTTCTGTTTCCCATTGGATGACTTCACATGGCACACAGAAAACTGAATTGATGGTTTCCAGAACCTGGTGGTGAGCCTGACTTCTGGTGTGGGTGGGTGGGATATGCTAACTTTGATCATGTCATCTGAAGCCACTAATGTCAACATCTTCCACCCAACTTGCAGTTCTGAACCTGACATCTGTAACTGATTTCATATCCTGGTTACAAATGTCTGGTTTGGAACTGCAAGCCTGTAATATGCTGACATTTCCAGGTTTGGCCAACATGGCCATCAGCATATTGCCCCCACCCTCACTCTCATCGGAAGCTGGACTTGCCGCTGAGCTCTGGGAACCAGTGGTTTGGGGTTTTGCATGTCCTGTCCACTGTGTCCAACCAGATGCTTCTGGAAGCACATCAACGGGGCATGAATGTAATAGGCTTCCTGGAATGATGTCGCCAGCAAATGATATTCAGAGATATATTGCCTCTGAATTCTGAAACTTTAAAGTGCATAAGCAGCATACCTACTTCAGCTTCCCAGCCAGCTTAGGAGATATTTTTCCCCCTTCCTTTTTCCAACTAGGCAACTGAGGCAGAGGCATAGTGGTGTGCAAGGGCAATCAATAACTCAGTGGCCAAACTGGAATTTAAAGGTAGTCCATCTACGCCCAAGGCCAACATTTTAGTCAGTGCATTTCATTCTGGATTTCAATTTCCCCCAAATGGTTTTCACATTATTCAATTATGTGCAGTGGGAAAATGCTTGACTAAAAAGCAGAAGGTTGCTGGTTCGAATTCCTGCTGGTACTATATCAGGCAGGAGAGAGATAGGAAGATGCTGAAAGGCATCATCTCATACTGCGTGGGCAGGAGATGGCAATGGTAAACCCCTCCTATATTCTACCAAAGAAAACCACAGGGCTCTATGGGCGCCAGGAGTCGAAATCAACTTGACGGCACACTTTACCTATAGCATTCCCAAGCAATTCTGGAGATAAGTTACAGAATATTTAAAACCCTCATGATTTTGAGAAAGACAAAAGCTTGTTCATCAGAAAAGAACATGCCGGCTGCAGTCCTGTTTACTGGAGATGCTGTATAATTCTCACTGGTTTTCCAATATTTCTCCAGTTTCTGCATTTGTTTGCTGTACTGTGTCTTCTTGGGTTCTCTGTGCTGACTTGCTGACATTTCCAGGTTTGGCCAACATGGCAAAAATAAAAATAAAAATAAAAATAAAAATAAAAATAAAAATAAAAATAAAAATAAAAATAAAAATAAAAATGAATGAATGAATGAATGAATGAATGAATGAATGAATGAATAAATAAATAAATAAAAGAGAGGGGTGTGTGTATAAATGGCTCTCCAATCTATCCTTCCCTTTGCAGTTACTTTCCTAGAGGAGTAGCTTTCTTCTTTCTGAACCTTTGTTGGCCATCTAGGCAACTCTTGTTATATTCCTATGTCTCATTCTGCTATCTCTTCTGTATCTATTAATTTCATATTCCCATCATTTCCTGTTTTTTCATGTTCTACCCTGTGTTTGTAACTATAATCACTGGGATGTATTTTTATTTGTTTGTTTGTTTGTTTGTTTGTTTGTTTGTTTGATATACCACCCTTCAAAAAATGGCTCAAGGTGCTTTACATCAAAATGATGTATGAGTTCCTTTGTTAATAAATGTTAAAGGAGGAGAGCTGGTCTTGTAGAAGCAAGCATGAATTCTCCCCTTTGCTAAGCAGGGCTCACCCTGGCTTGTATTTGAATGGGAGATTACAAGGCTATTCTCACGATCGGCTAAAATTGGGCTAGTCACAGGCGAGCCCGGTTGCTTCACAGTGGCTTACTTGCTTAGGAAGCCCTCCCCTTAGCCTATACAATTAGGCTAACAATTAGGCTAATAATTGTGTGTTGCCACAGTGCGACTCCGCGGCGTGGCAACTCATGAGGACACCCCTGACTGGGAGGCTAAAAAGTAGCCTCCTGGCTCAAAGGTCTCTTCAGCATGCTCTGAGCAGAACGTGCTGGAACTCCCGGGGGGCCATGTGGCCCCCAAACTCCCAAGCCCCCACCGGCTCCATGACAGAGCCGGCAGTCATGTGGCCGGCTGATCCAGCCACCTGGGGAGGGCTAATGATTGTCTGCAGGGAGAGGGGGCTTAGCCTACTCTCCCCACAAACCCTCTGGAGGTGAGTCTCACTGATCGTGAGACCCGCCTCTACATGTGTGGACATTTTAAGATATTACCCTTAGGGGATGGGGCTGCTCTGGGGCTGCTCTGCATGCTTGCATGCATAAAGTGCCAAATTCCCAAGATTCCGTTGAGAGAGATTCCTGCCTGCAACCTTGGAAAAGCCACTGCCAGTCTGTGTAGACAATACTGAGCTAGATGGACCAATGGTCTGATTCGGTTGAAGGCAATGTCCTATGTTCCTAAAAATGCAAAAGAGAGAGAAAAAGACTTGAAGAGCTAGGACAAACATAGTGAGGCTGTTCATATGAGTAGTATGTGAACAGCCTTGCTATGTAATTTAAAAGGTGTTAAAATTCCAGGTAGCCTGGATCCCTCCCCCGGGCTGTTACTGAGGTAAAAGGGTATGAGCACACCCTTATACCCTGATACATGGTTGTGTGTCTGCTTGGGCTGCCTACAGCCGAAGCAGCCACAGATCTGGGTGCCTAGAGTGCCCGGCTTATGGGGAAATCCCCAATTGCACTGCACTCCTCACACAGTACATAGAGAGCTTTCTAGAGGCCGGATTGTGTTTCCCCAGCCTCCAGATGGCCATGCAGCTCCCAGGAGCACTGGTTGTATGAGTGCATGAGCCACATGGCCAAAACAAGAAACAGGATCATCGGGTGGTGAGGTAGGTGTGACCTTGCCTTCCCCCTGCCCTCCCCATCCTGCTCACAGGTCACTTTAGCATCTTTTATGGCATTTAATTATTTGCACAAATATCCAAGAAATATGTGCATGCTATTGACAAGATGCTAGCTTGAAACAAAGAAATTGTGTTTCCTTACAGCTAAGTGAACTTTGGAATTACCTGTAGGGGTGTGCAATTAGGATTTTCTGTGTTTCGATTTGTAACTGAATCGAAACAGCCCTGATTCGATTTGGATCCGAATCTGACCCATCCGAATCACCCCAAATTCGATTCGGATCCGAATCACGGCTGGTCCGAATCAAATCGATTTGGATTTTGGATCTGTACTATTAATTTCCCCAGATTCCCAGCTAAGCTCTAGCCCTTATAGAAGTGGAGTTATGGAGTCATTTTTTTAAATGAAAGCTGGGAATCTGGGGAAATCAATAGGAAGATCCAAAATCCGAATCGATTTGAATTGAATCGGCTCCGATTTGTACCTGAATCTAGCCAATGCACCACAGGGGTGATTCATTTTGTCTCCGAATCACCCGAATCAGCTAGATTCGGGTACAAATCGATTTGTATCCGAATCGATTCGCACATCCCTAATTACCTGTCCTTGAACTCACTTCATCTGCACAATCTGTGCCCTTGTCTCTAGACGTGGAATGCTATGTGTGAAGAAATAAGGCCACCTCTTTTTGTGTTTCAGGTTTCTGTACTGAATATGTACGATACAATACAATACAATACAATACAATACAATAAAATCTTTATATAGCACTTTTCAACTAAAGTTTTCAAAGCAGTTTACACAGATATAAATAAATAAATAAAAAGGCTCCCTGTCACCAAAGGGCTCACAATCTAAAAAAAGAAATGTAAGACAGACACCAGCAACAGCTGCTGGAGGGATGCTGTGCTGGGGATGGATAGGGCCAGTTTTTCTCCCCCTGTTAAATAAAGAGAATCGCCACATTTAAAAGATGCCTCTTTGCTCAGTTAGCAGGGAATGTATTTGCTTATTCCCTATGTTATATGTTTAAAAAACTGTGCAGGGGTCAATGGTTCACAGCTCCTCTTCTACAGTTTGCTTTGGGCGGGAGAAGAGTTGTACTGGTTAAATTTTGGAGGGAAAAGAAGGTTTGATTTGATTTGATATATTTTAAAATAATGTAGGGAACATGAGTAATTTTGATTGGGCTGATTAAAAAAATTGAAGGGTGGAAAAAGAATAAAAGGAAGCTTGCCTGCAACAGAGAGTTAGTGCAAGTTCCAGTTAGAGTGGAAGTTAGAGTGGACGTGAGTAGAAAAGTTGGATACCTGAAGAGTGCAAGTTCAAGTGAAGAAGTTGAAGTTAGTTGGAGTACAAGTTCCAGTCAGAATTCAATCTGGAGTCTTGGAGAGCCAGGAGAGAAGAGCTGAGCAGTGTTGCTGAAATTGGAGCTGAGAAATTACTGGGAGACTTGAGCTGAAACTCTCTGAAGAGCTGAATCACTCTCAAAGTAGCTGAAAGAACAGTCTGTAATTAAACAACAAAACTGGATAGAAAGAGCAAGATCTGAGGCTGAGAAGGTCAGGCTCACTGCAGAAGCTGACTAGAGGTGATTATAAGAAGACTCCTGGTAAGGACCTTAAGCTAGGGAACAGTATTAGGTGTAGGTTAGACTGGATGTGTTTTTGTCCTGTTTTATTTTTTTCTGCTGCTCATATGGTTGCTGGTTTTTTCTTTTCTTCTAAATTTTCTTCTAATTTTTCTTTTCTTCTAAATTTTCCAAAAGAACTGCCGTTTTGAACTGAACTATTTTATAGTTTCCTTGTTTTGAATTTAAAGATTTGTAGCTCCACCCTATGCTTAGAAGCCTTTCCACCCTACCTAATGGTGGGAGGTTTGTCGGGCTGTTTCAGTAGATACAGCCAGAAAAAAATACAAAAGCCTACTTGGTGGTAGCGGTGGGGCTGGCTGAGACAGGGCTGTGACACTATTTATTTGAGATTCTCTCTCAGAAGCATCCCAACATCACTTTTGTCATGTAGAAATGAATTCTTATTTTATTCTACAAGCATAAATATCTAAAATATTCTATATATATTTTATAGAATTTCAGACTGAAAAAAATCCAATATGACATGACAAACTAATTTCTGAGGTTTCCAGTACTATGCAGTCAGAGAAAGAAGCAAGTGAAATAATGAAAAACGAGGGAAATAGCTGATTGTTTCCCGTTCCAGATGTGTTTTTTTAATCCACATCTGGAATTCAAAATGTGTCTCACCAAGAAAATATCACAGTTCAACAAATTAATAACTTGATATCTTTGCGTCTTCAGCAATGTGTATCTCATTTATGGGGAAAAGGAGAAATGGGAGACATAATGGTAGAAAACTTGGCTGCCTAGAAACAAATATCTTAAAGACCAGCAAGTCTTGGCTGAGGTCTCCATTTCTGCAGGAGAGCCACCTTGTAGACCCTGACAGTGTTATCCCCATGGCTTTTAATTTTCCACTTTGGATGACTTGATTAATCTCTCAGCTGGTCATCCCTGGACACAAACTGTGCAGAGATCTGCAATGATTGTCTTAGTCTGTTAATGCTGAAAAGTTTCTAGGTATTAATTATTCTCCTCATAACCAGCTCTGCTGGACTTTTAAAGCTCACCCTTCTGCTCTTTGGTTTTCTTTTAAAAAGTCACATCCCCCAGAAGACAATAAAGGCATTTTTTTAAACTTAAAAGAAGTGCAAGATAATTTAAAAACACTTTGTTGTATCCACAGTTCTTCCTAAGGAGGAATTGTGGTCAACTGCTGTGTCCATTTGGCCTCCACCTTAACCCTTTCTCCCATCAAATGTTGTGTCTGACTTGATTAGGTCAGGAGTGTGAATGACAACATACTAGGGATCTGCAAAAACATTTCAGGCTTGCAATGTTTTGAGCTCAAAATGTGCTGTTTCTAGTGCTACGAGCTCAAAACAAAGCACCCTTAGAATAAAGAGCCTGTTTCGAGCTTGAAACAAAACAACCTCATTTTGAGTTGAAACATTTCGAGTGTTTTTGAGTGCCATTTTGTAGGACTGTTTTTCTGGGGAGAGCTAGTCTACTGATTGGGGTTGGTAGATGGACCAGGCCTCCGCCCTGGACTTTGCATGTTGGCCTGCTTTGGAGGACCACCAACAGCATTCCTGTGGGTGTGCAATCTTCAGTGCCCAAAGGAGGTTCTGGTCATCAGGGATGCACAACATAAGAGCGTGCCCTCCCTCCAGCCCCCCCACCAAATATGTTTATGAGAATGAGCCCTAGGTGTTGTTGCTATACTCTATTATCCTTAAACTGTCCCATTTGATAGCCACAGCAAATAGTTTCTCCTTATGTGTATTGACAGAAGATTTATGCTTAGTGCCAGAATATATCGTCTAACAGTACCTCTTCCCTGGATGACCTTTCAGCTGGCATGCATTGGGTGTCTGATCCCAGAATCTTTCATTTAAGCATACACTGAATTCAAAAATTATAAGTGTTTGCAAGTCATGTCAAAATGAAGCATCTATGGAAAAGTGAGTTTTGAAGTTAACAGTGCTGTGAAAACCTCAAAAGATGCAGCGGAGTAGTGCATTTTCCCTGCTGCGAAGCATACTGTACTTATTCACAGTATGTCATTAAAAAGAGACCAGATGCAGGAGCTGAGGTAGGCTGGGGGTGGGTGGGCGGGAGATAGGAATGGTTTTTGATTGGGATGGATTTTGACTGGTCAGAGAATAGAACTGGTGAGTTTTTGGCATGTCATGGGTGAAGGATAGAGGATCTGGGTATCCCAAAAGGTGAAGCCTGGAAGATCAGGCTGTAGGATGGCAGGGGAGGGGAATTTGGCTTAAAATATCTGATTGTTTTTTCAATGCAATACTGACCATCAATTCAAAATGATCAAGTTAAAACACTTGATGGTTATCAACCATAGATAACCACAAATATTCCAAATGGCTGCTTCTATAAAGCCTTGTTCAAATGTTGAGGTACATTGCACTCAACACACGTACAGTTTGTGTACAGTATATGCACATACAGATCTGCAAGCATCTACTTCTTTGAGAGTGTCAACGAATGTGTGGATCAAGGTGATCCAGTTGACATAGTCTACCTGGACTTCCAAAAAGCTTTTGACAAAGTTCCTCATCAAAGACTCCTGAGGAAACTTAGCGGTCATGGGATAAGGGGACAAGTACATGTGTGGATTGCTAACTGGTTGAAAGACAGGAAACAGAGGGTAGATATAAATGGAGAGTTTTCACAATGGAGGAAAGTAAGAAGTGGGGTCCCCCAGGGATCTGTACTGGGACCGGTGCTTTTTAATTTATTCATAAATGATCTAGAAGCAGGGGTAAGCAGCGATGTGGCCAGATTTGCAGATGATACCAAACTCTTCCAGGAAGTGAAATCCAAAATGGATTGTGAGCAGCTCCAAAAGGATCTCTCCAAACTGGGGGAGTGGGCAACAAAATGGCAAATGTGGTTCAATGTTAGCAAGTGTAAAGTGATGCACATTGGGATGAAAAACCCCAACTTCAAGTATATGCTGATGGGATCCGAGCTGTCGGTGACAGACCAGGAGAGGGATCTTGGGGTTGTGGTGGACAGCTCGCTGAAAGTATCGACTCAATGTGCGGCAGTTGTGAAAAAGGCAAATTCAATGCTAGGGATCATTAGAAAGGGGATTGAAAATCAAATGGCTAACATTATAATGCCCTTATACAAAACTATGGTGCGACCACACTTGGAGTACTGCATACAGTTCTGGTCACCACATTTTAAAAAGGACATTGTTGAACTAGAGAAGGTACAGAAGAGGGCAACCAAGATGATCAGGGGCCTAGAGCACCTTTCTTATGAGGCAAGACTACAACACCTGGGGCTTTTTAGTTTAGAAGAAAGACGACTGCGGGGAGACATGATAGAGGTCTATAAAATCATGCATGGTGTGGAGAAAGTGGAGAGAGAGAAATTCTTTTCCCTCTCACACAACACTAGAACCAGGGGTCACTCCATGAAATTGATTGCCAGGAGGTCTAGGACCAACAAACGGAAGTACTTTTTTATTTTTATTTATTTTTATTTATTTTTGCATTTATATACCGCCTTTCGTTAAAAAGATAACCCCAAGGCGGTTTACAAAAGTTAAAAACATACAATAAAAAGACAATAAAAACATCATGTTAAAAGTATAAAAACATATAAAAACAGGCATAAAAACAATACAACAAATAAAAACACAGAGAAGCCGCAGTAGAAAACGATCATGTAAAAGCCTGGGTAAAAAGCCAAGTCTTTAAAAGCTTTCTAAAAGCTTTTAAAAGCTTTCTTTTTTCTTTCTTTTTTCCCACACAACGCGTGACCCACTTGTGGAACTCTCTGCCACAGGATGTGTTGACAGTCAACAACCTGGATGGCTTTAAAAGGGCTTTGGATGACTTCACGGAGGAGAGGTCTATCAATGGCTACTAGTCGGAGGGCTGTGGGCCACCTCCAGCCTCAAAGGCAGGATGCCTCTGAGTACCAGTTGCAGGGGAGTAATGGCAGGTGAGAGGGAACACCCTCAACTCCTGCCTGTGGCTTCCAGCGGCATCTGGTGGGCCACTGTGCAAAACAGGATGCTGGACTAGATGGACCTTGGGCCTGATCCAGCAGGGCTGTTCTTATGTTCTCATCTACAGTTATTCACATATAGAGTATATTCCCACGATCCATGGAAAACGGGCTAAGGGAGCCTACTTCTCATGGATCGTGGGAACCACCGGGCTTGCGGGCAAGCCCAGTGCTCCCAAGGCAGCTAGCCCATCTAGAACACCCTCCCCTTAAATGAGGTTAATGGAGCGAGCAATCCATTAACCTCATTTCATTGCTCATGTGTCGCCGCGGTGCACGGCGACACACAAGTAGGCCCTCGACTGGGAAGCTGCAAGCGGCCTCCCAGGCTCGGGGGTGTCTCCAGGATGCCCTGCGCATTTGCATGGGGCATCCTGGACCTTCCGGGGGCCACGCAGCTCCTGATCCTCGCAGCCCCTGCCGGACAGAGCTGGCAGCTGTGTTGGCGGCCAATCCAGCCACCCAGCTACAATCGGGCTAAGTCTACTCTCTCCGCAGACCCGGAAGAAGCTTTTCTCATGGATCGTGAGAGGAGCTTCATTATGTTCAACATAAACACAGTAGTATGCTTCTCAAGTGTACACTCTGTTTGAAGAGGTTTGTACCCAGGCTCTTTTTTTAAAATGAATGTGTGTACAGTCATTCACACAAAAATATGTACATGTGTACAGACACTTGTACATACATAAAACATCATGTCTGGAACTTATGTGTCGAGGAGAAAGGACTTGTGGTTTATTGTTTGGGGGAAATCGACTTTCTCATATACATCTCAGGTCACTTTTTCTTATGCTTCTGTTGCTTTGTTATTCTTGTCTCTCTTGCCCTGCCCTTCTCCATGTTGTTTTTCCCCAGCTTGACTTCAGTAAGATTGAAACATTCTCTCCTGCAGAGCAAATAGTCTAGAACTGTAACTTAAGTGGAAAGAACGAAAGCTATTGTTAGCAGGGTGAATGACCTCTCTGGTGCTATATTAAAGTTATAAAAGTGGTTATAGATTCTAAGTGCATTTGTCTGGATTGTCCAGTGTGATTTGCAATCCTATAGCTTGAGTTGTTGTTACATCAAATAGTTTTATAAATCTATTTCATGACTTTGGGTTAGAATGGATGTAAAATATGTCCAGCTTGACATATTGACAGAAGCCCAGGAGCAAAATTAGTTTCCGTATCTCTGCTGGCTTCATGTTCAGACTTCTGCAGAGCAGAATCTAGAATCATGTGCCAATTTTGCAAGTTGGATGGCTCAATTTCCATGGATAGAAAGCTACATGAGCAATTTTATTGAGCAAAATAATTTTTCATTTTCTTGAAATAATTCTGAAATGCAGTTATTATTACACACACACAAAAAATCCAAGCAGTGCAAAACAAAATACAGTCAATGATTATATGGGCATGATGTCCTGGAAGACCTCACTTTAGGGCACAAAGATTTCTGTTCCTAGTGACGAGACCCTGTTGAAGCACTGAATGCTTCAAACCATCATTTTACATGATAGTCACTAATAAAGCCTTTACCGTTTTCCTGGCTGTCTGAGTATGTTTGCTGCTGCAGGGGCTGTTCTCTCATGAGGCGAACTCCACCATGGGAATCACCCTGTCTGCCTGTGGCCGACCTGCTTGTAAAGCCCCTCCTCCTCTTCCCTGCTCTTTCCCTTCTCCTCTCCCTCCTGGGGCACGCTCTGCTTGCCTCATCAGCCTGACCTTCTGGTCCAGATCCCACCATTGCTGCCACTCTCCTCTCCTCTGTCCCCTTGCCACCACTGCCCAGGGCACTTTCTGCCCACCTCCCTGATGTGGGACCCAGCGTGGTGTAGTGGTTAGAGTGCTGGACTAGGACCGGGGAGACCTGGGTTCAAATCTCCATTCAGCCATGAAACTAGCTGGGTGACTCTGGGCCAGTCACCTCTCTCTCAGCCTAACCTACATAGGAACATAGGAAACTGCCATATACTGAGTCAGACCATTGGTCTATCTAGCTCAGTATTGTCTTCACAGACTGGCAGTGGCTTCTCCAAGGTTGCAGGCAGGAATCTCTCTCAGCCCTATCTTGGAGAAGCCAGGGAGGGAACTTGAAACCTTCTGCTCTTCCCAGAGCGGCTTCATCCCCTGAGGGTAATATCTTGCAGTGCTCACACATCGTCTCCCATTCAGATGCAACCAGGGCAGACCCTGCTTAGCTATGGGGACAAGTCATGCTTGCTACCACAAGACCAGCTCTCCTCTCCCTCAGACCAGCTCTCCTCTCCCTACTTCACAGGGTTGTTGTGAGGAAAAACTCAAGTATGTAGTACACCACTCTGGGCTCCTTGGAGGAAGAGCGGGATATAAGTATAAAAAATAAAAATAAAATAAAATGCTACACTTATAGCTCCTGCAGCAGCATCTGACTTTGCCTGCCTGTACTCCCCCCACCCACCCATCACTGCTGCTTCCCCAGCAGTCATGACTGATTCACTTGTCTTTCTGTTCGTTACTGCTGCTGTCTGCTCAGCACCACCATGGTTTCCTCCATTTCCTCAAAAGACACTTCAAAGGCATAGTTTGGCATCTACCCCAATTCAAGATGGCGGGCACGTGATCTTTTGAGGTGGTTATGTCATCCACCCCAATCCAAGATGGCAGACACGTGAATGTTATGGCACAAGTGGGATAACTTATGGACCATGTAATCGATTTGAACCAAATTAGGTACAGTGAGTGACACACAGGGACACTTCAATGGTGTAGTTTGTATTGATGTCATCCATCCCAATACAAGATGATGGATGTGTAAACTTTTGAGGCTCAACTGTGTTAACTAGTGAACCACCTAACCGATTTGAATCAAATTAGCTACAGCTGTAGGGTCAAATAGGGATGCCCCAATGACATAGTTTCTGATGATGTGATATACCCCAATCCAAGATGGCAGATGCATGAATATTTGGGGCAAGAACGTAGCAAGGTTTGAGTGGGCCCAGAGACAAGATTTAAAAATCCCCCCATCACTGAAGCTCAGCTCATGAAGTAAAGAAATCTTAAATGAGGCTGAATAGTGGTAACAGAAACCATAGTAAAAGCATAGTAAAAGATAGATAGATAGATAGATAGATAGATAGATAGATAGATAGATAGATAGATAGATAGATATGTGCCACATCAGAATATCATCTTAAATTTTTTTTAAAGGTTTTGTAAATTGTGGATGATACAAGTCATTTAATGGTACTAGAGAAAGACATGCTGTTCTGGTAGCTCCAGGTCTTATGGAAGTAGCGGGGACTGAAATGAGATACCCCTTTTATTGCTATGCAAAATTTATTCTCTATATGTGTGTGTGTATGGAGCATGGTAATGATGTTTGGTCAAGGTTTTTCAAGGTTTTCTCATGGATTTTTAGAATGTTTTATGTTTTGGTGTGTGTGTGTGTGTGTGTGTGTGTGTGTGTGTACGTACACCTACAGCAGGGTTATCAACAAGGGTTGATCCAGATAGGCCTGAGATACAGGAAAATGAGGAAACATAGAGGAGGCGGCACTGCCATAAGTCAGCCCACAACTGCAAGAACACTGAGTATGGGGATACAAACCATCAGGGCCAATTTCATAGTTAATGCAGGGGAAAAACAACAACAGGGTTTGAACTAAGCCTAATGGAGCTCTAAACTATTTCTATCCAGACAGATAGAAAATCTATCTATTTAGATACAACCATGGACCATTCCTATTATTACACATTCATACAGATATAGAAAGGTTTAGATGGTATAAAAGGGAGGTAGATTTTTAAAAACCCAGATGCAACTATCTTTCATAATTTTTCTGTGGCTGTCATGAAGTTTGTGTCTCAGACAACAGAAAATTTGTAAATAGTTTTCTTGGATTGTTTGTGCAGTAGTACTGTCACTAAGTTTGGGATCTAATCTGCTTTATCAAACATGGGAATTGTTTGTAAATGATGCAAAATTTTCTTTTGCTGTAATTTTTTTGTATTATCAAAGGGAAAAAATGAAACAAAACAACCCTCAAATCTCCTCTATGTCTTAGCTAAAACTCACTGGGATACAGATTATTTCCTCTGACACATTTTTCCACTATTACAGAACGTAAGATTAAGGATAATTTATGTTCATTTCTGAAATAAGTAAAACTAATCTGTAAAATTGTAGATACCTCTGAGTGTACCTCAAGGAATGTGACACCAGTAGTTATATAATTTTATTGCCGATGTTAACTCAGTGACAAACTCTCAGGTACAGTTTGTAGAGAACGTCAGAAAATGAATCTTATGAATTTTAATATCTTTTTACTTTGGAAATTGATATATGTTTTATACAGCTGTACTCTTCTATGTGCTGACATAAATAAAAGGTACCCTTAATCAAACATTTAAAGAGTGTGGTAGTTTGAAAGTGCTATTTGAAAAACCAAAATCAGCTAGAGGTTGCAATCAGCTATAAATATTTAGTGTGACTGCTCTAATCTCAATAATTTAAAGTAATATCATAAGGGGCAACTGTAAATGTTTGTATGTCTGTTTGATAAGTCAGAACTGTGTGAAAGCAACTCTGAAAGTTGCCTATAATAAAAGCAAATTGTATCTTCTCAGACAGTAGATCAGTTTCTGCCTGCAATATTACAACTGCTTAGTGGAAATTCATGTAACTGAATTGGACCATTGAGAATTTGTGTTTGAGTGCACCCATGTCTATTTCTACATATAGCACAGGAGTCATATTGACTTTACAGCTTAACTGACATTTATTGCAATACCACTCAAGCAACCTTTAGCAGCTTTTTTGTAGCTAGGCACAAACTTAAGAAAGCACATTCCAGTTTTATACAAAGCTCTGAATAGTCCCATGCTGATTTTGCAAAGTGCATTGGCCTTTTAAGTTGCAGTTAGGCATGGACTGCTTTGAAGTAACTGGTCAGAAAAATATAGATGAGGACTAAGGATGTGCAAAACATTTCAAGCACAAAATGTTTCAAGCTAGAAATGATCTGTTTCAAGTGTTTCGAAATGACTATTTCAAGGTTGAAACAACCTCATTTCTATCAGAATGTTTTGAGTGTTTCAAGCACCATTTTGGAGGCCTGTTTTTCTCCTCCTCATTGGTTTTCTGGCACTGGCTTCCAATTGGCTGGCATTCTCCTTGCTTCTTGGTTGACTTGTTATAATACAAATCATGTGTTGTCATGGGCAACTGTGTCCCCATAGGCTGGGGGGAGGGAGAAGGGAGGGGGAACAGTTTTGGAGGGAATTTCAAAATGTATTCAAGGGGACTGGGAGGCAGAGGGAGCCCTTATATTCTCTTGAAGAGGGTACATCAGGAGAGGGGAAAGGAATCAAGGAAGGTTTGATTTTATGGTTTTCTTTTCTCAGCACTGAGTATAATATGCTGTCTGTGCTATTGCTAGGGATGTGCACGAACAAGTGTTTGAGCTGTTTCAAAGGTGTTTGTATGTGTGTGTGGGGGGGGTAGCACTAAGGCACAGGGAGGGTGTCCTTACCTCCCCCACCATGTTTTCTCCTCTGTCACTGCTTCCAAAACCGCTGTCATGGGGTGTCTCTTTACCCTCTTGCCGCCCTGGTCAGCATAATACCGGAAGTCACCAGCATGCATGCGTGCGCATGTTTCAAAATGAAACGCAAAATCCATTACGTGCACATGCCTAATGAGGACTACATTTTTTGCACCCTGTTAATAAAAATGGATATCACCAAGTGTCTTCCCCATGACTAAAGCCAAGTGTACCAGGCAAAAAATAAAATAAAATGCTGTGATAGTACTTTCTACAAAATGCGATCAAACTCAAACGTGATCCTATGAATCATGTGAATTGCTCTTTCAGAATTATCCCGATTACAAGTCTGAAATGAGAGAAAAGTGCCAATGCATGCCCTTATATAGATGGTGCAAAACATTTTTCAAGAGGTATATTCTATTATATTCAGGGGCATAGGAAAACAGCTTAAATTGGTGGTACACCAGAAAATATTCTGCCATGTGGCTCAGAAACAACAATTTATATAACCACCACACACTTGGTACCTGCAATTCTTGTTCTTGAGACTTTCAGACTCAGAACTGATGGTCTGATGTTGCTTACTCTCACTATATGAACTTCACTCTCATCTCTTATCGCTAAAAAAGGCAGCTAAACTTTGCTGCTTTTTTGAAGCCATTTCTTTGCTAACTTTCGCAGCAGCATAACAACATGCCACAAACAACAAATGGTAACAGATGTGTGATGGGGATCTTGGCGTGGAGAGGGCCAATTGAGTGTTATCCATTAGGGGTGTGCATGAATGGTTTGGATCGGAGGTTTGACCACAGTCCAAACGGGGGGGGGGCAGTTAGGTCCATGATCAAACCAAACCAGGATTGGTTAGGGCAGCGAGAGAGAGGGAAAGATGCTTACCTGGTCCATCACGGCTACCGGTGCTACCGCTCGCTGACACTCATCCTCCCAGCATGGCCCCAAGCACGCACACCCTTCCTTTATCAAGCCGCCGGCTCAGCAGCAGCTCAGTTCTGGCTTCCGCACAGGTCATATTCTGGTGATGGTCAAATCCTGCTGAAACAAATTGAAAGTTTCTGTGTTGGGGCCTGATGGATACTTAAACTTAAAAGAATATCACTGTTGCCACATATCTTTTTAAAATACCTAAAAATGGAAATTCTGAAATGCTATAAAGCCAATGAGACAGAGATGAAAGCTGCATTTGCACATAATGGGAAACTGTGAGTTTAATGGAACTGCAGTTCCACTCCCCACCCCACCCTTCACTTTCCAGTCCAAATTTGGATGAAACAGAGAGCAGGGAGCCTGCAGTCAGTGAGACTGCAGAGAGGAATTGGCTGTGCAGGCTTTCTCCTTTGATGAAGGACAGCCCACACAGCCAATGACAGCTGGTGAGAGGGAGGAGCTTGCTCCCACAACTCTGGATCAAGGGAACACAGCCTGCATTTCTGAATTTGCATGCACTGCAGGCTGCATTTGGATCCAATGGTCCGGCTGCCTATGGCCCCTTCAACTCCACTTCCACATTACAAGTGAAAGCAGCCCTTTAGAACAGATAACTGGGGTTTTTTTCCCCCTTCCTGAAAACGATTCATCCCTCCAATTTCTCTATACAGAATTTTAATTTAGGTCTCTTTTCTTGTCGTTTCAAAGAAATTGCTTTCATCTAAAGATAAGGAAAAGAAGCAAAGTGTATTCATCGAACAAACATCTAACTCATATTATTACCAGAAAAGAAGCATTAGCAAAATCTTACTAAGAAAAAGGGGTAAACAAAGATATAAGAGCAGTAAATTTGCTTACATTTTCAGTGATGAAACAAATGGTAACACTCATGAAAGAATAAAAGAGATATCATCAGCATTATCATGTAGGTAAGACAACTGAAATAAAGGATGGAAGGTTTCTTTTCTTCTTCCTCTTTGATAACGTGAAGAGGCATTTTCAGATATCTTTGAAAAATTTCCTCATAATTAGAAAAAGAAATAAAATGAAGCAGATGGAGCCAATTTTGGTTGTTGAGAAGGGAGCAGAAGAGGTGATATTAATTAATGGCTTCTGATTGAGAATATTATTTAAATTGATGTGTACTTGGCTTACCTATACCTTTGATATAGGTTGGCTCTCTTTTACAGAGTCAATTTGCATTCTTGAACCTCCACTTCTGTGCTAGAGTTGTGCACAGACCAACCCCCCCCTTTTGTTTTTTTGAAAAACAAACCGTGTTGCTCTGAACTGGTTCAGGCTGCCTGGTCTGGTTCATTACTTCAAACTGGTTCATGCAGTTCATGCAGCCAATATACAGGTGAAACTCGGAAAATTAGAATATCGTGCAAAAGTCCATTAATTTCAGTAATGCAAATTAAATGGTGAAACTGATATATGAGACAGACGCATTACATGCAAAGCGAGATAAGTCAAGCCTTAATTTGTTATAATTGAGATGATCATGGCGTACAGCTCATGAAAACCCCAATCCACAATCCCAGAAAATTAGAATATTACATGGAAACAAGAAGACAAGGATTGTAGACTAGAACAATATCGGACCTTTGAAAAGTATAAGCATGCATATGTATTCAGTACTTGGTTTGGGCCCTTTTTGCAGCAATTACTGCCTCAATGCGGCGTGGCATGGATGCTATCAGCCTGTGGCACTGATGAGGTATTATGGAAGACCAGGATGCTTCATTAGCGGCCTTCAGCTCTTCTGCATTGTTTGGTCTCATGTCTCTCATCCTTCTCTTGGCAATGCCCCATAGATTCTCTATGGGGTCAGGTCAGGCGAGTTTGCTGGCCAATCAAGCACAGTACACTGTATACTTTTCGAAAGTCCGATATTGTTCTATTCTACAATCCTTGTCTTCTTGGTTCCATGTAATATTCTAATTTTCTGGGATTGTGGATTTGGGGTTTTCATGAGCTGTACGCCATGATCATCACAATTGTAACAAATTAAGGCTTGACTTATCTCGCTTTGCATGTAATGCGTCTGTCTCATATATCAGTTTCACCTTTTAATTTGCATTACTGAAATTAATGGACTTTTGCACAATATTCTAATTTTCCGAGTTTCACCTGTACTTGTAAAGGGGAATCTGGTGAGGATTCCTCTTTACAGATACAGGGGTGGGAGACTCTGCTAACAGTTAGGGGTGGCCAGGTGGGGGCAGTGAGAAAGGTAAAAATTTGCCTATATGGCCGGCACAGCTGCCGGCACAGCCACTCTCCACCACTTGACCTCCCAGTGCAGCCCAAGCATGTGCCCCCTCCTTTACCAAGCCATCAGCTCGGGCCATTTGCATGGTGTTCACGCATGCGCAGAGGCCCAAATCAAGCTGCTGGCTTGGTAAAGGGGTGGGGAGTGTGCTTGTGGCTGTGTCAGGGAGGGCAAGCGGCGATGAGCTGCAGCACTGGCAGCTGGGCTGGCCAGGTAAGCAGCTCTTGCTGCCCCCACTTGGCCACCACTTACTGTGCCAAACTGGTTCTCCTTAACTGGGTGTGGTTCATTTCTATCATGGACCAAACTGTCCCGATTCGGTCCACGACTGAACCTCTGGACCCTGGTTTGAGGTGACCCAGATTTGCATGAACCATTTGTGCACACTCCTATTCTATACACACTTACCTGGATGTAAGCTCTACTGAACACAGTGTGGCTTACTTTTGAGTTAACTTGCATAGAATTGTGCTGTGAAAATCAGTCCTGGAAATGTAGCAGGTTAATGCACATTACAGCTGCCACTTCATTAATCCATTACTTTCTCATATTCATTTTCAGGGGCTTAAAACAGATGTGGCCATAAGATGATGTTGTCAGATGTAGGGCAGTAGAGCTGGAATTTGGAGATTCTCTCTGTCCCTTCACTGTTATGAAGAAAGGAGAGGATATACTGTAGGTCAGGCTTAAGGCTTCTGGGACGGCAGACTTATTCTCTTTCTAATTTTATTTTAACCAGAACCTTGGGGAGCTATCAGTAGCAGAACTACCAGTACCAGAGCTACCAGCTTGGGGAGGTGGAGCCACAGAAAATGGCAGTTTCTACCAAAAATTACATCTTCAGAATAAGGAATTTTAACATCAACCCAGCCGCCCGCCCACCCCTGAATTCCAGGATAATTTTGTTAGACAAAAGGGGAGCAAGATAGTCTATTTCATGAGGGAATACAATGGGGAGCAAGATAGTCTGCTTTGTGGGAGAAATTGAGAAAAATTAAGAAATCCTAAGAACCCAAAAAGAGATAGATTAAAAATAGTGTGAACATGCCCCCACTCAGCCCACCAATCAGATTTCCATTATTGGCTAGGAGGGAAGGAAAGCTACTTCAAATAACTCCAGGGTACTCCCAGATGGCAGCTTAAATTTGCTTCATAACATATAGGATTGGTATGCATTTGTATGATCTGAATTTTGACACCATCTTGCATATGGGAACATTTGCACAGCCACAGCCTGAGGTTATTCACACGATTGCAGAAAATCGGGCTAGCCTCCGCTAGCCCAATTTTCTACAATTGTGAGAACCACCGGGCTCAGCTGCAAGCCCAGTGGTTCTTGAGCGGGTAAGCCGCTCAAGTAGCCCGCCCCTAAAACAGGGTTTGTGGAGCGAGTGCTCTGCAAACCTGGGGTTTTTTTTATCATGAGTAGCCGCGGTGTGGCGCCGCGGTGTGGCTACTTACAAGGAGACCCCCGGAGGGGAGGCAAAAAGCTGCTTCCCAACTCCGGGGGTCTCACCAGCATGCCCTGTGCACTCACGCAGGGCATGCTTGATCCTCCTGGGACTGATCGGCCCCTGCTCCCCCCCCCAGACCCTGCCGTCTCCGTCACGGAGTCGGCAATTGTGTGAGTGGCCGATCCAGCCGCCCAGGGCTCCCGCCCTGCTCCTGTGTGGGGAGAGCGGGCTTAGCCCACTCTCCCCACTCACTCTCCAAAAATGGGTCTCACTGATCATGAGACCCCACTCCTGTAATCAGATCTAATCTTGACATTTCAGGTTTAAAGCGTTGTATGTGTATGATAATACAGTCGCTGTTTTTTTGCAGGCTTGCTCTGGTTTTTCCCTGATCTCTGTCTCTCAGCTTTTGAAAGCATACTTTTTTTTAAAAAAGAACCCTGCCCTGCCCTGCCGCTCCCCACCCCCTCCACTGTTCTTGTGCAACCAGCCTCTGCAATTGGCTTAAAAAAATAAATAAATCCCAGTGCTCTGGTACAATGGTACCAGCAGTTCATCTTTCAGTTGCAACTGGCCAGGTTTTTGTTTTTGTTTTGTAAGAGCCTCTCTTGTGCAAATTCACTGAAGGGGTTGGGGAGCCATCATGTCACCTGCTCCCCCTCCTCTTCTCCCCTGCCACTCCACTGCAACTCCCCAGCTTTGCCGGCAATCTCCCTCCCTGATTTGCTTCACATGTGTGGGTTGTTTCCTCTCCTCCTCCTTTCTCTCGCTCTCTCCCCTCAAAGCCTCAGACAGTTCCAGCCACAATCAGTTTATTCCTGCATAGAAGCCAGTTATGTTTAGAGTAGGATTTTATGCCTCTTCATCCCTTTCTGAAGCTGCCATCTGGGAAGCACCCAAGAACTAACAGTAGCTCCTGAGTTACTAATGCCCCATCCCCTGATAAATGTAATGATTTGTTACCAGTTCCTTCCTCTGTCTTTTTGTCCACCCCTGCAAATCCAGATGTGTTGCATTGCTGATTCAGGATAAGAAAGATGTAAACACCAAGGAAGAAATTGGCAAAGGAAGCATCTTCTGCATTCTCTGTGTAGTTTTTAAGGGGCATAGGGAAACTCAGGGCTGCAAACTGACAAGCCTAATCAATTTTGATACAAAGCCAGTTGCAAAACATATCAAACTTGGAATGATTTTCAGCAATATATTGGCTTTACATTTTCAGCCCAACTCATCAAATATAAAAACACATGAGCCCGATTCAGACATTATGAGTGTAGCTGTATGAGTGTAGAGAGATATCTGTACACTCGTACATATGTTTGTGTGGATGACTGTACCTCTGTTCATTTTAAAGGTGAACCTGGATACTAGGGGTGTGCACGGAACCAGCTGGTCTGGTTCGGTTTGAGTCTGAAATGGACCTGAACCTGACTGGGCCAGTTTGGTCCGGAACCCCCTCAACTCCCCCCTGTTAGGTACAGTCTGGGGGGAGTTTGCAAATTATTATTATTATTTAAATGTAATTTGTTTACACTTACCCCCTCTGGGGAAGTTGTCCGAGGCAGTGGGGGAGGCCGCAGAGGTTCCTTTGGCTGATTTTTGGCCTTTCCCTCTCAGCACAGTGGCCATTTTGGAGGCTGCCACGCCTGCACAATGGGCCTCTGCGTGGCCTGGCATGACCCAGTGTAAAAAGTGTTTTAAAAGTTTTAAGTTTAAAAATAAATTCACAAACCCCCAGCGGGGTTCAGTCCAGGGTCAGACCAAACAGAGGGAGGCAGGGTTCAGTTTGAACCCAAACAGTCAAACCGAACCAGTTTGACGTTGAACATGTTCAACATCGAACCTGTTTGCACATCCCTACAGGATACAGGCCCTTCAACTGCATGGTACCAATAGGAAATGCACTTCTGTACCTGTGTTCAACATAACATGTGAATTACTGTGCCTCTGTACAGATCTGTACCTGTGTATACTGTGCACTCGTAGTACGAGTGTTGAGCATAACATGTGAATGGGCCTATGGTGGAAAGACCTAATTTAACAGTTGATGGCATGAGCTGGAAGTCTCTGGTTCATACCTTGGCTCAACCATTAACTTAGGCTAGTGCAGACATAGCACTTATCTCATGGTGTTTTGCCTTTTCACACAGTGAGATCTTTCACATGACATTGAGAGGGAGGGAGGGAGGGCTGCAGGGAAGGCAGGAGCTTGCATGTCTTCCCTGGCAGATGAGCAGCCACAGTCCTTCCTTCCGCCACACCATGCACCCACAGGGGCAGTGGTGAGGCAGAGGGAGATGTCGAGAGTGGGAGGACTTCTCACCTCCCACATCCCAGGGTGTCCCCAGGGCATGAACTCGGTACCACTGCTCCTCCCTCCCGGGTCACTGACGGAAATGGCAATGGGCTTGGGTGGGGGTAAGCTGTTTAACCTGGTGGAGATCTTCCCGAAAATCACCAGCTGAAGTTGAGCAAATCACAGGCCTGCTTCACCTCTGCTAAATGCCAGGTTAAAAAGTGGGGCTGGTGCGAGAGCAGCACAGGGAGCAACCTCACTCCCAGGGCAAGGCTTTGTGTATACACAAAGCCTAACCCAGGCTGGGCTGCCCTAGTATGGGTTAGACTGTGTGTGTGAATACCCTTAGTGTTTCCACGGTTATTTCTTTGCTATACAGCATATTTGGAGGATGGGGCTGCAGTTCAAGAAACACACATCAGAAGACTCCTTGGATGCATGGAACTTGTTAAATAACTCTTTGGATCCTGGCCTATGTTTTATATACTATTACAAGATGTATAAACAAGTCTATAAATGACTTTGTGAAGGATATTGGAGCTTTTAGCAAAAGTAAATCACTCTATACAGAGGTGAAAACAACACATGATTATTGTTTACCTCTGGAGCTTTATTTGGAATTTTCACTGCAGGAGCTCCTAACATTGAAGAGGCAAGCTGCTATTCAGTTTGAAAAACAACTTGTCTTTGCCCCAACACCAGAAGTTATGAGGCAATAAAAATACTGAACAGCAATATGGCAAAAAGTGCTACATCTTTATTAAAAATTAAGGTCAATGTAGTTGGAGCAGGTATAATTCTCCTCCCCCAACTGTGTGGGCTTAGCTTAGGTCAGAGGTCTGACCATAGCGTCCTTCCCCTCCCCAAATCCTCAGACCAATCACACCCTGAATCAGAGCAGTGGTTTAGACTGGTTTGAATCCCTACCCCTCTTCAACAACCCTGAAGGGGTCAAGGTTATTTTGGATGCCTCACTTGTCCACCCCACACAAAAGATATTCAGCCTTTGAGGCTGGTGGAGCCTCCAAAGCAGGGACAACTTGCAATTATAGCCCTCACTCCACAAGCCTACATGGACTGATTTTCCCCCCAACCAACCCAAGGTGTACATCTACTCCCTACCCAAATTGAACCTGCCAGTTGTGTTCTAATACTTAACTTAGAAAATGGGGCAGAATGGAGATGAAAAAACTTCCTGATCTGGTCACTCTGCCAGGAGGCCAAAAATAAAATAAAATAAAATAAAATAAAATAAAATAAAATAAAATAAAATAAAATAAAATAAAATAAAATAATCCTATTCAACCCCACAAAAGATACCTAGCAAAGCTTGATCTGCACACAGGGTGAGAGGGAGGGGACACAAAAATGAAGAATGAGACATTGGTGGGGAGGCTCTCCCTAAAGGCTCTGCAAGCATTATGCCTGCTGAACATTCCACAAGTCAGCACTGCCTCATGGGGTAGAGATCCAGTCTTGTGGTAGCAAGCATCAAGTGTCCCCTTTGCTAAGGAGGGTTGGCCTTGGGTGAGTACGGTCTGCTATAACAAGTTCCCCCTTCGGGCATGGGGGCGTAGCTTAGTGGTAGATCATCTACTTGCATGCAGAAGGTCTCAGGTTCAATCCTTGTGATCTCCAGTTAGGGCTGGGAAAGACTCTTGCCTGAAACCTTGGAGAGCCACTGCCAGTCAGCATAAACAATACTGAGCTAGATGGACCAATGGTCTGACTCGGCATAAGGCAGCTTCCTATGTCCCTATGTAAGGTTGGATGGGGCAAAGCACAAGGCTGGGGTGTTCCAACACTCTAACTCTACCCACTTTATTGCCCCCTCCCCCCACAAGGGTATTTGTTTTCATGCTGATTGTAATATAATGGAGGGTGGGAGAATCCATTGGGGATTACAGGATAAAATGATAGGGTGCAAAGATATATTTCCTACTCCTGCCTGTTTTGTAATGGGATTATATTCATGTATGTGTGTGGAAGCCCTTGTGTCTAATAAAAGGAAGTGGAGAGAAAAATTACAGAAATGAATTTAAAATAGCTTTGAGAGCTCCACTGGGCTTTGGACAAAGAAATGACAAACCTGCTCCATCTGTCCAGAATGTGGACTTCTACAGGATCAGACAGTGAACAAAGTAAGCCACATCATTAAGATAAGTAGGAGGCAGTTGCTGAGCAGCAGAGGAGGACAAAGGTAGAGTTGGACACTACAGGGTTTATAATTAAAAGGACATACGGAGTGATTTATTAAGACCAATGAGTTGATAAAAGAAGGAAGGAAGAAGTAGTAAAGAAAGTCAAAACAAGGATACAAAGTGCGGTAATTGAGCACAATGGAGATGACAATGAATCTGGACCTCTTTTTATGTGATAGTATCAAATCAAAATTGTCAGTCAATGTTATCTCATTATCAGCATTATAAAACAGTTTGTTCCCCCAAGCCAGGTAATTCATTTTTCACTTAATATGCTGGGCAAACACACATAACAGAGACACTGAAATGGGTGCAGTTAAATTCACAAGACATGTACATTTAATGATTTAAAGAGGGTTTTTTTCTTCTCTTTTGGGATTACTCTACCAGTATTAAGGAATCTGTTGTAATTTCATAATTTTAAAGGTGATTCCTGTTAATGGGTTGCCTATAAGCCATTTGAGGTATGCACTTGAACTGAATTCAGTATAACTAAATTGGCCTAAATATAAGCACTTGAGCTTAACTGATTTAGATATCTGTACAACTGGGCTCCATGTAATCGAACCCCATCCCAGGGAGGCCCATGTGAATTGCTTGTGACAGTTGGCTCTTTGAAGTAACATGTACAATGGTTTCTGCTCAGCCCAGAAGTAGGTAGATGCCCAAAGGTGGGCTGGCAAGAGAGTGGCTGTGCTGTACGTGGCACAGGTAAGCTCAATGAGGTTATCTCAATTGGTATAGAAGAGGCAGAGACACGTCTTATTTCTCCAAGACGTGCCAGAAAAAATGTGTGGCAGAAATCTTGCGAGAGCTCCAGACAGAGCTCTCGCGCATAGGCTTGGCGGGCGCCTGGGAATGAGGAGGTTATGGCACTGGGCCAAAGGAGGAGGAAGGAGCTAGTGGTTGGCCAGAGGGAGTGCTGGTGAGAGGAGGCGGGCGGCTGGCAGAGCCACACCAGTTGCGGTGAGTGGTTGGCCGGAGGGAGTGCTGTCACTCAACATGCTAAAAATCCATTTCAGGGCATGACATTTCTCCCCATGCATGAACATAAACACTCTTACACATAAAGGTCATACACACAACCATGAGAGGGGTGGGAAGGGTGGGCAGGAGAACCTACCTTCCCTCCAGAGGATTGATGATCTCCTCTTTGGCACATCATCATATGCCCACACCATCCACGCTGCTCTGAGCAGTGCAGATCACTGGAGGCCGGCCTCCAGGAATTCAATATTGCACCGCGCAAGCAGCACAGTGCATTAGGGGATTCCCCAATGAGTCAGGTGCTCTAGATACCTGACTTTGTGTGCATTCAGGTTGCATGTAGACGCCTGACTCTGAGGTCATTCACACAATCGAAAACTGTGTTCTACCTAGGTTTGAAAACTGTGTGTACTCCCAATTTTTGATTGTGTGGAAGCAAGGTTAGAGGAAAACCTGGGTAGAAGTGATTGTGTGGAAGCAAGGTAGGAGAAAAAGCTACCCAGGTTTTCCTCTAACCTTGCTTCCACACAATCACTTCTACCCAGGTTTTCCTCTAACCTTGCTTCCACACAATCAAAAATTGGGAGTACACACAGTTCCCAAACCCAGGTAGAACACAGTTTTCGATTGTGTGAATGACCTCTCTGTGTGCCTGAATGGAGCCCAACACACATGATCCCAAACCTGGGGTTGTGGGTATGCTAGCACCCTCTAACCCCAGTTAAAGGCTGGGGTAAAAAGTCAGGCTAGTGGGAGTGGAAGCACTGGGATCGGGAGTGATTCCAGTGCTCCACACGAGCAGCCCAACCCAGGCTGGCCTGCCCTAGCCTGGGTTGGGATTCTTGTGTAAATAGCCTCATAATATTCTATTACAACTTTTTAAGGCTGGGTTTACACATTCACAAGGATCCTGTTTAAAATGTTAATCAGGATTAATGAGCCCTGAAGAGCTGATTGTGAGAACTGGTCAAATTGCTCTGGTTATCCAGTATTTAACCAGGATAAATAACCAGGATCCTATTCAGGATTTTGACCTATGTTTGACTTCAGAAGGTGTCTGCATTTGGGTGGGCAAACCTGCCCCACCCCAGATGTTGTTGAACTACAACTCCCTGCATCTTCAGTCACAATTATTGTGGCTGAGGATACTGGGAGTGTAGTTCAGCAACATCTGGATGGCCAGGTTTACCCACCTCCTCTGAATAGTCATATAATTATGAATAGTCAACATCACAACAGCCACTAACTAAAATAGATTACAATAAATAAACTGGGCACTGAAATAACCTTCAAAAGCCATTATCTGAATAGTGCTTAGGAACAAGGTCCTACTGGTGAAATCTTCACAAACAGCAATAGCTAAGACCCAAATTCCATGTTACACAGCCCGGGGAGTGGTGTCAAAATAGCATCCATGCAGTGATTCCTTCCTTTCTTGTAATAATATCTAGAAGTATTCACTATGTGGAACAGCATTGTTTTGTGTGCTTGCATACCTTGACTCCCTGTCATTGGCTGTTGCTGATGTTGGTGAAATACAATGTGACAATACTTCATCATGTGGATGCCACTGCAAGGAGGAAAAGGCTGGCCATAGTCAATCTGTTTTCTGCAGCATCCCAATAACCTGTAATGCTTAAGTAAACCCTAGCACTAAAGCAAAAGTGAAATCTTTGTTGTCCTGAAGAACAGTGAGAGATTTATCTTCGAAATTAAAATCTCCATCCATTTGTTCCAGAATTAATATTGGTCTCCTTCTTTCCTTCCTTCCACTAAAAACAAAAGTACAAAATTTGATAGAGTCTGTAGAAATGTTGGAAAGTATTTTAGGAGTTATGAAAGCACATCTATTATATTAATTCTCCTGGGTGTGCCTTGGAATGTGCGTCCCAAAGCCCAGCTGATTGGCTGGGCGGCGGATGTGCCTGATTGGCTGAGGCGCACCCAGGAGGATTGGTTGCCGTGGTGGCGGCCCGGCCATGGAGGCCAGAGGTGGCAGGCCCGGCCCGGCTGTGGAGGCAAGGCCCAGGAGGGGGGAAAGAAAGTGGGGGTGGGGGCAGAAGTGGCAGTGGGGAGAAGAGGTGGCTGGGCCCGGAAGCAGAGACTGGGGCAGAAGGGGGGGGAGAGGTAACCGCCGGCCCCAAAGAGTGCACAGATGCTCTGTGCGGGGTCGGCTAGTGTAATACTATTTTAAGAAATTAACTTTCTGTTTTAGCAATCATACATTCATAATATAATAAATGGTAGGGCTTTCTATTTTCAGTAGAATAAAATCAGTGTCTTAAAAAACTATTATGCTTATCATTGTTAAAAATGTGCTAAACATCACATGCAGGCATGAGTTTTAAAGTTGTAGCTCTTTTCAAGACCTAAAGGGAAGTTATAAAGAGATTATGTTTCTGCACAGACCCAAACCTAAGGATAAGACGCCAAGACATCAAATAGAAGGGAGTCTAAAGTAAAATATCTGAAAGTATTTCTATGGCCATAATACATCATCTACTGCAGTGTATGCTGCACAGGGATTTTTAAAAACTCAATTCTGAAATCTCTTTGACTGGGTAGCATAGTAGGGCTAAGCGATTATTTAGATACACACCGGCCCTGGTCGAGGGAAATGGGAATTAATCTCTACGCTGCTGTATATAATTTTGTGCTGCCACTTTCATGTACATTAAATGCATTTCATGCATACTATGCCTTAAAAAAACCCAACTTTTGATTGTTCCTGGAAGCACACTGGAAAGAACAAGAAATGATTACCAGGTTGCACTACAGTTACAGTAATGGAGTAATGGAAGATTTCCTACAAGCTCATTTAATGTCCTGCCTTCGATATATGATTTCTTGTTTTCTTAACTTGCTTGCAATGTACATGAAAGAATATCCATCACAAAACTATTGCATTATATATAAATCTTTATTCAATCAATTGCCATTTCTCTTTGATTTCTATCCTTCTTTTATACCAGCTTGGAAAGTATCTCATCCTATAATACTTCTCTGATTTTACTGTTTTTATTATATCAATATAAGTCATATGGAACAACATTTTACTTGTAAAAAAGAACACATAGAGTTGGTGGAACAAAAGAAAAGTGGGCTGCATCCATACTAGCGCTTACTCACCTATGCAAATACAAGGAACTTCCTCACTACTCCCCGCTTTTTCAAGCACCAGAGTGCCTGAAAAGCTACTTCTGAGGGTCATGTGATGTTAGGAACATAGGAACATAGGAAACTGCCATATACTGAGTCAGACCATTGTTCTATCTAGCTCAGTATTGTCTTCACAGACTGGCAGCGGCTTCTCCAAAGTTGCAGGCAGGAATCTCTCTCAGCCCTATCTTGGAGAAGCCAGGGAGGGAACTTGAAACCTTCTGCTCTTCCCAGAGTGGTGTCATCCCCTGAGGGGAATATCTTGCAGTGCTCACACAGCAAGTCTCCCATTCAGATGTAACCAGGGCAGATCTTGCTTAGCTATGGGGACAAGTCATGCTTGCTACCACAAGACCAGCTCTCCTCCATGTTATGTTGGGACTTCAGGGAGTGTGAGGAAATTGCTCCAAACTGGATGGAGGCATCATGCATGTATAAGAGCTTTGGTCATAGAGGATGCCTCCATCAGATTTAAATGGATTCTTCCTCTTCCTAGGGCTCCACACCTCATCTCCTTATCCTCAGAAATAGATTTTGGGAAAACTGGGAGAGCTGCAGTTGGGAAGAGTCGCTGGGTATGATTCTGTACACATCAGTGCTAGTTTCAATGCAGTCCTTTATTTCTTAATTCCTGTGTCCAAAAGCCACATAGTTTTAGTCTAGGCCCTTTTAGCTCTCTCAGTGGCTTTTGACACTATCGATCATGCTATCCTTCTCGACCGCCTGTGTGGGTTGGGTATCAGGGGCACTGTCCAACAGTGGTTCCGTTCTTACCTTAGCGGGCGTGTCCAGTTAGTATGCATTGAGGACAGGTGCTCTGACCCATGGCCACTCCTTTATGGAGCTCCCCAGGGTTCAGTTTTTGCCCCTGTCCTTTTTAACATCTATATGAAGCTGCTGGGTCAGGTCATCTCCCATATACTGATGATACTCAACTATATATTGCCATTCCAGACCATTTTGGGGATGCTGTTTCTGTGCTTACTCGATGCCTGGAAGCTATTAAGGTTTGGATGAATCAAAACAAGCTCAGACTGAATCTCACTAAGACCGAATTACTTTTATTCAGCCCTTGTAATGGCCAACAGCTGGATGTGAACCTTGCTTTAGATGGGGTGGCGCTGCCCTCAAAAGACCTTGTTTGTGATTTGGGGGTCCTTTTGGACTCACACCTCCTGCTTGAGCAGCAGGTGGAAGCTGCGGCCAGAAGTGCTTTTGCCCAGCTTCATCTGGTTTGCCAATTATGCCCTTACCTTGATCGGCAAGCATTAATGACAGTGACCCATGCCCTTATTATCTCCCATTTAGATTATTGTAACGCTCTCTATCTAGGGTTACCTTTGAGGACGATCAGGAAGCTGCAGCGGGTCCAGAATGCAGCGGCTCGCCTAGTAATGGGTGCCAGAAAATATGACAGGGTAACACCTCTCCTACAGTCATTGCACTGGTTGCCTCTTTGCTTCCGAGCTCAATTTAAGGTCCTGGTTCTGACCTTCAAAGTCTTGCGTGGCCTGGCACCTGTCTACCTACAGACCCGCCTCTCCCATCTAGTTACATCCCATCTGGTTAGATCATCTCAGATGGCCCTTCTGTCGGTCCCTGATTTCTGAGATGTTTGGGGCTCTAAGACCCAGGAAAGGGCCATTTCGGTTGCTGCCCCTCTCCTCTGGAACTGTCTCCCCATTCAGATCCGGCTAGCCCCTTCCTTACCAATCTTCAAATCACTACTGAAGCCTTTTCTTTTTCACCAGGCTTTTGCCCTGTAGTTTATTTTTCTGCTCTTTGGTAGTTACTTTAGTTTTTAATTTAGAATGTAATTTTTAATGTTGCCTGTTTGCATGTTATTGTGCACTGCCCAGAGTCTTTGGAGTGGGCAGTATATTAAATGTCTCTAATAAATAAATAAATAGAGGTGGGGCTGACAAACAATAAGCAGCTAGTGGTGTGCACGGAACCAGCGCCTGCCAGTTTGAAGGTGGGGTGGATCTCTTTAAGGATGGGGGAGGGTGCTCTTACCCCTCCTGCCGCATTTCCCTCATCAGTGTTGCCTTTTAAAATGGTCCGGCGAGGCAGCAGCATACTTCCTTGCCACCCCGCTTCCTCCTAGGACCGGAAGTGACCACAAGTTGCCTTGTGGTATGCAAAGACAACTCTTTTCCTCTTTCCTCTTCTACAATGTCATATTACAAACTGCTCTTGAAATGTCCCTCCATACCCAAAGCAGTTTAGCATACAGCTTGTGGGCTACTGTTTTGAGAACAGCAAGTTTAAAGCTCCCTTGAGCTCATAAAATTTGACCAAGGGCTCTTTGGATCCAAAGGGGCTAACGAACACACACCGATACATAATGTAGTATTTGATTCCATACCCTTGTCAAGCCATCTGAAGTTCTGTACCAGCCCCACTGAAATAAATGGGAAGGGCATTAGAGAGCACACGTGGATCGTGTGTGCCCATTGTATTCCTTGTGGTACTTTCTCTCTCCCTCATCCCTCTCTCTATTTCTCCTTAAGGTGGATCAAGATTAACTATATAGCCTAGGCCAGAGTTTATGAATTTGAAATATATTGATGGCTGACAAAATGTAATCACTGTCTCAAATCTGCTATTAGTCATCCACACAACTGTGGCTGTGCCACTCATTGTGAAAGTACATCCCTAGCCCATTATAATATACTCTGGATTCTCTCATTGGCTGTTTTCCAGATGAAGGCTATTCTGATAATGGGGCAATCTATGTGACAACATTTCTTTCAATATTGTTTTATCATTTTAAAATTGGATTAATATTTTTCTATTTGCTATCAGTGAGAAAATCATTATTTTGCTTATAATAGAGGAAGAAGGGAATATGCATGATTAACAGGAAAGCTGATAAATATTATGGGACAAACCACAGCATAGAGCATGAAGCACACACATGACATTCTTTGACTCAGAGCAATTACATCACCATTTACTTTAATAGTTTGCCAGTTCTGTCACAACCTGATTGAAGCCAGATCCTTTACAATCTGATTCTAGTTAGTTATTGGCCTGATTTTTAAATAGTATGAAATGTGTAATGTCACGCTCCTCCAATGTTACTGTTAATATTTTTCATGTTAAAAACACAGGAGGTCATTCACACAGTCAAAAACTATGTTCTACCTGGGTCTGGGAGCTGTGTGTGCTCCCAGTTTTCAGTTTTGTGGAAGCAAGGTAGGAGGAAAAGCTGCTTCCACACAACTGAAAATTGGGAGCACATACACCTCCCAAACCCTGGTAGAACACAGTTTCTGATTGTGTGAATGACCTCGATATCTTTGTGTGGTGTTTTGCTTCTTCCCACTTGACTTCTTCCAATTATGGAGAAATGGTCAATACAGAGGGTATGGGGGAAAATCTTGATGCATTTTACAAGAACCAGATTTTCAGATATGCGGTTTATTTAACCTTGTAGGCATTGTGCGAACCCAAGTATTAACTGATTGGGATCTCACGCACTGTATTAGGTTGCAAACTACAACAACAACAACAACAACAACAATTTTTATTACGGCCATTGGCCAGCAGAAATAGGAGTAACAAATATACTCAATACAACGATCAATAAAACAATGCTACAACACAATATAACAGAATACAATCACTCATAATAAATTACTTAAAAACAATAGACAGCTCTCGCAGTTAAGCACTTAATAGGGACCTTAACCTAATGGCAATATAGAAAAATTTAGCCACAATTGTTGTAATCCCGGGGCTTGAATCCACAAGGCAGTAATATGTATAAAAGAGATCACACCTTCCGGGAAATTTGAGTAACAGAGGGGAAATAAGTTCTCTAGCATCCCGATATAAAGAGCAATATAGCAATACATGGGTGGCAGTTTCCAGGTTGCAAACTAGTTTATGTCATTAAGGAAAATAATGCAGTATAAGCAGATATTTCAGTTGATGTTGGGCCAATGCATGCAGTCTAGCCGGAATAGCCCAGCAAAGAACTGAAGATTTGGAGGCCCAAGTTCTAGGGTTAGCCAACACTTCTAATCTATTTGCACTGTAGTGGTCACAAAAGCAGAAGATAAAATCCAGCAGAACTATAAAATGACCAAAAAACCCAAGCTATTCAATATGCTAGAAGGCTTGGACAAATAAAAATTGTGGGGGGAAATAACTTGGTGCTGAAAAAACATCAAGGTTGGTGCCAAGTAACCTCTTTTGAGGAAGGAATTTCATATTTAGGATGACATGGCCAAAAATATTCTCTCTGCAATTACCAGACAGTACATAGGGAGAAAATATCACTTGAGATAAGTCATTCATGATATGGATATGCCTTACTGGATGATGATGATGATGATGATTTTGTACATATTGTACTTCCATTAGTACGTTCAAAGAGGTGTACAATAATAAAAAGCATAAACAGAAGTACTATAAAACATAAGAAATAAACATGATCAAATAAGAAGGCAGGTCCAGAAAAGAATTCTATTTTTAGGGGGAAAGTCCACAGCTCAGTGGTAGAACACCTGCTTTGAACACAGAAGGTCCCACTTTGAATTCCTGGCATCTTCTGGTAGGGCACAGAAAAATCTCTTTCTATAACCCCGGAGAGCTGTTTCCAGCCAATGTAGACAACACTAAGATGGACCAATGATCTGATTCAGTATAAGGTAGTATATGATCAAGGCAGATCTAGGAATAACAAATTCCTAATAGTGTTTAAAAAACAACAACAACAACAACAACCCTCAGTGACCTGCATCCATCCTCACAGAGTGACTGGAGCCTAGCTGCTTGGAAGCTTTGCTTTACAGAAGGGGAGGGGGCAAGTCTTTCCCATTCCTCCAAGAGCCCTTTTTGCTGCCAGGAATATGTCCTTGAGGGTTATTGACATCCAAGATTGTAATCCCAGAAGAATGCATAGTACATAGCAGCCTTCTCCACATGCCTTAATATTTCAATAAGATTTATGAATTTTCCTTTGTATATTCTCCTATCTTCATAGCTTGTATAATAATTGTATATAGTAGTTATTTTGCAAATTGATATCTGCATGTAAAAAAAAAAGCCCTCAATAAAAAGATAGGTAAGGGACAAAAGGGAGGGGGGTGAAGAAGAGTGGAAACCTAGTGTGACTGAGGAAATATGAGTGAACTGGAATGTCTAGTCATATATATATATACATATATATATATATAGAGAGAGAGAGAGAGAGAGAGAGAGAGAGAGAGCGACCCACTGGCCTATTCTGGTGGGAAATGTGTTGGCTGATTATCTACTAGAAGGAAAGGCATGCGATAAACAATAAAAGGGGGAGGACGAGCACCCAGGTATGCCCATGAGGTAATGTCAGCCTGAAGGTTTATGTGTTATATTCTGGAGCAACGAAAAGGCCTGGGTGTGGGAGAGTGTGATAAAACTCTAAGCGATTCAGCAGAGTGCTGAACAGCAGTAAAAAAGCAAACCAAATTACAGGAAACCTACAGTGGTGACAAGCATTAATAGTGCCATTATCTCAAGATAATGCTGCACTGATAAAATATTTTACCATGGCCAGGGTCATTATTTCCTGGGGAGAGATGGGCTTCGATATGTGACAGTCTATCAAAAAATCTCAAGGGAAGCTACACGAGATCTCTTGATGTAAGAAATGCATGAGCTCTGCCACTATAACTGAAGGGAATATAATTTAGAGGGCATTATTCCACTGCAGTACAAAGAGGCAAGGCCGGTTGCACACTTCAGGATTGCAGTAGTCTCGGTCATTTCTTTTTTATCTGAGTATATATTATGAGAAAATGAAGCAGACACTAACTGCACAGCTACTCTCAGACCAGCTAGGCTGACACCTTCACTATCACACTGGCTAGGTAACTATTGTCCTGTGTGAGAAAGCCAGGAGAGGGAATCTCGTTAAAAAAAAAAAAAACTATCTGGCACAGCTGAGGATTTTCCATTGTGCTGCCCTGCCTTCACCTCATTCAGAGGAATGGATCATTCTGCATGTGTGGTAGGAACTTTTGTTGAATTCAATAGTTTAATATTCTATTTCCCTCCCTTATCTCCTCCTGACCCTGGATCTCTTCATGTAGATTATATTAAAGGTAAAGTGTGCCATCAAGTCGATTCCAACTCCTGGCACCCACAGAGCCCTGTGGTTGTCTTTTGGTAGACTACAGGAGGGGTTTACCATTGCCTCTTCCTGCACAGTGTGAGATGATGCCTTTCAGCATATTCCTATATCACTGCTGCCCGATATAGTACCAGCGGGGATTTGAACCTAGTCCATTATGCCACAGACCACTCTCTCATGAGAATGGGAGATTAAGGGAAGTGAGGAAGGATGCTCTCTGCAGGAAAGCTGCGGGTACGGGTGCTTGGGTGAGTGCTGTCCCAGTTTCAGTGAATGCCACCAAGCTGCTGCCAAACCCTGCACCTTGCCAGCCATGTGTGCCCTGAAGGGCAAGGCCAATTTCCCAGTCCATCTGGAAACCAGGGCTCTCCTCTTCCTGGGATCCCCACACTGGGATATCTACATATCCATGCTGGATGCAGCCTGGGAACTTTGAATGGATTTAAAGATCTGTGCCTGACCCCTGTGTCTACACCATCCACGCAAATGGGTATGCCCTGGCAAAGGGTCCCCTCATGGCAGGGATAGCTAGCATGAGCGGGGCATCCGCTCTGTGGCCAGGGGGGAGTGCTCCTGTCTGGGTTTGAGGGGCTGCCACAAGCAGCGATTTTTGTGCTGCAAAATCCTATCTTTCTTACAGAAAGGTAGGGGGAGGGGGAGGACATGTGTGGTCCCTAGGCTTAGGGACTGCACATGAGCAGGACCATAAAACTGGATTAGCAATGATAATCCTTTATGATGCTTTCCTTTATGATGTGGATGGTTAAAGACTCATGGTGAACAGTACCCACTCAAAAGAGTGCCAGGCCATGGGGACACCCCCACAAAACTTATGAGAAGAACCATAAGAGGGGAGGAGAAAGAATTGCTGAGCACAAATGCTAATATTATGTTATGACAAAACATCCCCTTCTCCCACGGACTATTATGCTATGACAAAACATCCCCTTCTCCCACGGACAGCCCTCTCACAAGAGTGTCAGGTAGGGGTGTGCACAAGACCAGAGAGCATGGTTTGGTTTAAGTTGAACTGGGCTCAACCTGAACTGGGCCTGGTCCAGTTTTACACACATTGAGCCACGCCTGGCTTGGGGTGGAATATTTTTTTAACTGACTGCCTTTGGCGGCCTCATAAGGTACTGCCATAGTCATGGGGGGGTCCTCTGGTGGTAATCCCTCCCTCTGCCAGCCTCCCAAGGTCTTAAAAGGGAGCTTTTGGCCCTTTCTGTGCTGCTGGTGGCCATTTTGGAGGCTGCTGCACATGTGCACTGGCCATTTGTGTGGCTGGGTGGCATGGCAGCACACCCCCCCCCCGAGGCCACTGGAGGTGGTAAGTTTAAAAAAATGTTTTTGCCACCTAGAGTTTGGTCCAAATTGGTTCCCATTTGCACCTCAAACATTCACGTGTCCACCATCTTGAGTGAGGGTGGGTGACGTCATTACAAACTATGCCTTTGAGCAGTGCCTTTGTGTCCCTACACCTATCTCAAATTTGGTTCATATCAGTTAAGCGGTTCAAAAGTTAGCTCAATGGCACCTGAAAGGTTCACATATCTGCCATCTTGGATCAGGAGGGATGACATCATCACAAACCATGCCATTGAGGTGTCCTTGTGTTTCACTTACCACAACTGTACCAAATTTGGTTCAAATCGGTTAGGCAGTCCACAAATTAGCCCTCTTGCGCCTAAAACATTCATGCACCCGCCACCTTGGATCAGGTGATGGATGACATCATTGCAAACTACACCACTGAGGTCTCTCTATGTGCCCCCACAACTGTGTCCAATTTGGTTCATATCGGTCCAGGAATTGTGAAGTTGATCGGGGGACGGGGGGGAACACACTGATACATGGACAGACACATATATAGAATGCCAGTTGATCTCATAAGCCTACTGGAAAGTAGGCTAATAAATAAATAAAGATGGATTCCTGTCCACAAAGGGCTCACAATCTAAAAGACAAACATCAGCAATAGCCACTGGAGGGATGCTGTACTGGGGCTGGATCGGGCCAGTTGCTCTCCCCCTGCTCAATAAATTAAAACCAGTGTTAAAAGGTGCCTCTTTGCTTAGTTAGCAGGGGAATACAATCTACATTAACTGCTTTTCTTTCGTATTTTTATTTATTTATTTGACATATTTTTATACCACCCAAAACTTATGTCTCTGGGTGGTTTACAATAAAACAAAGTAAATGACAATTTTAAAAAGTTTAAACATTACAACAACTTAAATTTAAAACAATATTAAAACTATTAAAACATTATTTAATTAAAAGCCTGGGTGAACAAATGCATCTTTTAAAACTTTTTAAAAGTTTTTGGGGAGGCAGTTATTTCAGCAGGGAGCACATTCCAAAGCTTTGGGGCAGCAGTGTAGAATGCTGTTCTGAAGTTATACTGCCTGTTTTATTCTGTTTAAATTGTTCTGCACCATCTTGAGATTATTATAATGGAAGGTGGCGAATGAATGAATGAATGAATGAAATCTGGTCCAGCGTTCTTTCCCACCAGTGTCCAGTCAGATGCTTCTAGAGAGCTCTCAAGCAAAGCATGCTCACCCACATTGACTGCCCCAGAAACTGGTTTGCAGAAACACAGTGGCTGACATCCTGCCTAAGGCTGAATACGTGGAGTTCCAAAAAGCATGTGTGAAGTGGTTGCTTGCCTGTTTTTGAAGTATATACTCTTGAGTAGGCAGATTTTTGCTGATCTCTCCTTCTCCCAGAAGCACTCTGTGAGACATTGTGGAATTCTCTGCAGCAAGATGTGGTGACAGCCAACAACCTGGATGGCTTTAAGAGGGGTTTGGATAACTTCCTGGAGGAGAGGTCTATCAACAGCTACTAGTCGGAGGGCTATAGGCCACCTCCAGTCTCAAAGGCAGGATGCTTCTGAGTACCTGCAGGGTACTCTGCCTGTGTACCAGTTGCAGGGGAGTAACAGCAGGAGAGAGGCCATGCCCTCAACTCCCGCCTGTGGCTTCCAGTGGCATCTGGTGGGCCACTGTGTGAAACAGGATGCTGGACTAGATGGGCCTTGGGCCTGATCCAGCAGGGCTGTTCTTGTGTTCTTATGACACACAAATATGCCCCTGATCCTCTGGGGACATCATTTATCTTATCTAGAAATGCTGACTTACATCCAAATTAATAGTTGCGCATGCGGAATGCTTCCACACATTCATGGTGGGTAGGGGCAATTTCCAGCAATTTCTCTTTCCTTCTGGATTAATAGTAATAGTAATAACAGTAATGTAATTTTTTTCACTTTTTAATTATGATATGTAATGTATAGGTGTCTTAGAAAAGGTTATATATGAATGGAAGCACTGCTTTCTTTAGCAAAAGATTTCAGGGCAGATGCTTTTATGTCTCATTTCACATATTCCAAAGTAGAGCCTGAGAATATCCAGGGTAGATCCTTGGCAAATGATGCCACATCACGGATCAGAAAGAAACAAATTAAGGTGCGTGAGATAAAACAAATCAAGAGGAAGAACTCTTGGCAGGTAGGTGACACAATGAAGCCTGAACATTTGTCCGTCATGCTGAATGCAGATACAAATGGGAAAAAAGCTCTGCTTCATGTCAACACAACATCATTATATTGCTTCTTTGATCTGTTTCTGATCAGTTGTCATAAGTTAGTTATATTGCACATCAGTTATATTTTTCATTGTGATGTTACTTTCAAATGTTAAAAATAGATTTTCAGCTTCTACTGCTCCTTTAAGAACCTACTTTAAGGTTCTCTGTATAAAAATCTGAGGTTGTTTTATTCTTCACCTTCTTTCCCCATAAAACATCCTTCCTCCCTTCTTCCTCTTCCTCCTCCTCCTTATAGCAAATTTACTTTTCTCCATTCCGTCACAAAGCCGTCAAAGAGGCAAATCTCCAAAATGTAGCTTTTGTGTGAGATTTTTCACACAGCTCTACATCTAATTATCTGTTTATACCATCGGCTGAGATTCTCAAGGTATTGCTTATTGGAGCTGACCTGCTAGGCATCCCAGGCCTTAAGGATGAATGAATGAATAAATAACTTTGCTGAATATGTGATAATATAATTAGTATTCTTGCCAACTGAACTGAAAATGCAATGTTGTTCCTCCAGGGACAATTGTACTCCCCCTTTTATATGTTTTTTTCTTTTAAATTCATAGGATATATATGAGCTAAGCAAAAAGGTCAGTTTAAATTAATATGCCATTATAGTGTAAATTAGTGGCTACATTTAATTTGGGTAGGGAAAGGTACAATTTGCATTTTGTGTATGTTGAGGACAGAGTTGATTAAAAAAACAACAACCCTTGTTTTTAAATCTAACTTAGTAATTGAGTGTATAAATGGTTCTCCTCTCCCCCCCATCTCTCTCTCTCTCTCTCTCTCTCTCTCTCTCTCAATTAGGTTTAGAAATATATATCAAAATAAGGAAAAGTTACATCTGAAAATAGTATTAAAACCAAGGCATAAGATGCTGTTTTGTATACTGAATCCTCTATTGATGTACTCTAAAGCAAAACAACTTTAAACCTCCAGAAAGTGCATGAATCAGAGATCCACGCTTATTAGGAGAAAGAGGGAGACAAAAGCTTACCCAGAAGCCAAAAACCATTTGTAGATGTTCACCATTATCTGCATATAAAGCAAATGGCTCTCTCCCATAGCTTTGTTGACAGCATACAAGATGAGTTGCTGTTAAGAATGAAGAGGGGAAATAAAAGAGCAAAGACACAGCAGGCTCCTGCATGGGAGTACAGACAGAAGAGGAAGCGTCATCTCAGACTAACAGTCCCAGAGTACACCTGACTACTGTGGAGACTGTTACTGTTGATTTAGATTACTGTTATCCAGTAGCTGTGATAGATGCAGGGGCAGAGCCCAGTTCCAAACAAACAGGAACTACATCGAGAAAGCATTGCTTCATGCAGCCAATATGCTTTAATGGAAGCAGCAGAAAGAGAAGTTCACCCTCCTGGGGCAAAAGTGGCCTCACAAGGGTGGCAATGGAAGCAATCCATATTGCTCTTCCTCATTTGAAGATCAAACTGTTAGGAAGCTGGTCTTGTGGTAGCAAGCATGACTTGTCCCCATAGCTAAGCAGGGTCCATCCTGGTTGCATTTGAATGGGAGACCACATGTGAGCATTGTAAGATATTCCCCTGAGGGGATGGAACTGCTCTGGGAAGAGCAGAAGCTTTCACGTTTCCTCCCTGGCTTCTCCAAGATAGGGCTGAGAGAGATTCCTGCCTGCAACCTTGGAGAAGCCACTGCCAGTCTGTGTAGACAATACAGAGATAGATAGACCAGTGGTCTGACTCAGTACATGGCAACTTCCTATGTTCATATGTCCCTTTAATTCCCCTTATTAAAAACAATAAACATAATCCCAGGAACATTGTGCATGTATGGGAACACTCTGACAGCCCTCTGGATTATATGCAAGCCTTGCTCTCTGGCTCTGGGACCAGTGTATTGGATCAGGATACCCAGCGTTCATGCTCTTTTACCAACTTCTTTCTCAACCTGAGACCAGAACAATAATTAAAACTTAATTGGCTTCTCATACAGGAACAGAATAATAGAGCTGGAGAGGGCCTCATAGGCCACTTGGTCCAACCACCTGCTTGAGGCAAGAAATCCATAGTTAGAGAATCTCCAGAAGATGACTGTCCAGCCTGTACTTGAAGATCTCCATCAAGGAAGTCCCGTAGGGAATTGATTCCTTTGTCAAACTGTTCTTACCATTAAGCCATTTCTCCTAATATTCAACTGAAATCCACACTCCTGTAATTTAATCCCATTTAGATCCAGTCCTGCCCTCTGGATCAGCAGAGAACAAGTCTTTGTTCTTTTCTGCATAACATCCCTTCAGGTATTTGAAGAGTGCTAAAATGTCCTCCCTCAATCTCCTCTTTTCCAGGCTAAACATTTTTCTTTTCTTTTTTTCTTTTCTTTTCTTCAAGCTTTTCTTTAGTCTTTCCTGACAGGGTTTATTTTTGGGACTCCAGACTATTTCTGCTGCCCTCCCCTGAACCTGTTTCAATTTGTCTACATCCTTCTTGGAGTGCAACATCCTCAACTGAACACAGTACTCCAGATCAGTATGTAATAGTGGAATGATTACTTCTCATGACTTCAAAACTATGGTTCTATTACAGACTAAAAGTGCATTCACCCTTTTTGCAGATATATCTCACTGCTGACTCACATTCAACTTTTGATAGATGGAAATCCTGAGATCCTTTTCACAAGTGCTACTGCCAAGGCAGATATCTCTCATCCTATGCCTGTGCATTTTGTTTTTGTCTTTCTTTCCCCCTGAGTGCAGAGGTTTGCATTTCTCACCATTGAATTTCATTTGTTAGTTTCTGTCCAGTTTTCCATTCTGTCAACATCATTTTGAATTTTATTCCTGAGGTTTTTTGAGGTTTCCCAGTTTTGTGTCACCTGCAAATTCGAAGAAGTTTCGCTCTACCTCTTCATCTAAGTCATTGAAAACAATATTTAAAAGTACTGGACCAAGGACAGAGTCAGATTGTACAGAGACAACTGTACCTCTTTGCCTTGCAGTGAATCTGTGTGCTCTGCTCTGTACTGCAGACAGAACTGGGTAACTGCTAGATTATGGGGCTATTCTGACGATCAACAAAAATCAGGCTAGCCTCTACTAGCCCAATTTTTGCTGATCGTAAGAACCACCGGGCTTGCAACCGAGCCCGGTGGTTCTGGAGCGGCTAACCCGCTCTGGAGCCCCTGGTAAAAAGCAGGTTTGAGGAGCGAGCACTCCGCAAACCTGCTTTTTACAGTCGTGAGTAGCCATGGCGTGCCTTTGCGCCATGCCTACTCACAAGAAGACCCCTGGCCGGGAGGCAAAAAACTGCCTCCTGGCTCCGGGAGTCTCCCCAGTATGCTGTGAGAGCTCGCACAGGGCATACTGGGGCTGCGAGAGCCACACAGCCCCCGAGCTCCCCAGCCCCCGCCGGCTCCATCACGGAGCTGGCAACCATGTGGGCAGCCGATCCGGCTGCCCAGGGCTCCCTGCCCACTCATCTGCGGGGTGAGCGGGCTTAGCCCGCTCTCCCCGCAGTTTCTAAAAAAGCGGGTCTCACGCATTGTGAGACCCGCCTCTATGAGGTCATTCACACAATCGAAAACTGTATTCTACCCAGGTTTGGGAACTGTGTGTACTCCCAATTTTTGATTGTGTGGAAGCAAGGTTAGAGGAAAACCTGGGTAGAAGTGATTGTGTGGAAGCAAGGTAGGAGAAAAAGCTACCCAGGTTTTACTCCTACCTTGCTTCCACACAATCACTTCTACCCAGGTTTTCCTCTAACCTTGCTTCCACACAATCAAAAATTGGGAGTACACACAGTTCCCAAACCTGGGTAGAACACACTTTTCGACTGTGTGAATGACCTCTATATATTTTCAAATAAAATGGGTGGAAATCCATTGCTGGTGGCCTTTGGTTCAATGTGATGAAATCTATCTTGCACCTAGGCTACGTAAAATCTCCTGTATCTCAAGACTAATTACAAACCTTTGGTTTCATGCGCGCTTCATCTATTCCCCTCCCTTCCCCCACCCATTTGTTTTGCTCAACATCTACGTAGCCTGAAAAAGAGTCATGGAGAACTTGAAAGCTCACTGACGACTTACTGATATTTTAGTTGGTTCTAATAAATATTACCCTACTGACACTCTCCATAAATGGCTGCCTTGTATAACCATCAGAGGAAACAACCCTGACCCTTGACTTTCATTGCTAAGGTGTCCAAGTCCCCATTACTCTTCTCTTCTAGAAGAGAAGGTATCACCTCATTTTGAGGTGGCCCTTCAGATGTTGTTGCTGTGGCCATGCATGGGTGTTCATAGGAAGACTGGTGTTCTTCCTGGTACTTCTTTCAATTGGCTCCAGCCCTTTCCTACTGGAGTGCCATCTGCGAAGGAGTCTCACTGGCTGGCTCCCTCCATAGCAGACTCAGCCAGCGTCTTCCAATTCTTCCCCTGAGTGGTTTCAGCACTCCTTACCTCCCCCTTTCTCCATTTGGGGGAGGCTTTTTACAAATAGGAATATGATTGAATATGTATATACTGCTTTTCAAAAAAAGTTCCCAAAGTGACATTGACATATATAAACAAACAAAATACATTAAATTAAAGGTTTTTTAAAAACCCAAAAAAACACTTTTTAAAGTTTTTCCAAGCTGAATCAGAGTGACCTCTGATCAGCTTTGGTGGCACTGTGTCACTTCTCGCCCAGCTGTGTAATCTGCTCTGGCCAGCTACTACTATTACTACCACAAATATTTATATGCCACTTTTCAACAAAAGTGCCCAAAGCAGTTTACACCGAAAAACAAAAACAAAGTTGGTTCCTTGCCCCAAAAGGATTAAAAAATCTAAAAGGAAATATAAAAGTAGACACTAGCAACAACCACTGGAGGGATGTTGTGCTGGGATTGGATAGAGGGGGACAGTAGCCACCCTGTTGATAAAAAATCACCACTTTAAAAGGTGCCTCTTTGATCAGGCAACAGCTATGTTATCAGGGTGAAGTGCAGATCCACTCAAGGGGCAAAAACCGCATGGGTCCTGACAATCAAGTTGAACTTGGATGCATTTTGTTACATCAGTAGTTCTGTTGAACAGAAGTCTGGCTTTCTTTTTCACATTCCAGTATAGCAAAGTTTTTAAAGGACTTGTGAACATTACCACAGTCATATTGCAATATTTATAAGAAACTGCACCTGTGGACTCCTCTCGGGTTTATTTATATGCTGTATCACAGGTTATTAACAGAAAATAACCCACTGAGATACAACTTTCTTGTTTACAGTGAGATGCTGGTGGTGACAGCAGGTATATAAAACATAAAATCAACAGGGAACACAGAACTAATAAAAAGACAAGGGTCTATAAAGCATTGAAAAACCCAAAGCCAACTGCGCAGGCAAAAATAAGATAAAATAAAATTCTATCATAAAATAATCAAAACCTACAGAGTTTTTACAGAAAAAAGGAAGCTGAATTCCCCACTGAGCTTGAAAATTTATGGGTGATGGACTTTTAGGTAAGAAAACTGGGCCAATCCTCCAGAAATCAGGATTTGATTAGTAAGCGATGTCCAAATAAGAAATTGATTATTTTTTAAAATATATAAACACACTTTGGAACATCTTGCCACATAAGGAAAGTATTTCAGCAATCAACAAGTCTTTGACAGTTTTGTAATGGTTTTTTGAGTGCAGGCAGTGCCAGAGCTAGGCACAAGCTAAGTAAGCTACAACTTAGGGCCTCATACTATGAGTGGCCTCAGAATACCGGGCGGTGGAGTGGGGACACTGAATTTAAAGTTTTACACAACTAGTTGAAAAATAACAGAGAAAGCGGGGAAAGCATCTAAAACAGACATCTCATTTTGATAAGACAAATATATATGGCTACACAATTATTTATCATATTGAGTTTATAAATCTGTGTTGAAATAACAGTATGTTATCTGGAAATTTTATTGGACCAGGGCCCAGTTCAGACCAACCCCTGCCATCATGGTTTCAGGCAGCATTCAAATGAATGCTGCTGTAACCATGAGCAGGTTGTTGGTGGTGGTAGGGTGAGCGATTTGTTGTAGGGCAGGACTTCTGATCCATTTGGGAATGCTATGAGGCCTTTTAAGCCTGACATAGCTTGGTTCAGCATATCATAAGCTGGATCTGAGTGTAGGGGAGGGAGAGTAGATTGCACCACTTGGCTGCTTATGCAGTAACCATGGAGAGGAAAGAACCAGTGGCCAGATTTGGACATAATAGGAAACCAGAGGTCCCTTCACCTCTGGTTTCCATAACCACACATCCGAATTGAGGAAACCAGAGTTAAGGGTGAAAAGGGACCCACAGTTTCCCTTCCTGAACTCCACTCTGAACCTTCAGTCAGACTGGAGTTTTGCCACCTTTAACTGTGGTTATGAGGCACCAGCATTATGTCTGAACATTGGCACTGTAGTTTGAGCCCCATGGAACCGGAATTGGGGGAGGAAGCTCCTCCCTCACTATGGCCTGATTGACTTTACAGGCTGTCCTTCTGTCAAGAAGGAAGCCCACACAGCCAGCTCCCCTGCCTCACTGCAGTCTCACTGACTGTAGAGAGGCAGATCTCCTGAATGTCCAAATTTGGATGGGAGAGCAGGGGGAGTGGGGCACAGAAGGCTTCCTTCTTTCCAGAAGGACAGTGCATGCAGCCAATAGGAGCTGGACCAAGGGAGGAGCTTCCTCCCTCAACTCTGGTTGAAAGCAAAGGCAAACTGTGCTCCTGGATCAGAGGTAATGAAGGTACCACTGAAATTCAGTTATTTGTGGCATAACGCCCTAGAAACCGAAGGTAACAAATGGAGTTGGGGAGAGAAACCAAAGGTCCTTTTGCAGCGGGGTAACTCCAATTCCTGGTTCAAATGTTCAGTTTGGGAACCAGAGGCGAAGGGACGTCCCATTTCCTGTTACATGTGAATGTGGCCGAAGTGTGCTCTCTCAGTAGTGCACAAACCTAGGATGTGATGGATAGGTTTGCCAAGATTTATTAAGAGGTACAATTGGCAGTTATCCTTCTGAGCAAATACAGCTTCAGGGCATGACATTTTCATTAGGACTGTCACGTGGGTAAGGGTTTTTTTTTTTTGGTGCAGTTCTGAGCCACTCTACTGCATCAGCAATTTCTGCTTGAAAAAACAAACTCACAAGGGCCAATGATGTGATTTTTATTTTACTTTTTGTGTTATGTGTTTTTACTTGATATTTCAAGTAATCTCTAGTTTGGATTACTGTAATGCGCTCTACCTGGGGTTGCCTTTGAAGACGACCCGGAAGCTTCAGCTGGTCCAGAATGCAGCGGCCCACTTGCCTATGGGCACTAGAAGTTATGATAGAGCGACACCTCTCTTGTGGTTGCTGCACTGATTACCTATTTGCTTCCTGGTCCAATTCAAAGTGCTGGTTCTCACCTTTAAAACCCTTCAGGGCTTGGCGCCTGTTTACCATCAGGACTGCCTCTCCCAGACAGTCCTGTCCTGTAAGATCTTCTCAGGTTGCCCATCTTTCACTGCCTGGTCTTAGAGAGGTCCATAGTACTAGGGCCTGTGCAAGGGCTTTCTCTGTTGCTGCCCCCTCTATTCTGGAACTTTTTAACCTCTCCCCCACCCGCTGAATTTAGTCTGCCTTCTCCCTTTCGGCCTTTAAATCCTTGTTGAAGACATTTCTTTTTCACTGGGTGTTGGCCTTTTAAGTGTTTGTTTTTTAATCTCAGATGCTGTTTTTGCCGTGTACACTGCCCTGAGTCTGTGGATTGGGCGATATATTAAATATATAAACAGACAGACAGATAAATTTTAATGTTGTGTTAGCCACCCAAAGAACAATTTGTTATGGGGTAGCTAACAAATCAAGTTGTTGCTAACATCTCCTCTTGTGTTTCATGGGGTTCTTAGCAGATAAGGTGTCAGAAACATGGAGGACTGATATCCAAGAACACACACATCCTTCTCTTTCTCTGAAGAGCTCAGAGCAGCTTACATGTAGTTGCCAGAAAATATCCCATCTGGAGAGCTTACAAAGGCTGACCTGCTTAGCTTGAGTAGATCAGCAGAACTCCATCCTGTGCCTCCAGACCATCAGCAGACCTCAACTGAGTTGCTGATATAGTAACAAAATGCCAACATACAGGAGATGTGCCCGTGCTGCAGGCAGGATCAATCAGCTCAGCAACAGCACTTGTGCAGGGGTGGAGCAATTCCAACAACCTCCTTTTCTCTGGAAGTATCTGTCACTTGATAATATTCTTTTACAGCCTCAATGGCTGCCCTCTACAGCAACAGAGCATGGGCACACTAGGAAGATGTGTCCACACTGTAGAGAGCTTTCCTAACTTTGTAGTGCTGAACTCACAATGGGAAGGAGTGAATTTTACAATTTGGCCTGACTCTAAAGTGCCCTATATCACTTGAAAATACATCCTGGAGAGTCACACAGCCAGAGAGCAGTTTCAAACTCAGAGCAAATAACCAACATTCACTTCCCCACTGTGCATGTGGGTGCAGCATTAGTGACGAAGGTCTCTGCAGTGTGGATGCATCTTCTTTCCATGGTCAAGGTCCATCTGGGTGTCAACCAGTAATTTGGACAGAGGAAAATGTAGTAGCAAACCTGGTATCACATACATGATCCCATGCTCAACCTAATATGCAGCTAATATGGCAGTTTGTGTATACAAATTTGTGCATGCTGTATATATGGTGCTTTGTGCATCTCCCATAGGTTCCTGAATAGGGTCGTGCACACATGTGTTGTATGCATGTCATATTTTATGTCCACTCAAAGGGATTGCCCCCTTTCCCCATTGCCTCATACAATATACTTTGATCAGTGTTTGGCAAAAACTACAACATAATTGTAATCCATACACAAACATTGTTGTTGTTGTTCTATTTACTCACAAAAGACAATGCTTTAATCAAACTATGGGCCCTACATTTCCTGAAACATCCCCCAAACAGCAACCTACAAAGAAGAGTTAATATTGTTCTTAATTTAGCAAACATGAAAACTGGGGAAATGAAGTAATGGTAGAAACCTCCATCTTAAAAAAACAAAAACAAACAAACAAAACCCTGCTTTTGTAGAGAAGAACATCTTAAAAGTTAATGAGCCATTATGGACTTACCATTTCTCATCTCTGTTTGCCCATCCATCAAAATATTCATTCTTTGTTTGGACAAATAAAAGGGCCCAAAATTAATCAGATCTCCTTTTGACTCCTGTTTCTTTTAGATAATGTCCCACTGTTTTATACAAATTAAATGTCATCAGGATACCTCTAAAAATGTCATCATGTGAACAATAATAATGCAAAACCAGATGGCACTTTCACAAAGACTATTCAAATGAACTGCCAATTTTAGTAGGTAGTGTTTAGGTACTTTGGGCTAACATAGATGACCTCAGTTATCTTTTGTACATAATTTGGAGTATAGGTTTAGAAAGGTAATTAATATTTTTAAATGAATAAATATAGCAGCCCATTTGAATTATTAACATAATGGCTGTTTCTGCCTGTACCTTATAGGAAACCATTTGCCAAACATTTGGTCTAAGAAGACCTGGATTTGAGTCTCGACTCAACTATGAACCTGAAAAAGTTACTTTGGGTTGGGCCACTTATTTTCTCTCAGCCTCTCTTATGGGTCTGGTCGGTGTGAGGCTAGAATGATTATTTGTATGCCATCCTGAGCTCCTTGGAGAAATTGTTTGGGACAGACTGGCTCAGTTGTGTATAGAAGACAAGAGTGTGTAACAGTCAGGTAGCTGAACTGGAGTCAAACTCAAAAACTTATTCAGAAAGGGGCTCCCCACCCCCATTGAACCCAAATTGAACCTGAACCAAACCAAAAATGTCCTGATTTTCTTGAACTTGTGCCAAACTCCTAAAAAGTGAAAGCATTGCATTTATTTTATAGCAACCAACAGAGTTGAAAATTGGTTACCAAATTGATTTTGAAAGTTAGTGTCTGAACCAGAAATGAACTGGAGAGTCAACAAATAATGAGGCTCTACACATGATCCATGTGTAGGGCCTGACCGAGCTTAGCCCACTCTCCCCACAGATGAGTAGGGAGCTTGCCCTGGATAGCTGGATCGGCCACCCACACGATTACCGGTGTTGTTACAGAGCTGGTAGGGGCGGCGGGGATCAGAGGCCAAATCGGTGGAAACAGGTGCCCTCCTTCACTTTTGTCCTATGGCCAGTCCAACCTTGCTGTGCCCTTGTGACGAACCTGAACTGGAACCGAACCCAAATGTTTAATGGTCCAGCTTCCTGGTCGCAGGTGCCATGCATATAAGCACAGTGCTTTGTACACTACTGTAAACCGACATCTAAGTATGCCTTTATCTGTTTCTTTCAATGGAACCATTTTATATGGCATCAGATAGGAACATAGGAACATAGGAAACTGCCATCTACTGAGTCAGACCATTGGTCTATCTAGCTCAGTATTGTCTTCACAGACTGGTAGCGGCTTTTCCAAGGTTGCAGGCAGGTATCTCTCTCAGCCCTATCTTGGAGAAGCCAGGGAGGGAACTTGAAACCTTCTGCTCTTCCCAGAGTGGCTTTATCCCCTGAGGGGAATATCTTGCAGTGCTCACACATCAAGTCTCCCATTCACATGCAACCAGGGCAGACCCTGCTTAGCTATGGGGACAAGTCATGCTTGCTACCACAAGACCAGCTTTCCTCAAATGGAAGGAATTGCCAGATGAGAAGTATTTATATCTCTGCCCTGCTTCAATTGCTCATGTGAACCAGCCATACCCATTTCACTAAATCATTAGAGCAGTGGGGTTAGAGAAAACTGAGAACTGTTGGGATAAGAACAGCCCTGCTGGATCAGGCCCAAGGCCCATCTAGTCCAGCATCCTGTTTCGCACAGTGGCCCACCAGATAACACCCTATATTTAATTGTTCAGCATCTCTGAACAACTGGATGAAGGATCTGCTTTAGGCCTTCTTGACAGGTAAACACATACATGGATACATGGTTCGGGGACTCAGTTTGTAAACTCTAATAGGCCATGAAATGCAGAGAGCAGCAATAGGCCTGTCAAATTTCTATGCAGAGCCAAGTATATACACAAGATAGAAACAGAATGACAGAATGACCCATTCACAACAGCAGTTGCTACCGATAAAATGCCTTTCTTGCTATACTAATTTAACACCTAAAAATTAACAATTATTTTCTGTAATGGGAAGGATGACGACAGAATCAAAGTTAACAAGAGTATCAAATTTGCTGAAGTAAACCAGAATATAGTAGCAACATTAGAAATTCCCTTCTATTTAGCAGGGGGAGCTAAATAGTCCCCGCCAGTGACTGTTGCTGGTGTCTACCTTATATTTCTTATTAGATTGTGAGCCATTTGGGACAAGGAACCATTTTATTAATTATTTATGTTTCTATGTACACGATTGAGAGCTTCTGTTGAAAAGTGAAATATAAATGTTTGCAACCGTAACAGAAGTAGAAATGATGTTTTTGAGTGTGCTCAGAAACTTCATTTCCTGCAATAATAATGGGAATTGTATTTTTCGCAAATTACAATTTCCATTTTCAAGATATATTTCCTGATCTTCATTTCCAGTCTTTGGCAGTAGAATTTTTGTCTGTAGCTGGATATTCTGCAGAAATCCATATGGGGTCTGTTGAGGGGTGGTGGTGTTATTATTCTCTATTAAACAATCAGTTAGAAGCCTACTGTCTTCTATAGGAATAATTTCTTACATTATATTTTCATCCTGCCTTTCAACCCAAGAAACTAAGGCAGAACGTATGCCCCCTTTTATCCTCACACCAACCATATAAAGTAGGTAGGAGAGAATGACCCAAGGTCACCCATTGAGTTTCTTTACTGAGCAGGGATTTGAATTAGTCTCTCTGGCCTGAATCTAGCTTTCAGACTACACACTGGCTCTAATAAGAAAACATAAAACAAAAGTTTCTCCCTGGTAGCTCTGTCTCTTGTTTTGTTTTGTTTGGTTCTTTCCTTATACTTTACAGGTTAAAATCCCCTAAAATTCTGAGGCGTTGGGAACCCTCTTGGAAATAAAAATGGGCCAATTAAAAATATTTTTGGTTTTAATTAAATATTAGGGTGTATTTTTTAAAAAAATGTAGATACTTTAGTACATAGATACCTGATGATAAAATCCAATCTGCTGAATAGCAGCCCAGCAACATTATATTTTGTTATAGTTCTGGTATAAAAATAGGTCTCAACCAGAATGCATCAACTTAAGCCCGTAAGAGGCAATGGAGCTTTCTTTGTGATAAATAGACACTAAAGCAAAGCCTTGGCAATCTCCTATATTATTTAAGGAAGCAATGATCAAAGGGAAGAGGGTACAAAGAACTTGCAGTCTCGTATATTCTGCACTGATGCAGAGATATTGTCATCCATGGTGAATACAATTACTACCAAGGAGCACTGGAGAGATGCTGTTAAACCTCACATTTATAAATCTCTCCTGAAGGTTAGGAGTAAAGAAAGAAGCCAAACAACATCCAGGCTCCTGTGACTATTTATGGGGGTATATAATTATATCACTCTCTTTTTTCTGGCTTAGTGATTCTTTCCCCGTACTTTACTCAATGTAACCACTGAACATGAAGTCAATTCCCCTATAATTACACTGCAGTTTCATAACAGTGTTAGGTGCTGATTTTTGAAGCAGTATGCTCACTCTGCATTTGTACTCTTAGACACTTCCAGCATAATTTCTTGATCTGTTTTTGCTGCAGCTAGTGGGGGGAGGTGAGAATAAGCCTCCCCACCGGCGCTATGATGAGTTTAGAGCTGATGAGTTCTGTTCAACTCTTGCTCATTTCCACTGATGACAATGAGTGGTATACATGTATTTCCCAGAACACACACACACTTCCTTGGACATCCTCCCCCCATTGTAACGGACCCATAAAAATCTGTTTTCTCTTGATACAGCTAGTTGCCATGTCTGAATGTTATTTTTTTGAGGTGTCGCTCAGTGGTAAAGCACATGATTGGTATACTGAACACTCCAAGTTCCATTGGTGGTATCTCCAAGGAGGGCTGGAAAAGATCCTCACCTAAAATTCTGGAGAGCTCACAATCAGTATAGGCAGTATTAAGCTAGATGGGCCAATTATCTGATCCCATATAAAGCAGCTTCATATGTTCAACTTGCACTTTGGGGGTGGGGGCCATAGCTCAGTGGTAGAATGTCTGTTTTGCATGCAGGAGGTCCCAACTTCAGTTCCTGGCATCATCTTCAGCTAGGGCTGGGAAATACTCCTGTCTGCAATCCTGGAAAGCTGCTGCTGGTCAGAATAGGACTCAGGGCTGCTCAGCGTCAGCCCTCCAGCTGTTTTTGGGCTACAATTTCTATAATCCCCAGCCACAATGGCCAATAGACAGGGATTATGGGCATTGTAGGCCAACATCTGCAAGAGGGCCAATGTTGAGTAGCCCTGCTACAATAGATGCTACTGAGCTAGAAAGGTCAGTAAAAGGCAGCTTCCTATCAACCCATGAAGAGATTTACTTAGATATATTAGATCTATGGTTTCAATTTTTAATGTTGGTTTTAAATTATTTTAGTGTTAGTGATTTTAATGTTTAAATGATTTTAATGGTTTTAAGGTTTTAAATGGTTTTAATTGTAAACTGTCCAGAGACACATGTTTTGGGCAGTATAAGAATATGTTAAATAAGTAATAATAATAATAATAATAATAATAATAATAAATATATGAGAAACATGACAGCTGTAATTCCATGTCTATGAATGAAGCCTTTTCTTAAATTGTACTAAAAACTTCATATTAATGGTATAAAAATTAGAGAAGGCTGAAGGAAGGAGAGAACAGTTTCATGCATTAGAGATGAGAGCTGGTCTTGTGGTAGCAAGCATGGTTTGTCCCCATAGCTAAGCAGGGTCTGCCCTGGTTGTATATAAATGGAGACTTGATGTGTGAGCACTGTAAGATATTCCCCTTAGGGAATGGAGCCGCTCTGGGAAGAGAAGAAGGTTCCAAGTTCCCTCCCTGGCATCTCTAAGACAGGGCTGAGAGAGATTCCTGCCTGCAACCTTGGAGAAGCTGCTGCCAGTCTATGTAGATAATACTGAGCTAGATGGACCTATGATCTGACTCAGTATATGGCAGCTTCCTATGTTCCTATTACTTGAGATAACAGATCTCTTTGCCTAATTGAACAATGCACATTTCCCCTTTATCCACCATATGGAGGATGTAATGTAGGCATTGAGTGCTTCACCCCAAAGTACACTTGTGTGCATGTCTCACCATCAAAAGAGAAGAAAATGGCAGAGGTGGTCCTTTTGCATGATCAGATATTTGACAAGGAGCACCTTGCACATATACATCATCTGTGTGGTGGAGGGGAGGGAGTACACCTGTTCATAGGTGTAACTATAGGGGGCAGGGGGGGTACGTGCCCCGGGCGCCACTTGGCAGGGGGCGCCAAAAAGTGCCCCCGCCGATTTGCCGGAAATTTTTTTTTTAATTTTTTTAATTTTTTTAAAAAAATTTTTTGCAGAGCAGTCCCCCTCCCCCGGTCCCGGCGCCCCCCCATTGGCATTGCTCATCCAGCACTGGGCACCGCGGCGTCTTCGTAGTCCAAATCTCTGACTCTCACTCCCCAGTGCACCCCGCCGCCCCGCCACCAGTTGCGCATGCGTCGAGAGGAGGAAACGCACCAGAGCAAACTTCCTGAACAACTCCCTCTTCTGAACAACTTCCTGAACGCCCAAACCAGTTCCCCTTTTTGCTCATTCAAGTCCTTCCTCCCCTATAATCTAACCACGTTTTAACTGAAAAGGTTCAGGGAGGGGGAGATGGGGAGATGTGGAACCTTGGGTTCCACATCCCCCCATCTCTCCCTTCCTGGACTTTTTCACTATGTAATGCAAGCTAATTTAATTACATGTCATCATCAAAATGGATTAGCTGTTTCAGCCCATCAGGAAAGTCTAAACCTCCACCGATTTAATTAACCAGACTGAAAATCAGATGAACAGAGAATGTTTTAATGAAAGGTGGTATATAAATTTAACAATAAGTAAAACCATCATTAGGAGCAATTAGCGATTACTTAAACATTGGTGCTGCCAAGCAATTTGTAAATAAAACTTGAAGCCCTTTGAAAATAAGCTGGAATTAATTGTAGGTTGGGCAGGGGGTGAAAGTGTATACTTCTAAACATTTATTGTTAAATTTATATACCACCTTTCATTAAAAACAACCCCAAAGTGGTTTGGTTTTAGTCATGGATTTTAATTTTAATTGCTCTTTTTGTCAATGTGATGAAGATTAGTTAAATCTGAGTGGTCTTAGGCAACCAATGTTGCATCTGAAATGCGATTTCATTTTTTATTGTCATAAATATTCTCCAACCAATTTAAATAGCAAAGGTGTATATTATCGCTTTATTCAATTGCAGGGAATCTCAAAAAAGCAGGATTTGCAACTAAGGCAGTGCATATCTTCTCTAAAATGGCCCTTTTATAGTTTTTCTAACTTTGAAATCGTAACATTAAACAAAGCATAAATGCATAAATGCTTCCCCCTCCATTTGAAACCTTTTCTGGTGTAAATAGCGCGCAGTTTTGGAAAAGGGGAGTCTTTCTTTAACAGCGGGAGAATAAGGAGTCTTTAGCACTATCACCCTAGTCCCTCGAATTACTTTGGAGTCCTTGGTTTTTGTTTTGTTTTGTTAAAATACAGTCACTCACAAGGGAAAGTCAGGAACAGAACCAGGGTGTGAGGGAGGGGCATCATAATCATAATAATCACCATTGCATCATAATTCTGATGTTTGAGATACAAGCTAACTTCACACGGTTGTTGTGAGGAAAAACCTAAGTATGTAGTGCATTTTGAAATTTTTGGTATTTTTTTTGTAATTTTTTAAATTTTTAAAATAAAAGTTTTCTGAAACATGTGTGTCAGTCAGATGTGGGGGGGGCGGTGGGGGACACACGGTGGGGGGGACGCAATTTCAGTGCTTGCCCCGGGCGCCGTTTTCCCTAGTTACGCCTCTGCACCTGTTCCTTCACGATGTGGAGAGGAGCACCATCCTGGGTAGTGCATGAATTGGGACATTAATTTACCTGTCCACAGAGGCTGGAAACACCTGTGCTAACTCAACAATTATAAAAAGGAAGCTAGCTTTGCCCTTTACATCTGCATAATGTGTTTACTGCCTGGTGCTGTGTATGAGCGGTAAGTCAGGAAGTTTCATCTCATCATTAAACTCACTAGGTGGGCTTAACAAGCCATTATTTTCAGCTTTCCATATGGAATATGTGTATAAGAACACTGGCATACCATACATGGCTGCTGTAAAGATTATCGAGAGAATATATCTGAAATGATGAACTCTTGACATCTGCTAAGTAAATGCCAAGGGACTGTGGTAGTAGATGACTGGATACTAGTAATGGTCAAATTGTCTGCATTTTCCTTTAATGAGCTCTGCAGTTTTTAATTGATAAAGGAGATAAATGATACAGCAAGTAAAGTGAGAACTGAAAACATGGAATCTGCTGGGAAAATGGGCTGCAGGACTAATTTCAGTCTAATTGAGCACTAATGCCTCTTCTTATAATAGAACCCAGTGTAAGAAATGTGTCTGACTGATGTTCTCCGCATGTGATGTGTGTCTGTGTTTGATAAGCATAAACTGCGCATAGAACTACCATAACATTATTTACTTTTATCAAATCCTACTCACCTCCCCCAGCGATATGAATTATGATGTAGCTACAATCACTTAATCTACAGACCCAAAATCTTTAAGCCGAGTTTTGCATTTTGGTACTTATGTTTAAATATTCAGTCATGATTAAAATATTGATGTTTTTAATTTTTGGAAAATAATCATTGGTGGTGGATCACAATAATAAATAAATATACTCTACCTGTGGCCTCCATTAATTAAAAAGGGTCTTTGGATAACATAAACAATATGGCAGCTTGGACAGAAATAGAAATCTGTATAGAGAGTTCCATATGTTTTTAATAAGTACAAATTTAGAAAATGTAGTGTATCAGGGCCTGACCCAGCCAAAGTTAAGCATGTCTAATTCCCATGGAGTTTAGTAAGAGAGCTGAAGCACATGTACATTCCATTTAGTTCAGGGTGGGGGGGAGTTATCTCTCCCGCACTGAATTAAATGGAATGTACATGTCCAGGGGCGTAACTATAATAGGGCAAGCGGAGACAGTTGCCTGGGGGCCCACTGCCTTGCCCCCCCCCGAGGCAAGCCACATGACTGACTCCTGCAGCCACACACCCACCCGGGTTTCCTTCAGTTGTATTCATCCTTCAAAATTTATGTGAGTGTTAAGACCTGGAGCTACCAGAACAGCATGTCTTTCTTTAGTACCATTAAATGATTTGCATCATCCACAATTTACAAAATCTTTTTAAAAATAATTTAGGATGATGTTCTATTGTGGAACATAGGAGAGATAGATAGATAGATAGATAGATAGATAGATAGATAGATAGATAGATAGACAGACAGACACACGCATTACTATGCTTTTTGTTACCACTATTCAGCCTCATTTAAGATTTCTTTACTTCACGAGCTGAGCTTCAGTGAGGGGGGGAGCATTTTAACATCTTGTCTCTGGGCCCACTACCACCTTGCTATACCCCTGTACATGTCTCCATCTATTTGTTTGTTTGTTTAAGTTAGCTTTGGCTATATCATGTCATCATATTGAAGATATTTGGGTATGATGTTAAATTCAACATCATACCCAATTTCTTCTGAAAAAAACATAGGGCTCTGTGAGTGAGAAAAGCTGCAATGTCGCATTGTTCCTCTTTTTAAAAGTAGAAACCCTATCCTTTGTTGTATGTGGTCATCTATTATCTGTTTCCTTTAAGCAGTAAGTAAGTTAGCTCATTTCCATCTTGTTAGTCTTTTAGAATGCCTTCTGTATATCATCCTCTTCGGTGACAATAGCAACACAGGAATGAAGAACGAAACAGGAGCCAACTCATTAAAGAGATATCTTCTGAGGCAAGGATTTAGATCAACTGCTATTGGTCAACATCCAGATTAACAACTGAACATCATTGGTAAACTCTATGCAAAACATCTACATGAAAAGTTAAAGGATTGGCTAGATTGTGAGAACATTCTTGCTGATGAACAGGCCGGCTTTAGGGAGGATCCATCTACTATTGATCATTGTTTAGTATTGCAACACCTTATTGAGAAATATTCCTCCCCAGGTACAACCTCTTTATATGCTGCCTTCATAGATCTGAAGGCAGCTTTTGATTCTATTTCAAGGGTGAAGCTTTGGGAAAAACTGGGCACTTCCTCCATAGACCGTCATTTGTTATGCCTGCTTCAAGTGCTGTATTCGGACACTTCTCTTAAAGTTAGATGCAGCCTTCAAGGGCATCTAACGAGTGCTATTGTGACTCAGAGAGGTGTTAAGCAGGGCTGCATACTTGCTCCACTATTATTTAATTACTACATAAATTCTATGGTGGAACAATTGAGCCATTTAGATTTCCACCCTCCTAAATTTGCAGGGAGGCATGTATCTATCTTGCTTTATGCAGATGATGCGGTCCTCTTGTCGAAGATGCCAGTTGGCCTCAAAAAAACGCTGAGTGCATTAAGTCTGTACTGCAAGGAGGAGGGTTTGGAGATAAATTTCCAGAAAACCAAAATAATGGCTTTTGCACTGAGACCTAAGATTCGCATTTGGAGGATCGAGGGTCAATTTATCGAGCAGGTATCATTCTTTAAGTACCTAGGGGTAGTTTTCCATGCTGGGGGCACTAGGAAGGCCCACACGAACTACGTAGCCTCCAATGCCCAGAAAAGCTCATTTGCCATTCTACAGTACTTGCGATCAAAAGGTGGCTACTACTTACCAGCAGCTTTTAAGCTATTCAAAGCAAAGTCACTGTCCCAACTACTTTATGGAGCACAGCTGGGGCTTTTTCCAAATACAACAACTTTGGAATGTGCACAGTCAAATTTTTTGAGAACTACCCTTAATATTCCAAGATCTGTTTCAAATGCTGCTGCCCGTTTGGAGACTGGCTTTATTAGGGTGGAGGCCAGTATCTGGATTATTATATTCTGTTACTGGCTCAAACTAATTTATCATCCAGTTGGCCTGGCTCCTCTAATTTTACAGGATGATTTTGGCTCCAGGTGGATCCAGTTTATTGAGGCTAAAATAGCTACTTTGGGCCTCTCTGTTACAATTCTGTCTAAGCTGAGATTTGATCAGGCAAGGTTGCTGGTTAAACAACGAGTGTTCGACTCTGAATGGCAAAATGACCTCGGGAAGGTCTCCAAATTTTACATTTCAGAGGAAAGAAGATATCTAGTCTCTGCAATGAATTATTTTACTTGGTTGGAATTTCTGAGGTACAGGAAAGCTTTTACCTTGGCTTGTTGCCATTGTTTACCCTCGGCAATTCTAGAAGGGCGCTATAGAGGGGTTCCATTTGCTGACAGACTTTGCCCTTGTGGGTTGGATCAGGTGGAAACTACTGAACATGTTCTATTATTCTGCCTGTTTTACAAGGATATCCGTGAATCTTTCATTACTCCTTTGCTTTGTAAATTTCCCGGTCGACAGGAGCAATTTTATTGTTCCTTGTTGCTTTCGGACTCAGAGTGTTTAATTACATCTAATGTGGCTAAATTCTGTGCTGCTGCCATAAATATACGTCACCGGATGGTTAATAAGGATATTTTACTGTTTTAAATTTTTATTATCACTATGTTTTTAATTTTGTCAATTTTTTCTAACTAATTCTAATTTCAGCCTGTTTTAATTACATACATTCAATTATATAACTGTAATCAATTATATAACTGTAATTTTTCTCTTCTGTTTTGGCTTGTGGCTGTAACATTAAAGAACTTGAACTTGACTAACAAAGTGCTGGTGCAGCACCAGTGCTATGAGGGAGGGGAGATTTTCATCAATCTTCCTTTCCCTCTACCGCCTACAGTGCCTCTTGAAAATACAGTATGTCCCTGGGAGTTTCAGGACCCTCAGGGACATATTTTCAGAAGGCACAATGGGCTGCAGAGGGAAGGGAAGATTGTCAAATATTGTCCCTCCCCTGTACCATGCACATAGGATTGATCTGGATGTCAGCCAGCGTTTGCAAACTTTCTAGTCATTTGTAATCGATTAACATGTTTTAATTACGTATGCTTTAAAGCGAAAGCTCACGTGAAAGTATTATTAACAATTTAAAATAACTCCTGTGTAGGGAATGTATTCCAATATAGCAGCACCAGATCATACTGGCAATATTATTATTCCCTTGCAAAAATTGGAATATCTATTCACAGCTAGTTACTTGGGGCTGGGACTCCCTCTATAAATAATATGCTAAGATTGGCTTTTGTTTTCAAAGGCAGCCATTTGATAGTTCCTTAATTGCTGCTTTTGAATCCAAATGTAGCAGACATTAATTTGTCAAATATTTATCAGATTCCAAGCAGATATTCTGTCATCTGCTTCTTCATGACAATGCAAGTAGCATAGGAGCCCCAGATCTGAATGCTAAGCCTCAGTTGTCCCCAAGTATTGATTTAGGTAAACAATTGCTTCTATCTAAGACTGCAGCTTTGGATGCACTTACTAGGGAGAAAACCCTATTGAACACAGTGGGACTTAATTCTGAAGAAATATGTTGAGAATTCTACTGGACATTCAGGAAAGCGATTAGCCCTATCCACATGTTATGTTCAATGTACGTGCAGTCTGTGTATAGTGAATGTATGTACAAATCTATACATACGTGTAGCTATTCACACATTGGGCTGGTTCTGATGATACTTCAACTACCAGCTGCAGCACACATGATAAGGATATGTGTGTGTTAAGAGTGCATACATCCATTCCCCCCTCCAGCTGTCAGGGTGCCTTTTCCTAATCACATGCGGTCAAAATAGTTAAAGCTAGAATTAGTGACATTGTACAGGAGCAGTTCAGATGAACTGCCCCACCCTATGCAGTTAGGGAAAGGTGCCCCAGTGTGTTGGTAGATGGGAAGAAGCATGTGCTCACAGTATGTTCAACAGATGTATGGTAGTACACTGCCTTTCTCTACCCTGCATTTGCAGGAGCCTGTACCCACATTCAGTTCTAAAATGAACTCAGGTGTAGCCATTGACACACACACACACACACACACACACACACACACCACAAAAACATATGTGCAGACACTAGGGATGTGCAGAACCAGTTCGACCAGTGTGAGCTTGAACCAGACCAACCCCCAGTTTGGATCAAACTGGTTTTTCCCGGTTTGACCAGTTCTGTATGCTTGCAAAGGGTATTCCAGTAAGGATTCGCCTTTACAAGCAAAGGGGAAACCTATGGGCTTGAAAGGGCAGGGGTGGGGCAGCAGGTCCCAGGGGCAGGGGTGGGGTTGGGGCAGCAGTGGCAGCTCCCCTAGGCCTGGCCAGTTTTCTCCCCAATCAATGGGGGCCAGTGGGGACCCAGTTCAGGCCTCCATGCAAGCACAGAAGCCATTAGAATAACCGTCGCACATGCACGGAGGCCTGAACTGGGCCCCTGCTGGCCTGCACTGAGGGGAGGAGTGCTGGTGATGCCTAGGGGGGCTTCTGGCAGCCCACCACCGGTCTGTTGCTGCGGAGCTGCACCACCTCTGCGGCATGTAAGCTGACCTCCCACCCACCCTGCCCACTCTTTTTCAAGCCCGTTGGGTTTCCCCTTTGCAAGCATGCAGAACCTGGTCGAACTGGGCCAAACTGGTTTGACTCAGTTCTAGTGCATTAACAAAACTGCTGGCCAGTTCTAACAAATTGGCTCATGGACTGGGAGCTTTCATTCAAATGAACCAAACCACCCGGAGCAGTTCAGTACTACATACAAAGCAATATCTTAATGGGACCATTGTTTATTTAAGTTTTTGACAATCTAACCATAACGGTCCCAGAACTGAATTCCAGGAATGTTGTGTGTGAGGGGACAATGCTTTATGCCTTGCCTGAGAAAAATGGTCTGTACACAGTGGCCATGAATTACCGGATGTTCCTCAGTTCTCACTGGAGCAACTTTTAGTCATGCAGTCAGTCCTAAGTAGGGTATGTGCACTTAGAAGTAAGTTACTGGGGCTATTCTCACGATCAGCAAAAATTGGGCTAGGAGAGCCTAGCCCGATTTTGGCTGATTGTGTAAACCACCGGGATCGCAGGCGTGCCCGGTGGCTTCCAAGCAGCTAGTCCACTTTTTTAGCCCTCCCCTTAGCAAGCGCTCCGCAAACCCAGGCTTTCCGATTGTGAGTAGCTGCAGTGTGGCTCCGTGGCATGGCTACTCATGAGGAGACCCCTGGAGGGGAAATGAAAAGTCACCTCCCGGCTCCGGGGGTCTCCACAGTATGTCCTGTGTGCTCGGGCAGAGCATACTGGAGCTTCTGGGGGCCACGCAGCCCCTGAGCTCCCCAGCCCCCGTCAGCTCTGTCACAGAGCCGGCAATCATATGGTCAGCTGATCTGGCTGCCCAGGGCTTCCTCCCTGCTCGTGTGTGTGTGTGTGGGGAAAACAGGCTTAGCATGTTCTCCCCGCTCAACCTGCTAAACCGGGTCTCACTGACTGTGAGACCCAGCTCACTGACTTCTAAGATACTTGTTCTGAGAAAAAGAGTAGCATGTAAGTTGACACTGGGCAGTGGTCTGCCCAAGGGAGTTTGTTGCATGAAGTGGGGTGCCAAATGACACCCCCCATTTGCCCTCATATGTCCTTGTATTCCACTGTATTAACTGGTTGTTCCTGCTACACCACCTCTGCTTTTTGGTGCTGCTATTGTTCTTGAAGCATAGTAGTGGTGGAGTTGGGAGAGGATATGGAAGAGGAGGCAAGGAGGGATGAGAGCTTTCAGCCCCTAGAACTGAGCTTGCGTGGTGCCAACTCTTTAGTCTGGCTAGAGTGGTGCCAATGGCTCTGTAGTGCTGCTGGCCACAGCAGAGTTGAGTGAGTGGGGTTGAGAGATCACTGCAAATCTGCCACTCTCCCAGATTCACTGCCTGAAGAACTCGCTTCACCCTGCAACATGGTAGATTCAGCCCTGGCATTGGGAAATGCTGTGGGAAACAGTGAAGAAAGTACCAGTGTGTTGATTTATGTGTAGCTTATAGCATGTATAGAGATGCACATATCAGGTAAATATGATAGATAGATAGATAGATAGATAGATAGATAGATAGATAGATAGATATTTTATTTATTTATTGTTGAATTTATATGCCGCCTTTCATTAAAAACAATCTCAATGTGGTTTACAAAAGTTAAAAATCATACAATAAAATGACAATAAAATATTAAGCTAAAAATATAAAAACAAACCAAATTTAAAATCTATAAAATACAAGCAATAATACAAATACTATACACAGGTAAAAACACATATAAGCAGCAATAAATACAATCATGTAAAAGCCTGAATAAAAAGCCAAGATTTAACAAGCTTTCTAAAAACTGTGATGGAGTCCAAGGAGTGAATGGCTACTGGGAGAACATTCCAAAGTCTGGGGGCAGCAACAGAGAAGGCCCTGTCCCGAGTGCACAACAGCCGAGCCTCCCTCATTGTCGGCACCCAGAGCAGAGCCCCCTCAGATGACCTCGTTAAGTGGGCAGGAACGCTTGGGAGCAGGCGGTCCCTCAGGTTTCCCGGGCCCAAACCATTAAGGGCTTTAAAGGTCAAAACCAGCACCTTGAATTGGCCCCAGAAACAAACTGGCAAGCAGTGCAACTCTTTCAGAATGGGTGTGATGTGCTCCCATTGGGCAGCTCCAGATAAAACCCTAGCTGCCGCATTTTGCACTAGCTGCAGTTTCCAGATAGATGGCTTTATAATGGGAAGAGATACAGTAATGCTTTGAGATTTGAAATCTTAACCATAAACCACTCACTTTGAGGTACTGCACTGAGTTCCTTCATTTCTAGGTTCTAGTACTGAGCAGGAGGTTTATCTAGAGGATTTCCAAGGTACCAGTCTATGTACTAATTCTATGATTTCAACAGTCTTGGTAATTTGATGGCAGCCCACTGACAAAAGAACACATCCAAAGTCAATACTGTACTACATAGCCCAACTCTAGTCATGTTTACTTGCAAGTAAGTCTTCACTTTGTTACATGGTAAGTACTTCCAGTTATGCGGATATTAAATTTAATTTGCCTTAATCCATCTGTTTAGGATTTGCAGTCATAATTGTTTGTTAATTGGGTTGATAGGTGAAAAAAGGCTCATGCTGTGACCCACAAACCAAGTTAATCCAAAGCATTCAGTTTTCAGGTTATTTAATCTCATTGGTATATAGAACAGAATGAGTTTAAATACAAATACCCTGGTTCAACTACTTGGTGACCTGGGTAGAACACATTATGTTTCCCCCCTTTCACTCTGCTCAGTATTAAGATAGGCAGACTATGCTGAGGAGCTGAGAAAGGTCCTCATCTCCTCATAGATGAAGAAGTTTCACAGCTGCATGCCATCATGGCAGCAGATAACACTTCAAGATCAAGGGTAATATTGCAGGGCACAGGTGAGGAATTGTGTAATATACCCTTCAAGCCCAATATAAGAAGAATCAGTTGTGCAATGAACTTCTTAGCTTGAAAGTGGACCTTTGATGTTTAGGAGAGTATTGTGTGAAAAATCCTCTTATGGCTAAGAGACCAGGTGTAAAAGGCTCTTTCACATTCAGTTCATAGCTTTGACTACCAGCAGTGGTTTTTGGTTTCACTGAATTATGAGCATGTGTTACTAGCATGCAATAGTAGCACTACATCTCTTTTGCACCTGAGAAACAAAGTAAATATTGAACTCCATGAGAAGACTGGAAAAAGCCCACAAGGTGGGTTAAAACAGAAAGTCCCTTATGTACATAAGTCCAAGTACTATCACTATACCAACAAAGCACATCTTTTCAATACCCATCCCTTCAACTGTTATGCCCATTCTGTAAGCACCACTAGCATTTTCAAGCACATTTTTTACCACTGCCATATAACCAATGATAAATCAGCCCAAAGGGAAGAACAAAAAGAAGTAGGCTCCAGTTGCAATGAAAGCAATCTAACGTGGAAGTCTACAAACACTTACGAATAGTAAGGATAGCATTGCCCAGGGAAATCCTCACATCTAGTGTGCCAGCAGTCCATCTGGAATACTTTCAGTCCCAGGAATTTAGCTGCTGAAGAAGACTAAAGTGCTTAACTGTGAAGGGAAATTCAGCTGTTGAGGGAGACTATTGCTACTCAGAGTCAGAATTTTCAGATGCAACAATTTCGCCCTATATTAGCAAAACAGGTATGAGCGCCTTAGACATTTGAGGGTGAAAATAACAACAGGTTGAAGGGAAGCAAATGACCTTTTGCTGGTTTGTTTTTGCCTTGGCCCAAAGTGGTGAAGAATTGTTCTCCAATGGCATGTGCTCTTTGAGCCCAGTTCTCCTTACCAGTGATCCCTTCAGCAGTGAGGGGGACTTGCTCCTTTCTACTGCCTCATTTTTAGTAATGCAGAGGGGATTTCTGCCTCCCCCAAAGGATTTGTCTAAGCTCTGAACTGCCACAATTCAAGAATCACATGGGGGAAATGATTTGGCCTTGGAATACACCTTTTAAGGTGAATCCCTTCCCTCAAAAATCTTTTAAACTGTGAGGCAGACTGCCCTTTAAAGGATAATGGTAGAACTGGTCACTGAAAACAGGTTTCCTGTGAACCTAGTGCTCTCTTTCTCCTGTGAAGTGTTGATGGATTCTACATTAGCCCTCTTCAGAACTTCAAAAAAGAGACATTGTACTCACATACAAAGTCCAGAGAGTGTGCCCAGAAGCTCCACCCAGGCGCTGCTGTGCCTCACCTGCTCATGCGCACCACCCGCTATGGGATTTGTCTGAAGAAACAATTGCCATAAGCATGATGGTTGTTTCTGTGACTGGAAGGTGGGGATGCCCCAGATTGCTGTGATAGTGGGTGTATAAACTGGCCCTGTGTGATATCTAAATACGTATTCACTGGTCTATTTAACATATATTCCAATCATCATCATCATCATCATCATCATCATCATCCCCCAATGAGGCACTACCTTGACGTCGTTATGGGGCTTGTGTGCTCTGAGGAAGGTGAGAGCTATGCCAGAGGTCCAACCATACTGGACAGGTCTCACCAGAGGAGCCAGACAAAGAGTGCCTCTCCCATCAACAATATGGTGAGATGTAACTTTAATAAATCTATACTGGATCGGTCATCGCCCAGGTCAACAAGGACCGCGCCTGGTGCTATAGTCCCTGGACATCTGGTGGCAAGTGGGCAACAGGACTCAGGATCTTCAGCTGAGCAACCAGGGCTGAAGACAGCAAAGTTACTGGAAGAAACGTCGCTTAACTGAAAAAAATATACAAAAAATGCCAGCAAGGAAATAATGATCTGCTATTACAAGTCTAGACCAACTAGAAGAGGTTATTTAAAAAGAATGCACCAAATTTGGAAAGAGAAGCATCCAGATACAGAAATAACAGAACAAAGGCTAGCAGACCAGAGAAGATTTATAATAAGAAATAAAGTATTCACAGAAGTTGAGCTGGAAGAACTGCGAAGAGCAACACAGGCCCAAGATATGGAAGAAGAATTACCACCAATTGAAGAAGTTGCTCAGGCGCAGGTGGAGGAGGTGTTGGAAATCGAGGATGCCACTGTTGCTGAACTGTTTCAAAATCAAAATCAGGCAACCATCCCTTTCCCTTCACCTCAAAAACCCAAATGCCGTTTAACAGAAAAGCAACAAGAACTAAAGCAAAAAATAACTGAGCACATGAACCAAACAACCACCAGGGTTCGACTTCCAGCTCTAAAAACAGTTGCCAAAAAACAACTCGCTCAGGCATTAAAAGATGTCAATGCTGCACTTGCAGAGATAACAACCAATAATATGCAAGAAACAAACCAACTAATGTACAGTGCAGCAACAATAACAACACAAGAGCTCGGATATAAGATCAGTGGACCTGTAAAAAAAAGAAAGCAGTACATCACCTAAATGGAAGATTAGATTAGAAAATAAAATCTCCAGGCTTAGATCAGATGCTAGTAAATTGAAAGATATGAAAGACAAGAAGCTGAAGAATGAAAACACCAAACAGTATCTGATCCAAAAATACCACCTAGATTCAAGGAAAATTAGAGAAGTCCTGGAAATAATAAAGCAGCAAATAACAGCAGTGTCAAAGCAGATTAGCAGGTATGAAGCCAGAATTACACAACACAGGCAGAATCTCCAATTCCAGTCGAATCAGAGACGTTTCTACCGAAGCATAGAAGGAGAAACTGCAAGAAACCTAGAAACACCAAATAAAGAAGAAACAGTGCAATTCTGGGGGAACTTATGGGACAATCCAATAGATTATAATAAAAATGCAGGCTGGATGAAAGAGGTCAAAAAATGTAACCAACAAATGCAAGATCTAATAATAACACCAGAATCAATAAGTGAAAGAGCAAAGAAAATTAAAAATTGGACTGCTCCAGGCGACGATGAACTGCATGGCTTTTGGCTTAAACACCTAACAAGCCTTCATAAACAACTATCAAAACAGTTCAATCACATTTTGCAAGGAAGTGATATTGAACAATGGCTAACAACTGGGAAAACTCATCTCTTCATGAAAGACCCAGCAAAAGGTGCAGTTCCAAGTAAATATAGACCGATAACCAGCCTGCCAACCATGTTCAAATTATTAACTGGAATAATAGCAGATGAAGTGATGCAACACTTATTAACTAACAAACAGCTTCCAGTTGAACAGAAAGGAAATTGCCCGAACACCAGAGGCACAAAAGACCAGCTGCTGATTGACAAAATGATTTTAGAAAATTGCAAGAGAAGAAAAACCAATCTAAGTGTTGCATGGATTGACTACAAGAAAGCCTTTGATTCATTGCCACACACATGGATACTAAAATGTTTAGAAACAACTGGTGTAAGCAAAAGCATTCAGATATTTATTTTAAAAAAGCAATGAGCATGTGGAGTACACAGTTAACAATCAATGGCGAGACACTTGGACAGGTTAGCATTAGAAGAGGCATTTTCCAAGGGGACTCACTATCCCCTCTGTTGTTTGTAATCGCCATGACCCCACTTTCACAAATACTAAACAAAACAGGCCTCGGATACCAAAAATCTAAAACATCAAGTAAAATAAACCATCTGCTGTACATGGATGATCTGAAGTTGTATGGAAAGTCCCAGTAAGAAATTGAATCACTGCTAAACACTGTCCGTATATTCAGTAGCGATATGGCAATGGAGTTTGGACTAGACAAGTGTGCTGCATTAATAATGAACAGAGGGAAAATAAGAAAAACAGAAGGAATAGAACTGCCCGTTGGAAGCAAGATCAAGAACCTGGAAGAGAAAGAACATTACAAATACTTGGGCATTCTCCAGGCTGATAATATTGCACATGCTGAAGTTAAAAGAAAAATTGGAAGTGAATACATCAGGAGAGTTAGAAAAATCCTAAAGTCCAAACTCAATGGCGGGAACACCATACAAGCCATAAACACCTGAGCTATACCTGTTATCAGACACACTGCAGGAATAATAGACTGGACCCAGGCAGAGCTAGAGATGCTGGATCGTAAGACCAGGAAAATCATGACCATCAATCATGCTCTGCACCCCCGCAGTGATGTCAATAGGCTATACCTCCCTCGCAGCTCAGGTGGAAGAGGAATGCTGCAAGTCCATCAAACAGTAGAGGAGGAGAAAAGAGGCCTTGAAGAATATATCAAGGACAGTGAAGAAGATGCACTTCAAATGGTCAATAATGCGAAACTATTCAACACCAATGAAACAAAGCAGGCCTACAAGAAAGAACAAGTCAAGAACCGAGCAGAAAAATGGAAAAATAAGCCCCTGCATGGTCAATATTTGCACAATATAAGTGGAAAATCAGACATCACCAAGACCTGGCAATGGCTTAAGAATGGCAACTTGAAGAAAGAAACACAGGGTTGAATACTGGCTGCGCAAGAACAGGCACTAAGAACAAATGCAATAAGAGCAAAAGTCGAAAAGTCAACAACAAACAGCAAGTGCCGCCTTTGTAAAGAAGCAGATGAAACCGTGGACCACCTGATCAGCTGTTGTAAAAAGATCGCACAGACTGACTACAAACAAAGGCATGACAAGGTAGCAGGGATGATACACTGGAACATCTGCAAAAAAATACAAGCTACCTGTAGCCAAACATCGGTGGGACCATGAAATTGAAAAAGTGGTAGAAAATGAAGATGTAAAAATATTATGGGACTTCCGACTACAAACAGACAAACATCTGCCACACAATACACCAGATATCACTGTAGTCGAGAAGAAAGAAAAACAAGTCAAAATAATCGACATAGCAATACCAGGGGATAGCAGAATAGAAGAAAAAGAAATAGAAAAAATCACCAAATACAAAGATCTACAAATTGAAATTGAAAGGCTGTGGCAGAAAAAGACCAAAATAATCCCAGTGGTCATTGGCACCCTGGGTGCAGTTCCAAAAGACCTTGAAGAGCACCTCAACACCATAGGGGCCACAGAAATCACCATCAGCCAATTACAAAAAGCAGCTTTACTGGGAACAGCCTATATTCTGCGACGATATCTATAACAATTGACAATAAAATTCAGCCATCCCAGGTCCTTGGGAAGGACTCAATGTCTGGATAAAACAAACCAGTCAATAACATCTGTCTGACTGTATAATAATAATAATAATAATAATAATAATAATAATAATAATAATAAATTTTATATCCCACTCTTCCTCCAAGGAGCCCAGAGCGGTGTACTACATACTTAAATTTCTCCTCACAACAACCCTGTGAGGTAGGTTAGGCTGAGAGAGAAGTGACTGGCCCAGAGTCACCCAGCTAGTATCATGGCTAAATGGGGATTTGAACTCTGGTCTCTCCGGTCATGGTCCAGCGTTAATTAAATAAATTGGTTTAAATAAATTGGTTTCTCCCTCCCGCTTGGGCTTTTCTTAAGCAAAACACTGTAGATAGTGGTTATTTTATGTGACCAAACACATGAATTAGGTTGAATAAATATGTGCTTGGTTGTTAAATAGGGCCAACTCCTGTTGCCTTTTATAAAACTTGATGTGTATGTATTACAAGGTAATGAAAAACAACTGCTGTTCAGCTTCAGACGGAGCTAAATAGAATGTGGAAGAAAAGGTGATGCATCCAGGATGGCAAATTCGCAATGCCTTGTTTTGTTTGTGTGGGAGTTTTGTGTAGGTAGCAGCTGCGCTTCAGAAAATTATTTGCTGTTTGAGGAATTAGAGCAGAGCCAGCCTCAGTGATGCTCAGTTTAAGACCCAGGCATGTCAAACCCTGACACTATCCTTGTGGTACAACATGTAGTTTCAGACATTTGCCCTTTCACTGCTCACATTGCATGTCTTCAGTTTCACTTCTGAAATCACAACCAGATTCCAAGGCGATGGATACGAAGGGCTTTCGTCTATTCCTTCCTTTTGCATTTCTTTCCACCATACTCATCAGTATGTACAGTGTATGGGGGATTTTTCACACACACCCCTCAGCTGGACAGTCCTCTCTATGACCAAACTGCAGTGCAACAAATGTGGCACTAGCAGCCTCTGCTGGCTGAACAGTTGCTTGTCCCATCATTAATTAATGAGGGCTGTTGCAAATAAGCACCAAACAGGAAAGACAGCCGAGTTACAGTTACTGGGGCAAATTCTTTGATGCTATGAGTCAACAAGAAGTGGATGAATTTGTATCACTGTCAAATTCCGTACTAAACTGTGGTGTTCAGAAGAAATGAGATTTTTTTCAGAATACTTATCTTTACAAGAAGAAGAAGAAGAAGAAGAAGAAGAAGAAGAAGAAGAAGAAGAAGAAGAAGAAGAAGACGACAATGCTAGAACATTTCTGGTACAATGCAGTATTCTTCAGTTATGAACTTAACTGTCACTTCAATATCCACTGCAAAGTGCAGCTCTTATGTTATTGCAGTAAAATAGGATGAGCAAAGGAATGAGGGGTCTTGAAACTGAAGTTTGCCCCAGATCTTAGAGTTGGCACATAGTGGCCACATTTGCACATATTGTGAAATTGGAGATTGCCAAACTGGTGGTTAATTTTTCTAACCATGAATCACTTTGCAGATATTCATCCAACCACAGCCTGGCAACCTCTGTTTTCAGGGCAAGGGAGCCCTTCTCACTTCCTGGTCTGCCAAGTCTGCATCCCAGCAAGCTCTGTAGCGCTCACATCACCAGCAACCGCTGGCCTTGATCTTCAAGGGGACATGCCCAGCATGAGCGTGCCTTTTTGGAATGGACCGCCTACCTTCAGAAGGGAAAGGGCATTTAAATCCCTTTAAATGCCAGACAAGCCCTTCATCCGACAGTGATTGCACTGCCACCCACATAAGAGCCCCACAACAAAACAGTCTCACACAAGCACAATTTCTGGCCATGGTTGGGGGGAGGGTGCTGAGGAATGCTATTTTTCTGTTACTCAGGAAAGGGAAGGAAACATGATTTCCTAGAAGGGGGAAGGGGATATGCATATGAGGAAGGGCAAAGGATCCTGGGGATTAGCCAACAGTGACCAAGGATGCTCTTGCAATGGCTCACTCTGCAAAGCAGTCCATGGAGACCAAACCACACTCCTGCCCCTGTGATGAGGATTAGCCCTCTCATGAGAGGTCCAGTCTACTGGGGAGAACATTGGGCTTGCCAAATTTTGGTCTTCCATCAGACTGCACATTCATGAGTTGAGCCATCCAAAAGAAAGAGGCCCTGTTTGTTTGGGGCCCCCATACTCTCTAGTTTATGATAGAACTTTTGCACAACAACCCCCTCCTCTTCAGGGAAGCCTTTGATGCACTCAAAGAAACCTTTGATGCACCCAAAGGATGCTCCATGTGTCCAGGTTTTGCTGGTTGGCAACTGGGGAAAGATATTGAGGCTTTACACACGATCCATGCATAGAGCCTAACCAGGCCCTGCAGGGAGAGCGGACAAGCCCCTCATCTTAGAGGGAAGAGCTTAGCTCATCTTAGAGGGAAGAGCTTAGCCCACTCTTCCTGCAGATGAGCAGGGAGTTCACCCTGGGTGACCGGATCGGCCACCCACATGATTACTGGCTCCATCATGGAGCCGGTTGGGGAGCTGGGGATCAGTGGCCATTCGGCCCCCAGAAGTCCCAGGATGCCCTGCACGAGTGCATGGGGCATTCTGGGGAGACCCCCAAGGCTGGGAGGTTTGTTGTAGCCTCCTAGCCGGGGGTCTATTCATGATTCACTGTGCTGCGGAGCCACACTGCAGTGTTTCATGATCTTGAAAATTGGGTTAGTGGAGCACTCGCTCCACTAACCTCATTTAAGGGGAAGGATACTTTGGCTAGCCACCACTGAACCACTGGGCTTGCCCGCGAGCCCTGTGGTTCTCACGATGTGGGGTCCCTTAGCCCAGTTTTTCCCCATTGTGAGAATAGCCTCATTTACTCTCATTCAAATTTCCTGTGTTTGGACTGATGTTGCAGCATTTGCAGATTAGCCACATCAGGGAATTGTGGGAGAGGGGAGCCCCAGTTATCTGCAACCCCAGGAGAGTGGGGGCACCATTCCAGGCAAAAATAAAGATGGATATGTTCAAATGGATATCTTCAAAGATGGATATGTTCAAATATGCATATGAGGAATGGCAAAGGATCCTGGGGTCTGGCCAGGATCAAATGGCAGAGGGCCTGCTATGACTGTTTCTTTGAGGCAGTCACCAAGACACAGAGAGGTGTTACCGTGGTACCCATCCCCATGGCTTGCTTTTGTGGAGCAACCAGGCTGGGCAGCATCTGTTGTCCAGCCTGCATGCGTGTCTCCATGGCCTGATACTCTTGTGATAGAACAGTCCACAGGAGAAGAGCTTTTGTCACATATTATTAGTAATTCTGCCTGATCCCCCTGACCCCCCAGATGGTTCTTCTCATGAATTGTGAAGGGGTATCCCCATGGCCTTCCACACTCATGAGAGAGTGGTCTGCTCAGATGCAGCATCCATCATCACATATGAGGAAATGCTCTTTTCAGTGGAGGCAGTGCTGATCCTGCTGCACGGCCCTTCTCGTGGGTTAACCCAAGGGGATTAACCTAGGGGGTTAACCCAAGGGGATTAACCCAAGGGGAAGGGTCTGGGCCCCCTGTCCCAAACATCACTGTACAAAAAATAGACCAGAACCATTCAAGAATTCCTGGGTGCGGCTGCCTTTTAAACCCAACCCTGAGTATAGCTGCTGCACCATATGTTATAGCCCCAGCAACCTAATGAAGTTGCCCTCTTTGTGTTGCCATTGAGACTGCATGTGTTTGTGAACATACATGATCACTTCATTTTTTGAGAGCTAAGCATGTAGTGCCCGTCTTGCCATCTTGTCCCCTTTCTCTCCTGATTGACAGGAGAGGGGGGACAAGGGGCAGGGTGAGGGGGCATGCCCTCATGTGATTTTCCCATTTGACAGGCTTACAAGCTTGGGATGGGACGTGGTGGCATCCCTGTTGCAGGGGAACTGCTTTATTAGATCAGAGAAAGGGGGCGGGGCAAAAGCTCAGAGAGCCAGCCAGCAAGAAGCACCACAGGTGAGGGTGTGCAAGCCTGCTTGGTTTGAGCCAGGCTCAGTGTCAAACTGGCTCAGCTTGAGTGACTTGGGATCAAACCGGAAAGGCCTTGGCCAGTCCCAGTTTGAAATGAGGTGTTTTGGAGCTCTACTGGTAAAGGGGAATCCAATGAGGATTCCCCTTTACCAGTAAAGGGGCACTTGGGCTTTCCTAAGAGTAGAATGAATGGGAGGGGAGTCATTTAGTACTCACAAGCCCCATTGGCGGCAACAGCATTGGCAGCTCCCCCACGACAAACCGAAAGTTCAAGTTGGAGTTTGGTGAGGGAAACCGCAGTTTGCTTTTGCGGCAAAACTGCAGTTTCACACATTTGGACATACTCAAATTCCAACCTCTACCCCATTTACCTGCAGTTTCATGTTACGTGTGAATGCGGCCAATAAAACATTCCTTAGTATTTTTCCAATTACCAGGAGAGTTCATTGAGATATTTCAGTGTTCTTTTGTTTAACCAAAAATGGTTTTAAGTTTATTAAAAGGTAAGGGTTGATTTGGAATCTAGTCTGGTTAGACCTCAGCATGAGTTTGGTCTAGTAGGCCTTAGGCTCCTTATAAGGTCAAAACACTGCATTGAAAGATGTGGAATAAGTAGAAAAATCATAAAGTGGAGAGACGGGTAAACTAAGCTGGCAGAAAATATGTTGTGAAACAAAGGACTATCAAAAGGTTTAGTAGTTGAGAGATGAGAAGAAAGGGAAATTAAGAGGGTCTCTGGAGGGGTGGCTTTGAAATTCTGTGTAGTATCAAGAGACTTTTATCCACGGAAAGTTAGAAGAAAACAGAAAGGCCGGTAAATGTATGGAAAGTCCCAAAATCATAGAAATAAACACCCAGCTATAAAAAGAAGAGGCAAAAGTGTTCCATGTCCCTTCCACGAATTGCTGACCATCCACCTGAATTGGTGAAGTTTGAATCAAATCTGAGTTTAACATTGGGTAACAAGGCTCACCACCTGGAAATCTACTGGATTTGTTATAAATAAGGAACTAGAATCTACTGGATTTGTTATAGATAAAGAACTAGTGGGAATGTACTCTGATTTTCAAACCTTTAACCTATTGTTAATGTGGCTTATTTTGCTAAGCTGATTTAAAATAAAGCTTTGAAAAGTCATTTGACTCATTAAACAATCACTTCCAAGTACGTTGAACCTATTAAGAAGGTTGAGTACTTTCCAGAATTAAGAAAAAGGAAATTTTCTTCTTATAAAAGCAGGAAAGGAAAGTACAGGTTACCTCAAAAAACTTTCTGCAGTGCTTTGTTCTTTCTTAACAGACTTTGCTATGAGAAGATTGGCTTAAAAAATGAAACAGTAAGAGTTCCATTCCATTCTTAAAATTATTTGACATTACGCAACTAATTGAGGTTTCAAAAGTAACCCCATACAGTGCCCAGCATTTCAGCCAGATCTTCCAAAGTAAATAATTTAAAATGATTAATTCTTTATATAGAATACAAAAATCTCCAAAATAATTTAGGATGCATCTAACCCTAGGACAGTGCATCTAACCCTAGGACAGTACAAACCATATCCCAAAAGTATCAGTGTCAGAAATTCCTACAATTGTGGGGAAATAAACTGAGATCTTTGTAGAAGACACAAGATAAACTGGATCCATCATATTTGGAAACATTGAGATCACAGCACAGGAGTGCACAATCATTTTGAGAGGGATACTTAAATGCGACAGGCAGAACCCACTGAGTTCTGTTTGACATACATTCTGAGCTGAGCACAATAGCCACAAATCAATCCCAATGGGACAGTGATCCATTTTAGCATTTGAGTATACTTCATTCCTTTAGATTTGTTTCTTGAAGGCAACAGCTAGGATAATAGGAGGGAAGAGAGAGAGAGTGGAACAGATGGGAAATTGACAGCATAAACTCTCCTATCGGACATCGAACTCTGACATATTTAGCCAAAGTATCTAAGAATCAGGTAGGGCCTGCTGATATACAGAAACCCCAGTCACATCATGACAAAGTGGCAAGGACGAGGGATGTACAGTTAAAAAACAACAACAACCCACAGAAAGAGAATGTGCTTTCTTTATTCTAGCATCCATTTTTTGTGGCAAAGCAGAAGACAGTTATGGTTGGATATCTAAGCTATCAACTTTCTGATATATAATCCAGCCCTCTGTTTCTCTTAATCTGTTTGGTGGTTGCAGATGTTTGCCTTGTGGAAAAACCAAGTATTTCCATTTCCATTTGGGATCATGTTTATTCCTTTCAGCATTGTTTATCTGTTTGGGCATTTTATTTTTATTTGATTTTCTTCCAACTTAACCTCATCCCATCTGGCATTCCTCATATCCTCATACAATTCTGAGTTTTTGAGATAGTGTTTTAGGAGGCTTTGCAGAGGGAGCCTTTATCTTAGCATAAGCTGCTGCAGTTTATTAGAATCAAGTTTCCACTTCAGTGTCCACCATCCTCCCAAATTCTTCTATTTTTCCAAGCATGTTGGTGACATGTTTGTGAGAGAGGCCTTGACTTGGATCTCTCTGAATCATTTCATTTGAATTTGCAACACTCTTTCTACTGATCCATTACCCCACCCTAAATGTCCAAGTGCACAAGAGCACAACTATTTTCTGCACTCTCCCTGAGTTCCAGAAACATAGTGTTACAGTGGAAACATGTCCCTGAGGATCAAGGATATGTTTCCATGATATCAGAACACTTCTGGAGCATGAGGAGAGTGCTGGAAAGAGTTGCACTCCTCACAAGAGTGTCCATGCTTGAAATAAAAACTGGTGTGTGAACATGGCCCAAGAAGAGGTTGATACCACAGAGCTAAGAAAAAAATGGTGGTCAGCTCCAGAAAAAAAGCTGAGCTGGCACATTCTGAACCACTTGCCATTTCTGAACTCTTTTCATAGGCAACTGCATCTACACCATTTATACTATCATGCCAAGTTGGGAGGCTTCTGGGAATACATGCTGGTATCTAAGTCCCTGATCTTCAGAAAGAGGCATTGATGACATATCAGCAGATGCAGTTTCCGTAGGCATCACTTGGAAATCCAAAAATAATGCTGAATCCAAGACAAGAGCACTCGTAAGTGCTCCTAAAGCAGAGTGCAGCCCTATGAAAGCAAATCCATTATATTTGGGGAGAACCACACACCCAGCATCAACATCTTCATTTTGTGTGGAATGAATTTCATTTTATTCATCTCCATCCAGTCCATTACTGGTCATGGAAGACCCAGAAGGAGAAACAAGAAATAAAACTGAGTGTTTTCAGACCCCAAATGATCCGTGCTAGTAGTTAAATACAGATGAAGATTCTAGGTAACATGATTTAATTCCTATGGGTGAAGAACAATTGTCTGCCAGTACCAACTGCTGGAACTGTCACACAAGCTATGAGCAAAATCATTGCAAAGCAGTGCCCCATATTATCTCAGTGTACAGATCTGGAAGGCTATCATGATTGATGGAATCAAAAATCGTTGAGAAATCCAGGAGAATGTCTCCTTTGTGACCAAACTCTGAATTAGTGCTGTTTCCCACCATTTCCACTACCTCTTCCCCTGAAGGCAAAAATGGGAATAGGGGGATAGTTAATCACTTTCATGGGGGGAGCAATACAAATTTCAAATATTGGGGGGGGGGAGACTTGGAAGCAGATTACTAGAGGAAGCAGCAGCATGTTAGTTCTTTTGTTTTCATGAAAACACTCCTGCCTCTGTGGGCCATGGTGGCAGCAGCAGCAGGAAGCACTACTATCTTCCCAACAGCTGGCAAGAGTTTGCCACAGAAGTGATGGTGGTTGCTGCCACCACTGCATTTTCAAAGGTTGTGTGCACTCCCCCACCAAATTCTTTAAATTGTGTCCCACCCCTGAACACCCTGAAATTCAGCAAAAGTGAATACATTAATATGCTAGGGGTGAATACATATGGCCCAGCATTAAGCATGAGTTTTGGTTTTTTAAAATCCAAAACAGTATTAAAATGAACATGTTTTCACATTGACAAACTATAGATCAGTCACAGCAGGGTTATTAATTGATCTGTAGCCCAACCCACTACTACGCAGGCTCAGTGCTCTTTGGGTAGCAATTTACTCATAGATTAAAGGGCAGTAAAATAGCAAATTATTTAGTTTACTGAACTTTTTAACACCATAAGGAACAATTCAGATTTTCAGCCACGGGCACTGAAACTTCTTCGGCCACCTCTATTTATCATTATGGATTCTCTATCTCTGAGTGTCTGTGTTGGACTTGGCTCTGCTAGTTCCGATATGTTTCCAGTGAAGCCAGCAGGGACTGGTACAACTTTGACATTGTAGGTGAATGTTCTTCATAATAAATGCTGGAGGCTGTTTTTGAAGCATGATCTTCTCTGCATGGGCAATCTGCTTTCATTTCATTCTCAGCACTCTGGCTTAAAGATCAAATGCCTTGTAAGGGATGAAGAGATACTAGGTCTGTCTGGGGCAGGAAATGTCAGACACCTTGCCCAAGTCAGGTTGTAGAAGATGATGATGATGGCTGACCCTGCATAGCTTAGCTGACAGCTGACCTTGAACTGATCAATAGGATCTCTCTTAAGTACATTTTTGCTTTTCCAAATGGGAAAAGGTGGAGGTGGTAGGGGGTAACCTCAAATAATTTAAAGAGCTCCCAACATACAGAGTTCTTCACAGCTTGTTATACTCATCTGTTAAGCAGACACATAACAATGCAGATAAAGAGAGACTGTGCTGCATTTGCTGAAATAAAGATAACAAGTCATAAGTTCACAATATTTCATATATTTGGAGAATGCTAGAAGCTCAAAAAATATACACTCTTTTATTCATTTGGCACAAAAGAACATTTATATAATTCATCTGCAACCAAAATTACATTAGAAACTAATGTACATTTCTTTGCATTACAAGATTACACTATAAACTATATATTGTCCTTATCCATGGATCAAGTGATTTATCATGGAATGTCTGTATACTTTGAATTATTTCACAAGAAGGTATGACTTTTCACAAGAAGGCATGACACCATGGCCCACAGGGACTTTTCTCACAAGCAGCCAAGGGCAGCTAAGCCCAGGCTTGGCTGCCCGTGTAAACCACCAGGAGCCAACCAGCTCCTGGCAGTGCCTCAGTAGCAAACCTACCTAGGGAGCCCTCCTCCTAAATAAGGTCAAGGGAGTGAGCCCTCCCTTCACCCTGTTGAGCTGACCATCTGTCAGCTCTGGTTGCTTTCAGCCAGCATGGAAAGACTGACAGGCACCTGCCTGTCACATTTGTGAGGTGTACTGTGGGATTTCTGGGGGACAGGATGACACACCTTGACCCCCATGCCTCCGCACTCCTTTGGACAGTGGTGGATCTGTACACCCAGACAGTCCTTGGAGATCGTCTGCAGGAAAGGTGGGCTTCTGCAGTTCTGAATGACCTCAATATGGCATTAGTTCAGTGTTCTACATTGTAAGGGCTAGGGACCAGTGGTGGGCCCCATCAATCCTAAGTTTGGCTCCCTGACTAATTGTGTATTGGACCTGTGTGAAGCTTTGACCAAAGCTGAATACGACACAGTCCAACTGGCACCATGCCGAGATTGCCATTCTCACCATGCAGTGCTGCATTTTGCCCAGTGCTGGGGGCATCCTTTAAGGGAAACAGAGCCCTCTTGAGCCCCTGCACTATCTTGGAAGGCTTGCACAGAGAGCTGGGAAGTCTAGCCCTTCCCAGTGCTTTCCTCCATGCACTCTTAAGACAGGGCTTTATCTCTCTTAAAGGGCCCTCCCAGCAGTGAGAAAAGTGCAGTGTGGTGCTCAGCACAAGGGAAATGGCTCTCACATCAAGATTTTTTTGCCAAAGTGGCCCGTGCTTCAAGGATAGTGAAGATCCAGCTGCTGTTGAACTACAGCTGCTGTTGAACTACAATTCCCATCATCTCCTAATTTATTGTAGTTGGGAACGATGGGAGTTATAGTTCAACAACAGTTTGGAGGGCCAGGTTTGCCACCCCTGTATTAGTTACATATCTTTTTTTAAAAAAATTAGTAGCATCTAGAATGTTGCTAACCTGAGCACCCAAATGCCTGTGCATATACCGAGTCATACCCAAGAATGGCTGGTGAGGGCAGCACCGGGGCTGGGGGTGGGGCAGGCAGCAAGAGGCACCTTTAAGGAATAATAAGAAGGTGCTTACCAGTGTGTAAGCAGCACCTGCAAGCTGCTCCTCTCTGCCACAATCCTGTGTAGGGTGGTGGTGCTCCGCCTGGTATCTGGTGCGGGCGCAGCATTCTCCTGGTGTCTTTGCATCTTCAGAGACTCCACACATGCAGAGGCCATGCTGCAGCTGCGCTGGATGCTGGGTGTTCCAGCGCCCCATGTGAGATTGTGGGCAAAGCATGGCAACTTGCAGGTGCTGCTTGCATGCTGGTAAACACCTGCTTATTATTCCTTAAAGATGCCTCTTGCCGCTGGCCCTGGTGCTTCCCTCACCAGCTGCTCCTGTTCGGAGCACTGATCCTCCGTATGCACACTTGCATGTATTTCCAGGTTCCTTCTAACTCTCTCCTTGATGTGGAGAAGCCACCTCCAAGTACAGTGGTGAAAATGGTTGCATGAGGGCTCTCAAATTAAAACAGAACTACAACTTCATTGATACAGGCTTCAGAGCAGGGTCTGCAGACGTGAAACATGAATGTACAAGTTGAGGATTGAAGGATGTGATTGATTAATTTCTAAATAGCAACAGCCATCTTGACTAACCCTGCCCATCTTGACTAATGCACACAGCACTAGCCCCCATGTTGTTCCCCATGCTTCTGTAGCACAGGTGCTTTTGCACCAGAATACAACTGTTCCTGATGCTCTCCCCACACTCTGGAAGCATTTTATTATAGCAGAAACACACATCTGACTCCCAAGACGCTGTAACAGAGCATTTCTGGATCACAGGGAGAGCGCTGAAAATAGCCACACTTGTACAAAAGAGCCCCTGCACTTCAAAAGTGAAGTGCCTAACACAGGGAGCTAACACTGCATAAGCACTGCTGTCAGAAGCATGCATACAGTACTGGTCAGGTTCTCAGCCAGTGTGTGTAATATGGCAAAAATATTAGCCCCTGCTATCTGCTTCAATCCCCTCCCCTATCTTCCATGGCCACTGCAGACTATGAATTGCAACACTAAATGGTTGTGAAAGGCTTGATGATTAAATCAGAGTATGCAACTCAGAACTGATTTATATTGCCAGAGCAGGGGAATAAAAATTAATGCCACAGAAAGTAACATTTATGGCAAAATAGCACAGGAAAGGTGCATTTCCCCATTCTGCTTATTAACTGTCACTGCATTTTGCTTTTAGGACGGGTGTAAAAAGAAAGTCGAGATACAAAATTACCAACTGTGATTTTTGAGATATATATACCTCAATCTCCCCATGTATAACCCAGTGCATTCATTATAAGAGCCTTCTGCCACTTCCTTGACTTCAAACTAATGTAAAGAGTACTTGGAGATTTATGATGTAGTCTTATTAGGGTGTTCAGGTAATTAGTCAGGGGGACAATAGGTTAAAAATGTTTTCTGATGAATTTTTAATTATATTTATATAAGAAACAATATTTTCCCCCTTTTTAAAAAAATGTGTGTGTGTGTTGAGGGGTTGAGTGTCAGGGAGGGAAAGCAAGCAAAAATGATAACAGAAACACATGTTTAACTTCAAGGTCATTTTTTTAACTATTAGCATTGAGTGCGAACACCTATATTACTTTCAAGTGAAATTTCATTCCAAGTTAACAGGGCATGAGAAAAATAAGTAGATCATCTGCATGTTTTGCAGCATAGTGCATGAATGCAAATGGAGAGGTCTAAATGGGAGGGGTCATACCCCAGTGGGAGGTCATACCCCATAGACCATACAGAAGGCCTAAAGCTGCTGCCAGTAGCACATAGTGGTGGCCTAGATGTACGAATGATCTGATTTAGTATACCAGCCAAACTACACATTATGCTACGTGCACAATTTTCTATTTGTTGTGTTCTGTTTTATAATACCAACAGTGGGGGCCCAATCAAGTTCAGGGCTGTGGTGTGCAGGGAGGGGATGCTAACCTTGTGCCCCCTTATCATTCCATGGTACCAACAAAAATTTCCTCTCCACTGAAGCTTGAGTCAAATGTCCACTTCATTCCTGGAGCAAACAGTTGCTTTGCGAGTGATTTTCTTCAGAGTGTCAGCATGCCAGGCAAAGGGTTAAACTGCCCATGCCCATCTGCTGCGGTCCTAGTTCTGATTCCCCACAGCTGTATCTTAAATGCAAATAAATAAATAAATAAATAAATACATACAAAGGTGCAAAAGTAAAATGCATTCTCAAAACAAAGGTTTTCAGAAAGGTTTCCCTTTCTCCAGCTGGGACCTTTAGGGGAATAAATAGACCTGAGTCACTGGTGGATTGACTCCGTATGGATCATCGTAAGGCATTTTCTTAAGTCAAAGCAGCATGCGAAGCAGACATGCACACTGCTGTGCTGGTAGCTGGTCAGAAAGTGCCATGAGAGACATGCAGTTCTGTTTCTATTTAAGTGACCCCTTATGCAGTCATCACAGAATTAAAGAGTTAGAGGGGGCTTGTAGACCAACTCCTTGCTTGATGCCAGAAATCCAGAACTGAAACATTCCCAACATGGTTGTTCAGCCTCTCCCTGAAGACCTCCAGCAAGGGGAAGCCCATTACCCCTAGATACGCAGCCCTTGCCCCATGCAACAGCCTGTTGCAGACCAACAAAATCTGATCTGTATGGGAGACTAAAGCTCATTATTAGGGACACATGCTTTGCTTGAATAAGGTTCAAAGTTGAATCCCGGGTATGTCCAAATAAAAGAGATCAGGTGGCAGTTTTGGAAAAGATCTCTGCCCAAAAATGTGGAAAGCACTTGCCAGTAAGGAAAGAAAACACGTGTTGCAGAAGGGCTAGTAAGGAAGTGTATTTATTTATTCATGTTAATTATTTCCATCCTTTTTCTTTAGAAGATCACAAACTGGTTTATAATAATAAAACAACAATATAAAATACAACACAAAATTCAAATTAATTAAACAGAAAAATTAATTAATTAATTAATTAAGCAGATAAATAACTGAAAACCTTTTTATTATTTCAGCTTTTTACCCCTTAGGAGTTGCCGGGTCTCTCAGCTTTCCTGCTTCTGTTTCTCTTTTTATGATTGCTTTTTGAGGGTTTTTTAAAATGGTTTTTACTGTTTAACTGATTTTAAGGTTTTAAATGTGATTTTTATGGAATTGTATTGTATTTTAACTTTTGTAAACCACCTTGGGATGTCTTATAAAAAGTGGTATAGGAACTGAACAATCAATCTATATATCAATCAAGTAAATATTTAAAATATTAAACCTCAAAGCAAAGAGCCTTCTAGAATCTACAATCTAAAATTGGCCAGGGAGAGAGCCAAGCAGATGACCCATGGAATTCTAGAGGTGGGGCACCAGCACCAAGAAGACCCTGGTACAGGTCTCTGGTAGAGTTTAGTCTTGGTGAGCCAGAGAGCAGGGCACTCAAGGCTGGTCTTAAAGGTTGGACAGGTTCATATTGGAAGGGCAATCCTTCTAATCACTTGGTCCCAGGTGATTTAGGATTTTAGAAGTCAAAGCCACACCCTTGAACTGAGCTTAGAGTATTGATAACTAAAGAAGCTAGGTCAAAAGAGGTGTAACAAAGTTCAACTGCTTCTGAATACTCTGGCAACAACATTCTGCACCAATTGAAATTTCCAAATTGCCTTGCTCCACTTAAATCACATTATAGGAGTCCAGTCTGGATGTAACCAATGCAATCTGTACCATCCATATAGGGACACAGTCAAAGCTGGTGAAAATGATGCAAGCCACCCCTGAGATGGGGTGTCCTCAAAATTGTTCAAGCAATTTGTGCAAGCAGAAGCCTTCAAATTTATTTTGAATTTCCATTCAGGCAGAAATTGGTGGCAATGCATGATAGATAGATACTTTATTTACGGCCAATGGCCAAAACAAAACAACAACACAAACATTAAACATTATTCCAGCATTCAACATTAACTTAGTCATTAACTTTAATATCAATCAATGAGCTACGAATTCTAATAGCAATGTAACAAAATTGTGTTACAACATGAGAGATGCAGAGTGCATTATCTTCAAGTAAAGATTTCACCAGAAAATCATTCGATTGATGTTGAAACCTAGAAAGAAGCGGCAGAATCAAATGACATCTAATGTTACTGTAGAATCTACAGCGTAATAAAATGTGAGCGATTGATTCAGGTTCACCCGAACCACAAGGGCACAAGCAAGCCTCCAGGGGTAGATGTTGAAATCTCCCCATTAATATATCTGAAGGAAAGGCATTAAAGCGTGCTCTTGAAAAAGCCCAGCGGAACTTTCTGACAGTTATGATGGACAAATATGAAGCCGGGGGAAAACCCACCCTGGCTTTAAACTGACTGTAAAATGTTGGCAGACAAGGCAACTCATTCTGAGACTCCATATCATTTAGACATTGATGAACTAATTTGTTGGCATTCGCTAGGTCAGTTTCTAATAAAAATTCAGGATCTAGGCCAATACTGGAAAGTTTAGCCATAATCATTACTAGCCAAATAGGCCAGGGTATAGCCGAAAGAAACCCAGGCACAAGTCCCACTGGCCGGAGGTGAAGCTTCAGCCAGTAGAAAATCATTTGCAACCATGCCCTGGTCTCAGTCCTCCACAACCCCGCCTCCTGTCGTAGCACCACAACAGGGGTGCATCTAGGTGTACCAAAAACTTCTCTTAGAAAGCCTGACTGTTCCCGCTCTAGGGGCATAAAACTGTCAAAGGGGCCCAATTGAACTCCATACAAAAGTTGCGGAACAGTTTTAGCAAGGAACAATTTAATGGCGGCAGGAATATATCCTCTGCCCTGTGCATGGTGAAATCTCAGAATAGCTACCGTGCTTAGTTGAGCCAAATCAGAAACCATTCTAGCATGGGCACATTGCCTGTTGTTATACTGAAATATCACACCAAGATATTTGATTTGCTTTACTTGTTCGACTTGTTATCCCCCAACAGTCCATCTAAAGCTCTTAGCTTTATTGTTAAAGCAAACTATTTTCATTTTGGAATAATTGATGACCAGATGTTCCTCCTGACAATGTGTTACCAAAGCCCCCAGAGCTCCTATAAGGCCTGATCTAGTTTGGGAAAGAATCACTGCATCGTCAGCATACATCAATAGTGGCAGCCTTCTGTTTGCTAATATAGGTGCAAAAGTATCCAATTTCTGTAAATGTTTAATTAAATCATTCACCTAAAAATTAAACAAAAAAGGTGCAAGTATACATCCTTGTCTCACACCTTTTGTAGTTGGGATTGCTTTAGATAAGTGACCAGTAGAGTTCAAACGAACACAGATAGAAGAGTTCTCATGTAATTTATAAGGCAACTGTGAAAGCCGCTTATCAATTGATGTATTAGCCAATTTGTGGCAATGCATGTGTGGAACCCTCCTGAAATATTTCAGTAGTATTTTGAAGTCTTTTAGCCTCCTTCAGAACTCCTGAGATGTTTTGTCTGATCAAGCAAGATTCAAGGAAGATTTGGTGAATTTGGGTGGCAACTCTATACAAAGCATTGCTTTAATCCGTAACCGCTTTCCAAATGCAGATTATTCTCACTGGAATTGAGTATACATAAACTGATTTCCCCTTCAGCAATAGTGTTGGGGTTTTTTTGTGGTTTTTTTAATGCCTAAGATAGCTAGGCTCTGCAGAGATGAGGACATTTCCTGTCTGCAAGCTCAGAGTCTAAAGGAATATATAGTATAATTTCCTTCCTATAATGCAATTATCTGGGAGAAAGTGAAATTGTAGTTTTAATGGACAAATTATTCATCTTATATATTGCAACTTGCAAGCTTTCAAACAACCACTATTACTATTATTTACTATTTGACAACTGTGTAGGCACCATCAGCATTATATACGCCAAGTATCATGATCCTTGCTCAGAGGACTTACAATCTACATTAGCCAAGAAAAATGAAGATATGGAAAGTTATCAGAGATTGACAATTAGTAATCTTGACATGCCAGAGAGGCCCAGCAGTCATGCACAGAGAGGCCCAGTGTAGGGATGTGCACGGAACCTGTGGTAGGGTGGGGTTACCTTTAAGGAGCAGGGGGGTGCTCTTACCCCTGCCACATTTCCCCCACTTTTTAAAAAAATGGTCCCATGGAGCAGCAGTGTACCTCCTTTTCACCCTGGTTCTTTTAAAAACCGGTCCCACAGAGTGGAAGCGTACCTCTTTTCGCCCGGGTTCACATTGGACTGAAAGTACCTGGTGAGCATGCGTGCACATGACATGCACCTGAGCGTGATGAACATGCATGCAATGTGTGCACATGCACTGGGCACTTCTGGTCCAACATGCACCGAGGCAGCAAGGAGGTATGCTGCCACCCCACAGGAACGTTTTTAAAGACAGCACCAGCAGGGGAAATGTGGCAGGGGGGAGGGGAAGAGCACCCTTCCTGCTCCTCAAAGGTAAACTGGCCAAACCGCTAGTCCTTTATTATTTATTTATTTATTATTTATTTATTTGATTTATATACCGCCCTTCCAAAATGGCTCAGGGTGGTTTACAATTAAAACAAACTACTAAAACAATAAAAAGCTAAAACAAATTAAAAACAGTAGAGCAATTAACAATTTAAAAACATTTTAAAACAACAATTAAACAATTTACAGTAATTAAAAGCTCCAAAATCGGGTTAAAATTTAAAAAACCCTGGAAGGCCAGGCCAAACAAATACGTTTTAAGGGCTCTCCTGAAGGCTAATAGAGAATTCAAATTACGGATTTCCGCAGGGAGCACATTCCACAGCCCCGGAGCAGCTATAGAGAAGGTCCGCCTCTGAGTCGCCACCAAACTTGCTGGTGGTAACTGGAGACAAACCTCCTCAGATGACCTTAATGTGCGGTGGGGATCACGCAGAAGAAACCGGTTCAGAGGTCCATAACAGGGCCTCTGAACCATTTCGTGCACATCTCTAGCCCAGTGTAGCTAGAACACTCTGCGTATCCTTCTAGACCTCCAGCAGGATGATTAGACAGTGGCATCATCCACAATAGGCTTCACTTTGCTTGAATGAAGGGATCCGGTATGGTGAGACATGGCAGTGTCATCACTGTCCACATAACCAAGCCAGAGGATTTAGCCTCCTTATGCTACCTTTGCAGCAAGAGTGCTGCTGCAGTGCGCCACACTGCTTGGATGGCATGAAAAGCCCCAGGATATGTGGGAGGAACTCAAGGAGCAGATTCTTCACCTGCCAGCATTGCACTAGTTTTCAAGAGTAAATAGAAAGGAAGTAATCAAGTGGGGCTTCACAAAGTGTCAGCAAACATCTTCAGTATGAAAAAGGGGCTTTCAAGTGGGCCAAGAGAGTCACTGAATGTCCTATGATTGTTATTTATTTAGTTAGTTAGCTAGTTAGCTAGTTAGTTAGCTAGTTAGCTAGTTAGTACATTTGTCTACTGCCCTATACGTAAAAGTCCTTGAGCGGTTCACAAGCTAAAAACCATTAAAGCATTAACACAATTAAAACAATTTAAAAATACAATAAAAACTCTAAAAACCTAAGTTTAAAACAATAACTAAAGGCCTAACTAAACAGATATGTTCATCTTTTCACAGCTGTTTGCTGCCACTCTAGCCTTATTATTGGTGCCTTTTATTTTAAACCAGTATCCTTTGGGTGGATATGGTGCATGAGCTCAGCCAACTGAGGAGCTCAGTAGGGATGTGCAAAAAATTTCGGGCACAGAACGATCTGTGCCCGAAATGAGCAATTTTGGGTGATTCGGGGCTGAACCGAATCACCCCCGATGTCCCCCGATGTTTTTCATGGCCGAGCCGAATCACCTGAATTTCGGGGCTGAAAAATTCGGGTGATTCGGCTCATGGCCGATTTGGGGGGATTTTTTGAAGTTTTAGTGACTTTGGGGCAGTTTGGGGGCATAACATGGGATCTGGGCAAAAGGAGTGGGGTGGCGTGGTAGTGCCTAATGGGTGGAGGCTACCACTCCAATTTCAGGGGGATTGGGCAGAGGGCTGATTTTTGGGGGAATATTTGAAGTTTTGGTGACTTTGGGGCAGATTGGGGGCAGAAAGTGGATCTGCCCCAAAGAAGTGGGTTGGGCTGGTACATAGTGCCTAATGGGTGGAGGCTACCACCCCAATTTGAGAGTGATTGGGCATAGGGGTGAATTTTGGTGAATTTCTGAGGTTCGTCTTCATAAGGTTCGTCTTTTTGAAAAAACTTCTGAGGTGTGAATTCTCATTCTATCATAGCAAATGAGATTTTTTTCAATTAAACAACTCTCATGACCCCACTTCCACTTTTTCACACTCTCTATTACTATGAATATGAGGAAGTAATCAATTTAGCACACTTCACCTTATGAAGACAAACCTCAGAAATTCACCAAAATTCACCCCTATGCCCAATCACTCTCAAATTGGGGTGGTAGCCTCCACCCATTAGGCACTATCTACCAGCCCAACCCACTCCTTTGGGGCAGATCCACTTTCTGCCCCCAATCTGCCCCAAAGTCACCAAAACTTCAAATATTCCCCCAAAAATCAGCCCTCTGCCCAATCCCCCTGAAATTGGAGTGGTAGCCTCCACCCATTAGGCACTACCACCCCACCCCACTCTTTTGGGGCAGATCCACTTTCTGCCCCCAAACTGCCCCAAAGTCAATAAAACTTCAAAAATTCTCAAAAAATCAGCCCTTTGTCCAATCCCCCTGAAATTGGGGTGGTAGCCTCCATCCATTAGGCACTACCACTCTACCCCACTATTCTGCCCCAGGCCCCACTTTCTGCCCCAATCTGCCCCAATCTGCCCCAAAGATGGGGGCATATTTCCCCTGAAATTTCCCCTGAAATTTCCCCTGAAATTTCCCCTGAAATTGGGGTGGTAGACTCCACCCATTGGGCACTACCACCCCACCCCAAAATTTTGGATTAAATCCGAATCCGAACAGAATCAAGGGTGATTCGGGTGGCCCATATTCGGGCACAAAACAGAACAGGGGTGATTCGGTTCGGGTCCCGAACCGAATCACTGAATTCCCGAATTGCACACCCCTAGAGCTCAGTGTTAATAAAGCTTAACATAAGATAGGCCCAAGGCCTATCTAGTCCAGCATCCTGTTTCACACAGTGGCTCACCAGAAGCCTCTGAGAAGCCCACAGGCTTGCTCTCTCCTGCAAGTGGTATTTAGAGGCATCTTGCCTCTGAGGCTGGAGGTGGCCTATAGCCACCAGCTCCAGCCACCAGACTAGTAGCTATTGATAGGCCTTTCCTTCTTGAATTTTTCTAAGCCCCTTTTAAAGCCATCCAAGCTGGTAGCCATCACCACATCCCATGGCCGAGAATTCCACAGATTAATTATGTGCTGTGTGGAAAAGTACTTCTTTTGGTTGGTCCTAAATTTCCTGGCCTTCAGGTTCATAGGATGGCCCCGGCTCTGATGTTATGAGAAAGGGAGAAATTTCTCTCTCACTCTACTCTCTCCACACCATGCATAATTTTATACACCTCGACCTTGTCTCCCCTTAGTTGCCTCTTTTCCAAACTAAAGAGCCCCAGAGGCTGTAGCCTTGCCTCATGAGGAAGGTGCTCCAGACCCCTGATCATCTTGGTTGCCCTCTTCTGCACCTTCTCCAGTCTGCCCCCTTCTGCCTCCATGAGCCATTGGCATGCCTAGCTGCCCATTTCAGGACTCAGCTTGAGGCCAAGGAGTCCTTTCCAAGAGGGGATGAGGAGGTCGGAAGAGTGCCAGACAGCATTCCTTCCTCCTCCTCTCCTTGTGACTATACATAATCAGGCTTAGTCCACCCTTCTCTCAGTCTGACTGGCAAGTTCAGCAGCCAGGGAAATGCTATTGTTTAGTATCAGCCAGCATTTCCATGGCTACTGAGCCTCTCAGTCCGGTATGACGGAGAGCTTAGACTCTCCCTAGTCTAAGAGACTAGGAGAGAGAGAGAGACTCTCCCTCTCTAGAGTGCACAACTCGAATGCCCGAGGGGACCAGGATCAACCATGACTTAATATGCAGGGCCCAAGGTCCATTTTCAGCACATTATTAAATTCAAATTAATTAACAATATTAATGAAAGCAAGTATTAGCTACTTATGAACCACCCCCACCCCCTCACACAGACAATTTTAACCAAGGATAGTGACTGGAAAATAGGCCCTCTCCCTGCTCAGTCAGCAGGGCACCTGGAGTGCATGCCAGCCCCACAAAAATGCCAAGTCCTCGCCTCTATAAATTGATGTTGCTTTCAGGCTACAATCCTAGGCATGCTTACTTGGGAATAAGCCTTACTGGGCACACTGTGGGATGTATTTCTGGCTTAAGATGTATAAGATAGTGTTGTAAGGCCATTTCCAGAGATCATGCCCCCATATTTGGGGAAGACGGAACAAGTCAAGAGTATGGCTCCTGCTGTTGCTGCAGGATATTTCTATCTGGGGGCCAGCAAAAAAGTCCCCGTGGGCTGAATCTGGCCCCTGGGCCTTATGTTGTGCAGGCCTGGCTTAGACTGAGCATTTAGCCAACCAGTCATGAGAACGCTGGTGGATTAAAGGGGAGGCAGTCGAGGTGGCTGCCAATAGCAGCAAAATTTCCCTAGCGGCAAATTTTAGAGTTGAATTAAATTGGGTAAAAAATTAAAACTCCTTTAAAACTCCTCCTTGTGCACCTGCCTGCTTACCACCCAAATTATAATGGTGCGGTAGTGGGTGCATGTGGGATGGAAGTGGGCGCATTGGCAGAGGAAAGAGTAGACAGGCAGCGATACCTCCTAACACAAGCCCACCTACCTCCCAAATGCCAGCGATTGTGCATTTTGGGTCTTTCCATGCACAGGTGGCCTTGTGTTAGGGCTCTCTTTGCTGCCAATGCACCCATTGCCATCCCTAATGCACCCACCGCTGCACCGTCATAATTTGGGAGGTGGGTGGGTGCATGAGGAGCTCTTGCTGCCATGCTGCTGAATGGCAGCAGTTTTAAAGATTTTTTTAAAATAGATTTAATTAAACTTCCCCCGCCTTACTTGCAAAAGAAGGGCTGCCTACCAGTGGCAAAGAGCATAATCTGCCCCTGCATGAGAACAGAAGGAAGGCAAGGCGGGCCAAGCCAGGAGTATGCTGTAGAGAGGCCTAGTGGCCACCAGGCTCCAGAACACAGGAGGAATCCATGGGATATTGTTGTGTGGGCAGGTGTTGCTAGTTTCACCAGATTAAGGTGGTTTGTATTTTCTTACCACCAACATTAGTAAGATTTACTTTTATGTGGGGGACGTCACAATTTTTGGCTGCTACATATTAAAAATTAGAGATTAGAGAAGGAGAGGAAGATGTGGGGGTTGATTTCTCCCAGGACCCATTCCAACTTTGCTATGCCCCTAATTTGGGGAAAGCTCCTGGTATTATGCTGCAGTTGGTTTATTTTTTCAATGTTAGGTGAACTTTAGCTAACTTTAATAACACTTTTGTAAATATTTTATGTAATCTTTATTGTTTAAAACTTATTAGTTCAGAAGTTGTAAGTTAACTTCATGCCATGTAAACAGTAAACATGTTCTGAAGTCTTGTGTATTGTGGTTTCTTACAATGTAGCCTCTGGGCACCCACATTTTCCCTTGGACTTTCAGCCCCAATTCAGTTCTTCCACAGGGCAACACTGATACTCAGAAGAAAACTGGGATGGCCACCTAGCTGCACACTAACTTATAGTGGAAGTAGCACTTGACCTAGACATTTAGAATAAAAAGCTGAAAATCACAGTGAATGCCTATAGCTGTGATAAACATACAGGGAGTCCTAGAAAATCCACCTTGAGGAATCCACCATTTTGGAAAACAGAAGTTTTCTCTCTGCTTAGCTAAAAGCACCTATACTTCTGAACTAAACTCTGAAATAAGATAGTCTTGCATACAAGGCATTAATAGTGGTTTTATTTATTTGTAGAGGCAGCCGTTTGTGGCCCATCTGAATAATATTGATCTAATCATTGATCATTATGGAGTCCCTACTATGTGTTCTTTGTGAAAAAGCCTAGGGAGTGACAAAAATATCATTGCTAAAAGAGTAGAAATCCTGAGGAAATGCAGTCAGACCACAGCAGATGGTATTTCATATGTACTGGAAGAAAGGAAATTGAGGAAACCCATTTCAAGTGTTGCAAAACAAACAAACAAACAAAAAAACAAAACCCCCTAGATGTGTGACAGAAACCTCTAGTGTGACCCCAAAGCCTTGACATAAAATATAAAATCCCATTCTTCCAGCCCTTTTTCATGATCACATGAGAGCACTAGCTGGCAGGTGGCAGGGAAGGCTGCACAAGCTCACCTTCCCAGAAGATGATCCTGCTGCTGAGTCTGGATGCTCAGAGCCCGCACTGAGATGTTCTGCTGCTGCCCCAGGCAGCATGGAAGTGCAAGGGCTGGGATGCATTGTCCCGGTCCCTGGAAATCCTACAATACATCCTGCGAGTGTGTGGTACAGTGTGGGGATACTCCCCAGTGATGGGGAGACTCTCATCAGTGTTTCAGCACCGGCTGAAAGCAGCTGGTGCTGACATACCATCAAATAAATGGGGTTAAGGGAGTCCTCACTCCCTTAACCTTAAGAGACCAGCTTCTTAGCCAGGATTGCCGCCGAGGGGCCATCGGGAGCCAGTTGGCTCCCCGCGATTCCCACAGGCAGCCAAGTCTGGGTTTTGCTGCCCTAGACTGGTCTTGGCTGCTTGTGAGGAGAGCAGTGACTGATGCAGCACTGTAGTGATATTCATTCCAACAAAAGCCCTATAATAGAGTGAGGACTCTTGATATGATTGACGGCACTGTTCATTCCGTAGCTGAGAAGTGTGCTGATGGATGTGGTGTGCACTGTCCAGCTTCAGAGGGAAATTGTATCAGGACTTTGCACACTTTGGTCGCCGATTTGATTCTGAAACTATTTGATCTGGTTGGACTAGTGAAGGTTTTATTCAGATCTGAACTGCTAGATTGCTGGTTCTGGCAGAACTGAGCCTATTGCTTGTCACTGATTTGGCCACTTCAGCTCTCTAACCCTGTCTTGCTACTGTTCCCTGACCCCTATAGGTACTTATTGGCATGAGGAGTAGACTGGTGCCCCCCCACCCCACCCCACCCCCCACACAAGTGTGTGGCTGAATCCCCATTCAGCCATGAAACTAGCTGGGTGACTCTGGGCCAGTCACTTCTCTCTCAGCCTAACCTACTTCACAGGGTTGTTGTGAAAGAAAAACTCAAGTATGTAGTACACCGCTCTGGGCTCCTTAGAGGAAGAGCGGGATATAAATGGTTTTTTTAAAAAAAAGTGAGGAAGCAGCATCTTCTACAGCTTTTTAACTTTTTACTTCTTAATGTTTCACTTTTAACATGAAACCCAAAATACATGTCCCTCTCAGTCCCAAAAAAGGCACAGGGGACTGCAATATTTTCAAAGAATCATGTGAAACTCTTCTGAAGAAAACATCAAAGCCTGATGTTATTGAGCTTCTTGAGGCTGATAATTTTTGGCTCAGTCAGGAGTTTGGTCAGAGGTACGCTGAGGCTGACTGGTGCTCTTCGGTGTTGACATTTATTGTGGTTTTATGCTTCTTGCTTTTATTGCTGTTTGTTTCACACTTGTTTTATATTGCCTTATGGTGTTTTCTTTTCAGCTTTGAGCTTACAAAGAACAGTGTTATAAAGATGTAGACTCCAAAAGATCCAAAGAACTGAACACTTAACTTTGCACACTCCTGGCAGTTTTTGTCTTACATTTGTCAAAGAACAAACAGTGGTGCCACATGGCAATCTGCTTTTGAAACTGAGGTTGTTCACACGTGCCACCTAGCCTGGGCTAAGGCAGCCCAGCCTGGGATAGGCTGTGTGTGTGTGTGTGTGTGTGTGTGTGTGCTGGGATTGAACCTTATCCTGGTGTGGCCTCTGTTCCTAGCCCCACTTTTTGACCCAGTGTTTAGCCAAGATTAAACGAACCCACAGTTTGTGTAATCTCAGCAGGCAATCATTTTTTTAAAAAGAGTTTTTAAAAAGAATTTTTATTTTATTTTATGCCTTCTCTACAATGAATGGATGATCTCCATTGAGAAACAACATCCACGAGTTCATACACAGGTCACTAGGTCAGGTCACACAGGTTGACCATTCATCAATTCATTGAAAGAAGCAAAAATTTAAATAAATTCTAAAACAATACCATGAATCCAAACTAGCTTGGGGCTTCCAGGGCGAGTTGTGGCCAAACATGCCTTGCCCAAAAACTTATTTTGGGGTGCTCAGGCATCTCCCAAGGGGGCAGATGGGGCAGCCGCAAATCCCCACTATTCCCTATGGGGATGAGCAGAAGCTGTTGCTGGGCAGGTGACCAACACCATGGGTCAACAATGGGCCAATCACTCACCCAGATCAATGTCCAGCTCGGAGTAGCCCAGCAGGGGGAGGTTAACCTTGAGGAAAACCAACTGCTTGACCAAGCCAGGGTGCAACTGGCACCGAGCAGGTGTTACCACATCACCAGCACGTGAAAACACCCGCTCGCACTAGGCGTTGGTTGGTAACACTGACACAAGCTCCCTGCCTGCACCTCACATACAGGGAGGGAACTGAACAAGGGCCTAGCTGAAGGTAGTCCTTGACGAGATTGTGTAGCCGGGCGTGAGTATCTGGATAATCCAGTGGAAGCCGGGGTTCTCAACCACCTGAAAAGGTTGGTCATCTGTGGCCATCATCTCCCCCATGAGGCAGGTGAGGAGACATCCCCACATGACTAGGATGCTTCTTGCCTGACACCTGTGTTCACCACTTGACTGGCAGCATGCCCTGCTTCAGGGAAGCCTTCACATGGCCCTTCTCAGCACTAGTCACAGGCATACTAGGCACACTAGACTGCCAGCGGAGGCAAAGAGATCTGGGTGACGCTGCCGCATGTGTCACCACATGGAGCTCCTCCCCAGATGCTTGGCATCCTCCCTCCTACTGACATGTGCATGTTCAGTGAACACAGCAAGCAGAGGTTGCGGCATTTTGAGGGATTTCAAAATGCTGCCAAACATCACTGCTCTGGGTGGCCTCCGATGTCCTGGACACCATCTGGGGCCTCTTTGGTGATGGCAAACTTACGGGGGCCACTGGCTGCCCACCACTGTCACCCCCTTCCACCCTGCATGCCAGAAGGGCCAGGCTGAGGCTGAGGGGCACCTTACCAGATTTCCCTTTACAAGCATCCCAATCCGGGTTGAACTGGGTCAACCCAGTTCATGTGCACAAACTGAACCACCCTGCCAGTTCTAACGAACCAGTTCACAGACTGGCAGTTCATTCAAATTTGGTTTGAATTAGAACTGAACCACCACTGGCGGTTCTGTGTACACCTATACACTGCTGCATGAGGCAGATAGTTCAACAGCTGAAGAGTTCTTACAGTTAGGAAATTCTTCCTAATATTTAGACTAAATCTGGTTCCCTCTAATTTTTCCATCACATGGCGGGAGGGGAAGAGGTGGATTTTGGTGATTCCTCCTTCCCTTTACGTGCAACCCAAAAATATATCCCTGAGGGTGTCCCAATGCCCATGTGTCTTTAGGCTGAATGTCAGCCACTGCTCCAGTTGTGGCTGCAGCATCGTTTAGTATAAAGACATTACGATACTGGCCCTTTTATTTTCAACCACTTTCTTGATAATCCCTTGCATGGAATTTACTTTTTCTCTGCTGTCACACATGGAACTGATATTTACTTAGTCTTTTCCCTAACAAAAGGTGTCCTTCATTCTGGTCTTTAGTGTCCTGGCTACAATATAGCAGCCCTTACCCCCACCTTCTTTGTTTTATATTTCTCTTTTAAAATGATGAAAGAAAAAATCCTACTTTAAATGTATAGGCAGTTTTTTAAAAACGACCTGGAAAATATGCCTTGTTTAGCAGTTAAACTAGCACAGCCAAATAAACCACCTCCTTTCTAGGCATAACTGGGACATTAACGATGTGAATATGAAGAAGGGCTTGGAGATGCCAAGGCAAGGAGGATATGATTAAAAAGCAATGGCAAATCTAATCCCCATACAGACACTCTCGAGAAGCTAAATGCCTGCCTTTTTTTTTTTTTTTGGCCATGAGTTACTAACGTTATGAGTCATTATTTCAGAACCAAGGTAATTATTTCAAAATTCCTCTAACACTTAATGCATGTCACAATTTGTTATGGAGATAAAACCAAATTGGAAATAAACAGTGAGTTTATTTTTCTTCCTAGATTTGTTTTTCTCCCAAGAAAAAAGAGGAGCCAGGCAGATGATGATAGCCTTGAGGAGCAATTTCCATGCCTTTTGGTTCCTGTTTACATAAAAGCCATGGTTGCCTCAATCTACTCTTCTCCAGTCCATAAACCTTGACCTTAGATCCCACCCCTACACCCCAGCTTCCTTGTAGTTCCCACTCTCCTTTATGGGACTGTCTGCTGCCTTGTTGACCACTGCTTGGCCATCACCCCTTTTCTCTAGGGCGGACTTGTTCTCTTGAGCTCCTGAGGGCAGGGATAGAACCAATAGGTTGAAATCACAAGGAAGCTAAACACTATGAGGAATTTCCCAGAAATAAAAGCTGTTCCTTTGCTGGTCAATGACCAAATAAACTTATAACTAACTAACTAACTAAAAGCTGTTCAACTGTGAAATAGTCTGTCTCATGCAATGGTGGGCCCTTTTTTGCTAGAAATTTTCAGAGGATGGGTGTCCATCTGTCATGGACCCAAAGTAGATTTCTCCTCTGAGCAGGAATCGAACTAGAAGACATAAGATTATAAGAAAATAAGAACAGCCCTGCTGGATCAGGCCCAAGGCCCATCTAGTCCAGCATCCCGTTTCGCACAGTGACCCACCAAATGCCGCTGGAAGCCACAGGCAGGAGTTGAGGGCATGCCTTCATTCCTGCTGTTACTCCCCCACAACTGGTACACAGAGGCACCCCACCCCCAAGGCTGGAGGTGGCCTAGAGCCCTCCGACTAGTAGCCATCAATAGACCTCTCCTCCATGAAATCATCCAAACCCCTCTTAAAGCCATCCAGGTTGTTGGCTGTTACCACATCTCATGGCAGAGAATTCCACAAGTTGATTATGCGTTGTGTGAAAAAGTACTTCCATTTGCGGGTCCTAGATTTCCTGGCAATCAGTTTCATGGGATGACCCCTGGTTCTAGTGTTATGGGAGAGGGAGAAGAATTTCTCTCTCTCCAATTTCTCCACCCCATGCATGATTTTATAGACCTCTATCATATCTCCCCGCAGTCGTCTTTTTTCTAAACTAAATAGCCCCAGGTATTGTAGCCTAGCCTCATAAGAAAGGTGCTCTAGGCCCTTGATCATCTTGGTTGCCCTCTTCTGCACCTTTTCCAGTTCTACAATGTCCTTTTTTAGATGTGGCGACCAGAATTGTACACAGTACTCCAAGTGTGACCGCACCATAGTTTTGTATAAGGGCATTATAATATTAGCAGTTTTATATTCAATCCCCTTCCTAATGATCCCTAGCATTGAATTGGCCTTTTTAACAGCTGCTGCACATTGAGTCGAAACTTTCAACAAGCTGACCACCACGACCCCAAGATCCCTCTCCTGGTCAGTCACTGACAGCTCAGATCCCATCAGCATATACTTGAAGTTGGGGTTCTTCGTCCCAATGTGCATCACTTTACATTTGCCAACACTGAACCACATTTGCCACTTTGTCGCCCACTCCCCCAGTTTGGAGAGATCCTTTTGGAGCTCTTCACAATCAGTTATGGGTTTCACTACCTGGAAGAGTTTGCTATCATCTGAAAATCTGGCCATCTTGCTGCTTACCCCTACTTCTAGATCATTTATGAATCAATTAAAAAGCACCGGTCCCAGAACAGATCCCTGGGGGACCCCAATTCTTACTTCCCTCCATTGCGAAAACTCTCCATTTATACCTACCCTCTGTTTCCTGTCTTTCAACCAGTTAGCAATCCACACATATACTTGTCCCCTTATCCCATGACTGCTAAGTTTCCTCAGGAGTCATTGATGAGGAACTTTGTCAAAAGCTTTTTAGAAGTCCAGGTATACGATGTCAACTGGATCACCTTGATTCATACACTTGTTGACACTCTCAAAGAACTCCAAAAGGTTGGTGAGGCAAGATTTACCTTTGCAGAACCCATGCTGGTTCACTCCCAGCAGCAGGCCCTGTTCTTCTATGTGCTTTACAATTTTATCCTTGAGGATTCTTTCCATCCGTTTGCCTGGAGCAGATGTTAAGCTAAACGGCCAGTAATTTGCCTGGATCCCTTCTTGAAAATTGGTGCTATATTTGCTACTCTCCAGTCCTCTGGTACAGAACCTGATTGCAGGGATAAGTTATATATTTTAGCAAGGATGTCGGCAATTTCACATTTGAGTTCTTTGAGGACTCTTGGATGGATGCCATCCGGCCCTGGTGATTTGTTAGCTTTCAGTTTCTCCAGACAGTTTAGAACATCATTTCTCATCACTTCTATCTGGCTCAGTTCTTTAGCTGCCATCCCCAAAAAGCCTGGTTCAGGAACAGGTATATGCTCAGTATGCTCTGCCATGAAGAAGGAAGAACTCATTAAGCTTCTCTGCAACCCCCATATCCTCCTTAATAATCCCTTTCACTCTCTCATTGTCTAATGGTCCAACTGCTTCCCTGGCAGGTTTCCTGCTTCTGATGTATTTAAAGAAGTTTCTGTTATTCCCCTTGATGCTTTTAGCTAAATGTTCCTCAAACTCTCTTTTTGCCTCCTTTATTGTTGCCTTGCATTTCTTTTGCCAGAGTTTGTGTTCCTTTCTGTTCTCTTCATTTAGACAGGCCTTCCAATTTCGGAAGGAAGTCTTCTTCCCTTTTTTGGCTTCCTTGACAGTACCCGTTAGCCATGCTGGCATCTTTCTAGACCTAGTGGTACCTTTCCTCTTTTTGGGTATACAATCTAACTGGGATTCTAGTATTGTGGTTTTGAGTAAACTCCATGCACTCTGGAGTGAAGTGACTCTCCTGATTTTCCCTTTCAGCTTCCTTTTCACCATACTCCTCATTTTAGAGAAGTTTCGTCTTCTGAAATGCAAAATGTCTGTGTTAGACTTCCTTGGTGATTCTCTCCCCACATGTATGCTGAATTTGATAGCACTATGGTCACTGTTCCCTAAAGGGTCGATGACACTGACATCCTGCACCAGGTCCTGGGTGCCACTGAGAATTAAGTCCAAGGTTGCCTTCTCTCTGGTCGGTTCCAAGACCAACTGTTCTAGGGCACAGTCATTTAGCGTATCTAGAAATTTGACCTCTTTGTCCTGACTTGAATGTGAATTTACCCAGTCTATGTGTGGGTAATTGAAGTCACCCATGATTACAGCCCTGCCTCTTCTTAACGGCCTCCCTGATTTCCTGCTGCACCTTCCAGTCACTGTCAGCATTTTGATTAGGAGGGGGATAGCACGTCCCCAGTAGCACATTCCCTTTCAGGCCTTGTACTGTCACCCACAGGGTTTCTGTGGAGGACTCCAGTCCACCGAGGTTTTCTAGCTTGTTAGATTCTATCCCTTCTTTAACATACAGTGCTACTCCACCTCCAAGGGGCCCCTCCCTGTCCTTTCTATAGAGTTTATATCCAGGGATAACAGTGTCCCACACTGGTTCTCACTGTTCCACCATGTTTCTGTTATGTCCACTATATCTATTTCTGCGTTAGCCACCAAGCACTCCAGCTCACCCATTTTGGGTTGGAGGCTTCTGGAATTGGCATATAAGCACCTATACACTGAATCTCTCACCTGATGTACGCTATCTATCTTTTGACTCTTTGACCAGCTGGCACAGGCTCCCATCTGCTCTTTATGTGGTACAGCTCTGTCCCCTTCTGTTTTATCTGAATCCTTTGCACCCTCACACTTTAAAGGATAACTTTTGCCACACGGGATACTGCCCAGCTCCCATCGGCTGCTCCCCAGGCATCATTTTAAAAGCTGCTCTGCAACCTTTTTGATTTTAAGCGCCAGCAGTCTGGTCTGGTTCCATCTTGGTTCAAGTGCAGCCAGTCCCTTTTGTACAGGCCTTGCTTTCCCCAAAATGTATCCCAGTGCCTAACAAATCTAAACCCCTCCTCCTGGCACCAACGTCTCATCCACGCATTGAAACCCCTCAGCTCTGCCTGTCTCACTGTACCTGCGCGTGGAACAGGTAGAATTTCTGAGAATGCTACCTTGTGGGTCCTGGACTTCAATATGCTACCTATCAGCCTAAATTTGGCTTCCAGGACCTCCCGACTACATTTCCCCACATCGTTGGTGCCGACATGCACCACGACAGCTGTCTCCTCCCCAGCACTGCCTAAGAGCCTATCTAGACACTGCGTGATGTCCGCAACCTTTGCACCAGGCAGGCAAGTCACCGTGCGGTCAACACGCTGGTCACAAACCCATCTCTCTATACCTCTAATGATTGAATCACCTACTACATGGAGGCCCCCACCCCCCTCAGGAATATCCCCTGTGTGAGAGAATATGAGCTCATCATCCATGGAAGGGGTCCCTTCTAAAGGAGCATTTCCCTCTTACTTAGACCGATGTCCTCCTTGCCAGAAACCTTCATTCTCCCTGACAGCAGAGGAGCTATCAGCCCTGGAGTGGGATGTCTCTATCACTTCCCTGAAGGTCTCGTCCACATGCCTTTCTGTCTCTCTGAGCTTCTCCAGATCTGCCACCTTAGTCTTGAGGGAACGAACTTGTTCCCAGAGAGCCAGGAGCTCCTTGCACTGAGCACACACCCATGACTTCTGCCCATGGGGCAAATAGTCATACATGTGGTACTCTGTGCAATACACTGGGAAGTGCCCCCTTCCCTGCTGGCCTTCTATCTTCATATTGTTTTTGTTGGCTGTTTACAGTATTTAGAGATAGCTTATTAGAAGGATAGGTCTCAGCTGTAATGGGCAGGTATTTACTGCCCAAGCAGCCTTTCCCAAGAATATGAGGAAGGGATTTGTATTTATGTTCTCTTCTCCACCAGTCACCTTGTGATCACTGGGGCTTGTTCCAGGCTCCCACACACACTTCCCGCTAAATTCCTGCAAAAATCCTATGTCCTGTTTGCTATTCCTGTCCTCTATGCTCTGTTTGCTATGCTCTTGGCCCTAAACCTCTTATGTAGAGAGTAGTCTTCCAACTGACACAGGATGTGAGTCAAAGGAATGTGGGGCCTCCCGCAGCCCTAGCTGACTCCACCCCCTCCAGGCAGGAACAATCAACAAACACTGGAGTTACCTAAACCTTGCAAATTCTAACCCTTGCAGGGACAAACACCAGAGTTAGCTAACACTGGAGTTAGCTAACCCTTGCAACTCTAACCCTTGCGATTACAAACACACAGAGAGAGAGAGACTAGGACTTATCCCTTAAAGAGAAACCAGCTCCTGAAAATCTCCCCTTCTCCTGTTAGTTGGTTTGAAGGGGGGAAGGGCTAGATGCTTAGAAAAGCTTGCTCACCTCCCCAAGATGTGTCTGCTCTTCACAGAGTAGTCTTTCAGCTGACACCGTAGTCTTCCAACTGACACAGACCTCCAAGCAGAAGGACCAGAGGACAGCTGGTCTTGTGATAGCAAGCATGACTTGTCCCCTTAGCTAAGCAGGGTCTGCCCTGGTTGCATATGAGGGCTGGTTGCATCTTGAGAGCTGCTGCCAGTCAGCATAGGCAAAACTGAACTAAATGGACCAGTGGTCAGACACAGTATAAGGCAGATTCCTATGTGTCTTCCAGATCTAAAATGTTATTATTCATCCTGCAATTGCTCTTGCCTATGGATCCAAGTGTTGGCAGCTGTGGCCAGCCCACTCATCACACATCCTGCTCATCTCCACATGGGCAGAATGCAATGCAGGCCAGGCACTGAGTGTTATCAGGCATGCGATGTATCATATGCAAGCCCTTGAAATGGATGAACAACAGAGTAAGCACATTGTAGCTTCCTTGTGACCATTCATGTAGCTTCTCAGCCCATGTTGCTTCTCAGCCCTTGTGCCCATTCATGTAGCTTCCTTGTGCCCATTCATTGTCGCTTCACAGTGCCCATTCATTTAAATGGGGTCTGCACAGGATAAATTCATGGTGGATTGTGCCCATGGACATCTGCCAGTCCACCCTGGGGATATTTTCTGTAAATATATGTGTGCCTAATAGCTCATGTGGTTGCTACAGACACTAAAACTCTGCACTGAAATGAAAAACAAAATTGGAAATGCTACTACCAAAGCTGACATAAGTAATTCACAGATCTCATTAAGTTAGAAAATCTGTCAGCATAGGGTTTGGTAACTTGCTTTTAGGCAGCTGGCAGACAGTTCTTCATTTCCCCCACATCCAAACAGGGAATATCTATTCTGAACTCAAATCGGCTTCTGTTCAGCTGAACATCCCAGAGCCGTCTTTCGCATCCACAGTTAGAATGTGATTTAATTCATTCTAAGCCCACCATCATTAGGCAACTGTGTATATCATTACATCACGTCTCCTGAAACTTTTCAAGAATGAGGCAAACTTCCTTGACACTTCCGGGATGCATTTATTCTCTCTCTTCTTTGTTGCTGGAGTGTCTAACCTATGTGACATTGCAAGTTGAATAATTTATATAACAAAACAATGACAACAAGGTCAAAATGAGCATATGAGTTTTACAATAGGGAACATCCAGTGACATGATGTTGAGCAAGATGTAGCTCTGAATGTAAAATGATGCTGTTTTGCCATATGTCTCCTTGTTGCTAAATGAGCATGGGTATGTCCCAGTGTACTCAGAACTCTGGAAAGCAGAGGTACAGAGATTAAAATGCATATTTATAATATACATAATGAAAGCATATGCAAACCAAAAGACAAATGATATGCTTAAAATGCCAAGCCAGACAAGGTGATTTCGATCCTATTTCAAAATAATTGAGTTCAGTGACCTAAATGCATACTATTCTGCTTTTCTGCATGACATCATTTGATCTTGTCATTGTTTGCTTGTTGTTTATTTATATTTCTCAGCCATTTACGGGATAGCTTTCTATATAAGCTTTCAAAGCAGCATATAACATAAAACATCAGGTCAAATCAAAGAAGCAACTAAATCGATATACATATTCAAAAGGAAAAAATGGAGCAGCAAAAGAACCCCAAGGTGGCAGCAGCATAGCACTGTTAAAGACAATGAGCTGTGGGTGGGGGGTGGAGATTAAAACCACTCTAACCCCAAAGCCCAATGCAACAGCATAGTTTTATCTAGACAATGAAAAGCCTGCAAGGAGGGGACCAAGTGGGTATCCCAAGGAAGGGAGTCCCAGAACTTAGTTGCAGTGGGAAAGGGCCATTGATTATTTTTCACTTTGTACCAATTTCTAGCCACCTAATGGTGCAGCAGGGAAACGACTTGTCTAGCAAGCCAGAGGTTGCCGGTTCAAATCCCTGCTGGTATGTTTCCCAGACGATGTTTCCCAGACTATGGGAAACACCTATATTGGGCAGCAGCAATATAGGAAGATGCTGAAAGGCATCATCTCATTAGGGATGTGCAAATTGATTTGTATCCAAATCAATTTGTACCCAAATCTAGCTGATTCGGGTGATTTGGAGACCAAACAAATCACCCCTGTGGTCCATTGGCTAGATTCGGGTACAAATCAAATCACGCCTGATTTGATTCGAATTGGTCCACGATCTGGAGCCCTCCTATTAATTTCCCCAGATTCCTAGCTTTCATTTAAAAGAAAACAAAAATCCAAAAACCTAAGCTCTAGCCTTTGTAGAAGTGAAGTTATGGAGCAAAATGTGTGGTCACTATTTTTCAAGTGTTTGGATTCTTTGGGTATAATAACTTTCCCTCAATGAATCCTTATGAGGATTCATTATACACCTTCATTTCTTCTATTCATTTTGACTGTCTTTTGGACAGTGCCAACTGTCAACTGCCATGTGCCAACAACACCCCACTCCCACCCACAAGGCATTGGGGTACTACTCAGTTTATGTTCTAGGATTTTTTTCAAGCGTTTAGGCTCTTTGGTGTCTAATAACCTTTCCTCATAATGAATCCCTATGAGGATTATCTATCTATCTATTTATTTATTTATTAGATTTGTATACCGCCCTTCCAAAATGGCTCAGGGCGGTTCACAGCATGATAAAAACAATTAAAACAAATTAACAATTAAAATCAAACTATTAAAACACAATAAAACCAATAAAACAGCTAAAAGTCCTGAAAATCAGGGCAACAATTTAAAACAATTTAAAACAGTTAATCATTTTAAAACCTGGAAGGCCAGGCCAAATAGGTAGGTTTTAAGGGCTCTCCTGAAGGACAGCAATGATCTCAAATTATGAATTTCTGTCGGGAGTGCATTCCACAGCCCAGGAGCAGCTACAGAGAAGGCCTGCCTCTGCGTCGCCACCAGAAGAACCGGTGGCAACTGGAGATGGACCTCCTCAGATGATCTTAACATGCGGTGGGGATCATGCTCCATTACACACCAAAGAGTCTAAACACCTCCAAAAAAATCTAAAAATATAAACTGAATACCCAGAGGCTTGTGGGTTGTGGGGTAGTTGGAACATGGGATGCCACTAATTCCCCACCCCCACCTGCAAAGCAGTGGGGTCAAAATGAACAAAAGAAATGAAGGTGTGTAATGAAGACACAAAAGAATCTAAAAAATGGTACCTTTTTAAAAAAATACCTTAAAAATAAACCAAGTACCCCAGTATTTGTGTGTGGGGGGTGTAGTTGACACATGGCAGTTGAAATTTGGCACTGTCTAATGATAGTCAAAATGAACAGAAGAAACAAAGGCATATAATGAATCCTCATAGGGATTCATTATGAGGGAAAGTTATTTGACACCAAAGAATCTAAACATTTCAATATTCCTAAATATTAAAATGAGTACCCCACTGCCTTGCAGGTGGTGGTGGGATGTAGTTGGCACATGGCAGTTAACAGTTAGCACTGTCCAGTGACAGTCAAAATGAACAGAAGAAATGAAGGTGTGCAATGAATCCTCATAGGGATTCATTATGAGGAAAAGTTATTATATACTAAAGAATCCAAACACTTGAAAAAGTAATGAGCCGGGTCTCACGATCAGTGAGACCCGGTTCTTGAGAGTGCGCTAAGCCCGCTCTCTCTGCACACGAGCAGGGAGGGAGCCCTGGGTGGCCGGATCAGCTGCCCACACGATTGCCAGCTCTGTGGCGGAGCCGGCGGGGGCTGAGAATCTTGGGGGCCACGCAGCCCCCAGAAGCTCCAGTGTGCCCTGCGCGAGTGCATAGGGCATACTGGGGAATCCCCTGGAGCCGGGGACTACTCATGATCGGAAAGCCCGAGTTTGCATAGTGCTCACTCCGCAAACCCCGGCTTTGGGGAGTGCTACAAAAGCAGGCTAGCTGCTTGTAAGCCACCGGGCTCGCCTGCGAGCCCTGTGGTTTACACGATCAGCAAAAATCGGGCTAGGCTCTCCTAGCCCAATTTTTGCTGATTGTGAGAATAACCTAAATGACTGCACATTTTGCTCCATAACTCCTCTTCTACAAGGGCTTTTTTCCTCTAAATGTAAGCTGGGTTCAGTTTTAGGTTTAGGACATGGCAATTTCGAATCCCCATTGTTTCCTATGGCGGAAATGTTCAAAATCAGTAAATATGGGGGGGAAATCATTAAAATCAACCAAGTGTCCCACTGCCTTAAAATTTGGGTGGTAGGTGGCACCCATGAGGACCTACCCACCACCCAAATTTGGTGCCCCTAGGACCTTGTTAAATGGACTGAATTGATCAGAATTTGAATCAAAGCAAATACAAATTGAATATGGGGTGATTTGGAAGGGGCAGATTTGGATACAAAACAAATCAGGGGTGATTTGTTTGGGGGCACAAATCGAATCAAAAAAATTAATTTGTGCACATCCCTACATCTCACATTGCATGGGAGATGGCAATAGTAAACCCCTCTTGTGGGTGCAAAGACAACCACAGGGCTCTATGGTTGCCAGGAGTCAGCACCGAATTGATGGCACACTTTACCTTTACCTTTACCAGTTTCTAACACAAGGAAACATAATTTGCAAAACTGGATATTATATTTCCTCCCTTCTCAAATGTTGGGGGCAGGAGCTAACCAGTGTGAAGTAGTGATAGCCCACCAGGGGGCATGGGAAACAAGGCACAGGTGTCATTCATTACCACTCTTCTTACTCAGACCTGATTGCCTTGCTCTCTCTTGCTTCACCCCACTTCTGCATTAACCCCAGGTGTGTGGACTGGTCATTTGTCAGGTTGGGAAAGCAGGAGAATGCCCAGCCTGTATACCTGGGATTAATGCTGTGGCAGGGTGAGCAGAGTGGGGATGAACTGCACCTGCGGCTCATTTTCAGCCCCCCCCCTCCGCCCCATCAGGATAAACTGCCACGGGGGTGAAGGCTAGGGAGAACAGCTAGCCAGTAAATAACCTGACTTAGCACTAGGTTGGATAATAGGTTCTCCCTGAGTATACGAATATGCTTCAGAAATGGGCTACTTTGTCCAGAGTCGTCACATGAATGTTGGCAGAAGGAGCAAAGTTGCCTCAGGCAAAACATCTGGGGAATGTTGAAGGAAGCCCAAAGAGTTTCTTGCCAACTTACTTACAGGTTTTCATGCATTTCTAGTTTTTCCTATGATTGAAAATAGAAGGAAGAAGCATAGAGGCTGTTCACATGCACAGTAAAGACTTGGCTTGGCTGCCTAAGCCCAATCTTTGCTGCACGTGTAAACCACCAGGAGGCGCGTGACTCTTGGTGTCCCAGAAGTGAACCCACTTAGGGAGCCCACTGCTTAGTCAGGGTTAAGAGTGAAAGCTCACCCTTAACCTGGGCTAACTGATTGGGTTGGTGCCACGTGGCTCTATGTGGCATCCACACACCAGTAGCCTCCTGGCCAGCATCAGACCCATCCCCATCTCACGTGGTGCATTATGGGAGTTCTGGGCACTTCTTGGTCCCCAAAACTGTGCGGGCAATCCACCACCCAGCAACAGCAGGGAGATCATCTGTGGGGGAGGTAAACATTTTGAGGCTTCCTCCCTTCGCCCCTTTTGAGCCCTTCTCCCTTTCTATGAGAAAGGGCTCATAGGCTTTTTGAGGGAAGGGGTTTGACATGTCAGATCTCTAACAGAGTTCTGAAATGACAGCAGGCAGAGGAGTTTACAACAGCACACTGTTAGAAGCTCCCTACTGTTGTTGTGGGACTTCTTCAGATACTGCTCGACAGGGGGCATGATGTGCCTGTCAAATCTGACTCAACACCTCTCTCTAAATTTGGGTACAGACCCCTTCAAATGCAGGGTACTGTTGTACTATTGTACACATTGAACATAGTGCAGGAATGGCTGTAAGCTGACACAGATTTGCATGTGTGCATGCTGTACAAAGATTGTATGTGTGTTGAACATAACATGTGGACAGGGCTTCTGTGTGGCATGTGCATCACAGATCTGTACACACCCATAGATATTCATACAATAGGCCAGTTTGGACATTACTTCATCTACTCAGGGCAGGCCTAAGTGAGGTGAGCACCCATGGAGCTTACCTGATGGAGGTACTGCGCTGATAAATTAACCATGATAACATTGATAAACTAAACTTTGGGGAGGTGTGTGCCAAAGGCATTCCTCACCTAGGACACTATTTTTCCTGGTGCTAGCACACACAAAGATGTGTATGCACCATGAGCATGCATTTCCATCCCACTTCTTATTAGAAATACTAGTTTCTAGTTGGTGTAACACATATTCAGATAAATTGTCCTGCATGTAATTAGAGAATGGTATCCTGGAACATTGGGAGTGGTAGGATATATATGCTCACAGCATACACACATCCGTATTGCATGTGGTTTGGGCGGCGGATGGAGTATTGTCCAAACCAGTCCATTATGTTCAATGTACATGGAGTAGTACATTTCCTATCTGCACTCTGTATTTTAGAGGACCCTGGTTCACATTTGAAATGAATGCATGTCCAGTCACTTTCACAAAAAACATGCACATGTGTTCCAACACTTGTATACAAAATGTCAGAATAAGTCTGTTCTCATCTGCATGTCCAGACAAATGCAAAGGTGCAATGGCATCAACACCACAGAGAATGGGGGTCCCAACGTCCCTACTGAGTGGATGTGTACATGTGTGGTTCCTGATTCATGGTTAGGAGCGACATATGCAATCCTGATGGCTGGCATCTTGTCAGAAGATTCACACATTCAGAATTTCATCCAAGTAGGACAGCCATGGCTAGAAGCTTTCTCCCCCATGCTGTTAATCTCGTTTGGATCACGACGTCCAGCACCGGGACCCGACGCTGCCCGTTCGCCTAAGCCTTCTTTCAACCCCAGCCTTATGGCAGGGTTAAGGACATGGGTGCGCCCTTAACCCTGGTTCCAGAGTCGTGTGCTTGCCTAGGGTGGACATGCACAGCGTTGAGCACCTAGAGTGCCCAACTCCTGGGGGATTTCCCAATGCACTACTCTCATCCTGTGGTGCATTGTGGGATATCCACAGGCTGGACGCGTTGTCCCAGCCTCTGGAGATTCATGCTGCTCCACACAGCACAGATCATGTGGGAGGTTGATTCACACTCCCACCATGGAGGGAGGAACATCTGGTGGGGGGAGGTGAGTTCCACGAAGGGCCCCCCCCGCACAATCATGTGCATGGTCTCTCTCTCTCTCTCTCTCTCTCTCTCTCTCTCTCTCTCTCTCTCTCTCTCTCTCTCTCTCTCCATATCTTTGAGTATCTTGAATAGTGCTGCATTTTTGTTTCTTACTTCTTTGTCCTTTCCTATTTTGCAAGCATTGATTTTCTTCCTTCCTCTCTGCTTCTTTTTGCACAGCTCCTGGCTTGACAACTGAGCACAGGCTGCCTTGTTTTGTACAAGCAATACCAGTTATGTCAGCAAGTGGTGCTCATGAAACTCAGGAAGCAGTAAAAGTAAATAACTTGCACTCCTTTTGCAGCAAGTTGAAGCTTGCCATTTTACCCTTCAGCAGATCAAAATCATTGCTTTGACACATACTGCTCTTTGCAGGAATATATATATATATATATATATATATATTTTGGGGGGGTATTACTGTCCTGGATAAAGAGAAGCTTTTGCTGAAAATATGTACATGTTTACAAATCTGGAAAATTAAGTACAATAAAGTTAAATGACTCATGCTTTTTTTTTTTTTGGTGCACCTCCAAAGTGAATCTGTGTGACATTTGCATTTTCTGAATTGCAGATGTGATCAACATTTACAAATTGCTGCAGCAGACATGAGACTGTATAAATCAATCAAGCATTTTAACTGACTCCTTTCCTTGTAGCCTCTGAAGCTGCTCCCAGTCATTCTGTCAGTACATAACCTTTAAAAAAAATCTCTTTGCTTTTTTTCTCACCTCTTTTATGTTAGGACTTCTTATGGTTTCAGATATAACTGTGCAAGATAGGAAGGTCATTCACACAGCCATTTATTCTGGGGTAGGGGTGGGCAAGAGCATTCTTCTTACCTCCCCCCACATGACATTTGTTGATTTTCCTCTCACCGCAAGACCACATGATCACTGCTACAGTGAGTGGCATGGTGAGAAAGAGGCAGGGAGAAGAGAGCTGGTTTTGTGGTAGCAAGCATGACTTGTCCCCATAGCTAAGCAGAGTTTGCCCTGGTTGCACTGCAAGATATTCCCCTCAGGGGATGAAACCTCTCTGGGAAGAACAGAAAGTTTCAATTTCCCTCTCTGACTTCTCCAAGATAGGGCTGAGAGAGATTCCTGCCTGCAACCTTGGAGAAGCCGCTGCCAGTCTGTGAAGACAATACTGAGCTAGATAGACCAATGGTCTGACTCAGTATATGGCAGTTTCCTATGTTCCTGAAGGACACCGGGATTCCAGAAAGCCCATAATGCACCACGCTGCTTGTGCGTTGCATTGAAAGCATTCTAGAGGCTGATATGATCCTTCTTCCAGCCTCTATGGTAGGAAGGGTTGCTGGCAGCCCCAAAAGGGTAGCAGGCAGTCCATACTGCCACACAACTGGCAAGTGAGGTAAGAGAGCACACATGTGCCCTCTTGTTTCACTTTTATCTCGGGAAAAAAAAATTCAAGCTACCCGGTGAGGCAGCACTAGGATCGGAACAAATCCTGGTGCTTCGTATGAACAGCTCTACCCAGGTAGGGCTGTGCAAACCCAAGTAGGGCTGCTCATGTGAAGAGACCCAGATACTTGCTAACACTAAATACTGGCCAGCATCCTAACACAGCATCTTGCACAAGAATGTTGTGCTAGTGCAAGGATGTTGCACTAGCTAGTTGTTCTAAGTCTGGAGCTTGACTTTCAGACTAGTGTTGCATTAACACAAACAGGTACAAACAAGGTATGCAATCTGTGGTGTATCTCGTTTGTTTTGCAAACAAATTTGTGCAATAGTACAATTTTGAATTATCGTTCTAAACCAGGCCTGCTCAACTTAGCCCCCACCCCCAGCTGTTTTTGGACTGCAACTTCCATAATTCCCAGCCACAGTGGCCAATAGCCAGGGATTATGAGAACTGTAGGCCAACATCTGCAGGAGGGCTGTAGTTGAGTAGCCCTGTTCTCAACCAATACTCCCTGCTTGTGTGGCTGAGGGCCAAATGTCATGTTAAATTAAACATGGAGATGGCCCTGGGTTAGAGATTGGCCCTAACAGTGGAGGGGCCTGACCATGATAAAGACTACCATGTCAATGGAGGGGTTATTTAACCTTGTGCCATGTTCAACAGAAATGCCTCCCCGCCCCCCAGCCTGCATTTTGCCTCAGGAGATAAAACTCCCAACTAGAACTGTTAGGAGATTCACTCTCAGGGCTAGTACCAGCTTTGGGGAGGGGTATTTTCCCTGAGACCACAATACAAAGGGACTATCACCCTCCCCACACAACACTTCTGATTCTAATCAGCCTCTCCCCTTTTAGCTATTATTTAATACTGAAACAAAACTACATGTTTAGCACCCTGAAGTGTATGGAAGAATGCCTATCATACCACGGCTTGTCTCAATTTAATACATAAGATAAGATAATAAATTAGAAGGAAGGCTGCAAAACAAAGGGAAACTGAATGGGGCAGGTGCCCTATCCAGGTGTGGGAGCTGTGCACACTCCAAACTTTCAGTTGTGTGGGAGCAAACAATTAATTAGGAGAAGTGATTGTGTGGGAGAAAGGAGAACAGAGCCATCCTACCCAGCTTTCATACCAGCATTTGATCAAAGTAGTGTTGGAGCTAGGACCCTGGCAGCATCATCTCTCAGCTGCAATGTCTCATAGTGACCACTGGGGGTGGGGGTGGGGGGTTAGGGTCATGGATAAAAGTGCTGGACTCCTCCCCTCTTTGCTCCTCCAGTGTTAGTCTCAATTTTGTCCCTCCTGAGATGCTGTTTGTTTTGGTCTCTCTCTTCAGCCATGAGCTACAGCTGAAATTAAGCTGTAGGCTTTTTCACATTTGTTTGTAATCTTTTCTTTAAATAAATCCTTGTAGTTCTTCGATATTAAAGAACTGTCTCAAGACATCTTGCTTTGCTGCTTTCTCACCCAACTGGTTTTGCTTTGCTATTTGGGGACTGAACTGCCATTCTTCCTCTACAAACAGAGGCGCTCTAACTCCAGGACCTTGGGGACCCAGTCTGGTCCTCCAAGGTCCATGGGGTCTCCAAAGCCTGGGGCTGGGGGCCTCTGGCAGCTACCCAATGCCCTGCCAAACTTCTGCTGATCTTTAAAAATTTGTACCACAGCCAAGGGGTGGCTAAGGTGGGAGGACCAGAGCAGTACTTCTCTCCTCTCCCCACACCCCTGGTCATGGGTACCGGAGCGATGCTAGGACTGTCCATTTCAGCCAGTGTCTTTTACCATTTGTGAGGCATGCCTGTGCAGTTGAGATCATTGCAAGCCCATGACGTCACAGGCTTTCAATCATCTCTAAACTGTGCAGGCACACCCCAAAGTTGGTAAAAGATGCTGGCCCGAATGGTCAGGCCCAGCATTGCTCTGATCCTCGCCACTGCCGGGGCGAGGAGAGAGCGGAGGACAGCTCCACTCCCCCCACCCAGCCACCCCTTGGCCATGGTACAAAATTTTAAAAAACAGTTGAGGTTTGGTGGGGCAGGCCCCTCAAATGAGGTTTTGGGGGGCCTTGTGCTGGATGGTTCACTTGCACGAGGGGGCCTCCTGGCTGGGCGGTTAGAGCACCCAAATTACCTATGTGTGCTGCTGCCTACAAAGGGTTCTTAACCTAAAAGCCAGCAAACAAAGGAGAAAAGCCTAGAGAGTTAAATAGAAAGCAAAGCCAAGAGAAAAGTTTTGAAAATGGAGACAGCAGAAAGATTCCAGATGATTGAAAAGTTCAAAGGTCCTGAGTACAAGCTCTGGTCTTTCAAGATGGAGATGCTCCTCAAGAGTCATGGACTTGGCAGTGTTCTGCACACCCAGCATCCTGCAGATGCAGAAAAGGAGCAGAAAGAATGGGACAGAGCGGATGAAAAGGCATCAGGAATGATTTGCTTGGTGGTGAGTGACCCAATATTAGTGCATCTAGGAAACAAAGAAAATGCAAAGAATATTTCTAGGAGACAAAGAAAATGCAAAGAATATTTCAGAAACTCTGAAAGGATTATATAAAAAGAAGTCTCTCATTTCCAAAGTGCATCTAGTAAGAAAACTGAGCAATAAAATACTTAGAGAAGGAGAAAGTCTGTCCAAGCACATAAATGAAATAAGTAATCATGCCAGATGCAGTTTTGATAGGATTGCTGTTGGACTGCTACATTACTTTGATAGTGTGACCAGTGCCTTGGAAGTCAAGGAGGATGCAGACTTACAATTTTTAATTAACCTCCTAGAGGACTTTGATTTGCACAGAAGGGATAATAGGCAACCAAAGTAAAGTGAAGAAAGCAGATTTAGGACCTTGCATATAAATAAATGTTTTATTTGTAGAAGCCCCAAACACTTGCAGAATAAGTGTCCCAAGAATAAAGAGTTTGCAAACAAAAGGTAAGCAAAACAAAGATGCAAGAAGAATGAGTTATCTGGGAACAAAGAGTACAGTGCTTACAAGCAATCAGGGAATAAAGCTAATAAGCAAAGGATATACCTTGGAAGAACAGATAAAGTTTTGGAAGCTAAGTCTGAGAAATGCAGCCATGGCATGGGAGAGATTTATGGGAAATGGGAGAGATGGGAGAGAAAGGGAGAGATTTATAAACCTAGATACAAGTTGTAAAATTCCTATATATTTGGCAGATGGAAAACTGATGTATGCAGAAGGGAAAGGATCTGAACAGTTGCTCTGCAAAATGGAGAAAGGAGAAACCATTGGATTAACAATCAAAGAAGCTTTGTATGTGCCTACTCTAGAAACAAGTCTGATGTTTGTAAAATATGCTACAGAAAGGGGCTACATAGTGAAATTTAAAAGAAGTCACTTTCATTATTCATAAACAGGAAGTGCTTATGAAAGCAGTTTTACAAGAAAATGTATTGTTTGAAGTAGAATGTGTGACACAAAAGGCCAAAACTGTTAAGAAATGCCCACACAAAAGATGTCTGAATTTGTGGCACAGAAGGTTAGGCCATAGAGATGCCAAAATGATATCTCAGGCTGAAAAGTTGGATTTGGTAAAGGGTCTATAAATAGTCCCCTGCAGCACTGAATTAAAGTGTGCATGCTGTATAAAGGCAACATGGCCTGCTTTTCTTCCACACAAAGAGAGAGAAACACAACATCCTTTGGATCTGATTCATAGTGAGGTTTTTGGACCTCTGCAAGTTAAATATGTTCTTACTTTCATTGATGACTATTCTAGATACATGTATACACCTGTTAAGTGAATACTATTCTAGATATACTTATTCACCTATTAAATGCAAAGGGACAAGCACTAGAAAGACTAAAAGAATATATTGCAAGAGTGAGCAACAAGTTTGGGAGAAAGCCACAGATCCTCCACACTGACAATGGTGGCAAATACACTGGGAATGATGTCATAAGATTCCTAAAGGAGGAGGGCAGTGAACACCAAAAGACTGTTCCTTAAGTTCCAGAGCAAAATGGAGTGGCAGAAAGAAAGAACCGTTCTCTTATGGAAAAGATGAGATGCATGTTTGTAGATGGTGGTTTGGCTACTAAATTTTGGGGAGAGGCAGTGATGACAGCTACTTACCTGCAAAACAGATTGCCAACAAAGGCCACAGGAACAATGCCATGAGTTATGGCATGGCAACAAGCCCATTTTGGGTCATATAAAAGTGTTTGGATCTAAAGCATACACCTATATACCAAAAGCCAAAAGGACCAAACTCAACCATAGATCTGAGGAAGGAATATTTGTTGGCTATTCCATAGAATGTAAAGGATATAAGATTTTAGATCTTGCCACTGAAACAACTAAAATATGCAATGTAGAACACTTCAGTGAAAGTGAAAAAGCAACCACTAGTGAACTGCCAAACTTAGAGCCTAATATTCAGTTGGAGAAAGAATCAAGGCAATATGAACAAAGGGAAGCATCCACTGTAAGTTTAACACCTGGCAGCTATTCAGCAGAAGAGGATGCTGATGACGAACAAAGGGTGTGGCATTCAACACAACAAAATAAATGAGATCTGCCTAAGAAACTTTCCTACATTGCAAAGGGAGAAAGGTTTCAGGAACCAAGAACGTGGAAAGAAATTGATAACTTATCTGCAACTGAAGCACAAACCCGGAAGGAAGCTGTGAAAGAAGAAACTGAATCATTGCACAAAAATAACACATGGACACTTACAGAGCTACCTGAGGGAAGAGGTAGTGGGGTGCAAGTGGATTTCTAGGATTAAGCAGAATGCAGAAGGAGATGTCCAGTGTTACAAAGCAAGTGAACAAATGGTAGCAGATGTGCTACGCCATTGGCCAAGGATCGTTTCAAAACCTTCAGAGAGAAGTTGGGATTTATATTATTTTGTTTGTTTGTTTGTTTGTTTGTTGAATTGATTTACCACCTAGTATAGAAATCTCTAGACAGTGTACAGAATTAAAACTTAATATAAAATATTTAAAATTCATACAAGATAAAAATCATAGATAAAAAACATTTAAATTTAAATTTAAATTTAAAATTTGAATTTAAAATTTTATAAACAGCAGTACAAGCTGATGAGAGGGAGTGTTGGAACTAGGAACCTGAAAGCATCAGCTCTTGTTAAGGTCATGGATAAAACTGCTGGGCTCCTCTGCTCTTTGTTCTTCTAGTGCTCTTTGTTCTTCTAGTCTCCATTTTGTCTCTCCAGAGATGTCTGTTAGTTTTGGTCTCTCTCTTCAGCCATGAGCTACAGCTGAAATTAAGCTGCAGGCTTTTTCACATTTGTTTGTAACCTTTTCTTTAAATAAATACTTGTAATTCTTCAATACTACAGAATTAGTATGCTCTTGCTTTGTGCCAAATTGGCTTTGATTTGAATGACTGTACTGCCATTCTGATTTTGCTTTGAATGACTGAACTGCCATTCTTCCCCTACAAGCAGGAGGAAAAACGGTCCAACACAGCTCCTGTCTCCCGCACAGTCACTTCTTCCTCCTCTCTAACAACAGTCATTTGCTTCCACATAACCAAAAATTGGGAATATGCACTGCTCCCAGACTTGGATAGGGACACTTGTCCTATCCAGTTTTCAGTTGTGTGAACCTGCCTTGGGATCTGTTATTCAGAAATGTGGGCTTTCACCAGTAGCTTGAAGTAGTGTAGTCTGAAAACAGGTTTACCACCTAATCAGCTGTTTGTGAAAACTAGGCCACAGATAACACGGAAGCTATTCCCACGATCACTGGAAAGTGGGCTAAGGGAGCTTAGCCCACTTTCCAGTGGTTGTGGGAACCACCAAGCTTGAATGCAAGCCCGGTGCTCCCAAGGTGTCTAGGCCACCTAAACCACCTTTCCCATAAATGACATTAATGGAGTGAGTGCTCTGTTAACCTCATTTTGTTGCTCGTGTGCCACCACGGTGTGTGGTGACACATGAGCAGACCCGCGGCTGGGAGGCTGCAAGCAGCCTCCCTAGCTCGAGGATCTCTCCAGGTGTCTCCAGCATCCTGGAACTTCCAGGGACTGTGCAGTCCCCAATCCCTGCAGCCCCTGCTGGCTCCGTGACAGAGCCGGCAGCCATGTGGGTGGCCGATCTGGCCACCCAGCTATGAGTGGCTGCTCATCTGTGGGGAGAGTGGGCTAAGCCCGCTCTCCCCGCATAACCCCTCAGGCACTTCACACATGTTGTGTGAAGCACTTCACTAGGTTTTGCCCAAAGTTAAGTTTGAGGTGAATTTATTATTATTTCTTATTTACACAGTCAGACAGGTGTTATTGACTGGTTTGTTTTATCCAGACATTGAGTCCTTCCCAAGGACCTGGGATGGCTGAATTTTATCATCAATACTGTTGGTTATTATAGATATTGTCGCAAAATATAGGCTGTTCCCAGTAAAGTTGCTTTTTGTAATTGGCTGATGGTGATTTCTGTGGCCCCTATGGTGTTGAGCTGCTCTTCAAGTTGTTTTGGAATTGCACCTAGGGTGCCAATTACCACTGGGATTATTTTGGCCTTTTTCTGCCACAGCCTTTTCATTTCAGTTTGTAGATCTTTATGTTTTGTGGTTTTTTCTATTTCTTTTTCTTCTATTCTGCTATCCCCTGGTATTACTATGTTGATTATTTTAACTTGTTTTTCTTTCTTCTTGACTACAGTGATATCTGGTGTATTGTGTGGCAGATTTTTGCCTGTCTGTTGTTGTTGTTGTTACATTTTATATCCCGCTCTTCCTTCAAGGAGCCCAGAGCAGTGTACTACATACTTAAGTTTCTCCTCACAACAACCCTGTGAAGTAGGTTAGGCTGAGAGAGAAGTGACTAGCCCAGAGTCACCCAGCTAGTATCATGGCTGAATGGGGATTTGAACTCGGGTCTCTCCAGTCCTAGTCCAGCACTCAGGTTCCAGATCAGTCAAACACATCTGAGGTGTTTTGAGGGAAACCAAATCAATTTCAATAAACGCTTCCTCAGATTCTTAATGGGTACTGCTAAACATCCTTTGTTTGCTACCCAGTTTTATCTCAAATGACATTTGAGACAATCTGGGTATTCCTAAAACTGAAGCATTTGTGGGCATGGGAAAAATGTTAACAACAATTGTGAAGTTGCCTGGTGGGGGAAGGATTATATGTCCTTTGTTTTAGTTTCTTATTATTTGTACAGATCTTGCGGGACAATTTATGGACACTTTCTCTATTCATTTATACTTGCAACCATGTACATCTCTGTTGAGAAACCTGAAAGCAGTTTAAAAAAATTATAGCAAATGTGTGATTAAAAACAACTGTTTTCAGTTTAGTTAACTACAGCAGGAGCATGTTAGCTCTACATATGCTAAATGAAGCATGCTGTTAATGTGTTAGTATAAATATCGTGCATAAAAAATAACACCAACATCAATAGCAATCTGTTAGATATTTGCTTAATTAAAAACAAAATGTAAATTGGCTTCAGAGAAACTTAATCCTAATGACCCAAAGATAAGACTTGCTAGGCCAATGAAGAAGTGCGGTGATTGGATTATAACAGCTACAATTGCAACTTACGGTTATATTTCATAGGGAATGGCAGTTCCACTTCCTAGTAATGTAAACACTATGATGGGGCGAGTTCTAACGTGGATAAACATCATCTGATATCTCATCACTTACTTACTCAACATACTTATAGTTGAAAGTGCTGTCTCCCCTGAAAATAGTTGAGCTTGATTATGTGAAACCTTTTATCACTATCAGTGTGATTACTGATGGTGTGACACTCATAAGAGTCCCTAGTTGGTGCTGATGTTAGAAAGTAATGAACATGCATGTGTGTGAACCAGCTTACAGAAGTTCATGCTTCCTTAAGCAAAAGCTTCTTTTTTCAACACAAGGAACTCTCACTTGCACCAGGGGCAGTTCTCTCATGAGGCCATGGGTTGGCAGCAGCCTCAGTTGGAAGGCACACCATGGGTTGGCAGGTGCAGGTCACACCCCCCCCACACTTTAGGCATTACCCTGCCTGCCCGTTACCACTACCCCTACTATGGGTGTGCACAAAACTGGATCTTGCGGTTCAGTTTGAGTTTGAACTGGACTCAAACCAGGGCCCTCGGTTTGAGTACCAGTTCTGCCGAATTGGCCGCTGGCAGGGATGTGCACGGAACTGGCTGGCCTGGTTTGGTTCAAGTCTGGACCAGACTCAAACCAGATTGGGCCAATTCCCCTGGTTCGGTTCAGTCGGTGTGTGTGTGTGTGTTGCGGACCAATTTCTCTTTTTTAAAAAATTACCTGATTCTCCCATGGGGGAGTTCCTGGAAAAGGCAAGGGGGGGATCCGTGGAGGTCCCCCCTCCCACCGCCAGCCTTCCTCATGCCCCCTCTTCACCCATTTGGGTGCTCTTCGTCTGGTTTTCGGCCTTCACCTAGTGGCCCAGCAGCCATTATGGAGGCTGCACACCTGTGCACATGGTCTCTGCATGGCCTGGGCCACACAAAGGCCATGTGTCCAGGCACACAACCTCCATAATGGCTGCTGGGCCCCCAGGTGAAGGCCAAAAACCGGTCAAAGAGTGCCCCAAAAGGCAAAGAGGGGGCATGAGGAAGGAAGGCGGGGGGTGGGGGGACCTCCGTGGATCCCTCCCCCCAGACTTCACCTCCAGGAACTCCCCTGAGGGGGAATCAGGTAAAAAAAATATGTTTTTAAAAAGAAAGTGGTCCGCTACCCTCCGGAACATTTGGGGGTGTTTAGTCCGGGGTCAGACCGAACAGGTTGACGTCGAACTTGTTTGATGTCAAAACTCTTCACATACCCCTAGCCACTGGTCCAGCTCAGTTTCAAACTGGGGTCAACCTGGTTCAAGTTGGTTCTGCCATAAGAAACTATGGGAATTTGAACTGGCTGAATATTTCCTATGATTAGTGCCTAGGGACACCAAAACCAAATGGATGGTACATCATAATGGGTGCTACCAAACACCCAGCCCACAAAGCAATCAGGCATTCGGGCTATATTTAATGAATTTTTGAATTTTTTTCAGGATCATCAGTAGGTCAACCCTGACCAGGCCTCAACCGACCTGTCAGGGGACATGCCTTCCCAGTGGTCAGAGTGGTCTGGAGCTTGCCCACCATCTTCTCCAAGAGAACAGTAGTGGGCAAAGCCTGGCTCACAGCTGCTGTCTCAGCACACATGGAGAAATGATTCGAGTGCCAAGCCCAGCTCAGAAATGAACTTCCAGTTTTCAGTGGACACTCCCAAGCCACAGTTCCTAGCCAGGGCATGGAAGGCTGCTTCTTGCTCCTGCAGGTGCTGGAGCACTAGAAAAGTGGCGTTCCACCATGTCTAAACATCCCTGGGGATGATGTGAGAAGGTAGGCCAAGCTCATGCGGCCTCTCCCAGAGCATCCACCTACCCTTCTCTCTGTGGTGATAGTAGGCTGTGATCTTGCAGCACTTGTCCACAAGTGCAGCCATGGCAGCAGAAGCCTCTGCAGGGGGAAGTCCATTCCCTGACAATGCCTTCTTGATGCCAAGTGCATCTGTCACAACCAGGTGCAGAGTGTGTGTCATACAGCATATGGACACAAACTGCAGCTGGTGTGCTGCCCTCAACACGTTGACTCTATTGTTGGTGACCATGAAGCCCCTGTGGAGGTTTGGCTACAGGGACAGCCATTCCCCTACCTAGTGCCTGATGACCGCCAATTGCTCATCTGCCATGTGGTTAGTGTCCAGCAGCAACACATGCACCAGAGCCCACCTTGGCTTTGCTGCCTGGGAGGATGTGTTGGCCACACCACCAACAGCAGCAGATCTCCCTTTGGTCTTCTGCCCCACTAATGTGCATGCAACCTGCACTTCACTACAGCTGGTCCACGTATCTGTAGTGAAGTGCACACTGGTGTCAGACCCTGTTGACTCCAGCAGCCCCCAAACAACCTCCCTACATGCCCAGTACAGGGAGGGTACCACCTTCCTACTGAAGGAGATGTGTGAGGGGAACAGTTACTTGGGGGCAAGTAGCTGGAGCAGCCAGCAGATCGGCCTGTCTGCCTCAGTTGGAGGAAGGTGGGGCCAAGGAAGGCAGTCTTTTGCCGCCTTCTCTCTGACAGATTTCATCCTCCCTCAGTTCAGTCAGTCACTCACTGAGGAGATTCTCATGATCAGGCAAAAGCGGGCTAAGGGAGCCTAGACTGCTTTTGCCCAATCGTCTGCTGCCACAGGAGCCGCATGGCTCCTGGCAGCAAACACTCCTAATTCCCCCTCCCCTTAGACGAGCACTCCGCTACCCCTGTCTATTTGATTGTGTGGCTCCACGCCGCAGCAACACATGAGGAAACCCCACCAGGAGGCTGAAACAAGCCTCTTGGCCCTGGGGGTCTCTCCAGGATGCCCCGCATGCTCACGTGGGGCATCCTGGAACCTCCAGGGGCCGCATGGCCCCCTATCCCTGCAGCCCCAGTCGGCTCCGTGATGGAGCAAGCAGTTGTGTGGGCGGCTGATCCGGCCGCCCAGGGCTGTCTGAGGATCTTCTGGGGGATCCCCTCAAACCCTTTTAAGGCGGGTCTCACTGATCGTGAGACTCACCTCACTGATTGACTAGTGAGTGCTTTGCTTTGGTTTCAGTTCCACACGTCTGTGCCTCCCAGTGAACCTGCCCCTGCCCCTGCCCCAGCCAGAGAGCAACTCAGCAGCAGCCATTCATGTCATTAAATTGGGAAGACATTTACAAATTTCACTAGAAATGCTAGTTCCAACTGTTTGGGACCTGCAGAGGAGGCTCTAGTTCCTGGTCAGGTAGCCAGTCGCTTGCCAGCTCCTCTGTACCATTAGCAAATGTACCATGCTGGCTCTTGATGTACTGGAAGGTTCCCCACCCCACCCCCCAGCATTTTGACATATCACCAAAATGATGGACAGCCAGACTAAAGAAGACCAGGGAATGTGCAAAAGACACTGACTACCTCATCACAATAGGAGGAAAGAATCTGCAGAACAATTGGGAGGCCACCTTCCTTTTGAACAAGAAAGGAATTGATTAGAGGGAAAGCAAACACTGAAAGAGAATCCCAGACACAGTGGGAGTAAAAAAATGCTACTAGTCAAACAGAGGAAACAAAGAAAACTACAGCTGGATACCTGTGGGACCTGAGATAATAAGAACAGCAGGGGAAGAGAGAAAGAAAACATACAGCAAAGGGGGAAAAAAACTTTTAAAAGAAGGAACATAAAAAGGAATGAAAAACCAATTGAGGATGCCAGAATATTTGATAGGGGCAGGATCTAAAGGATCTTCTTAAAGGTTAGACTGAACTCCCCTACAGGGCTAGACTTGCTACAGTAAGATACTTACCAAGAACATTGTTTATACAATCTCAAACCCTACAGAAAGAGGGAAGGGAGAGAACATAACTAAGAGTAATGCTCCTTAACTCCTGTTGAAAAATTAAGATGAAGGTGATGAAGAAATATAAAATTTGAAGTATGATTGGAGTTTAACTCTTCTTGGGTTTTTTCTTCATATACACACACTTAAAAGGCAGACTAGCAGAGTAACAGAGATGGGCTGCCATTACGTGTTGGAAGTGAAAGACTTTGTGCTGTCTCTTGTCTCAATGACAGTGGAAGACAGACTAGTGAGTCAGAGGGCTTGAGGATCAAGACATTGGTCATCCCTTCTCTACTGCTCTGACACTATCCCTTTGGAATGTTGATTGCTACTCTTAGGGACTAACTTCCTTCCTTCCTGCTTTGCACTTCCTCTTCCTCTCTCTCTCTTCTCTTCCTGTTCCTTCTACCTTCAACATGCAAGCTCCTCTCCCCTGCACCATGTGTGCAGAGATTCAGAATCCATCTGCATCCCACTAGCTAGCTAGATTAGAGATCCTAACTCCTCGCCTTCCTATCTAGAATGGAGTTCTCTAATAAATACCATTTATATTGATTTGAAACTATGAACTGGCTCCAAGGTACTTTACTCTCAGCATACATGCATGCCTAACTAAATTCTGCTGTGTTGTGCCTCTGTGCACTCTGCTACCAGAGAGAATTCCCAACACTATGGACCTGCCACCACTTTCAACTGCCTCAGCCCACCCAGACCCACTGGTTCCCCTCTCAAAAAACATTTTTTATCATTCTGTGCCCATCATTGTCACTGCCCTTCACTCCTCCCTCTGTATCTGCTATGTTGTGGTAGTGGCCTACTAATAACATCTGGTCTAGAAATCTGATTTCACTTCGACAACCAAACTATAATACACCTAGGAATTACTAAGAGTATTCAAACAACAGAGTGGCCAGGCGGATGGGTGGAGGCAGGGTGGAACCAGATAACAGTCTGGTTCCCCCCAGATGACGGTCTCTAATTGCTTTGACATGCTGCTGTGCACCCACACAATCTACATTGTTCTGTGCAGCGCATATCACTGGAGGCCAGGAAAATGAGTTCCGGCCTCCAGGAATCTCATAAGACACTGTTCAATGAGTGCAGTATATTGAGGGATCACCTCTAGGCACCTGACTCTGTGAATGAGCCTGAGCATACACATGCCCCTGGTGCTGGGGTTAAGGGAGCACCCGTGCCCTTAAATCTTGGCTAAAGGCTGGGGTAAAAAGTCGAGCTACCCACGAGGGGAGTGCTGGGATCTGGCTCAATCCTGGTGGTGCACATGGACAGTCAATCCCAGGCTGGGCTGCCCTAGCCTGGATTTGGCTGCATGTGTGCACAGTCTCAGTGTCTTATTATTACCAGTGACTTCCTCACCCTCTATTTTTTAAACAGGCAGGGAGCAGGACATGGTGAGGTCAGGGAGCAAGAATGGCAGCTGCGATCACTGCTACCAGGAAAGGGGGCTCACTTTGCCTCTAAGGGCTTGCAAGGTGGGTTGGGACCTCCCGCTCTGACACTTGCAAAGGCTTTGCAAGGGCTCCATGTGAGAAACAGGGTTTACTCGGAACATTTTGAGGATCTTCTCACGATCGGTGAGAAGCCAACTGTTTGATTTCTAATGGATCATCCTTACCTACATTCTTGTTAACACCCTCAGAGAGGCAGAACTCTCTTTTATGGAAGCCATGCTGATCTTCATCTACATAATTTGAGTGCAACTACGATGTTCTTAGGAACTAGTTGTAGGTCCTTCTTAGAGGTGTGCATTGAATGGGATTTGCATTCCATTCCGAGCTTGGAATGGAATGGAAAATGGCCCAAATGTTCTGACCGAAACACTGGAGTGACCCAATGTTTCTATGGAACAAGCCCATCCTGTTTGGAATGTCCCAACTGTTCCTGCTTTTTTAAAAAAAATTGAGATAGTGTTGGGGCACATGTACCCCAACCTTAGACTCAGAGGTACCAACCCAGAAGTATGTGGAATTCAGGCCTGTGTCTGGTTCCAATTTTATTAAGACAGGAATTAATGCCTGGGCTCAGGGTGAATTGACACCCCAGATCTCAACTGGTCTGTGAGGGAAGAGGTAATCCAGCATTGTATTGTGAGATGGAAGCACAAAAGCCAGGCCAGAACAATCCAAATGCTAAAATGTGACTCACTGTCAGATAATGTCTGTGGAAGAGGCCAGAGGCTGATCTCCCCTTTCCTGTTGCAAGAAGTCTATGTTAATCTTTGTCAATGATTGAATCAATTGCTCTCTATAGAAATTCAACATAGGTAAATGAACACAAATAAAACACCTATAGACTTTAATTCTTACTTTACTAACACTTTAACACCTTTTGGGATCAGGCTAGCAAATCTGGGACAAGAGAAGATGCCCATTTGCAGTTCAGAGATGCAGATTTGCTTTGGGCAATGCCCCCCCTTCTAAGCTCACAGCTTACAGAAGATGGGATTCAGATCTCTCTGGACTGGCCAATATCCTGAATAATTAGAAGACATTATCCAGAACGTAACAGCACTGTCACCCTTTTGGGGACCCAGGAAAAGATGAGGAGATTTGAATAGACTCTATGAGAGATCAAAGGAAAATACAACTATAAAGAATGAGGCTAATACTGGATAGAGAGCGAGCAGTCTTGTGCCTACACGCAGTCTTTCGCCTACAAGCAAGATCTGCTCAAGAGCCATCCCAGAGTTTGCTGCTAAGCCGTGGGGCAACAAGCAGGAACTCTGTCCATGGACACGGAACTGTCTGTGCCTTCCACTGCACAGTGAGAAGTCAAGACTTCCCCAGCCATGGTGCTCTCACTCTCTCTGCCTCGCTCTGAGCAAACTGCATGCTTGATCTAAAAGCTCCTGTCTCCAGCCAAAAGCCTCTCTCCTTCAGCTGAAAGATCCACCGTTCTCAAGCCTCTGATCCTGGTAATATGCCACCCCACAAGCCTTGGATCCCTCCATCCTTTCCCCTTCTTCTCCTTTACCCTCGTCCCTCTGCTAATTCCTGATCTCCCCAAACCATGCTAGCCCTCAGCTTTCCTTACCTCCCCCCCCCCTTTTCCATCTATATCTGAATTGTATTAGGCTCTAGGAAGATTTAATACACACACATATGTTAGTTAGGAACACTGGGTGAATATTGGTGCTGGCTAGGGTTGAAATACTGTTAGTAATATTGATAGAATGTTCTGCTTTCTGCTCAGCTAGATTGATGTTGTTATTCTTTTATACTCAGTAAAGCCCATTGAATAATTTAGGATTGGTTTGACCTCCTTTCTTCCTTGCGCCCAGATCCTACATGGTCACTATATAAAAGAACTTGGTCACTTGGTGACACTATGAGACAGGCCTAATTTTCTATGCTAGCTAATGAGCATATTTAGTATATAAATCAGGCCTGGACCACAACAATAGTGAGAGTGGCGCTGGGGAGTGGTGAAAGGGACCTTTAACATTAAATTAATTGAAGCTCTTACCAGCAGTACCATAGGTACTGCAAGCTGCCTGGTGGGAATCTGGCTGCTATCCTGCACAGTGGCAGCATGTCTCCAGAGCTCACCTGGCCTCTGTGCATGCTCAGAGGCCAGGTGAGCTCCAGAGATGCACTGCTGCGGATAGACTGTACACACATTCCTTTATGTTAACATGCATTCACAAATGAGTTTTAGCTTCATCTTTTTTCCTATGACCTAACAAAATAGCCATTCAGTTCTAATACCAATGGATGTTTTTGAGTAAACATTTTGCATCAAACCAATAAATTATTGGTCCATGTCCCACATTCTCTGCAGATTTATGAGGGTGTAGAGCTACTCCCTCACAAGGAGCAAGGTGCTAGCTGCATTGCAAAGGTCCTCCACAGCCCTGTACATAGCAAAGAAGATCAGGAACTGATTTCCACTTCTCTCACCTCCCCACAAAAGTCCCGTTTACTGCCCATAATATGTCCCTGAAGGACGGAAACCATTTCCAATTTGTAAAGAGTCAGGGCATGTTCTTAGAGATGTCACTTGATACACCTAGATAAATTCTAGATGGTGTTAGGTAAATACCTAGGATTTTCCTAGGTAAATCCTAAACTGGCAGTTCCATCTAACATTAATTTTAAATGGATTTTTAAAAATCTGAAAAAGTGTTTTGTTTTTATTCTGTTTTTATATTTGTTGTATTTTTAAATTATCTGCACTTAGGGACACACATATCAGGTGGGATATAAGTATGAAAATAAATAAATAAATAAAATAAGTGAGTCAAGCCAACAGGGTGAGTTCTTAGAGGGTTGCATGGCACTTTAACATTTGATCATGTGAGGTATTGGAAATGGCATCAGGTATGCCCATATGATTGCACTCATTGGACTACATCTGCTTTCTCTTCATTTACAGAGAAAAAAGGAAGTTCATGATGAGTTCATGGCAGGCCACATGGTCCACAAAATATAATCCTGATGCTGTTGGAAATGGCACCCTAATATAGCACCCAAATGTTCTCCTGATGGTCCAAGGGAACTGAGAGATCCCAGAAAACCAGGTCTAATTTGAGAAAGGGCAGAGTGGGAGTTCCAGAGAGGTAATTACAGTGACATGGGATGCCCTATAAAACCATCAAGGTGGGTCATCCAGCATTTTGACACAAGATAGAGCCTACATCTGCTGTTGTCCAGTTTACTTGTGAATTTAACAAGTGAGAATCTTCTTCCACTATACACCATTAACCCTCCATCCTGCTTGTGACATTTTATCATTATATGTTGTAATCCAAACTTCCTCCACGATTTAGTTTTTCAGTCTTACTTTTGGGGGGGGAAAGGATGCAAACATTCAGACATTTTAATTAAAATAATTCCCTACAGTTAAATGCATCAGCAAATTTGTGCACCTCTTTAATTTTTGCCTAAACGTTGCAACAGATGCTGCTCTTCCAGTCTCAATAGGGAGTCGATTCCACAATGGGGAGAACATAATTACAGCAAGCACCAGCTCCTGCTGTCTCAAAGTTATACTTAGGGCACACTAAATAGTCTGCCAGTTTCAGTCTTCAATGGAGGACTGGGGCTTTTGGTGATAAAAGATCAGTGAAGAGTACATTATGACATTTTACAGAACCCTAACAGTGTTGTTAAATTCATAATCCAGGCAGACATATGCCAGTCCGGTACACTGAAGAACAGTTAAAACAAATATAATAAGATTATTAAGCAAATATAACATAACTAATGTGTGGTGGCAATCACACTGGTGTTCCAAAGCCACCTAGAGGATGGATACATATGCACAGAATGAACTTGACATGAAATGATGGAAGGAATGCTTTTCTCTTAAGTACAATTAAAGATCCATTAAAGATCACTGTTGCACAAACATGAATTTAGAAAAATACTTACACATGATTCAGAGTTTTCTTCCTCAGCCAGAATGATAAACACATTAAAGAGTTTTTCTCCCACAATAAGGAAAATACATAATAGAATTATAATATTTAATGTATATAATCATCTATAAATCTGGGTTCTGTTGTTGAACACAGAAGGCAGAAATTCATAGCAAATTATTGAAATTGTGTGGCTGAGTTTGCACTTCTGACTCAGGAGCTGATGGTCGTATCAAGGGCTGTTGCAGTACAAAAAGAACACACAGCCATGCAAAAACATAATGAAACAACAACATCTAAGGACTCATTTATTTCAGTAAGGATTTAGCATGTCTCTTTTTATGGAATATGTCAATTGTTCTTTTGATGATAGAACTAACAGGCCTGCCACTTCTGTATATAACTTCAAGAACATTTTGGGGCCATTCACATGACCAGGAGGCAGGGGAACTGGCAGGTGCTGGGGAAGGCTGGTTCAACTCACCTTCCCCCCAGGTGAGCACTTAAATGGTGCTGGGAGCATGGGTCATGTTCCCAGATGACCTGCACTTGTTGTGAACCAAGCCTGATTTATACACCAGATATACTCCAGAGCTAGCATACAAAACTAGGCTTATTTCACCAGTGTCACAAAGTGACCAGTTCTTTATACGGTCATCGTGTATGTTCTGGGCTCGAAGGTAGAAAGAAGACAAACACTCACACATAATTCAATGGGTTTTTATTGAGTATAAAAGATTGTCAGAGCAACAGCATCAATCTAACTGAGAAGGAAGCAATCAATCATAGCTAGGAGTAAAAGCAAAACAGTGTTCCTAATTATCATATGTGTGGGGATGCATGTCATCTAGGTAATTGCTTCTAACTAGCAAGAGATAGAGAAACTGGAAAGGAGAGGGGAGGGAGTTGCTAGGAAGGGGAAATGGCAGAGTTCCAGGGTTTAGTGAGGGGGAGGGAAGTTGGAGGCAAAGGCTGGATCTTTGAAGAGGCATATTACCGGATCTCATTGTGGCCAAATGGATGTGAGCGAGGCTAATGTCCGTTGCTGAAGAGTCTTGCAGGCAAGGCTTCAGATGAAAAGCTGGTGCTGGAGTTAACAGACAGAGATAGCGCCTGATTCCGCACCATGTGGCAAGAATCACCAAGCAGTCTTTTGTCTGCAAGCCAAGGACCTCTGCTAGCTACGCAGCTAGACAGCAGGCACTTGGGGTATGCACATGAGCAAGTCTTGCTTGAGGCAAAGATTGCTGAATCTATGCCCAGAAAGCTGACTTCTTATAGTTGTTTGATCATTTGATCATCAGCATCCTTCCTGATATCAACATGTTAGTTGCTCATGACAATGTCTATTTGTCTGTCAGAGGAAGGCTGAAGAGATGAGGCCCGTCTCCTGCATTGTGTAAGTCAGTGTGATCAGGATACATTGTATTCTTGTGTTCTTAACATCATGTGCATTTCTGAGCTTTGCAGAAGGGCATTCTCTCTTGCCCACAGATTTCTGGCATCTTTGCCTCAAAGAGAGCTAAAAGTCACAGGTGTTAAGGAAGAAGCTAAGCTATATGTGTGAGTCAGCAATTAAATCACTTCTTGTGTAGATCTACCCAGTGTGTAATTCTAAGAACATTCCAAAGTAACAGCAATAGGATATATGTGTGAGACTAGTAATCAATGCATCTGATAAATAGGGTTATGCACGGATCACTTTTTTGATTCAATTTTTACCTGAACCGAATCACCCCTGATTTGTTTTGGGTCCGAATCTGCTCCCCCCGAATCACCCCAGTTCCAATTTGTACTCGAATTTTCCGAATCTGGATTTGAATCATTTTGAGGCAAAAAAAAACAGGAGCTCTGGGGCCAAAAGAGTGGAGTGGGAGGTAGTGCCCAATGGGTGAAAGCTACCACCCAAATTTCAAAGAAATAGGGCAAAGGAGGGATTTTTAAAATGTTTTTGAAGTTCACGCATCTTTACATTTTTCCCCCATAGGGAATAATGGGGATTTCATCAGCCTTAGTTATAACTTGCGAGGAGGGCACCAGGTTGGCCCAGAGTTGGTTGTGATTGGTTGTAGTGCTCAATGGGTGCAAGGAAGCTACCACCCAGATTTCAAAGAAATTGGGCAGAGGGGTGTTTTTAATTGTTTGGGGGTCGGGGGAAGTTGGCATGTCTTTGTGTCAGGTTCAAGGCAGAAGAGGGGTTCCGGGGGCAGACGAGTGGGTTGGGTTGTAGTGCCCCAATGGGTGCCTGCTACCACCCAGATTTCAAAGAAATTGGTGAAAGGGATGCTATTTAATTTTTTTTTTGAAGTTTGTGTGTCTTTAAGCTTCCCCCTCCCCATAGAGAATAATGGGGAATTTCAGCAGCCCCATAAATCCACTTGGGGGGCACCAGGGTAGCCCAGAGTGGGTTATGGTGTAGTGCACATAGGGTGCCAACCACCCCGAAAATGACAAGCCCATGGGGCATTGTTGTTTTCAGTGTCTGAGGTGTTCTGAGAGTAGATTCTCTGGTAGGAAATAAGAGGGGATTCTGTCTAAGTTCATTCATCATTTTGCACCAAAGAAGATTATGAATGAACAAAAGTGAACAGTGATAGTGGATTTTAAGTGCATTTATGGGGCTACTGAAATTGCCAACTTCAATTAAACAAACAAACAAACAAACATATATTGAAAGAAGCTGGATTGGAAGAAGATGGGTTTGGTTTTACAATTGGAGGAGGAAACATCAATAACCTGTGCTATGCTGCTGACACCACTCTGATAGCTGAGAATGAGGATAATCTGCACACTCTAGTAATGAAAGTCAAGGAGCACAGTGAAAAAATGGGACTACGACTAAATGTAAAGAAGACTAAACTAATGACAACAGGTACAGCAACCAGCCTCAGAAATGATAATGAAGACACTGAAGTGGTGGATAGCTTCTGCCTTTTAGGACTGACCATCAACAGTAAAGGATCCAGCAGTCAAGAAATATGCCACAGACTAGCAATTGGTAGGGTTGCAATGAAGGCCTTGGAAAGGATATTTAGATGCTGTGATGTGTCTATACCTTAAAAGATTAGAATCGCTCGGACAATGCTTTCCCCCGTGACACTCTATGGATGTGAGAGCTGGACTCTGAAGATGCAGGACAGAAAACATATTGATTCTTTGTAATTTTGGTGCTGGAAAAGACTTTTGAGGATACAATGGACAGCCAGGAAAACAAACAAATGGAACATAGAACAAATCAATCCAGAATTTTCACTCGAGGCACAAATGACCAGGTTCAAACTATAATACTTTGGACACATTATGCGAAGACTCAGCTCCCTTGAGAAGTCTATAATGCTGGGGAAAGTCGAAGGAAAGTGAAGAAGAGGATGACCAGCAGCAAGGTGGATAGACTCAATTATGGCAGCAATGAATGCACCACTGAGAGACCTTAAAGGCCAAGTTGAAGACATAGCATCTTGGAGAGAATCTATCTATGTGGTTGCTAAATGTCGACACCAACTTGATGGCACTCACTCAGTCAATCAATATGTAGGTATGTTTTGCTTTAGTTTCCATGTACCCTTTAAGTAGCAATAAAACCCATATCCTGTGTTATTGAAACTCTCTCTTGTTGATTTGGTGATTTCTTATGAAACCTCTGAGCTTCTATCACTTTCAGGTATCACTTTAAAGATTATCCATATACACATAGTGAGCTTATGCTTTGGGGCAACCCACATAACAGTACTCAGATTCATGTAAATCATTTTCAGAAATTCAAAATCAGGTTTTCTTTCAAGTACCCCTTGGCAGCCTGAACATACACAGAGTTGAGTGCCTAGAGTACCTGACTCATGGGGAAATCCTCCAGTGGTTTTCCTGGCCTCCAGTGATCCACACTGCTCAGAGCAGCCTGGATTGTGTGGGCGCACAACAGCACACCTAAGAGATTGTCAATCATCTGGGAGAAAGGTAGATTCATCCCTGCCTTCCCCCCATCTGCCTTCCCTGCTCCTCTCATGGTCATATGCATGATCTTTTGGTCTTATACCAAATGACTGGAATGTATCTAGAGGCTGTAGATAATTGAAATGACTGGCATTTATCTACAATATCTTACAACTTGTAGATCTATTCTCACATCAAGCGGCACTTGAAAGTCAACCTTATTTTGAATTTCTGGGGTTGAGCCAGGCTTGGCTTGACTTGGCCTTTGAGACAAACTGGCTCGAGCATGAGGCATCTATGAGCTGGCTCTCATACCCCTACATGAGGAGGATGACATGACTAGAACAATTTTAGGAAAATTATATGTTTTTGTTAAACAAACCAGATGCTTCTAATTTTTCTCACGCTTTCTACCTTAAGAGATCCTACTTCTGATTCAGGACCAAAATAAAGTAAGAGAGTAACTCACAAGTTGTTAAATTTCATATACTGTTTTCAGGAGACTTGTTATTATAGCCACAAGCACTATAGCTTTTGGGACCTTTAGCAGTCATGGGTCAGGATGCATAGATGTTGACAGTCTGAGCTTCAGGTAATAACACTCTAATTCCCAAGGACCAAAGAGGTCAGCCATGCCATCTATAACCAGCAGAATAATCTACACCTTATTCCAGGCACATAATCTCCTATTGTCCAGAAACTTGCACAGATCCAGACATCTGTCTTTATATTCCAGACTTCTTTAGCAATACTAACATTCCATCAAATCACCTCTCTCCTGCAGAAGGAGAAAATATATATACTATATAATTGAAACATTTTGTTTTGCTTAAATTAATAAGACATCAAGCAGAAATCTACACAATCTAACCAAATTGGCTCAGAACAGTCCAGTTCTTCCAAAACAAAACATCACTATAAACAGGAGTTTCCAAGGGAAGTCATTTTCTTGTGAATCTTCTTCAGAGATCTCCCTTGTTTTGAATGTAATCTTTTTTGTTCTCAGGAGTCAAGATCAGCTTTTGCTATTAGTCAGTATTCAATAATCCAAAAAACCTTTGGTTTAAAATGAGAGTTAAGCTGCTTTACATTTTGACTCATGCTCTAACATGCTGTAAAGACTTTGTATAGTTTGGTATATGATGGAGGCTTTAGAAATTAGGCTCCATGATGCACCCATACTTTGCCTTCGTCTTTCAGTTGGGCATTGAGCTGGGAAGGTGCGGTTTCCTGAATCACTTCCTAGAGATTCCCCTGATCAACTTCTGCCTGATGTATCTTGATCAAGGCAAAGTGTGGGTGCACACAGGTGCACAGACACAGAAGCTATTCCCACGATCACTGGAAAGTGGAGTTTAGCCCGATTTCCAGTGGTCATGGGAACCAGTGGGCTCGCAGGAGAGCCCAGTGCTCCCAAGGCGGCTAGCCTTTCTAAACCACCCTCTCCATAAACGAGGTTAATGGAGCAAGTGCTCTGTTAACCTCATTTCATAGCTTGTGTGTCGCTGCAATGTGCGGCGACACACGAGTAGACCCCTGGCCAGGCGGCTGCCACCAGCCTCCCGGCCTCGGGGGTCTCTCCAGAATCCATCCTGGAACTTCTGGGGGCTACATGGCCTCTGATCCCCGCAGCCCCTGCTGACTCCGTGACAGAGCTGGCAGTTGTGTGGGAGGCCAATCCGACTGCTCAGCTATGAATATCTGCTCATCTGCGGGGAGAGCAGGCTAAGCCCATTCTCCCCACAGAACACTCTCAGGTGCTTCACACATGTCATGTGAAGCACCTCGCAGACACAGACCCCTTACCCTTTCCAACACACTCCTTCTCCCGGCTGCCCCACCCCCAGGGTTCAGATGACTTTTGCACGTGTGTGGAGTAGGGACATATGTGGAGGCAATCTGAGTCCTGGGGGCAGAGGCTGGGGCAGCCAGCAGGGAACGCTGCCTTTCTGGCGCCAGGGCAAGGTGTGGACCTAAACAGGTGAGGGGTTTGTGCCAGAACAGAGTGGCGGGCAGGAGTATTTCCTGGTGGTTGCCCCACCCCAAGTGCTCAGATGGCCTCTGTGCACGGGTGGACTCTGCACGTGCATGGAGGCCAGGGCTAGTCATGCAACAGAAGGGGTGAGAGGCACACCCCAGAACAGAGAGGTGGGCAGTAGCACTAGCAACAAACATCAAGATCAGGGCAGCTGGAGGGGCAGAGTGGTGAGTTAGCCACCATGTTTACTGTGGGCAGCACTATGGGCATTGTAACCTCAAACTTGCTACTGCACAGACTCCATTAGCACTAAAAATGCATTCTTCTTCCTCTAAAAACCCAACTTTGAGGATCAATTATAAAATAACAATCAATTGGTTCCCTTGGGGTATATACAAAAGGCACTTTATTGCCATGCAGTCTAAAGGCTGAAACTATGCAAATGGAATACAAAATCATTTAAATAGCACTTCCTCAGTCCTAAAAGATCACCAACCTGTTACACTTCTGTTTAAACTGTTCTTCACCAAATTCTCCTGTAACAATAGTGAATGTGTGCTGATGGCCAGGCAGAGTGGACAAATGTTTTCGATTTTATAAATAATAGAATGTTCAGGGCTTATAATGGTGCAACGTTGAAAACACTCTTCAGCTTACCTACTGGTACATTCATGCCAGTATAATGAAACCAGTACTGTCAGGCTGTTTACCAACAGGTTATTATCTACTTGGTAGACGACTGCCAATTCTCGCTTTACCAAGAAGGAGAAAACTTTATAGTTCAAACAAACTTTATTGGACTCTGCAGAGTAACAAAGTGGCCGTCTTTGGGATAACTCCCAAAGGCAAGATGGACCCCGGGGGGGGGGAGTCCACACACAGCTTTTATACATGGTTCAGAAAAACATCAAAGCATACTTGATACAGATTGGTACATCCAAGCAAATCACCAATCCCATCACAGGAGGCGATCCATCATCATACATAACCTTGAAGATCACAGCAGGACCATTGTAAGGGCCCTAAAATGTATCTCCATTGAGTATACGTGGCAATAGTTTATCAGCTCATCTTCCCATAGTGAGAGCACTGGAGCCTAGTAATAGGGAGTGAGAGCAGTAAATAACTAAAGAGATAAGTGTCAGCAAGCCTAGTGGGCTGACATGACAAAGAACAGAGCATCCTGTTGTTAATACAGCAGAGCTAGCTTGATTAGGCATTGACCTGATTCCCATAGTATACTAAGAGTCAGGCTAACAGAGATCCAAGATGGAGTCTCTATGGTTCAGACATGATCACAAGTCTTTCCATAGGCTCATGGTCTAGGCTCACAGGTATCAATGCACTGTATACATATGAAGGATTCCTTTATCTTAAAACACTCCTCTTTCATCTATGTCCACTTATAGTACTACAACTCAGCTGCCGCCAATATCTAGTGATCCTTAATATTAAATCACTCTTGGGTCTCATCCCTCCTGTAGTAAGTGGTGAAATATAGGACTTGAGTTACATATGTTAATAACCAACTTTTATTCAGTAAATGAACAGATGTTCAGTCAAAGGTTGAAGGGGAAAGGGGAAATTAAATAATACACTGAAGAGGTTGAAAGAGGTTGAAGGGGTTGTTAAAATGTCAGGTCTTAGTTCTGTTCCCTGTTGAACCCACAAGCCAGATTCCCTTTCCTCCCTGGAACTACTGGAACTCAAGCCACAGAATAAAGTGATCTTGTTTTCTCCTTCTTCCAGTCATCTGTCGGTTTTCAGTTGGCAGTTGAGCACTGAAGATTCCATGGCAGTTTTCAGTTGCTGAAGACTAGATCAGGGACCTGGACCTGACACCCAGCTTCATGAAGGATTCCTGAATAGAGCTACATGACCTGCTCCCCCTCAGCTTTCTACCAACATTAGCTCCAGTGGTCTGCTCTTGCAACTTTCCCCTTGAGCCACCTTTTTCCTTAGCTCTTCTCAGTTCTGCCTCCGAGCTCCCTCAGACTCGCTCCTGAAGCACTGAACTAAAAACTACCTCTTCCCCTCCCTGGAGTCTCTAGCCAGTGCTAGCCAATCACATTCCAGTTATTATTCTTTAAGCTGATTGGCCAGTAGCTTGCTTCCACTATGGAGCTCTTCCATTGGTCTGTTCAGGATGTCACCTAAACCTTTAAATTTTTAATGTAATTAATGTCTGTACAGAACTATAAACAACCAGACAAGTAATCAAAGCCTTTACTGGTTTACAATGAATCTGCTCCAGTTCACCCAGAGAACAAATATTATATGTATCAATTTACCAACACAATCATATGAAATAAATGCAAAAATATATTACTAATATATGACTTCTGTTACTAACAGAAGTCACTGTTATTACATAGATGATATGTACCAAATGAAAAATAACTAGGGTTGTGCACAAAACCAGGTAGCCCGGTTTGGTTCGAGTCCAGACTAGGCTTGAACCAGACCAGGCATGTTTGGTTTGCCACCCCAGAACATTGCCTCTGGTTCAGTTTGGTCTGGTGGGGTTCATGGGTTGGTTTTGTTTTGATTTTTAGTTTAAAAAAATAAATTTCACTCACTGCCACCTGGTCTGGGGGCTTAGATTAGGTCATGGGGGGAGGGTCTCTAGAAGTTCCCCCTCCCCCCGCTGGCCTCCATTATGTGTCAAATTGCCTGGTTTGGGCAGTCTTCGGCCCATTCTGGGCCTTACTGCTGTGGTTGTGGCCATTTTGGAGGCTGCTGTGCACTCCCAATGGGCCTCTGCATGGCCTGGGTCATGACCCATGGTATTTCCCTTGTCTCTGCACATGTGCAGAGGCTGTACACATGCACAGAGGCTTGGGCCATGCCATTACACACTAGTAAATACCTGCTTATTATTCCTTAAAGGCCCTCACTGGCCACTCCTGCTTATTGTATATAACATTTCAGCTGACATCCCAGTATGAGGCCTAAATATCCACTATGCGGTTAGCCACTATTTTGACTGAAATTTCCAAAACATGCATTAGCCATATGGAGAAGTTCTGTGGCTTTTTGGTTCCTGTTCTTTTGTCTGTGGTAAACGAGCCTGAAAATAAAGAAACACAAACTTAGGGCTATGATATTTTATTTTACTTGGGTAGACCCTCACTGGACAGTTTAGGCAGATTAAACAGTGTAAACATTAAAATCATTTTAATGTATTCCTCCCTTAATGTACTTTACTCTGAAGAAATAGCAATGTTTTGAATTACCAAGATGCAAAAGAAATGATCAAATATCTTTATGTGCATTTCAGAACAAGAACGATATTCAAAAACGGTTTCATTGCACATGTCATTATGTTATGGCAAACAGGAAAAAATATTTTGTTAATTAGTAAAGCCAGACAACCTTTCAAATTAAATGATAAAAAATGTTTTAATAAAAATTGGTCTGGTTAATATTCTGAAGGCCAGGTATCTAGAGGTTGAGGAAAATATTGCAAACTTGATTTTATGTGCTTTCCTCACACAGCAGGCTATTAGAGACAAACCCAAGAGCTAAGCCTTTCCAGCATTCCTATTTTACAGAGATAATTATCTTATGCTAGTTTAAGACAGTAGTACTTGTCATATACTCCTGGTCACTGGGATGATAAAAGTCTTTCGGTATGAATCGGAGTTCTTTTCAGCTATTTATATATGTAAAGTCAGCACTGAAGCTTGCATTGAAAAACCAATATAAAATAGACGAGGCCCCTACAGATCAACCAACTTCCTGCAAAAAGTGCTGCATCCCTCAATTAATATTGTTATTTTTATAGCCATTGAAAAGACAGACTCTGTTTCTTTCATGGCTCTCTTGTTAGCAGAATACTCCCACGTAGTACCCAATTATGAAGAATCCCTATCCACATTTACATTGCTCTCCAAGTAAAAAAACAGAGTAATTAGGAAGCTTCTGGAGTGATTAACCGGGAATGCTAGATCAAGCCCAGATTATGCAAGCATTGAAACTGGGCTATTCTCAATTCTCATTTCTACCTCCATTATCATCTGTAGTCAAGAAAAAACAGATGCCCACCATCCTACTGAGCTCAAACTCAAGTTTCACCAAATCTGCCCTAGTTAGACACTTCCTAGCTTTTTTAAAAAAGCCAGTTCAGGATAGATATGTGTTTAGTCATTAAACAGCTACCACAAACTGATTTTTATGGTGCGTGCTGTTACACAACAACTGCTGTATCAGCATAGTGCAGAACACTGGTTTTCAAAATTGCTATCTTCAGGGAACACTTTCCACATCCATTTGTATGCTGAGTAACCCCTTAGCATCTGCCACTGACTGCACTTACAAGATGATTCAGAATGTAGGACACATATTCAAGTCTGCCAGATCTTGAAATCAAAAGTCCTAGTATCTTGACAAGGCTTGAAAGTAGAGCCCTCAGGGGCTGGAGCCAAGCAGTTTTGGATGTGTCTGGGGATGGAGCCCAGCATATCATATTTACTGCTGCAGTATTTTTTAAGATGATGCCACTGCAGAGCAGAGTATAGAAGAAACAAACTTCACTTAATACTGTGCAAATGTTTCTGGAACTGAACTCAAAATGGCTGTCGCCTTAGACCACAGTACTCTGTTGGTGCTTGCCAGATGCATTTTTCTTTATGAATACCTCTCCTTTTTAAATACCACTTTTTCTTCAACATTTTTTTTCCTGTTGTAGTGGCTGCAGTAGCAGCATGAACTCTTCTTGATGGTCCAGTTCCCACCACCTGTTATGAATTTCCTCCAAGAATGCTCAGTGAACGATGCCGTGTCATGATGTAGTATTATTCCAACAGAGTTCCTGGGGCCTCCAGTGGGCTGAGAGGTTTTGGAGAATTCTTCAGATCAGCTTTTGTTTTCACATCATTCTGCTTCCTGTTGTAGTTGCAGGTACCTCACTGTCCAAAGCCTTCTTTGAAGACTCATTGGCACTTTGTGCTGCCACACTTTCATTTGCTACATTTTGTGACTCCAGCTTGGCTGTCTGTGATGGTGGTACATTGGTATTCTCACTTGTTTCATCCATCAGCACTCAAGACTTCTAATGCTCTGCAGATCTCTTCTGCTCCTCCTGTCGATGGCTGCATCACCAGCCTTAGCCAAATATGATCTTGGAGTTGCTCAGTCACTTTTGCAAGTTCTGGTGCACAGTATGTTTCAAATTCATTAATCAGAATTGGAATTTTCCTTATCTGCCTTGTCCTAAAGTGGAGAAGTATTAAATACATCCTTGTTTCACCTTCACAAGGTCTCTGCAGCATTTCATTCAAACACTAACTTTCCTGGAGGCTTTAGTTGATCAATTTCTTTGCTTGACTCTTTCATTTTCAGACAGTTTCCCTTCTGACACAATATAACATTTACTACTACAATCTTTATAAAACAGTGGCATGGAAGGCTAAAAGGAAGAACAAAGACACTTTGCTTAACACTGTGCAACTCTCACTACAACTGTCTCAAAATGGCTACTTAGCATTAGATTCACTGCTTTGTGTTCCTACAGCACAAAAGCTGTATTTTCACCTAAGGTGCACATGAAGTCATCTAATTTGTGCTACGCTCTATATGCTGAAATTTACCCCAAAGAAAGACAAAGGCTGTAAATCCAGAGGGGTAATCATGTTGGTCTCAGTGCAGTATAACTTAATATGTGTTGTTTTAATGGGACTGTCCAAAATTAGCATTGCCCCAACACTGATGAAGACAAAAGGCAATAAAAACTCAGACTCATAAATGTGGGTAAAGGGCCACAACTTTATTACATAGATTATAACTGAGCAACAGCAGCAAGGTTCTGATTCAGAGCAGAGCAATTCAGATCCCTGTTCCTGAATGGCAACCCCTTAAGAGGTAGGGTAATTTCAGAGGCCTCACCCTGTCCCATGCTGTTCAGCCTTTATCAGAGAGCCACCGAAGAAGGGAGGAGCTCTATTTGTAAGCCTCATACCACCAAGCCACTAAGAACTGAGTGACCACTCTCCCCTTACTCAGGGACACATTTAGGTAATTTTAGAGCCTGGACCTGAAGGGCTTTGCCCCCCTCCCCGCCCTTGAGGAGTGGGGCGGGGGTTGAGGGCAAGCCAAATCTTTTTTTAAAAAAACCTTTTTAAAAGCACCACAGCATGGTGGGGACTTGGGCTGCCAGCAGGTATGTGGGCACTTGGGGGAGGGAGGTGGCGGCAAGAGCTCCTTCTGCGGTCAAAGGAAAGCGGGCAGGTTCTCGGTGGCTGCCTGTTCTAGGAAATTCTGAGCTGCCTCAAGCTTGGTGCAGTCTGGGGAGACCATCTACTTCGAAATCCTGATAAGCTCCATAGTGGCATGAGGGAGGGATGGAATAGGGAAAGAGAGAGGACTGGAGTCAGTGTTCACTGCCACCCTCTCCACTCGCTCGCTCGCTTGCTCAGTAGTTCAGGCTCTCCCTTCATGCTCTTTACTTCTGCCTCAGCTGAGACAGGGCCCCATCCCTGGCAGAAGTGGCTCTCTTCTCCTCTGCTATTTCCCTTACACACACACACACACACACACACACACACACACACACACACACACAGCTCCTTGTAGCAGTAGAAGAAAATGAGAGGAGGGCAGGGGGAGGAGGAGGAAGGAAGGAAGAACAGAATAGAAGAGGGGCTTTTTTAAAAGAGCACATGTGGTGAGGTGAAATGAAGTGATTCAGTGAGCTGGAGTCAGAGGGGCGCTCAGAGAAGGACCTCTTGCCACTGCCTCCCTCCCCCAGTGCCCACACACCTGCTGGCAGACCCTGTCCCCGCTGCACAGCATGGGGCATGGGGCAGTGGTGGGGCCCTGGGGAAGACTCCCAGAACATCTGCAGCCCCCCGCAGAAGTCAGGAGGCCATGGACCAAATTCCCATGGTCCGTGGCTAAGTGCGCTTCTGCCCTTACTCAAATATGGCCAATGGTGATCACTGGTAATGCCTTCCTACTGCTCTCCCCTGCCTGCATTAAACCTACCAATCTGTCTAAAGGACAGAACAGAGTAGGCAAAAGGACAATAAAAGAAAAACTCGCAATAACACTTCTTCAACTCAAACAATCTGTTTGAAAGTTTAAAAAAATCCTACTTTGTCCCCAACAAGGCAAATATCGTGTGCCCATTCTGGCCATGGGCGGGTGGGAGGGAGACCCACAAATGAGCCAAATGAGACTGTGGGTTTGGAGGTACCCCAATGAGTCAGCAAAAGTCATGCTTCTCTGCATATACCTTAAACCCAGCCTTTGCCTCATACACTTCCCAAACTGGGTGGGGCATAGCAACCCCCACACCCACAATTACACTTTGGGCATGACAACATTTCTGGCATATAAAATGGCTTTCTTCAGCATGAATATTATCTATCTATCTATCTATCTATCTATCTATCTATCTATCTATCTATCTATCTATCTAAGCTCTATGTAAACCACTTTGGAAACATTTTGGAAAAGCAGTATATAAACATTTGTTGTAGTAGTAGTAGCAGCAATAGAATCTATTGTTCCTCTGTGCACTGTGTATGTCTGTATAGTATGGATGGAGGAGTTCCAGGTACATCTCAGAGTTCCTTCTATTGCAAGGAACTGCTGGATAAGGACAATGGCCTTCGGCACTGCAGCAAATATTGAGATAAGGGCGGTTAGCTATACATGCCAGCAGGGGGGTTCTTTGAGCCAATAATTCAATTCAATTCATTTAGGTCCAGCTTATTAATTATCATCAATCTACAGAAAATAATTCTTCAAGACTAGGATGTGAAGCAAGGCAAAGCGGCGATTGTTTCAAAATGTACCTGGAAACGGAATGCAGATGTATATTAATCATTCCCTTTCCAAAGCAAGCCAGGTTTCATCCTTCCTTCTTAGACTTGCATTTCATTGCTTTATAATTTGAAACTTAAGAGCAATTACTGAACACAATTAACTCCTGTTACTAGAGGCAACAAATTGTTTTATTTTTAAAGACAACAAATTTCCCTAGACAGTTAATCATGAGCTTAAATAAAACTCTTTATTTTGATTTTTCTAGAAGACAGACAAATGATATTACAGAAATAGACAAAAAGAGAAAGGATGGAGGTTTGACAATGAGCTGTAAACACATTATTAGTAGGGATGTGCACAAAACAGATTTTGCATTCTGTTTTGAGCTTGAAACAAAATGCAAATGGCCAAAATGTCCCATTGGAACAATTGGTCCAACTGGTTATTTCAATAGAGCAAAGTTTATCTATCAAAAGGACAAACTTGAAATGTTTCGGCCGTAGGGAACAGTGGGGAAACTGAAAACACCCCATTGTTCCCCATGGGTGGCTCCTAGGGACACGGAAGTTGGTTGTGTGGTGGGCATGATGGGTGCCACCTACTACCCAATCCACAAAAGAAATGGGCAATTTTAAATAAATTTTTAACCTTTCCCCAAATCCCCATAGGATTCTAAGGGAACTTGTGGAAAAGGTTAAAAAAAAATTAAAAATCACCTGCTTCCGCATTTCTTTTGTTGGTTGGGTGGAAGGTAGCACCCTTCATTCCTTACCACACAATCCACTTTGGTGTTCATAGGAGCTACCCATGGGGAACAATTGGGTGTTTCATTATTTTTCCATTGTCCCCTATGGCTGGAACAAGCTGCACTCAAAGAGTGCACTGCACATAAGTTCTGCATTGCAATTTTGCAATGCATTGTGCAACCCTGCCTTGAAAAACACTGCAGAAGCACACAATAAATGGGAATATCTCCCTTCCAATACAGAAGACACATTTCAAAAACAGTCAAAAATGGCCAAAAAATAATCACTGGCCCAGAATCCACTGCCAGCCACAGTGCCTGCATTGCAGTAACATCACTGGCATAAGTTGCTCTCCCACATTTATGACTCCTTACTTCCTAGCACAGCAACACCTTGCAATACAGATTGCACCAGAGCAGTGAGTGGAGCACTAGTTAGTCTCATGGCCAGACATGGAGCTCAACACAGTAATCACCAAGAAATATCTCTCTCTCTCTCTCTCTCTCTCTCTCTCTCTCTCTCTCTCTCTCTCTCTCTCTCTCTCACACACACACACACAGAGTCACTGTCTATTTCTTGCCACAACACTATCTCACAAACAAACCAAACCACGACTCAAAGAAGGCAGATACCCAAGTTCTGCCTTGTCAATGTGAGATCCAGCAAAACTAGATCGTGTTATACGAGATTTGGGGTAATCTCACATACAAGATCTTTCTTGAGGAAGGTGTCAGTGGACAACCTGTTTAAGCCTAAGACCTTTTATGTAACTTTTATTGAGTATAGGAACATAGGAAGCTGCCATATACTGAGTCAGACTATTGGGCTATCTAGCTCAAGTATTGTCTACACAGACTGGCAGTGGTTGCAGGCAGGAATCCAAGGTTGCAGGCAGGAATCTCTCTCAGCTCTATTTGGGAGAAGCTAGGGATGGAACTTGAAACTTTCTCCTCTTGCCAGAGCGGCTCCATCCCCTGAGGGGAATACCTTACAGTGCTCACATGTGGTCTCCCATTCAAATGCAACCAGGGTGGACCCTGCTTAGCTAAGGGGACACATCATGCTTGCTACCACAAGACCAGCTCTCCTCTGTATATTTAACAGTATAACGGATAATACACTGGCAGAGTGATAAAACTAATAATATGAGAATCACAGAACCATCCTGAAAGCACCCGATCCTGTCTGATCTCAGACATTAAGCAGGGAGGCACTATTTATCCTCCCCAATGGTACTGTACAACCATATATGCGTACCATGTGGGATGTGTCTCTAAGGCACAAAGGAAGCCTATTTCCATATGTTATACCTGGAATCAAATGACCTTCATATTTTTGGGTAATGCCTTGTCTTCGCATTCCCAGACTTCCTGTTGCTTACTGAATGATTGTTTTCCCTATATGTCATTACAATTTTATGTGTTTTAACTATTCTGGAATTTCCCCAGCCAGAATTGGATATAGCACACCACCCTAGGCCAATCCAGGATTTAGTTAAATCCAATATTGCTTGTTAGCTGTACCAGAGGACCTGGATATTTGCAGAGGTTCCATTCCACAGTTGTACCACAGATATGGAAATCGCGAATATCGAGGCATTAAAGTCAATGAATTTGTGGGGGTTAAGTTCCCAGTCAGCTGAAAATACTTCAAAATTGCTGAAAATCAGCCGATTTTCAGGGGGAATATGTGGGGGATATCCTTACTGTGTTTTGCTGATCCCTCTGAGTCATGCTGTGCCCCCGGAATGCCCCAAAACTGCCCCCAAATTGCCCCCAAATTGCCCACAAATCACCATTTTTTTTAAAAAAAGATGTTTTTTAAGAACATTCTTTATTAAAAAAGAAAAAATATCAGAGCCATTTTGTGGCTCTGACAAACAAAATGGCAGCCAGAAATTACCTCTGTGGTAATTTCTGGCCATCTCTGACCTGTGAATATGTGAGGTTGAGGACCCCCCCCCCGTATGCCAAGGTTGAGTGTCTTTTTCCTGACGCTGGATCCGCTGATTTGCAGATAACGAATCCACGGATAATGAGGCTCTACTGTATCTGCTTGCGCCTCTTGGAGATTTACCCAATTCTAATGTGCTTATTTTACAGAATTTCTCTTTTTTCCTCATCTCCAGAATGTATTCATCCATCAACCATCTCCAATATCATTTTCTGTTGGTTACTGTGGATCACTGAGTATTTAGGGCGTGTAAGACCCTCTGCTACGGTGGCACCATCCTCATTGCTCCCTTATTTTCAGTTTATATGTGTTTTTTGTCTTTAAAGTTTTGTACGTAACTTGGAATGTCCTGAACACTGATACCATCAATGAAAAGGAATGTGTATTGTGGAATGTAAAATGGAAATTTGTAGAAAATTACTGACCTGTGCCTTATATGGTGATTTACACTCAGGATACGACTCCTTGGGAAGGATCTTCAATTTGTAGTTGGGACCCACAGGGACAAGACTCCCAACCAGTGTTGTCTTGTCATGCATACACACACACCATTTGGCTCAAGGACATGGTCCAAAAATGCATGGGATTTTTAGCAATATAAAGGTCCATGCTTCCAGGGAGCTAATCACTTTTTGTCAGTTTATATATGTAAACCCTCTACTATGGATGTGATGGATGTTTGAACGGTGTATACCAATTTTATATTCCGGAGTTAGAATATTCCTCTACTGTAAGAGAATGGACTTTTATTTATGGATATGAAGGGTCATGGTCTGGGGATTTATGGGAGAGAAGATATTTTCGTGAAGTTAGCATGGTTTGCTAGAGTTATTGCTGCCATAACCTTTGTTATAGTCGCAATAGCACAGCGTAAGCAGAGGCCAGGTGAGTAATGGAGCAACACCACCATTGCCACGCAAGGGCTGCCTGGGGAGTGCCACTGCGGCAGGAAGCTGCCTGGAGCAGTGGTCGTGCTGGTAAGGACCTGTGTCTTTACTTTTAAAGTTATCACTTGCTGCCGCCAGACCTGTTGCTGCCCCTGGCACCACCTCAATCCACCAGGCCAGTTTGCTGGACTGCAGACTAATCCACATTCATACTGGACCTCGAACCACAGTTTGTGCATACTCCTAGTTCACAATTCATTACAAATTTCTTACTCATTCCACTCCCCCCCCCACCTCCTTCTCAGAATCACAGGTCTGTTTGTACTCAACAGGGCAAACACAGGAAAATATTGTCTTCACTTTGGGTTCTAGTTCTTTTGTGATATAAGTGGTTTTCAACTGGTAGGTTGTTGTGACCCACAAATGAAGCACAAACTGACTTAAACTGGGTCACACCAGTGATGCGTCTTCCTTCTGCTTTCTTTTTGTTTCTGAGATTGAAGATGGAAGTCAGAGAAAGTGGAATGCAACACATATGCTAGAGGAGGAAGGGCAGACATATGGCAAAAATTTAAAATAGGACCCGTGTTATCAACTGGGATTAAAGGTCCTTTATATGAAAAGACTAAACATTACAGGTGTTTCGCTCTTTAAGAGACTAGTAATGTGTAAGGAGCTGTAATTTCTCAAGGAAAGCAGAACCTTGATAAACAAAATAAGGTGGGAAAGTCAAGTGTCATAGGAATTCTAGGCATTTTCTCCCTTTCGCTATCCCAAATGGCAGATCTTACATAGTAGTGGAACAATAGAGTTTGCTACCAAAGCCCTGTACATAGGTTGGCAGATTTCCTATTCTCATGCAGCAGTAGCTCCTTCTCCATCTCCTCTTGCCCGAATGCAAATCATGTTGCTAGGAAACAAAAGCACTGCCCTGAAATATGAAGCACATTTTTATATTGCTTCTGTTAAGTTCAGCTCAATTAAGTTGTACCTCTGGGCTAAAAGCTGTGAACTGCACATTTCTACATAATAAATTATAATAGCATCACAGTGAAATAATGGAAAAATTCAATACAGAGATATCTCATCAAAACTTATCTAAGGCTATATTTACAAAGTACATATTCAATATAATGACTGCATAAATCAGTGATATCAAAACACTATAAAATATCTCACTAGGTTTCACCAGATCTGGATTGAACAGAAACTCTTGATAAACCATTGTGATAAGCAGTTCCCTGACATCTTTCCAGTCTTACAGTATAATTTACATTATCTGCAAAGTGACCTGTGTTCAGTTACTGTGACCAACACTATGAGACAGGAAATCACTATGAGTAAAGTATACAACCACACAGATGTCTATCATATCAGCAGTTTCCCCAAAATTCCCAAATACCACATGAATTTTTTATAATGATGTTGAGCATTGAGCACCTGACCCAACCTTATAAAATGGCTCTTCTGTATAATTAGCACATTAGTCACTCTGTAAGATAGAGTTTAATGAATTATTCAAACCATGTTGCAGAATTGCTGGTTGAAGGCCCTCTGTGAGGGCACATTAAAAAAAAAAAAGACTCTCCAGTTAAACTTGGGAGCAATAAGAAGAGAAAGAAAGGCAAACCGGGAAGGGAGAGACATTTTGATAGTTCCCCTGTTTTATGGTAATTGTGAAGATGTAAAGGAAGGGAGTTTGAGGCCAGGAAACCTAAGGGACAAGATTTCTCAAAGTCATTACTTAACTAACAGAAGTGATGGGACAGAGGTAATACTAGTCACTTTGCTTTAGAGCTCCAGCACAGAACAGGACAGAATGATGGGAAGACTAATTAAAAAACGAACCATGAATACTTGTTCTTAACAAGCTCCAGGCACACCATGATTTCCCTGAGCTATAAATTCAAAGTAGGACTCCAGTGATCCTCAGGGTTGCTTCACACATTACACTTGACTATTTTAAATGCATACACATACAAGCATGATGTGTGAATGTTTGCAAATATGTGACACAATACAGGGACAGTCAACAAGGGGCATGGATTGGCTGCAGCCTACTAATGATGTTTTACATTCAGGGGCATAGTCTTGTCAACACACCAATTTGTAATGTAGACCTTGGAGACAGTGATGTCCAGGTATTTAAAAAAGGAATATCAATCTGCGTTTCCATGGAGGCTTTGGGGGGAGGTTTGGGAACGAAGTCAGTGCTTGACTGTGATACTGTCAAGGGCTCCTCCAGCTGTTAGTCTGAAGGCTTGCCATATCCATAAACAGCAAACTACAGCCGCCGCGGCTGATGACGACAACTGCCCACCCGCCCTCCCAGCCGCCCGAGTCCTCACCATAAGAAGGCCCGCGTCAGTCGGGCTGATCAGGGACCCACAATTCTAAAAGGAGAGGAGCTCGCAAACAGAGCTCCTCTCTCTGCAAAGTCTCAGCCCCAACTGGGGCTTTAGGCGCAAAGGACGCCTGGGAGTTCCAAAGAACGAAGAGTGTCCTGCCGCCCCAATTAATCTAGAGATTATGGCGAAAGAGCGGGAAAGCGGCGGGAGGGGTAAGTAAGCCCTCCCGCCGCTCTTAAAGAAGCCCCCCCCACCCTAACCGAAATGCCTAGGCCTCTGGCGATTGGAGGCCCGGTCTACCTGGCCTTTTCCCGGCGGGTAGACCGGGCCTCCGGCGATCGGCGTCCTTTGTGGTGCGCGCATGCGCAAAGCGCCTTCAGTATGCAGCAGGCCTTCCTAGCGAGAGGAGCTCTGTCCGGTAGCTCCTCTCATTTTTTACTAAAGCATCGGGTGAGGACTCGGGCGGGCGGGCAGCTGGGAGGGAGGGTTGGCGGGCGATGGCGGCAGCAGGGGTATTGGTAGTTTTGGGGGTAAATCTGCTCGCGGCGGGGGGGCCGCGGCGGGGGGGGCTGTTTTCCAGCGCCCCGTTAGTCTGTTAAATATGGGCGCTGGAGGGGGCAAAGAGGCAGGAGGGGTAAGCAAGCCCTCCCCGCCCTTAAAGAAAGGCCCCCCTTCGGTGCCGGTCTGGACTGCTCCGGACCGTGCACATCCCTACTTGTAGAAGCTTGCAGAGGGTCCTTGCAGAGGGTCTTACACGCCGCTACCAGTCTGTGAAGACAATACTGAGCTAGATAGACCAATGGTCTGACTCAGTATATGGCAGTTTCCTATCTTCCTATGTTCCTTTTCCATTCAATTGTCAAACTGGTTAGAACCAGTTTGACCAGGTTTGAGGGGCAATGCTTGTAAAGGGGAACCTGGTGAGGATTCCCCTTCACAAGCAAAGGTTTAAAAGGTTTCTAAGGGCATCTGGGTGGTGGGGTGGTGGCGAAAAGGCACCTTACTGCCACCGGCGGCGGCTCCTCTAAACGCTATCACTTCCCTCAGCAGTATGGCCCACACAGCAGCGAGGTTCCATTTGTGTGGCCACAAGGGATATGAGGAGGCTATTTGCATGGCCACAAGGGATGCACAGAGACATGCAAATAGCCTCTGTGCATTGGGTGGAGGTCACGCAAATGGCTGCTGCTGTCTGAACTTTATACAGCAATGTTGATATGGCCTTTTTTCTGTTTAAGGAGAAAATGGTCCTCCTCCATTGGAGAATAGTGTTCTTTTTAGGAACCTGCCCATCCAAGAGGCCTATTTCACAAAGAACTGGTATATGCAGCTCATAATTAACTACAGATTTTTCATGTTCCTCAGGACACAATGTTGACTGAAAACTTTTACCTCTGAGGGAAAAAATACTTAGAGTTGTCTATAATGACAATTTTGCTAAATTATTGGGCTCCTTTCATTTTTATAAAGACTTTTTAATTATTCATCCCTCACTATTTAATATACAAAGATGATATTAATCCTGGTCCATACCTTACATGGACAAATGTGAAAAGGCAATTTGCTAAGGTCAATGACACTTTATTAAAATCTACACCAATACATAGTTATTCAATCAATATCATTATATTTGCACTGGGACATTTCTAAACTGTCCCAAGATTGAGATGAACATGTCTTCATTGCAAAAAGTAACACAAACAACCAATTGTTTCACTATGCCCCTCTCACTACTAGTTTAGCTTGCTAAGACACTTAATTTAAATTTGGTTGAAGTAAACCTGAAGTGCCTTAAAATGGTAAACTTTACAATCTGGCAGTCAGTTTCATAATATAAATCCAATCCAAACCACCAAGATTAATGACCTCATCCCCAAAGCTTCTACAAAATGGCTGCAGGGATTTAGCAGGAATTTCAGTGTTACCATAGAAATATGCTAGCCTTGTACATGATTTTGGTTCCCTCTAGTGGCTGATTAAGTCTGCAATTGTAAATGAAACTTATCTGGAAGTAAACTTTCTTGAAATCAATGGGACTGGATTCCAAGTAATGGGTTGGATACAATAGTTTCCTTTCTGTGATGGAAAAAACCTTGAAATCTAGACCAAATTAGTTCAGAAACAGATCAAAGTTCCAAATTTTCTGCCTCTGAAAATCATCTCCATTGAGATTTAATTGAGAGAGTCCTGCAATTTCAATGCTGAATTTTTCAAAGTGATTGATTTGACTGCTTGACATGATGAAGAAAATTACTCAGAGTAGTCCCATTGAAATTAAAAGGCAAGTTAGGCAATGCCTAATGAGCAATTTTCCTCATCATGTTAGCCACTAAATATATTTTGGGTAACTGTATGCATTTTTTAAAAAACATGCACATTTCTTTATAAGTGTGACTGCAACAAATATGTGTTTCCAAATACATGTATCATACAGATATGCTCATCATGGAGCTATGATTGACTGCAGCTCCCCGTGGAGTGACAAACACAGATTTGCTGATATGAGCCTAAGTACACACACGCATACAAAATAATGTTTTGTTTTGTTTTCATTTTCATTTCAAATTCTGCATTTGAGAATAATTGAGGAGTTCTTGCTAAAGAACATGTCTGAATTTCCCCTGTTATTCTGAGCCAAGTAAATCTAAATAAATGACTACAGCTTCTAGAATGCAAACTGTAGGAATTAAAGAGGACATTGTGCTTGAACTGTAATTAGTTTAGGCAACTCTCAAGTCACTATACAAATGAAACTGATTGCAAATGTAGCATATTAGCTATAGATGTTGGAACAAGTGTACCTAATCTAATCTCTTTCTTCTCTATAATAGAATGCATCTGTAGCTGCCTTGTTTTTCCTCTGAGCTCTCTGTTGTTTCACTGAATAATAACTTGTAAACAAACTTGTAGCCCAGGGTAGGAAGCTGAGAAATTAATTCTTGATCCCTGACTCCTCATACAGTGCATATGGCCCTTAATTTTGTTCATGAGGTTCTACTGAAAACATGAATAAATACATTTTATTAAACAGGTGGGCCAACAGGCAAATCAGTGACATAAAACTTTGTTGCTTTACTTAAGGGTCAAGTAATATTTCATTGTGTCTATACAGTTATGGATGCTGAAATATCACACTTGGTTAAGATGCTATATCTTCAGTGGATAGTCAGGGGCTGGACAGAAGAAGGTTAATGTTACTTGTTTGTTCTCTCCTGTATTGCTAGCACTGCTCCTCTGTGGGCTCCCAGAAGCCTCTCTGCTTTTATCTGAGACCACAGGCATGTGGCTCTCACTTTTAACATGCTCAGGAGCCTCATGGGATTGTGAGCTCTCTGTTTGTTGGCACATGGAGATCAGTCATTTAGTAGGCAGTGGGACAGTTACCCCCAGATTTAGCAGCTACCAAAACCAAATTGAAAGTGAACAAGCCTTGTGCCTTCCCTATGCTGGGATATCTAAGTAGACTCTAGAGTTAACTCACAAAGGTAGCTTTTCATTCAAGGTGTCTCTCTCCACGAAGTGGGTCTACCTCCCCTCCATACATGCCACAAACTAAAAATCAATCACCTCAGCAGGGAAGTCAGCTAAGTCTCCATGATGCAATTCCTTTCCTATCAGAAAAAAACTAAGTGGATGATAGAAACTCAGAGGTCTGCTCATTAAAATACTGATTAGTTTACTAGGTTCTTCCAATCAAAGAGATATAGGGGCTATTCTCATGATTAACAAAAATCGGGCTAGGAGAACCTAGCCCAATTTTTGTTAACTGTCAGAACCACCGGGCTCGGCCGCGAGCCAGGTGGTCCTAGAGCGGGTAACCTGCTCTGGAACCCCTGGTAAAAAGCAGGTTTGCGGAGCGAGCACTCTGCAAACCTGCTTTTTACAATCGTGAGTAGCCGCGGTGTGCCTTCGCGCCTACTCATGAGTAGATCCCTGACCGGGGGTCTCCCCAGTATGCCCTGCATGCTCGCGCAGGGCATACTGTAGCTTGCGGGGGCCGTGTGGCCCCCGAGCTCCCCAGCCCCTGCCGGCTCCGTCTCAGAGCCGGTAATCATGTGGGCAGCCGATCCGGCCGCCCAGGGCTTCCTCTCCACTTGTGAGTGGGGAGAGCAGGCTTAGCCCGCTCTCCCCACTCACCCGAAGAAACCGGGTCTCATGGATTGTGAGACCCGGCTCTCTGTGTTTGCACATCCATTCATTCAATTTACATAACAGGGTACATTGACCCATTCAAAAATTGAGCCGGGTCTCACGATCAGTGAGACTCGGTTTTGGAGTGTGTGCGGGGAGAGCAGGCTAAGCCCGCTCTCCCCGCACATGAGCAGGGAGGGAGCTCTGGGCGGCTGGTTCAGCCGCCCACACGATTGCTGGCTCTGTGATGGAGCCAGCGGGGGCTGGGGAGCTCGGGGGCCAAGTGACCCCTGGAAACTCCAGTATGCCCTGCACGAGCACATAGGGCATACTGGGGAGACCGGGAGGGGTCCTTGAGTAACCATGGTGCGGAGCCGTGCCGTGGCTACTCACTATCAGAAAGCCCGGGTTCTGCGGAGTGCTCGCTCCGCAAACCCGGGCTTTGAGGAGGGCTAAAAAAGCAGGCTAGCCGCTTGTAAGCCACCGGGCTCATCTGCGAATCCGGTGGTTTACACAATCAGCAAAAATCGGGCTAGGCTCTCCTAGGCCAATTTTTGCTGATCATGAGAATAGCCCCATTGTGTTGGAGTGCAATGCAGTTCTTACAACCGAGTCACCCATGATTTGGGTGCTAGGTCTGACAGCTGCCATTACACCTGGTCATGTCTTGCTTTGTGTGCCAATCACCCTTCCAGCCTGCAGATCGGCCTTCTTGCCTGGCATGGTCTGCCCAACCAACATTGCTGCTACCAAACATTGGCTCCTCGAGAACAGACACTTTTTGGAGCTATCTCCCTTGGTTTCCCGCTACTGTCTGCCGCTTCCCAGTCCATCCCTGAGGAAAGGGGTCCTTCAATTGCACCAGAGCCACAAGGGTCCAATTGCCACTAATGAAAGGATGAGGTTGTACGTTAATCACTGCACCCCTTTGAGTTTCCCTATCCCTGCTCCTTTTCTTAAATCCAAAAACCTGTTTCTCTCAAGCCTCCTTTCTCTAGCCAGCCTGGAAGGTATTTTAATTTGGCACTAAGCTAAATTTCCTCTTGGCAGTTATCCGGTTAACCTTGTGACATATTTTAAGTAGTAATATTCCTTTATTGACTTTCTTACTTGGTTGTATCCCTTACCCTCAAATAAAACCTTGTTTGTTTTTGAACATCAACCACTCTCTCATTATCCTGCCACCAAAGCTTTGCACAAAAATTATTCTAATGTGGAACTGTTCCATGCTGAGCTAATTTCCTCACACAAAGCCCAAACATAATTTTGGGGCATTCACCAATCACCCTGGGGCAGTTCCTTTAACACTTGCCTTTGGAAAGGGATACACTAAAGCTGAGCAAGGAGCCATTTGGAGTAGTTTGCACTTTGAATGGGAAGACAGAGGTAGAGGACTGTGAACTAGTTAAAGGTTAATTAGTCAGTGTAGGTCTCTGTTGGAACCTGATGCAGAAGCAGCAGCTTTGCTGTCCTAAGAGTCTGTTTGCTCTCATTGTAGACATATAAATAAAATAAATATTGCAGAGACAACAATATCGCCATGCCCCAGTCTCCTGCTGGGAGTGGCAGCTTTGCTTCATCCAAATTTTTTGGAAGGCAAGAGGGCCCTTTCGATTGGCTAGAGTGCACCAAACAGCTTACCTAGCTGTTTGGATGCACCCTACTGCTGGCACTTCTGTCTTCAGTGGCTTCCATTGCTGTCATCCTGGGCCTTTCTGGCCATCCTGTTGGGGACTGAGTAGGAATCAATGGATCATCATGCAAGAGGCATTGATTTTTAAATATAAAAGTAGCTGACTTTTGGAAGTGTAGGACAGGGATTCTCAGTGTTGGGTCCCCAGATGTTACTGGACTTCAACTCCCATAATCCCCAACTAAAGGCCACTGGGACTGGGGATTATGGGAGTCGAAGTCCAATAATATCTGGGGACCCAATGTTGAGAATCCCTGGTGTAGGATATGCCTCAGTTCTAAGTCTCTTTCAAGCTAGCCAGGAAAGAAATATGTTGGTCAATAGCTATTAATTAAAGCTGTTAATTGTGTTTAAGTATGAGGGTGTGCAAGCCCCACATTTCAGAACAGGGGCTGACATGATGTATAGCAGTAAGTTATCATGAGAATTGCTACTCGTCTACAGGGAATTTCTACCATCCCTGTGGCAATGGCATGTTGCATAGCCGAGTGGGCACAAAGGGTGAAGGGGCACGATTTTTACTTCTATTGCCTACTCCAGTTGAAAGAATATGCTCCTGAAGGCTGCATAAACCTCAGGAACATATTTCTTCAAATAAAGGAGAAAGAGCTTTTGAAGGGAGGGGAGAGAAGTGGAAATCATCCCCCACTTCTATACTCACTCGGCTGTGCAATTTATAGTTGCTACTGGACTGCTGGAAGTTCCCTGGGGACCCACAGCCACTCTTACACCAACCTACTGCAGCACATCATGTCATCTAGGGTTGTTGTTGTTGTTGTTATTTCTTGTTTACACAGTCAGACAGGTGTTATTGACTGGTTTGTTTTATCCAGACATCGAGTCCTTCCCAAGGACCTGGGATGGATGAATTTTATTGTCAATGTTGTTGCTGTTATAGATATCGTCGCAGAATATAGGCTGTTGCCAGTAAAGCTGCTTTTTGTAATTGGCTGATGGTGATTTCTGTGACCCCTATGGTGTTGAGGTGCTCTTCAAGGTCTTTTGGAACTACACCCAGGGCGCCAATTACCACTGGGATTACTTTGGTCTTTTTCTGTTACAGCCTTTCAATTTCAATTTGTAGATCTGAATTTTGTGATTTTTCTCTCTTCCTTTTTCTTCTATTCTGCTATCCCCTGGTATTGCTATGTCAATTAGTTTAACTTGTTTTTCTTTCTTCTCAACTACAGTTATATCTGGTGTATTGTGTGGCAGATGTTTGTCTGTTTGTAGTCGGAAGTCCCATAATATTTTTACATCTTCATTTTCTTCCACTTTTTCAATTTTATGGTCCCACCAATTTTTGGCTACAGGTAGCTTGTGTTTTTTGCAGATGTTCCAGTGTATCATCCCTGCTACCTTGTCATGCCTTTGTTTGTAGTCAGTCTGTGCAATCTTTTTACAACAGCTGATCAGGTGGTCCACTGTTTCATCTGCTTCTTTACAAAGGCAGCACTTGCTGTTTGTTGTTGACTTTTCGACTTTTGCTCTTATTGCATTTGTTCTTAGTGCCTGTTCTTGTGCAGCCAGTATTCAACCCTCCATTTCTTTCTTCAAGTTGCCATTCTTAAGCCATTGCCAGGTCTTGGTGATGTCTGATTTTCCACTTATATTGTGCAAATATTGACCATGCAGTGGTTTATTTCTCCATTTTTCTGCTCGGTTCTTGACTTGTTCTTTCTTGTAGGCCTGTTTTGTTTCATTGGTGTTGAATAGTTTCGCGTTATTGACCAATTGAAGTGCATCTTCTTCACTGTCCTTGATATATTCTTCAAGGCCTCTTTTCTCCTCCTCTACTTGCAGCATTCCTCTTCCACCTGAGCTGTGATGGAGGTATAGCCTATCGACATCACTGTGGGGGTGCAGAGCATGATTGATGGTCATGATTTTCCTGGTCTTATGATCTAGCGTCTCTAGCTCTGCCTGGGTCCAGTCTATTATTCCTGCAGTGTATCTGATAACAGGTATAGCCCAGGTGTTTATGGCATGTATGGTGTTCCCGCCATTGAGTCTGGACTTGAGGATTTTTATAACTCTCCTAATTATTCACTTTCAATTTTTCTTTTAACTTCAGTATGTGCAATGTTATCAGCCTGGAGAATGCCCAAGTATTTATAATGTTCTTTCTCTTCCAGGTTCTTGATGTTGCTTCCATTGGGCAGTTCTATTCCTTCTGTTTTTCTTATTTTTCCTCTGCTTATTATTATTATTATTATTATTATTATTATTATTATTATTAACATTTTATATCCCGCTCTTCCTCCAAGGAGCCCATAGCAGTGTACTACATACTTAGGTTTCTCCTCACAACAACCCTGTGAAGTAGGTTAGGCTGAGAGAAAGGTAACTGGCCCAGAGTCACCCAGCTAGTATCATGGCTGAATGGGGATTTGAACTCGGGTCTCCCCGGTCCTAGTCCAGCACTCTAACCACTATACCACGCTGGTTCTGTTACTCAACTGATTTATATCACACTGATTTACATCAGACATGACAATTCATTGTAGCAAATATAAATCTGGAAGAAGAAAAGTAGAAAAGGTACATTCCACAAAATGTAAATGTGTACAGCCTTCCCACCCAATTTGGAGAAATTGTTGCTTTAGAATAATATAATAGATTTCAAAATTCAGACTGCAGGAGCAATATCACTAAATATAAATCTATCCCCTGCAAAAAAGACACCCTTGAATACCTGCTTGTAAAGATCCAAAATATTATGGAACCGGTGGTGGTAGTGGTGGGGTTGGGGTATTTTTGTGTGAGGATCACTAATAGCTGTTATAAACTAATGTAATAACAGAATAAATGGAACAGTCCTACAATTTCATGAAAAAAGAAAATTTATGATACCCTTTTATATGCTTGGAGCCAACAATGTGTTTATAACATCTGTAAATTTTAATAATTTATTTTAATAATTGTTTTATGCTACTGTTTCTATTAGTGTTTTATGCTACTGTTTGAATTATTTTGTGTATTTTAATCTGTGCTGATTTCAAGTATTATTTTTAATTTTGTACACCACCTAGAGATGTACATATCAGGCAGTATAAAAATATGATAGATAGATAGATAGATAGATAGATAGATAGATAGATAGATAGATAGATGTAAATCTTCAGTTTTATACCCTTAATAATAAAAAAGCTACTAACATCTACACATATGACAATCACATTTAAAAATAACTCTCTAAAGGAGGGAACCATGTATATATATATATATATATATATATATATATATATATATATATATACACACACACACATACATATATATATATATACATATACATATACACACACACACACAATATTACTTCTAAACTTATAGTTACATTTGTCATTACATATATAACTAAATTTACAACCTAATTAAAAAGCTTAGCACAGAGTCCAACACAGCACATATAGGTCCCAACTGAGTTTAACTCTCGGCTATATTGCCATCTTATGTAATATAATGGTGTTCTTGTCCTAGTCAGTATAGCTGTAGTTGAACTGTAATGACTTTAATTATCCACCAAGGGTTTCTGAATGTGTAATCCTATGTACTGTCATTTAGAATTAAGATGCATATGTATCCTCCTGAAACAATTATTATCTGTCTTGCAGTATGGTTAGTGTCATGTTTCAGACCTACAACATTGTAATATCAGCATACTGTCTGAGTTTCTTAACAGAAACATCATATACTTGGAAATGATGGAACACATCATTTGCAATTGTGAATAGTCTGATCCTTGACATGATGTATCTATATGCTGTTAGTGAATGGAATGGGACAGGCATTGAGAGCATCTGCCATGATTGTTCAGGGAGTGATGGGAGACATTCTCCAAAAGGTTGCACTCCATGGGGTTGTGGAAAATCATTTTTGAATCTTGGAGTCACAGCACCACATTCAAAATCTTCCTACCCCTCCCAAATGAACCCAGAAAATGGAGAGATGCACATGCTTGTCCAGCTGATTCCTGTCCCTGTCTTAATCCCAAACATTAATCTCCAAATTTATTGTAGATTTTTTTTCTCTATCTGCAAAGGATTCCTAAATTGAGACAAGGCTTCCTTTTCAATCAGTTAAAATAAGATTTAACTAGCTGACCCCACACAGAGCATCTGTGCAGTTGTGTACTGAGCCTCTGACATCCCCCCGCAGCTCGCTTGCCCTCCCCTCGCAGCTCGCTAGCTCGCCCTCCCCCCGCAGCTTGCTCGCTCGCCCTCCCACCGCAGATCGCTCGCCCTCCCCCCCGCAGCTCGCTCACCCTCCCACCGCAGCTCGCTCGCCCTCCCCCCGCAACTCGCTCACCCTCCCACCGCAGCTCGCTCGCTCGCTCTCCCCTCCCTGCAGCTCGCTCGCTCACTCTCCCCCCCCCCCCACAGCTCACTTGCTTGCTCTTCCCCCCCGCCCGCAGCTCTACCCATTGGGCCAGCCAGGGCCAAGCCATCCCACCACCGCCTCCCACCTTCTCCTCCCAGCTGGTAGGGCTTTGCCCGCCGTCTGCCCACCTCCTCACCACCGCCATCATTTCTCCCCACCACCGCCTCCTCTTCCTGGCCAGCAGGGCTTCGCTTGCTGTCCACCCACCTTTTTTGGCCGGAGGGGCTTTCCCTGCCAGCCCTCCACCTTTGCATCCTGACCGCAGCCATTCTTTCTCTCCGCTTCAATGCTGGAACTCTTGCACGCTCTAGAGCATCTGCGCATTAGTACTTGATTGCTCCCCTCACCTCAGAAATCTCCCCAACCTCACCTGGTCTGCACTCCTGCTCCTCCTCCATCCCGTTGCTTCCATCCTCCTCACCCTTCTTGGTCGTGGCTGCAGCCTTGCTGCTGCCTATGGCCAAGCTGCAGCCCCCTATCCCCAGAGACCTCCCCACCCTCACCCGATCCCCACTCCTGCTCCTCCCTTCAGGAGCAGCAGCAGTGGTTGACCGGGTAGTTCCTCGCTGCTGCCACCACCATGGCCGCTCGTTTCCCTCAGGCCGCTGACAGGCCCAGGCCCATCCCTTGCCTGACTGCCTCCCTCTTACAATGGCCTCAGTAGCCTCAAACAGCAGCAGTGGTTGCCTGGACCCTTCCTTGCTGCCAGTGCCGCCATGGCCACCCATTCCCCTCAGGCTGCTGACAGGCTCAGGCCCGTCCCTTGCCCTTCCTTCTGTCTCTCTTCCCCCTCCCTTCTTTTTTTCTCTCTCTCTCCTCCACTCACTCTTCTCCACTCTTTCTTCCCCCTCCCTTCATGTTTTTTCTCCCTCCCTCCCTGAGTTAAAAGATTTTGTTCATTTACACAACGGCATCCTCCTTCTCCTGAAGGGGCTCTTTCCTCCCTCACAACCTGTCTTTTTGCAGACCCCTGCCTGCTATCCTTTTATATCCAGTACATCTTCCATCCAGTAACAGCTGCATTCCAACTGACCTTAACCATCACAGGCCCCTCCTCCTTGTCTGCATAGGGGATCCCCACTGCCCAGTCAGGTGCTTCTGCTTGCAAACTCAGCCAATCGCCTCCTTCCCACCACGTCGCCACACGTGGCCTGTCTTGCTCCTTCTCCCTATCTGCATATGGAATCCTCACTGCCCAAACAGGTGCTTCTGCTTGCAAACTCAGCCAATTGCCTCCTTCCTACCACATCGCCATGCATGGCCCGTCTGGGAGAAATAATAATATAGATTCGTTAATTATCTCCCAACCAAAGTACAAACAAAATAATTCTGTCAACAGCAGAATCAATTCATCCATTCTTATCCATGAATATATAACAGATTAATCAATTCACCTAGGCTTAGACTATGAAGCTTTAGGACCATCGGTTGAAGGCTACATGCCATGTAAAGCAGGCAAATTTAACCCTCCAGGACAAGATATGGATATTGTTTTCTTCCCTGTGCCTCTGTTTAAGGTAAAGGTGAAGTGTGCCATCAAGTCGATTTCAACTCCTGGCTGCCCACAGAGCCCTGAGGTTGTCTTTGGTAGAATACAGGAGGTGGTTACCATTGCCTCCTCCCGTGCACTATGAGATAATGCTTTTCAGCATCTTCCCATTTCGCTGTTGCCTAATATAGTACCAGCAGGTATTCAAACCAACAACCTTCTGCTTGTTAGTCAAGAATTTCCCTGCTGCACCACTTAAAGTGCCTCTGTTGGCTGTGCCAATATTGTCCACATAGTGTTGAGATTCAGAAGCCGAAAGGGGAAAACTCTGGGATTATTTCTTTAAAATATTTACTAGTTTTGGTGGTTCAGAAGAAGATATGTGCAATGGATGAAGAGGAGAAGGGAGGATGCTTACATGCTGTGCAACATGACATGGGTGGTTCAGAATGGCCCATGCTACTGTGGGCATCTGACAAACACACCTGCAGTGCTGTGCAACAGGACTCTTAAACTACTACTTATCTGGACACAATTGCATGCTGTGACACTAGTTGCATTGAGAATGATGCACGTAGCATAACAATGTGCAATTGTGCAAGGATAAGTGTAGGCCGCCAGTGCCCCTACCGGGCACATGGCCTGATCGTCTGCCACATGCAGTGTCACCCTTTGGCCCCCACCCCTTTGGTCTGTTTTGGAGAAACGAAGGTGGAGCACCACATGGGAAGCACGCATGGTAAGGTCGCTAAATTGAAGCACCCTGCCCGTTGGGCCGTGAGTGCCCCTGGAGAACATCTCACCCACCCGAAATGCTCTGAAGAAGGCCACCAGTCCTGACGCCCGAAACAGGGCCTTCTCATAGGGGGATGAACAAACCCCACCCAGCTGCAGCAGGACATGCTGCAGAGCCTCTGGTGTGACTGGCCTGCGCTGGTCCGGCTGAGCGGTGTCTCCCTCACCCAGCCTTCCAGCATGTGCCTCACCCAAAAGTCCCCCGAATGGTCAGGGAGCCCCCTGGCCTTTGAAAAGAAGGCAAGCACGGCCAGGTGGCCGGCTAAGGTGCTCACCGCCAGCCCCTTGGCCCGAAGGTACACCAGATACTGCATAAGGTGCTCTGGTGGCGCTGGCCAGGCATGCTCGAGTCCTACCTGCGATCTAAACTGCAGAAAGGCCCTAACCCTTTTGTCGTAGGCTAACCAAGTCCTGGGTGCTATGGAAGCCTGGATGGCCCTAAACGCTTCTACACTCCAATGCTCCACAACCATTCGGGCACCTGCTCTGGCTGCTTGGCGGCTTCGGGGGCCAGCTTCTGGAAGCGCTGCATCTGGAAGCGAGACAGGGTGTCTGCCACTTCGTTTTGCACCCCAGGAACGTGCTGGGCAGTGAAGGGCACCCCCAAATCGCTGCAGAGAGCCCCAAACGTGTGCAGTAGGTGCGAGCATTGGCTAGACCCCGCCCTTCCTCCAAAAATAAAATCGTTAAGGTAATTAGCGGAGGAGCTGAGCCGGGGCCGCGCGGCGCAATGCCCACTCCAGCATAGTGCTAAAGGCCTCAAATGCCACGCAGGAGACGGAGCATCCCATGGGGAGGGCTCTATCGATGTAGTACCCCCCATTAAATGCAAAACCCAATAGATCAAAGTCATCAGGGTGCACCGGCAGCAGGTGGAAGGCAGACTCGATATTGCACTTCACCATGAGGGCCCGCGGCCCGCAAGCCCTGATCATGGCCACTGCCTCATCGAAGGATGTGTACCGGACCGAGCATAGCTTGGCCGGTATGCCATCATTGACCGAGCTACCCCGTGGGTATGTCAAGTGGTGGATGAGCCTGTACTCACCTGGCACCTTCTTCGGTACCACGCCCAGCGGGGAAACCCTCAAGGTCGGCAGCAGGAGCTTGGTGAAGGGGTCTAGCACCCTCCCCAGAGCCACCTCTTTAGCAATTTTCTTAGCCACTGTGTTCCATTCCCTCCACGGATTTTAAGTTGCGGGCAAGACTATGGGTACATCTGGATTGACATGGTATTCTAAAACCCTTTACAAAACTGTCTTCTATATAGCGTGCACGCTCCCTATCAGGGTAGTCACGCAGCAGCCTCCGGAGCACCGGGATTTTAATTGGGCTGGGGCCCTTTTCCCACACTGGCCCCGTGGGCGGCTGCGGGACCTTTTCCACTTCCCGTGCTTTGGTAGCCGCCCCTTCCCCGAGGGCTTTAGTCCTCTGACAGTAGAGGCCAGCGTGTCGCCCTCCACAGAAGCCACAATCGTGCCTGTATTTGCACGGGGAGCGCGCACATTTTCCATTCTTATTGAATTCCCAGCATACCAGGGGACTTTGAACCCCCTGGGCGCCTGTAGCCGAGGCTGCTGACGCTGCTGGTGTCTTGGAAATGAGGTGACCGCTGTCTGATCGCTCGCCGACCAAAGGCCTGGCGGGCGTCATTATCTCGAGCCATAGCTCCGGGTGTTGCCTTTCCCAGGAGATCGCTGCATTGTTGGAAGCGCACTTCCGGAACGCTTGGTCGTAGCACTCCCAGGCATTACCCACAAAGTCTATAAAGGCCCTATGGATAATATCAAAGTACTTAATGAGCGCGGGGCCCTTCTTGGGGTATTTTTGCGTGACCACGCCCATGTATACTGTAAACCCTGAAACCCAATTGGCCCAATTATGCTAGATGGGCTTACTTCTTGTCTTCTCCTTGTCTTTTCCTGGGACCCCATCCTTGTCAATTGGTTCGGGTTCCTTGAAAAGTAACTGGAATATATCCATGCACTCACCCCTCCAAATACGCTCCTTGACTGCCGGGAAGAGGTGGTCTCCTAGCGGGACTGGCATGTCGCTGGCATGCCAAGCGGCGCCCATCTGAGCTGCTGCCCCATGGGGGGGCTAAGGCAGAGCCCCCACCCTGACAAACCTGATTACAGGTGGCGTGCGGCAACGCCCAGTTGATAGGGCCAGGATACCACCCGTATGGCCCGAAGGGGGCATTGTAAGGCAAGCCCCAAGGCCATGCCCCTTGCGGTGACTCACCAGCGCCATTCCTGTCATCCCCGGGGTCCTCGACACCGTCGCCCAGCACTGGTTCAGCCTGGAGTGGCTTGCTCCCTTGCGATTCAGCTGTAGCTGGTCCCATTGCCGCTTCTAGCACTGCCAAACGTTCAGCAAAACCCTGCATCAGCTTGGCCTTCTTGGCAGCTCTGGATGTCCTTTGTGGATGTGGGGGCACCCCAGAAGTCCCTCCACCCGATTTGTCCCCCACTGGGGTAGCGCGCTGCTTCTCCAGGGCTTGGAGGCAGATGATTAGCTCCCTGATGGCCCCCAGCTCAAGATCGCCCTCGTCATCTGATGACTCTACAGGGATGTTTGGCCTCTTAGCAGGCCGCATGGGCTTGCCCCCCTTCTTGCCCACCTTGCCGCCCTTCTTAACTGGGGCCTTCTTTGGGCCCATGGTAGCTGTGCCCGGTGTATGCCCGCTCAAACTCCAAAGGAAAAGGGGTGGTGGTGGCCAAAAGGCTTTTGTTAGAGTGCCTGATTTTTCTCTACCTGCGCCTCTCCCCCCCATGCTACCCCACGCCCTATGCTCCTGCGGATCCCTACCTGAACCGCGCTCCAAACCTCGGGCCGGGCGACCGGCCTGCCGTGCTGAGCTGTTCTGAAGGTGGTCTGCCTGAAGAGCTGCTCCTGAAAGTTGGTCTGCCGCCAAGCCAATAGCCCCAAGGGCTGAGAGCTATCCCCAGAAGCGAGAGGTATCCCCCGAGAGGTCTGCCTGGCCGGCTAGGCGCCCCATGGCCAAAGGCCTAAGGGCCCTGCACCCACAGCGGCGGAGTGCAGCTGTGTTCCTGCCCTCGGCAGTGGGGCTTAAGAGCCCTACTCGCCGGCGCTGGCCACCCTTGCAGCCCCCGGTGCAGCCGCAATGCGGCTAGTCCACAGTCAGGGCTGAGAGGCCCACTCCACGGGGGGGGGCAGGCCGGGCCCATCCCCCAAATATCGCCGCAACCACGGCAGCACAAGAAGGGGCGGCCGCGCACCTGGTGGGCCGCTCAGAATCCCTGGTGGTAGGGCTTAAGAGCCCTCCGCCACTGCTACGGGGCGGCCACGCACCCAGCGGGCCGCACGGTATCCTAGGCGGTGGGGCTTAAGGCCCCTCAGCTGCCGCTACAGCCCCCTGGTGGGCCGCTCAGTATCTTAGGCGGTGGAGCTTAAGAGCCCTAACCGCTGCTACAGCCCTGGGCAGGCCGCTTCTGCAGCTCCAAAAGAGGCTCCTGGACCCGCGACACTGAAGGAGGTGGGCCGCCCTAAGAGCCCTGCACCGCCGTTACAGCCCCCCGGTGCAGCCGCTCCAACTAGGCCCGGCCACATGTTGTGCCGGCCTCGGAGCTCGCCGGCAGACGTCCTCTCTCTGCGCAAACGAGAGAAGGACTGAGCCGGTGCATGCGTGCTGCCGGCTCGCTGCTACAGGCCCCGCCCCAGAGACACATCGGGGCCAATGGTTGCTGGCTCCCAGTGCCACGTGCTCCTTCGAGGTGGAGGCTGGGGGCAAACGAACTGTGCCGCCTAGCAGGGCGGCGATCGGCTGGCTTTTGTCTTTACTTTATTAGTGCCTCAAGAAGCCTTAAATAATATGCAGACACTATTGAACAAATGTATATGGTATTATAAGATTCCTCCATAATAAACAATCAAACAAACCAAAACAAAACAGGATATGTCAGCAGGGGGATATTAAGTATCTAATACTGTAAAACACTGTCATGCAGTGCTGCTGACTGCAACCTTACACAAGTCATGGTTTGATAAAATAGAAACTAATTCACAGTGGACAATGAAAAAGGAGGGAAAGAATTATCCATTGTCCATATGGCCAAGGTTCCAAACAACTGAATGGGGAGTGTGGCTAGAAATGATGTTAGAAAATCCACTATTACCATCTGGAACAGAAATAAAAATAATTTGACTCTTGGTTTATCTCCTCTGGCATCTGTGGTGTTCAGTACAGGTTTTTCAGTTGCAAGGGCACAAAGTACTTTAGACATAGCAATAAAAAATGGTGGCTGATATCCAGACTAATGAACAAAGTAGTGTTAGTGCAAGAAGACTAAGGAGCTGTACAAAGTCACAGGCATGTTACAAACTGTGCTCTTGTGCTAATTCCCGAAGGTTTCCTGCAAAATATAGGAGGCTTCCCACAGATGGTGCACCTTGCTGAGCATGAAGCACTGGTCTGGAATGCATGCTAAAACTACATTTGCATAAGCATGTCAGTAGTCTGGATATCAGCCAACGTTTCCACTTATATCAATTTCATTGTAAACAATGGTATTGTCTCATTCAATGATCTGGAATGATATGCCATTTTATTTTAAAGATTTACAGCTGAGACATGACATGCAACAAAACTTGAGGCATAAGAGTATGTTTAGGACATTAATGGCTTTTTAAAAGCTTGTGGGCAGCTCAGTTGTCCATAAGGAGATTCTTTCTAAAATAAGTAAGATCATGTTAAGCCTTGAAGTACAAGCAGTTATACAAACACACATGAAGTCTTCCTCCAGAACAAAGAATCCTTCTTTTGGAAGAAGACTTCTTGCTTCAGAGGAAGGAAACGTTAAGATACGAGCCAGTGATACCATGCTGGCATCTTTGCAGGGTGGATTTGGTGGGTCTATGGCAACACTAATGGATTCTGTTGGAAGCACACTAAGAAAGACGGAATATATGTGGTGGGAATGTTCTGATGTTCAGGCCTTTTGTAAGAATGTTGTAAGAGTTATGCAAGAAATATCCTTCTCATCTTCAGTTTCAGCTTTATATTGAATAATATTTTCCTAAGAAATACATGGCAAATTGCAAACCTGTTGATTACAGCAAGAATTTTACTTGTAAAATATTGAGGGCATTCACACAATCAAAAATTGTGTTCTACCTGGGTTTGGGAGCTGTGTGTGTTCCCAATTTTCAGTTGTGTGGAAGCAAGATAAGAGGAAAATCTGGGTAAAAGTGATTGTGTGGAATGAAGGTAGGAGGAAAACGTGGTTAGCTTTTCCTCCTACCTTGCTTCCACACAATCTGTTCTACCCAGGTTTCCCTCTTACCTTGCTTCCACAGAACCAAAAACTGGGAGCATACACAGCTCCCAAACCTGGGGAGAACACAGTTTTTGGTTGTGTGGATGACTTCATTGGATACAAAACCAATTGTCTGCCTTTTATAGCTGCTTCCCTCATAAAGACCAAAAGACTATACACATGACTGGAAGGCATTAACTTACCTTCCCCCCAGATGATCCTTCAATGGTGGTGGTAAGTGCAGACTGCACTCCCATACGATCTGTGCTTCTACACACAGTGCGTATCTCTGGAGGCTGGGGTGATGCATCCTGGCCTCCACGTATCTCACAATGCACCATGGGATAAGAGTGGAGCATTGGGGGATACCCCTATGCGACTGGCACTCTAGGTGCCCGTCTCTGTGTCCACTTGGCCTGTAAGCAACAAGAGCAGTCACATGATCCCACAACTGGGGCAATCACATGACCTCACAACCAGGGCACAGTTACACAACCTCAGAACCCCACACCCTTAACCTCAGAAAAAGCTCGGGTAAAAAGCTGGGTCAAGCAGGTGGGTAGCGCCAGAATCTACACAGATCCTGGCACTGCACAAAAACAACCTAACCCAGGCTGGGCTACCCTAAAGTAATCTTATGTAGATTTAACTAAGGGTTTATACAGAAACAACTCCATTTACTCCTTCTCCTTTCCCTCCCTTCTTCTTTCTGACTCCAACTCCCACACTCTCTACAGCAGGGATCCTCAACGTTGGGCCCCCAGATGTTCTTGGACTTCAACTCCCATAATCCCCAGCCCCAGTGGCCTTTGGTTGGGGATTATGGGAGTTGAAGTCCAAGAACATCTGGGGGCCCAACGTTGAGGATCCCTGCTCTACAGGATCCTCACTGGGACAAACTTAACAACAAAGCATAAAAGATTACTAGATAGAATACAACACTGCCTTTGATGTATGGTTGAACAGAGCATGACAAACAATATTTATGAACACATTGAAGCCATTTAGGACTTCATGGAACCACAACATGGTCCTCCAGTTTTAAGAATAATAGCATATCTTCTTCATTCAATTTTGGAAGATAAAAGAACCCCATTAAAAATGGGTTTGCATCTGGTGTAGCTAAACTTTAGTATCTTTATTTATATCCCTTGGTTGCATCCAGACTAACAACATGTGGGTTCTAAGTGAGAACCACCAGTGCTCTAACAAGTTCTTGATTGAAGCAGCATTGGCACCCTCATAGGAGAGCATTTTGACAATCTCTCCTTCCTTTCTCAGCACTCTGGGTTACTCAAAAATATATCCCTGAGGGCTGCACAACCCTCAGGGACATATTTTCATGAGGCACTGAGTGCTTTCAGGAGAAGAGGAGGAAATCAAAATTGCTACCCACCTGTGCAATTGCTGGTCCTGTGTTAATCTAAACCTTCAGCAGAAGAGGTGCTTGTCACCTAGCAACCATGCTTTGTTAGTCTGCATGTCAGTCATGTATGCTTAACAATGGTTATCATTTTTGGATTTGATTATTCTGTAATTTTGTTCATACAGAAAAATAAATAAATAATATTCAATGTAATATTAATAGTACATATATTTCGTATCCCATTATATGCATAAAGCATTACAAGTTTGGTTACCAGACAAAATTATAATCCCCACATTGCAGATAGGGAAGAGGTGAAGCTAAGATAAAGCATCCAGCTAAGGCTGTGTTCCTTGTAAGATTAGAATCACATATTTCCTAATTCTGTGATGCAGCTGAGGAAATGTGTAAAGGGGTTTTCTCAGCTATAGAACCCACTTTCTGGCATTTGTGATTCAGTAGATTTGCTTGCCCTACTCTTTGATGGCATTCTACCACCAATCAGAAAGGGGAAAAATCTGTTTCATCAGGTCCTTGGGCTGGGTGATGGTTGACTTTCTGACTTGCTTTTTTGTTGTAGTTTGTGGTTTTTGAACCTGTATCTGGTGTGTGCTTGATTGTGATTTTTGTGCTTATTGTTTTTAATTTATGTTAACTGTCCTGAGTAGTCAAAGTTGAACTAGAAAGGCAGGATATAAGCATTTCTAATACATAAAGAAAAGTTCAGATGCTAAGCCACTATCCTACGCTAGCTCTCATTTTTATGTTCTGTGTGTGTGCGAGAGAGAGAGAGAGAGAGAGAGAGAGAGAGAGAGAGAGAATTCTTATTTATTCATTTATTTTATAAAACATGTGCTTCGTTCTGTTGATTCTTTCAAGGTGAAAAGGAGCAATGACCAATGAGGACAGAAGGCATGGCTTGTGTGAGGACACTGGTACTCCAATCTCCTACTAATCTGCTTGTTTCACATGAGTATAATAATTGTATTTCATTTTTATTGTTTCGTTTAGAACTCTTGTTACCATGGACTCTGGTGGCCATTTTATGATCTTGCTGCCCTCCTTGGTTACATACTGTATTGAAACGGATCTGCTGCAGCTGTGTAACAACATGTTTTATTCATTTCCCCTAATACTGCTCATCCTAGCAGGATTATTCATAGTGTTCTGTGGTGTTTTCATTTCCAGCTTCACTAATTTTGTCTTAATATTAATTTTTGAGCTTATTCTTCCTGCTCTACCAGAACTGTCATTTTATTTACTTTGTTCCCACACCAACTAAGCTTTGCTTTCCCTCTAACTTTCCAGTTGTTGTTTTCCTGCCAACAATTTTCCTTATTGGATTAAAAACACTGACTGTGTAGCTTTTGTGCTTTGCTTTGGGTACTGGTTATAACCATTTCTAGATTTGATGCAAGTTTTCTTCAATAGAATAGACCACATCTATATGCAATGGCACATTTATTGTATAGCTATAATATAGATGAGCTGTTGCCAAGTTTCACTGAAAGCTAGATATGAGGCAAATTTAGAGGGGCAAAATGACGCAGAAGAGTAATGCTCAGAGAATAGGGTGTTTCTTGCATCACTGGTAATGGCCACAAGGATCTGTGTAAAATGTCTGTACACTGTATGTATTTGTGTGAATTAGGGATATGCACTGAACTGGCTGGCTGGTTCGGCTCAAATCCAGACCAGATTCGAGCTGCCCTAGGCAGCTCAGGTTCGAGCTTGAATTGAACCCAGCCCAGTCAAGTTCTGCTGTCGAACTGGCTTGAGGGGCTCAATGGCTATACTTGTAAAGGGGAATCCAGGGAATCCACTTGTAAAGGGGAATCACAGCAAGGGCTGTGATGAGAGGTGATGCGGGGTGAGTAAAGGGCTGCAATGCGTGTTGAGGAGGTTGAAGGGGCAGTCCAATGGCAAGTCAAGCCAAACCAAGCCCTCGCCTCATGAGCTGGCTCAACAGTATAAAGGGCTGTGGGGGAGGGGGAGGGGGAGGGGAAAGTTATCTTTCTTTTTACCTTTAAAAATCACTGCTGGATGGTGGGATGGCACCAGCTGTACCGGTGGGGATGACAGTGAAGGCGGTGGTGGGGACTCCTTCCACCCTCCCACCTGCCTCCAAAATGACTGTTTGGGGCCTCTCTGTGCATGCGTGCAAGCATGCAGAGGTCCAAAATGGGACGCAGCAGGCCTGGGCTGGGAGGCAGGTGGGTGGGTGGAACGAGCCCTCACCATCACCTTCACCATCCTGAGGATGGCAGCAAGTGTTCCTTCCTCCCTCCCATCTGCCTCCCAAAGGACAACCCTTTTGGGGCCTCTGTGTGAGTGCAGAGAGGCCCCAAACAGCCCACAGCCAGCAGGGAAGCTGGCTGTCATTTGGGAAGCAGGCGGGAGGGTGGAAGGAGTCCCTAATGCTGCCTCTGCTGTCATTCCTACCACTGCAGCCACTGCCACTATCCTGCTACACAGCAGTGAATTTTAGAGGTAAAAAGAAAGATAATGTCTCCCCCCCCACACCGCCACAGCCCTTTATACTGTTGAGCTGGCTCACGAGGTGGAGGCTTGGTTTGGCTCGATTTCCGTGGGACTGCCCCCTCCCGCAGTTTGGCTCAAGGGCGAGCCTTTGAACTGAGCCAGTTTGTGTGCTAATCAGCTTGATTTTGAGCAAATTCGCACATCCCTAGTGTGCATAACTGTACCTGCACTCATTTAGAAAGTGAAACAATACACAGGCCCCTGAGATACATGCTACAGATAGGAAGTATACTAATGTACCTGTCTTCAACATGTGTGCATAACTGAACCTATTGCATGAGTGCTGAACATAACTCCTCTAGGGAGTTTGTGGGGAGAACTGGCTTAGTCCACTCTTCCCACAGATGAGCAGGGAAGCAGCCCTGGGTGGATGGATCAGCTGCCATCATGGAGTGGGCGGAGGCTGTGGGGATTGTGGGCTGCGTGGCCTCCGGAAGTTCCAGGATGCCCCACGCACTCACGCGGGGCATCCTGGAGAGATCCCCAGGGCCAGGAAGCTTGTTTCAGCCTCCCAGAGGGGGTCTCTTCACATGTTGCCACGGCGTGGAGCCACACCACGGCAACACACAATCAAATAGATGGGGTTAGCGGAGCGCTCGCTCCACTAACCCGGTCTAATGGGAGGGGGAATTAAGAGAGTTTGCTGCTAGGAGCCGCGTGGCTCCCGTGGCAGCACATGATCAGCAAAAAGCGGGCTAGGCTCCCTTAGCCCGCTTTTTGCTGATCATGAGAATCTCCTCAACATGTGAATAGGGCTAAGGTCAATCAGAGGTCAATCTTCTCCATTAATATCTGACCTGAAACTAAGCTTAAAAACTTGTTCATTCTCATAGTGTAGAGAGGTGTACATAAGCAGTGTTTTGCATGCATGGCGATGTCCTATCCAATGAAGTGAACGTCCAAGCACTTGTATTTGGGCAATTCCAAGTATTTCCAAGTATGTATCAGTATTTCCATATCTATAAGGAATAAATATATCATGGTAAGTGTGTAATGCCTATATGTGAAATATAGATCAGCTAATGAGGCTTCCTTTTAAATTCCATATTATGTGGAAGCTAGACATCCTGATCTAGATGGGGCCGTTTGTCAAACAAGGGTTCCAATCAAAGCAAGAGTCTAAGGCAGAGCTGCACAACTTTGTTCATCCAGGTGTTTTTGGACTAGAGCTCCCATCATTCCCAGCCACAGTGGCCAATAATCAGTTATAATGGGAGTTGTAGTCTAACATTTAAAGGAGAGCCAAAGTTACGAAGTCCTGATCCAAGGGAAAGTAAGAGTGTTAGTAGGGGTTCTGGACCTTGGACAGTTCCAAGGGAAAACAGGAGTCAGGCAAGGAGGATGAAATCTTGGATGGCTCCAAGAGGAAGCAAGAGACATTGAGCTGGATCCTTATACCAGGGCAGGTAAGATGTTGCTCCAGAAAAAGGTCTTGAAACTGCAGAGGGTTTTTGTAGCTTGCTAATTCATTAGGGTGGCTGGCCTCACCCTTTCTCTGGAAAAGCTTTCTATCACTTAATGGGGCCTTGCCAAATTTGCAGGCTCTGACTATATGACACTGAGGGCCTTCTGACTCTGTAGTTGGGTCCTCATGATTTGGCAGGAGATTCGTCTGCTATTAATTATTAATTCTTCTGAATTAGCAGAAGAGGGTAGAACCATATTCTTGGGGCATGGAGGGGCTGTTATAACCACCCCTACAGGTTCCAGAGGATTCTAGCTGAGGGGCGGGGTATATGGGGTCTGAGTTGCCCAATATGTATCATCCCCAAAGTATTCTATCTTATCTCTTGGAAGTGCAAGACAGAATGAACCAATCTTTTCCCCTGATAAAATCATTCCTTCTGGTCATTTGACTATTGGAAATAAAGAGACCTTTAGTGTTCCCTGAATCTAGACTGATTGCAGAATGCTGCTGCTGATGACAACGGCAACAATTGCAATTATAAGAATTAAAATTGCCACTGAATTTCACCAAAACAAATGCTTGAGGGAAATTTGGATATTGCTGCTTGGGCAAAATATCTTGAGAGAATATTAAGAAAAGCAAAAGGATTGTTAAAGACTAATACAATTTCTCAGTGGGGTTCTGCACATCCCCACCAGGAATGGACAGAAAACGTCGATAAAATTTAGTCTGTATTATGAGTGTAATCTGCCTCCCAACTCTACTGGATGCCCTCCTGTTGAGAGTCCACAGCTGGTGGAGAAATTCTGCAAGCAGAGGGCAAAGATCTGGAGCTAGAATTACATCCTGACTAATGGTATACTTGTGCAATGTTGTGCTTGCGTAAGACTTTTGCTGATCTTTATGAAATTGTGGTGCTCTGTGGTGTAGGGCAACAGCTAGTGGAAGATCTCTGGGACATATACAAAGCTGCGCTACAAGGTTGTGCACCAATCTTGCAGAAAGGAAAAGCAGGAATGGTGCACAGATGATTTATTATGGAAACAGGGTCCCAACTTATTTTCAGGGTTGGTACCTCTTCTTCAGGGGAAAATTTGCATGTAACAAAATTAAAAACCTCTCACAAACTACCAACCACAGTCAGTGTGAGAAGCTTTGCCTCAAAATGCATTGGGACCCTGTTTCCTTAATAAATCATCTATGCACCATTCCTGCTTTCCTTCTCTATCCCTGTTGATGCAATGCTTTTTCTCCTGTTTGGTTTTAGCAACCATTCTTCAGGACAATGATAAGGAACAGTCTTAAGCAATGGTGAAAAACAATAGTCTTAAGCCACACTATTGTGCTAGCCACAATGCAACTTGTCAACTGCTAGAACAAGAACTAGATGTTCCTTTCTTTGCACAAGATCCTTGTGTTACATCCTTAAGCTAGCATGACACCATGCTAACACAACTCTAGTCTGAAATACAAGCTCCCAATGTAGCAGAATTTACCTGTGCAATGTCTTTGTGGAAGTGCTGTTGGCCAGCACTTTGCCAAGAATTTTACCCAAAGCAGCATTTCAAGTTGAATGTGGAGATTTCTCTGCCCAGAAAAAGCATCTTAAGAATTTTAAGGAATCAACAACAGTTTTGCAAAAACTTACATCCCACCACCCACTGAAAGATTCCAGGTATCCCTAATAGTGGGTTTTATAATTGGGATTCCAAAATTGTTAGGGAGGAAGTAATGTCTGAGAATCTAGCATATATGTGGAAAGGAAGGGAGCAAAATGATGGAAACAGAAATGACTATCCTCTAGAGTTGACTCTGAAATTTCACACAAAGTGAAATTCAAAGTGAATTTTCAGCTTCCTCTAAAGAAGAAACATCTGAGAGTTTTCAAGAGAAGCCAAATGAGTTTCTATAAGACAAGTGAAGTTCCTTGGGTGGGGGGTTCCTACAAATCCCAATCATCCTTTCCTCAATAACGAGAGACATTGCCAAGCCTCATATTTCCTGACTCATAAATACATCTTGGGAAACTCATGTCAACTACAAGGTGGACACTATAACATCTTCCAGTTCAAATTATATTCTGACCCTAACCCTAACCCTTTTCCAGCCTGTGATCTCCAAACTCTTAAATTCCCATGTACTCACCAGCAACTCCACCAAGCTTTCTTCCCATCTACCTACCTGATTTGACAATAGTATATGGGAGGGAAGAAGGAAGAGAAGGAGATCTCTTGATATTATGCTCTGGCACATGCCATGCTGCTATGTAGCTCTTGAGGAATGTAGTTTTCCCAAAGTCTATTGGAAGGGAAGGGAAAGAAGACATGATATTTTTTTTAAAAAAAACAAAAAACCTTCCAAGGTAATGAAAGGCACTGAAGAGGCATATTTTGGAACAAGGTGGAAAGAGCAAACTACATGATTTTCTGATACATATACATTTATTAGGCCTGTGCAAATTCAGATTTGAAAATTTAGATTTTAACTGAAATTGCCCCAAATTGGTAAAATCCAAATCTCTCAAATCAGATTGATAAAGTTGGAATTAATTCCAAGATATCAAAATTAATTTCAGAAATACTTCAGAATTTGAGAATTTTAAAAATGGCAACATCCCCCCCCCATAGAGGTGATTGGGGAAATTGGGAAAAATAAAATCAAAAGTCACTGGTTGGAGTCTTGAAACGTGCCACACAAATGGGAAAGTAGGTCACTTGTAATGAATTTGAATATCAGGTCAGTTCCCTGAATTTTAGTGAATTTTTGAAATTATTGTTTAAAAATGGATAAAAAATGTGAAATCTAGCTGGTTTAAGAAATAACTTTACAAAAACCTCTGAAACTGAAGACCTTCCCTTGGACCAACATTCTACCAGCATGTGGAGGAATCTGTCTTTTGCCTTCAGCAAAAGGGGTAACAACATGCCCCCTTTGCCTCCACTTTTATATTTCCAGTAGATGGGCATAAAGTTATGAAATCTGGAACACATGAAGTCCATATCGGCAGAACTCTTTGTTTTTTCCAAGGGTATGGGGTAATTTTTTTGTGGGGGAGAGGAACTAAAAATAGGGGGAAAGGTCTAAAACTGGCTTGTTTCAAGCCAGAACTTTACAAAAATGCCCTTACCATCTGAAGTCCTTGCTGTCATTTCATCCTCATGTGGAGGGAAAAGGACATTCCTTTGATTTTATTTTAATTTTTGTCATCCCCATCACAGAAGCACACAGTCAGTAACAATGAAAATACTTTGAATGTATCTGTTTTTGTGGTTAGAAAGAATTTCTCACTTTCCCTTCTTTTTAGGGGATTAAAAAGTGTGAAGGCCTTATAACCCCTTTCAAAGGGTCTGTCTGTTCCTGCAATGGGGAAAACAAAAAAATAATATACTATCAAAAGAATGTCCTTTTCCTCCAGAAGGGGGTGGAATGATGGTCCAATGAGGTGCTTCAGATCCAGAACTTTTGTAAAGTTCTAGCTTGAAACAAGTGAGATTTCACAATTTTTAGCCATTTTTACAAAAGTTTCAAAAATCCACCAAAAATAATAGAATCGACCAATTCTCTTCAAATTCACTACAGGGAGCCCTAATCTCCTTCCTTGTGTATGCAGCAAGTTTAAAGGGTCCAGAACCAGCAATTTTTGGTGACCCCCCCCACCATGATTTTCCTATTGACTGCTATTGGGGGTGGGGGGGTGTTGAAATTTAAGTCAGAATTCGTATTTGAATTCCAAATCTGATCTGATATCTGACATCACTAGAGCTCATAGAATCCAAATCTGAAATTGTTGAAGTAGGATCAGATCGAATCCATTTTTCTGAATGCACACAGGCCTAACGTTTATAATGTTCAATGGACACAAATTATTGCACTTGGTGATCTAGCTTTCTAGCTTATATTTGCCTCCAAATAGTCGTTATTTGGTATAGAAGTTTAAAGTTAAATAGCTCTTCTTAAGAACCAAGTAAGTTAAAGCATGCCCTTTAAAAAACATTAAACAGCATACTTTGATGTTTCTATCAAAGATGTTTAATTGCTGTTTAGAGTTTGATCTGTGAAGTCCACACAGAATGTGAAATGCTGATTAATAGTCAAATAGACATTGCACAGTGACATCAGAAAAGTAGGTCAAGGGATCTAAAGATGCTTCACTTACTGTTACAAAAGCTTTTTTTAATCAGACATCCCAATTCTGCCCCCCAAAGGAACCCAGGTTGTGCATTCAGAATAAATTGTGCAGAAATTATGCAGAATAGATTCACTCTCTGGGCATGTCAATGAAACAGTTGAGTATAATCTTCCATGTACACAACAGAGAAGCACACCTGAAGCATTCTGCAGCACTGAGAAGAACATTCCTTGTTCGAATACACCTCTGCATGCTTATTGAAACCTCACTGAGCTTTGGATTTGGGTCCTAATATATAAGTGTAATCACACAATGCCATCTGCTCTATACAGCAAACTCTGTACAATCCATAAAATTGCGTCATTCAGCTCACATACTTGTGATTCTCCTTCTTTCAAATATATGATCCTTCACATAAACATGAATGAATTAGTTCATATTAGCAGTGATCAGTGGTAAAAACAATGCATTAAAAATAATCACCTAACACAATGTTTTCTAACCAGCTGCTAAACCAACTAATGTATTTATTTTATTGCATATTTGCATAATAGGGCAAACTAGAAAGTCTCTATAACAGATGTGGTGGTGGCAGGGAGATTTGATTACTGGCCTCTGTTATTAATCACTGCACAAATCTTAAATGATTTGTTTCTACAGTCTGATCAATTTACATCAGAGTGCCTGCATTTATGCACACAATGTGGAGATAAAACATCTGTTCACACCTTTGCTGGCAGCATTGATTTTCTTATCAGGCTTGAAGTTCTGCAGTAAGTGAGGCACAAGAGAATTCACCAAGAGACTGACAACTTTGGAAAAGGAAGATTCACTGTTAGCATTGAGAATAATTCATTGCTGAAAGACATTTCACCTACCAGTAATACCTATATTGTGCTTATTAGCTGGTCTCTTGAAAGCAAACAGTATAGTGGGGGGAAATCCATAATTGCTTCTGAAATTTCAGCCAATTACAGAAGGGTTATATAGGTATATAATATGTATAAAATGTATTATATATTTTATATCGGTATTGTCATATTTTATTGCTCAATATTTCATATAAATATCAATATTTTATAAGCACAAATATACACATGCTCAAAAAGCAGACCACATGTACATAAAGATTCATAATAATCTTTTGATAGCATTGCACACATTTTATGATATACAATATCCTTATTAAGATTCTGCCTGTAGAGTTTTGTTCAAGGTTCCTTTTAATTTAAACATTATGTTAAATTTATATCCAGAAAATATAATTTGCCTTACTTTCTATGGTTTCTTCTAAATCATATACTTTTATATCTTTTATACTTTTATATACTTATACTTTTATACTTTTATAGAGCCCCTGGTGGCGCAGTGGTAAAACTGCCGCCCTGTAACCAGAAGGTTACAAGTTCAATCCTGACCAGGGGCTCAAGGTTGACTCAGCCTTCCATCCTTCCGAGGTCGGTAAAATGAGTACCCAGAATGTTGGGGGCAATATGCTAAATCACTGTAAACCGCTTAGAGAGCTCCGGCTATAGAGTGGTATATAAATGTAAGTGCTATTGCTATTGCTATTGGGAGTCTAACAGATCAATTGTAATTTATAAGGGTGTTTCTAAATAAAGCAACATTCTGGACAAAGAATATATATGTCATTATTTCTCAATATGTGAAAAATGTCTTGAGGATATATGCTTCGGTCATGAATCCAAAACTGAGAACAAGCAGAAATGCATGCAGTGACCAGTCAGATTCCCCTTAGTATATGAGCAGTCCCTTCATTTGGCAATCGTGGGTACAGTACATGTTATTTAAACATGTGCTCTGGAAGTGCATTTTTAAAAAAATGTCATTTAGTAGCTGGATTGGGTTCTCTGTAGAATCAAGCTATCAGAATCAAGCTATGCCCAGACACTGATGAGTTCTCCTCTGCTGGGGAAGAGGAGGATTTGGCCCCTTTAAGAGTCTCCATCATCCACTGAGAGTCTGTGATGACCACAGTCCTAGCAGAACTTACCTCACCTATGAATGCTCCTCTTGAGGATCTGTGGACCTTAGAGGACCTCACACACCCCATCTGGACCCATGGACCCGCTCTCAACCTCACCACGCTTAGGATCCTGAGAGCAGCAGCTGCAGCAAGCAAGCAAGCAGCAGCACCATCACCAAATCAGGGCTAAGGCCTAGAACTGACAGAGGAACATTCACTTGACCACCTGAGGCATCCTTTCCCATGGTCCTACTGAAGAGAAGGAGGAAGAAAGCCCTGACTCAAACTGGGACTCAGCTGAGTCCAGGAAGGAGTGGGATTCCATGATGTCTTTAAAGGCTTCTTAGTGTCTTCCAAGCATTTGCTGGTACAACAGCTCTATATGAAGAACTCATCTGCAATCTGCTCCTCACCTTTCTGCTCCTGTTTCTGCTCCCAGCCCTCTGTCCCTGCCGTCTTGCCCTCTAGTTCCTAACCTCCAGCCTGTTGCTCCATCTCTTTCCTTCTGCATCTTTCGTAACTCCTGCTTCAAACTCTACCTCCAAACCAGACCCACAACACCTCCTTTGGAACACTGGTATACACAATTGGGATCCTATTAGGGAGATTTAAATCTACCTGCCATGGGAGTCCTGACTCAGATCAGGCCCCCTGTAACTGCTAGTTGTCTAGGGGGGGAAATTCCCATAGGCACTAGTTAGAGCTTTTTTTCTTGGCAGATAGTAGCTGCAATTGAGCCTGCCCCTCTGTACTGCTTGTCAGGGCAGTATATTGTCCCCCTGAAAATTGCTTGAATGGTCTTTTTAAGTCATGTGACTATTGCCAGTGTTGCACTATGTTGACATTGTTTGTGCAGCTGATAAAGATTCAGGGCCCCTACAGCCATCCTTTGCATTTCACAGGAACATAAGAACAGCCATACTGGATCAGGCCCAAGGCCCATCTAGTCCAGCATCCTGTTTCACACAGTGGCCCACCAGATGCCACTGGAAGCCACAGGCAGGAGTTGAGGGCATGTTCTCTCTCCTGCTGTTACTCCCCTGTAACTGGTACTCAGAGGCATCCTGCCTTTGAGGCTGCAGGTGGCCTATAGCCCTCCAACTAGTAGCTGTTGATAGACCTCTCCATGAAGTTATCCAAACCCCTCTTCAAGCCATCCAGGTTGTTGGCTTAAAGACCCCTCTTAAAGCCATCCAGGAAGGTTCATTTTACTCAGCAGAGTGATGAGCAAGGAAAGGATAACAAATTATAGCAAAAGGAATTTCATATTAATGCCGTGCTTTAATATCAGAATTAATATTCTGATATTCTTTCCCCTTTGTGAGAGTTATTGCACAATAAAAACAGACTTTTATTATTACTTTTGCCATTTTAAAAAACCCTCCATATTATACTTTTCAGATGCATTGTATTAGTATTCAATGGCATCATTTTTTATGCAGCACCATCAGTGTCCTGGTACAACATATGCAAAATACAGTTCCTGCCCCAGTGAGTTTACAATCTAAATATATTTCAATATGAATTATGCTTTCTTTATCTAGTCTTTAGATCTCTGAATAGTTCTGATGATTTTGATATAACATTTCTTCTTTTGTATCATATCAAGTGGCTACATTTTGTGTAGCAGTGGGTAAAATCCAGAAATGGTGTGTTAGGAATGGAAATCATTTTAGAACATCATTCTGGAAATCATTTTATTTTACTTTTATTTTTAATTGAGATTTGGTACATTATACTTTTCATTTTTATGTTTAATGATGTTTGGTTTTGGCTGAGTTTGGTTCTCTATTATATCTTGTATTTTGCTGGTCTTAGACTGTAATAAAATTAAAATTACAACATTTATCTGGTCTATTCATCAAAAGTGCCAAATATGATCTTCTAAAAACAGGTTTGCAACAGCTTAAGCGATCACTTTGAGGCAAAAGGCCACCTCTCTGTATAGAGATATAACTGGCTATATCACTGGGCTCTCAAACTTCTGAAAAACATGCAGAAAAAATTATTTTTCAAGGGTTCTGTGTTGGGCTTTGCAAATATCTCACCCTTTCCAGTTTGAGTTAAAGGACAAATGGGAGACTAGACTGCAAAGAGCTGGAGGATAGTGCACAGCAGCCAGCCAACTCAACTCCATTACACTCCCAGACCCATCTCCAAAGTCATTAACATTGTAGCCTGCAGTGTGTGCTAGGAGCCAGATGTCCCTTTTCCACAGCTTGTTTTCTGATGGTTGCCATTTAAGCAGAAGGAGGTCGGGAGCATTGTGCTGAGATGCAGGCTGTGCAGAAAGCCATCTTAGTTTTAGCCTCGGTAGGGTATCTTGTTTGTTTTATGAAATGCTCGAATTGTGTGGGCTTGAGCAGAAGTTATTCTTTGAAGGTACCCGAGAATTACTCCCTTTGAATTTACAGAGGTTAAAAAATAGGTTTACTCTCTATCGGTACTTTTTCCTGGCCTTAGAGTTGAGGTGGGAGGAGTTTATATGACATTCACCCAGCCTGCCTTCCTCTTCCACCTGAGAGAACACTTGGGGATTAGGCTGTATCTCAGCAGAACATCTGCTTTGTTCACAGAAGGTGCCAGGTTCAATCCCTGACATAGTCAGGTAGGGCTGGAAAAGACTCCTGCCTGAAGCCTTGGAGAGCCATTGAGGTCATCCACACAATCGGCAACTGTGTTCTACCCAGGTTTGGGAGCTCTGTGTGTCCCCAATTTTCAATTGTGTGGAAGCAAGGTAGGATGAAAACCTGGGTATTGATTGTGTAGAAGCAAGGTAGGCAGAGCCAGTGCTAGGGGTTCTGCTGCCCCCCTGCAACCTATAAATCAGCACCCACCCACCCTCTTTAATTTTTTAAAACTGAGCAGATGAGTTTTGTTCTGGTTGGCAGGATCAAGGCAGTGTGCACACATGTGCATTATTATGTGCCATTATAGATAATAAAACGCATGTGTGCACACGAACACACACACACTCCAGAGATATGAAAGGAAATAAAAGTATTTTACAATTCTATTATTATATTTATAAAAATAAGTTCCTATATTTAATATTTTTGATTGTTGATACTTATTTTGATGAAGTAAACACTGAGCCGGGTCTCATGATCTGTGAGACCAGGTTTCTTCGGGTGAGCAGGGAGGGAGTCCTGGGCGGCTGAATCGGCCAACCACACGATTGCTGGCTCCAAGACGGCTGGGGGCAGCGGGGGGAGCAGGTCCCTGCGAGCGCGCAGGGCATACTGGGGAGACCCCCGGAGCTGGGAGATGGATACTGAACTAGAGGATCAATGGTCTGACTCAGTATAGGGCAGCTCGGTACTGGGCAATGCTGCCTCAAGGATTGGGAACTCCTGGGTCCCAATACTGCAAAAAAGAGGTGCAAACAGTGAGATAATTCACACAATCAAAAACTGTGTTCTACTCAGATTTGGGAGCTGTGTGTGCTCCCCATTTTCAGTTGGATGGAAGCAAGGTAGGAGGAAAACCTGAGTAGCTTTCACACAATCAAATCTACCCAGGTTTTCATTTTGCCTTGCTTCTACACAATCGAAAATTGGGAGTGCACACAGCTCTGAATCCTGGATAGAAAACTGATTTTTGATTATATGAATGACCTCTAAGAATTTTTCAAGTTTTTTACATGCCCCAGGCAATGAAAGAATGGCAGTGGAATTCACACTGGGGCCCTGTTCTATTTTGGACCTTCAGCAGCCATCAAGCTTACTACCCTCTGGAGTTGGCCATGCTTGAGGTTTATCCTAAAACCATCAGAAAGCCTCCTAAACTCTCAAGTTATTAACTGTGATAACTAAATGGGATCTCTAGAAACCTAAGATACCACCCAGTTCTATTCTCAAGGCTAATTCACTGCACTGCCTACATAGCTGTCACAATCTCTTACTCCTGTGCCACAGTTAAAAGGAATGGCTGCAATCACACATAAAGGGAAACTGGAGGTGAAGGAGCCTGAGGTTGACTTTCTTGTACATCCAACTTTGTGAAACCCTAGTCCCAGCAGAAAAGCAACCCTAGATTTCCCTTCCCAAACTCAAATTTGAAACCTAGGGTTGTAGTGAGTTTCATTGCTCCTACCTGAGGTTTGCAGCTGCCAACGTTACATCTGAATACTGAGCTGCAGGCTGCACTCGCTGTAACTGGAGATGAGGGAGGAAGCTTCTCCCTCTCTCAGGGCTGTCTTTCATGCCAGAAGGAAGCCTGCACAGCCAGTTCCCCCTCCTCTCTGCAGTCTCCCTGACTGCAGTTCAGTTCCTGTCTGTTTCATCCCAACATGGACAGATAAGCATGAGGTAGGCAGGGGGCAGAACCACGGGTCCATTGGACCCTCAGTTCCATGTTACATGCATATACAGCCAATGACTCTGTCCTCTCGCACTTTCCATAGAAAGTGGAAATCTCAACCATAGAGATTCAAAACGGGGCTGGGGGTGCCCTGTAACATGGTTCTAAAGTCTGAGTCAAATATCTTGCTGAGTTTTGTTAGAAAGGAATAGGGATGTGCACAAAGTGGTTCAGCACGCACACCGGCCATTTGCGGTACGACGCTGACTGAGCTGGCAGGGAAGTACGCTGCCGCCCCGCACCAGTGATTTTGGATCCATTGCCAGTGGGAGAGACATGTGTGTGTGGAGGGGTAAGGGCATCCTCCCTAATCCTTAAACGTACCCCCTGCTACCGCCAGACCAGTCAAACGCTGGACCTTGCACATCCCTAGAAAGGAAATCAGGACAAAACATTTTGGAAATCTGATCTTCTAAAAGTGCCCTTCAAAATGTTTATGCGAGCACACAGCCTTGTCCCCGCTGTAATAACCAAGACCCACACAACTGGGCTGCACTGAATCACCTTGGAAGGTGCTAGCAAAAGTTTTATAAGGCATAGATTGTTTTAAGGGTGAAATATCAAAGCACAGACTTTCTGCCTGCAAAATATATGTATATCCTCAAGCAGGTAATTGTGCTCTAGAATCTTGCATATGCATGAACAAAATGAGTAATTGCATGTGCAGGCTACTGCTAGTGCATGAAATTACCTGTTTTGCAAGTGTAAATTGTTGTTTTTGCATGCACATTTACCTGTTTGCTGTGTTTATATTTTGCGGGTTTGAGTTAGCTGCCTGTGTTTGAAAATTTTGGCCCTAAGGATATAAACAAAAGACTCAAAGCAAAAGATGAATATTAATTGTGAGTGGGACTGGGGGAAAACAGACTGCATCCTCTCTTCTGTTTTTTTACACTGCTGTGTGGCAATGTTTATCTCATAGAATATTTATCAAGCACCCATATACTGTGCAATCCTCTCCTCCAAATTCCTCAACAATACAGGAGCATTTATCTAGACCGAGGAAGCATTTTGTAAAAGCCAAGCATTGCTTTGGTTGATAGAGTTTAGGTTTGATTTGGTTTGTTGTTGTTGTTGAGGAATAAATTATTCCTGTGATTCAGTTAATCTAGAACTGAAACAAAAGGACTGGGTTCTGTTGTTTAGTGTAAGTGATTGAGTATGGAGAATTCTCCGATGAAAGCAGAAGCAAAGTGCAAGCTGTGAAATATATTGGTCTTCAGAATGCTAGGAATTTAGATCATAATTTATAATTCCCAATTCAACTATGCATCGACCCCACAATTTATCCATGACAGGTATAGTGCTGATAGCACTCATGCAGTTAAATTCTATTCTCCACAGGGCACTGTTGGAGTTGGTTTCTCTAGAGCAGAACAAAATATTAATTTCTACTTCTTTTCAGTTCTCCTAGGCGAATATTAATATGTCAGACCCAGGTCCTGGAAAAGTGGGAAAGTCTGCAGCCTAGAAGAGTCCTAGATGATCAACATGACCGGCAAGAACGTCTGCTCCCATAAACTTTTCTAGGATCAAGGACTTGCTGTAACCTGTCTTGCTCTGACTTACTGATGTAACGATGCCATGTTGGCTAGTGTGATGTGGTTTCCTTCTTGGGCCTGAGCTGGCTGATGGTGCACAAACTAAATACATGCCTGCCTGCCTCTCCACACCTATTCACTAGTTTAAAACATAATTGTCTTACATACCCATTCATAATTCATCTAGAATCACAAATCAGCTAGAACCACCCCCAAAGCAAACTGGCCCCTGTTCGGCCCAATCTTGGTCCAAACAACCCCCAGTTTGGGTTCAGGGGTTCATTAAATTTTGCTTTTGTTTTTAAAAAAGTTTAAAAAGTAATTAAACTCACCATCACCCGGTCCAGGGGCTCCTGTGTGGCTGTGTGTGTGTGTGTGTGTGTGTCTCCAGAGGATCCCCCTCCCCCTGCCTTGCCCCTTTCCGGGCCAGTCTCCATGGCAGTAGCCATTTTCGAGGCTGCCATACATGCCCAGTGCCTCTGCATGGCCAGGTCAGGAAGAGGACCATTAGGCATGTGTGGCTGGATCAAGCAGAGACTCCAAAATGGCCATCGCCATGGAGGACTGGCACAGAATGGGCCAAAGACTGCCTGAACTGGGCTATTTGGAATTAAATGGAGGCCAGTGGGGGGAGGGGGAACCACTGGAGACCACCCCTCCTCCACAGCCACACAGAAGCCCCCAGACTGGGTGGCAGTGAGTTTAATTACATTTTATTTATTTATTTATTTAAAAAAAATTATGATCCCCCCCCCAAAAAAAAACCAACCACACCCAAACCAAACTGGGATATGTGTGTGTGTGTTTGGGTATGGCAAAACCAAACATGCCCAGTCCAGTTCAAGTCTGGTCCAGACTCAAACTGGACAACCTGGTTTTGTGCATACCCCTATCTGTACCTACATATTTGATTGGTGCAACTTCTAGGTACAAGATTTTACAAGGGAAACTGCAGTAATCCACCCAGTTCAATTTTTGATATGTTTACTGCAGATTGTATCCAAAGAGAATGAATCATGGCTAAGCACCAATGAAATCAATGAGATAATGAAATCCTATGAATTTCAATGGGAATTAGTCATTTTCTTTGGCCACAACCCTGCTGGTGCAGACAAGTCTTGCTGACTCTTCTCATTGCTGATTCTCTTTCCCTCAAGGAGCAACAGTAATTGGATGCTCAGATTCAGAGGCAAGATTAGAAACAGTTTGATGTGTAGCATCTTGCACAAGCTCAGAGATCTGAGCACAAAGAATGCCTAGAGCAGTGGTGCAAGTATCATGCCTTTCCTTCCACCCCCTCTTTGGAGATTCCTACCAAAGAGTTTCAACCCCTTTGCCAATTTCACTGTAGAAAGTAAAATGAACATGATGGTGGTTGACATTCCTTATCAGTTTCTTGCCTGCCGTGAAGAGGCTTCTTCTTTTTCACACTTGACCAATGAACACATCTTCTTGCTAGATCAGATGCAGTAGGTGCAATAACTTGCTTAAACTGGGGGAAATGTGTGCAAAGCTGTGAAGAGCAATGGTGAAATGGACATGTTTTCCCCAGCCTGAAGCGGATATTTGTCCAGTGAGATGGCAGGGGTGGGCACCTTGTTTTATCAGTTAAAAAAAAAAATGCTGGTGACCAGCATTCTGACATTAAGGTATCCCCAAACCCCTGTGGGGACCTAACCTTAGCAGTGGTGGTGACAGTGCTATACAGCACTATTTGGCAACTGCACTGGTGGGAATTATAATTTCCCCTCTTATAATGCAATGCCCCCATCCCTGTTGCCATACTCAGTGATGCAATGGTGGGGGGCAATTCATGATAGGTGAAGAAAGATATCAGCTGCCCGCACAGCTTCCATTGAGCATGCTGAGCCACCACTACCAGTAAGGAGAGGTTCACCTTAGCAGTAGTTGCAGCAGCTTGGAGAGCAACAGTGGCTCCTGCCATCTTTTTTCACTGGGTCTCAGAGACCCATCATGGATTCTGTGATGTCCCTGGACCCTTAGCCAATGCTGAGATTGTGCAACCCCTAACTTTGGCCCTGTAGCCCAGACTCAATTTATAGGAACATAGGAAGCTACCTTATGCTGAGTCAGACCATTGGTCTATCGAGATCAGTATCATCTGTGCTGACTGGCAGCAGCTCTCCAAGGTTTCAGACAGGAGTCTTTCCTAGCACTACCAAGAGATACTGCCAGGGATTGAAACTGGGACCTTCCACATGCTAATGCGGATGCTCAACCACTGAGCTATGCTCCCATCCCCTAAGCCAGGGTTTCTTAACTTTGGGCCCCCAGATGTTGAACTACAACTCCAAGAATCCCCAGTCACAAAGGCTATGTCTGGGGATTCTAGGAGTTGTAGTCCAAAAACATCTGGGGTGCCAGGGTTAAGAAATCCTGCTCTAAGCAGAATAACTTACAGCTCTCACATGTAGTCACCCATCCAAAAGCATACCAAGGTGGATCCAGCTTAGCAAAGGAGTTAAATTGTGCTCACTACTAATAGATCAACTGACCTCCCCTTCAGTCCCCAGCCCCTTTGGTGGTAGTTGTTGTTTTAAATAAGAAATTTCAGACAGTCCTATCACACATCTCTACCTTGGTTTGCAGTGTCTGAATTGGAGGTGTCCATCAACTCCTCTTATGTGGTTCAATTGGATTGGTTTCAGTTTGTTATTCCTGAGGATGTGGACAAGCTGCTTGGAGCAATGAGGCCTACCACTTGTCCTCTTGAGGAGCCAGCGTGGTGTAGTGGTTAGAGGGCTGGAATAGGACCGGGGAGACCCGAGTTCAAATCCCCATTCAGCCATGAGACTAGCTGGGTGACTCTGGGCCAGTCACTTCTCTCTCAGCCTAACCTACTTCACAGGGTTGTTGTGAAAGAGAAACTCAAGTATGTAGTACACTGCTCTGGGCTCCTTGGAGGAAGAGCGGGATATAAATGTAAAAATAATAATAATCTTGATCCTTGACCAACATGACTTAGCAGGGAAGCTGTTGTAGGAGGCCTGGTAGAAATCATAAATGCTTTTCTGAGGGAGGGCAGAATGCCTCTTTGTCTTAAGGAGGCGGAAATTATTAGACCTATTCTAAAGAAGCCTGCATTAGTTCCCTCAGAGTTGAGTAACTACAGGCCTGTCTGGAGGTGGACCTCTCCAGGAGTTTAATGAGGGTGTGGTTAAAATACAAAAATTGGTTTGAACCTAAAACTCTGTTATGGATATCTCCGATTGAGGCCTTATCATGTAAAGAAGTAAATATGCAAATATGTTGGGGTACCTATAGGGATTTGTTACATTTTCAGGGAAAGGACTGTAAGTTAAAAAGTTTAACTGAAATACAAGATTTGGTTAGAGATTGGTTTCAGTATCATCAGTTAAATGAGATATATAAGAAAGACTTTAAAGTTGGATTTGAGGATCAGACTTCAAATTTTGAGAAGGAATTATGTCAAAATGATGAAAAATTAGTTTCTAAAATGTATAAACTGTTGCTTCTGGAAGAGACAAGAGAGGAAGTGGTTAAAACGACTATGATAAAGTGGGCTCAAGATGTGGGGCATAATATAGAAATGGCAGCCTGGGAAAAGTTATGGAAAAATGATTTAAAATTCACTGCATGTTACGCTATAAAAGAAAACTATTATAAAATGATGTATAGATGGTATCTGACACCAAAAAAATTGGTATTAATGTATAAAAATGTTTCAAACAAATTTTGGAAGTGTGGACATTCTGAAGGCACCTTTTTTCATATGTGGTGGACCTGTGGGAAGGCTAAAGCCTATTGGGATATGATATATAATGAATTAAAGAAAATATTTAAAATGACATTTCTAAAGAAGCCAGAATCCTTCCTGCTGGGAATAACACAAGGTGTAATTTCTACAACTAATTTAACATTTTTTATGTATGCTTCTACGGCGGCCAGAATTATATATGCACAGAAATGGAAGAGTAATGAACTGCCTTCAAAAGAAGACTGGCTGATAAAAATTTTGGAATATGCAGAGATGGCAAAACTTACAGCACTAATAAGAGACCAAAACTTGGAATGTTTTAAAGAAGATTGGAAACCATTCTTGTTGTATCTAAAGAATTACTTTCCTACTATGGACTTTACAGCAGGGTTTGAAATTTAGTAAAAAAAACTGCAGGTTGGGTAGATTAACTATGTTTGTAAGGGTTTGAATTTATGTTTTGAATTATTATTATAGCAAGGGCAAATTTTATAGTTGATGATTCACGAAGAGATGTGTGCGGGAAGTCCACCTTTTTGTGAGTATTTGCAATGAATGATAATATTACTACTGTTAAAATTAATAAAAATTGAATTTGGGGGGAAAAAAGAGATGGACCTCTCCAGACGACTTCAATGGGCAGTGGGGCTCATAATAAAAAAGACATTGGGGCTATTCTCACGATTAACAAAAATAGGGCTAGGAGAGACTAGCTTGATTTTTGTTAATCGTAAGAACTAGCGGGCAAGCAAGCCCGGTGGTTCTTGAGTGGCTAACCCACTCAAGTAGTCCACCCCTTAGCCCAGGTTTGCGGAGCAAGCGCTCTGCAAACCTGGGCTATCTACTCATGAGTAGACCCCTGACCGGGAGGCAAAAAGCTGCCTCCCGACTCCGGGGGTCTCCCCAGTATGCCCTGCGCACTTGCTCCCTCCAGCTCCCACCGGCTCCATCACGGAGCAGGCAACTGTGTGGGTGGCCGATCCAGCCACCCAGGGCTCCCTGCTCGGTCGTCTGCGGGGAGAGCGGGCTTAGCCCACTCTCCCCACAGTTTTGGAGAAAGCGGGTCTCACAGATCATGAGACCCGCCTCATTATCTAAATACCCAGTGCCCAAACTATTTAGGAATTTATAGGTTATAACCAGCACTTTGCATGGCTGGACAAGGTACTGAGAGGGTGGTGGTCTCTCCACTCCAGACAGTCTAGAAACTGATTATCTAGACCCATTTCAAACTGGCTTTCGAGTGGGCTATGGGGTGGAGGCTGCCTTGGTTGGACTGATGGATGATCTCCAATTGGGAACTGACAGAGGAAGCATGACTCTGTTGGCCCTTTTGGATCTCTTGGCATAATATCCTTCTGGAACATCTGTGAGCATTGGGAATCGAGAATCGGAGGCACTGTTTTACAGTGTTTCCGCTCCTATCTCTCAGACAGATTCCAGATGGTGTAGATTAGACACTGTTGCTCTTCAAAATCTGAGCTTATGTATGGTGTTCCTCAGGGGTCAATACTGTCTAAAATGCTCTGTAACATGAAACCACTACATGAAACTTTCTACATGAAACCGCTGGGAGAGATAATCAGGAGATTTGGTGTGGGGTGTTATCAGTATGGTGATGACACCCAGTTCTACATCTCCGTGTCAACATCATTAGGAGATGGTATAACTTCCATAAATGCTTGCCTGGAAGCAGTAATGGGCTGAATGAGGAAGAATAAACTGAGGCTGAATCCAGATAAAATGGAGGTACTTATAGTGTGAGGTCAGAACTCCAGAAACAATTTCGATTTACCTGTTCTAGATGGGGTCACACTTCCCCAAAAGGAACAGGTAAGAGGTCTGGGAGTATTTCTGGATCCACACCTCTCCCTGGTATCTCAGGTTGAAACAGTAGCTAGAGTGGCTTTCTATTAGCTTTGGATGATATGCCAGGTGCGCCCATTTCTTGAGATGAATGACCTCAAAACAGTGGTACATGTGCTGGTAACCTCCAGACCTGACTTCTGCAATTTGGTCTATGTGGGGCTGCCTTAGTACATATTCTGGAAACTCTAGTTGGTACAGAATGAGGCAGCCAGGTTGGTCTCTGGGTCATCTCAGACCATATCACTCCTTTGCTGATAGAGCTACACTGGCTGCCAATAGCTTTCCAAACACAATGCAAAGTGCTGGTTATAACGTATAAAGTCCTAAAGCTCTTGGATGCTGGGCATTTAAGACAGTGAGGTTATTCGGACGATCAGCTGAAATCGGGCTAGGGTTGCCTAGCCTGATTTCAGCTGACTGTGTAAGCCACCGGATTCGCAGGCGAGCCCGGTGGCTCCCAGGCGGTTAACCCGCCTAAGTACCCCTTCCCTTAAACTGGGTTTGCAGAGTGAGTGCTCTGCAAACCCGGTTTTCAAACTCATGAGTAGCCATGGTGCGGCTCCGCATCGCAACTACTCACAAGTAGGCCCCAGGAGGTGAGGCGAAAAGCCATCACCCACCTCCGGGGGTCTCTCCAGTATGCCCTGCACTCGCACAGGGCATACTGGAGCTTCCGGGGGCCACGTGGCCTCCGAGCTACCCAGCCCCCACCAGCTCCATCACAGAGCCGGCAGTTGTGTGGGCGGCCTATCCAGCCGCCCAGGACTCCTGCCCTGCTTGTCTGCTTGGCTTAGCCCACTCTTCCCGCAAACTCAGCTAAAGTGGGTCTCACGGATTGTGAGAGCCACCTCAATGTCTTCATTATGAGCCCCACCACTCATTTAGGTCATCTGGAGAGGTCCGTCTCCAGTTGTCGCCAGCTCGGCTGGTGGCTACCCAGGGACGGGCCTTCTTGGTTGCTGCCCCAAGATTGTGGAATGCGCTCCCTACTGAGATATGATCCTCCCCATCTCTGACAATGTTTTAAAAGCATCTGAAAAACTACCTCTTCACTCAAGCTTTTTCAGCTTTTAAAATTTTTAGATTTTAATCTGTTTTGGACTTCTAAATTGTTTAAATTGTTAAACAAGTTTTGTGTATCTTTTAACTTGTTTTATGTTATTGATAACCACCCAGAGATGAAAGTTTGGAGCAGAGTACAAATTTGAAGAATTAATTAATTAATTAATTAATTAATGCATGAACAAACAAACAAATCTCCCACAGATCTCAGCACTGAAGCATCACATGAAGTTTCTGTGAATATCTTCCCCACAGAGTGGAAAAAGTTCCATAGACCCCCTAAAATTTAAGGTTGCAAAAGTAAGGATGTAAAAACTAAGCTCAAAAGCAAGGATGACATACGGCATGAAATCTAATGATCGTCTCTCCTAGGAGACATTTATCTGTTTCCCTCTGCAAGTCACTGCAAAACTTCTGTGAATTCTAACTGAAGGAGGATTCAAGAGTGAAGAGGTGTATAATGAAATTGTGTATCCTGCTGCCTTCTCCTACCATCTCCTTTGTGTGCGTCTGTGTGTGTGTTTTTAAAAAATATTGACAGACAAGCTGCTGGAGTGTAGGTGTAATCTTTAGGCCAGGAGTCCCCAAAGTAAGAGAAATGTGGGGAGTTCATAAGGGCAGCACATTGCAATCTGGCCTATGCTTAAGAACAGGGATGACCAATTTATGCATTCTCAGGGGATGCTTTCTTCTCCAGACAGTGGGCTGGGTATAGAGTGAGCTTCCTCACAGGTAATCACATCCTATAATAAAGCTAGTAATAATGTGACTGTGTGGGGGCTTTTGTGTTGTGGAGCCCATGGTCGACACAATGTGCAGCATATGGGCGTTCATATTCTAACTACATCAGGATCCCTGTAGACTTGTAAGGAGGAGAAATAAAAGAAGGGGGAGAAGAATGACACAGCACCAAAATGTCAGAAGGAAAAGTGGAGGGGGGTGGAATCCCAAAAGTGCTGGATATACTAATGAATTGTTTATTCAATATGGGCTGACACGTTTTGAGCAATGAATGCTTCAAAGGCAACTGTAATTTTATAACATATTACATATTACCATTTCTTATAAATATGTACACACACACACACACACACTTATAAGAAATGGCTATATATATGTTCTAAAATGTTTTAACAGATGAAAAGACCAACAACCTGAGACAATGGGGCTATTCCCACGATTGGGGAAAATCTGGCAAGGAAAGCCTAGCCCGATTTTTCCCAATCATAGAAACCACCGGGCTCAACTGCGAGCCCGGTGGTTCCTAGGCGGGTAACCTTCGCTTCGCAGAACCGGGCTCCCTGAAAAGCTGCCTCCCGGCTCCAGGGGTCTCCCCAGTATGCCCTGCACACTCTCACAGGGCATACTGGGGCTTCTGGGGGCTGCGCGGCCCCCGAGCTCCCCACCAGCTTCATCACAGAGCCGGCAATCATGTGGGCGGCCGATCTGGCTGCTCAGGGCTCCCTGCCCGATCATCTGTGGGGAAAGTGGGCTTAGCCCACACTCCCTACAGTTTTGGCAAAAGCAGGTCTCACTGATTGTGAGATCCACCGCAATGTTTTACTAATCTTATGTAATTTGCTTGTTTTAATATTGTAAAATGCTTTGGGTGTTTTTGTCAAGGCAGAACGATGGTATAAAATGTAACAATTAATAGATAAATAAATGAATTAAATTGCTTGAAATGCATCAGACAATATTGAATAAATAATACATAAATATATCCAGCAGCTTTGGGATTCCCCTGACCCCTTTTTTCTTCTGACTTTTTGGTACTGCTCATTTGAATGTTCATCTGCATTTCACACCAGTGGTTGTGCAATTGCTCATTCTCAACATTGTTGGGTCTTGTGATGAGATGAGGCTTGCTTTGTGCTTAAAGAATGTATAGTATAGTGCTATATGTTTATTTGGGTTTGGAATGTTATCTGGGCAAGAAGGGGTGAAACTTGAGTCCAGCAGAGAAAAGTCCTGTAGCCAAGACTGGGAAACCTCTAGTGGTGAGACAGGAGTACCGTTTTAAAATGATCAGTTAGGAAAGCAGGTAGGGGAGTAAAAATTCAGTTGTTGAAGGTTGCAGTTGGAATTGAAGATTCACTGCGTAAAAGTGTCTGGTGTACAGCCTAGTGAAAAGGCTGGTGGAGGTGGGATGGGGGGGTGGGAAAGAACAAAATAATGTCCTGTGTAACTTGTTTAGAGAGTGAGCTGTTTGCTTAGCAGCTATGTGAGTTGTGAAGTTTTAAAACCAAAGATTTGTGAGAAGTTTAAAAACCAACGATTCTTATGAATGTAACGTTGTATATGCCTGAAGTGTATGAGAAGCTTCTGCATCAGTCAAACAACAGTTCTGTAATTAAGCAAGTAAACTTTCTAAGCAGAGAACCAAGCTAATATCAGAACTTATGATTAATAAACTTATAAATTATTCATCTTTAAAGTATGTGTAACTTAGTCTGTACCCCTATAACTACAACATTGTGTTGCCTCAGCAGAAGATACTTAGGACCTGTGAATCCTGTGAAGTCTTACAGAGACTTTAAATGGTGGCAGCAAAATGAAGGAATAATGAGAGAAATAAAAATCATAGACTAAATCCAAACAAGTGCATTCAAGAAACCCCACCCCCACCCGCCGCCATGACAAGGCTGCCTTATGAGTCCACAGTGCCCCCAGCAGAGTTTGCACCATTGCTAGTAGACTGTGCTCCATGTTCATCCATGTTCTAAAGTAGGGCTGGGGCATAACATCCACAGTCAAAGGAGAGACACAACATTAATGCTGAAATCCTATACAAACTTGGAATACTCCTTGGCATTTAGAAATGACACCCTGTTAACTTGGCAAAGAGGCACCTTTTAATGTGGTGATTCTCTTTATTTAGCAGGTGGAGAGTAACTGGCCCTATCCAGCCCCAGCACAGTACTTCCAGTAACTGTTGCTGGTGTCTATCTTGTGTTTCTTTTAGATTTTGAGCCCTTTGGGGACAGGGATCCATCTTATTCATTTATTATTTCTCTATGTAAACCGCCCTGAGCCATATTTGGAAGGGTGGTATATAAATTGAATGAATGAATGAATGAATGAATATGTCCCATTGCACCAAGTGCATAGATATAGATAGCATTGGGCTGCATATTGTGGAATACCTCAGTCTCTTGTCATGTTTCTTTTCCTGAATACATCATGATTAAAATTTGGCTGGATCACCACAGGCCAGACAAAGATGCTTTGGACACCAGATGTGGACTATCAGCCATTTGTCAAACTGTGTTACATTTTTATATCATTTTTACATTTTTACATTTACATCTTTCAGCTTTTGGTTTATAAAATCCAAAAAGTTTGGAAAAAACAAAAGCTTAGTTTTTCAGAATCATATTAGATCAGTTGCATGCTACAAGAAACCCAGCTTTGGGCATGATCCAACTGAAACCTAGAATGTTTATGTCCCGTTCATTTCAGCTGAAAGATGCAAGCAGGTGCTTCGCTTCGGCTAGATTGTGCCCATTCTTGGGATAAAAAGACACAATTTTTGCCAGCTTGAAACTGTTGTCAGTAGCAAACCTGGCAGTTTGATTAATGAAGTTCAGCTTAAAGTGTAGTGCTGGAAAGGCCTGACAGAATGTCAGCCTGATTCCAGGACGCTTCAGTCCTCCCTCCCAGCTCTGACTAATACTATAGTCACCGGTGTTCAGGCAGAGCCACCTTGCCAGACAGAGAATGACTGTTCTCATTCTCTGCCATACGGTTGACTATGTCATTTACCAGAGTTACTTCCAATATGCTGCTCCAAGATATATTGACATTCCAAGCAGCAGTCCCATGTGGTCCACAATATTTCCAACTATGAGAAGCTTATGTTGGCACCTCTATATTATTGCTGCTATCAGCAGCTTCTTGGGATGTTTATGCAGCTGGGCCAGCCCTGTTATTTCTTTAAACCTACATTCATGGCATTTGATTTCACCAGTCATGAGCAGTGCCAGTGGAACCGGAAATCTGTCCCATTCTGTGCTGAAATTCCAGTTCCTTCATCCATGCCCATGTTTACCAATCCAACCAGTACTACAAAATGCTATCTTTACTCTCTTTAGAACATGGTCTAAGGGTGTATGATTCAGCAAGCTAAGCAGATTTGGGTCTTAGGAGCCTGGCTAGGATATACCTAGGGGCGTATATAATCCTAGCCCAATTTTTGTGATCATAAGAACGACTGGGCTCGCAGCCGAGCCTGGTGGTTCTAGAGCGGCTAACCCGCTCCTGTAGCCTGCCCCTTAGCCCAGGTTTGCGGAGCAAGCGCTTGTCTGCTATCTGCTTGTGAGTAGCCGCAGTGCAGCTCCGTGCCGTGGCTACTTGTGACTAGACTCCCGGCTGGGAGGCTTAAAAGCAGCCTCCCGGCTCGGGGGTCTCCCCAGTATGCCCTGCACGCTCATGCAGGGCATACTGGGGCTTCTGGGGGCCGCGCGGCCCTTGAGCTCCCCAGCCCCCGCCGGCTCCGTCTCAGAGCCAGACATTGTGTGGGCGGCCAATCCGGCCGCCCAGGGCTCCCTGCCCACTCGTAATCAGGGAGAGTGGGCTTAGCCCGCTCTTCCTGCTCACCGCTAGGAACCGGGTCTCACTGATTGTGAGACTCGGTCCAGCATTGATCTGAATGGGTTCCTCCATTAATGCTGCCATATTTTCAGAGGAAAAATGTCAATACCCATTTAGTGATTTCCCCTCTCCTCCAGGAACAGGCAATAATTTCTCAAGGGTTTGGGATTTGCTGCACCTTTGTTGGTTGAATAGGTTGCAGCAGTGCTTGAACATCTTCCTGGCAGCAAGTTCCTGCCACCATTTTTACTTTAAAAACCCAAAACCTTAATGTTCTGGGAGCCAATGCTATAGTGTCATATGAAGTCATTTCCATCATATCCCAGCTTTTCCTTCTTAAAGGCTTTTGAGGACAGGGATCCATCTTATTTATTTATTATTTCTATATGTAACCCGTTTGGAAACTTTTGTTGAAAAGTGGTATATAAATATTTGTTGTTGTTGTTGATGATGATGATGACACACTGACACTGATCAATCATAAAGGTACTGGCAATCCAGAAAGCCAAAGCCACCTGAGTGTCAAGTTGTTACCCATAACTTGTTGATGCCTTTCTCTTGGTGCCTTTCCTTCAAAGCTGCCTGCATTAGCACAATTACAAGTAATTAAAAGCAAAAGATGGGAAGTGGGAGGAGAATTTGCTTTTCTTGGAGCCATCAGGTGAGTGGAGACCTTCATTCTTTAGAAAGTGTATGTGGATCAGTATAAATGGGCTAGGGCATAGCTACGCTTGCATTAATGCAGAATTGTTATTTCCAAGCAGGTGGAATCCCTGATCTGGAAGCTTTTGTTCACTTTGCTCAGTTGCCCTTATTTTCTCTCACCTACTTATAAGGAAAGAAAGCTGCACAGAAAAGGGACTGCATTTTAAAAAATACAAATTTTAAATGCTATCTACTCCAGTCGTTTTAAGGTTGCAGGCTTACACACTCATATTCAATGGAATTTACTTCCAAGTAAACATGCATAGTATGTATACTGAACATGTAGTGCTGAACAGGTATTGCTGTAGTTCTCAAAAAAGCAAGCTCAGCATAATTTGCCAAAATGACCAAAAATTTTACTGCTGCCATGGCACAGAAACCAAGGTGTCATGGACATTCAAATAAAATCATCTCTTCTTGCCTTTATTCATTTGATTCAGCTTAGGTTAAGGGAAATGATGATCTAATTACCTATATTCTTTGTACCTGAAACCCAGTGTATTTCAGGGCACTTATATTTTTCAGGAAGTTTTATGATCCAGTTTGGCTAATCTAAATTAGAGTTCACTGATCCTCAGATGTAAGGATTAGAGAAGGAACTTAAATCTACAGAAAAGTCTTAATTATAAATCTGAGAGTTAATACAACAATAGACTGCAGAAGAAGAAAACAAGTTCTAAGAGACGGAACTGTTTTCTCTTAAGAGAGGATTGGGATGCTGATACATTTCTCATAGTTATGATTTTTGTATAGTCATGATAAATTTTAGGATAAAAAAGGGATAGATCCAAGTGTATTTGTTTATTTATCAGTGAAGAACTAGCTTGTCCTGGGCACCTCACTTACTCTTCTATTGCAGTTTGTAAATATTGTGCTCCTTAAAATCGCTTTTCATGTAAAGCCCTTTGTAATCAATTCTATTTGTTTCTTTTGCTTTGTCCATGTACAGAGGTCTAATATATCCTGTACTAGAAGATATAAGTACACTCATATTTATATAGAAGCTTATATAAGTTTATATATTAATAACTGTTTAGTCTATATATTAATACTTATTAATAGGCCTGTGCAAGTTCAGAAAGTTTGGATGTGGATATGACTGGAACTGAATTTGACAATATCGGATTCAGATTCAGTGTGCTCTGGTGATATCAGATATCCGATCAGATTTGGAAATCAAATCTAAATTCAGACTTAAATTGGATTTTCCCCAATAGTGGTCAATAGGGATATTATTTATTTATTTTTTACCAAAAACCACCAATTGATCCTAGAACCTTGAAACTTGCCACACATGTTGGGAAGAAAGGTCAGAGATCGCTGTAGTGAATTGATCAATCCCCTGATATTTGGTGAGTTATAGGGATTTTTGTTTTTAAATGGTTTTTAAAAAATTATTCATTCATTCGATTCCAAAAATGGCTCAGGGTGGTTTACAACAAAATAAAAACAATTAAAACCAGTTAAAAATTAAAATCAAAACTATAAAAACAGAATAAAACCAATTAAACATTCAAACAATTAAAAATTATGGAAAACCAGGGCAAACATTTAAAACAATTTACAACAATTAAAAAACCCTGGAAGGTGCAGCCAAACAGATAGGTTTTAAGGGCTCTCCTGAAAGACAATAACGTACTCAAATTACGGATTTCTGCCAGGAGTGAATTCCATAGCCCAGGAGCAGCTACAGAGATGGCCCTATAGCTTAAATCTGGCTTGTATCAAGACAAAAATCTCTGAAATGGAAACCCGTCGTAGGACCATCACTCCACCATTGCAGGAACAAGCAGGCCTTTAAAAGGGAGTTTAAAAGACCCAACACCTCTTAATCCCTTAATGTCTAAAAGGGAAAGTGAGAAATTCTCTCTTACCACAAAAACAGAAACATTCAAAGTACTTACACTGTTACTGATGGTGTGCTTCTGCAATAGGAAAAACAAAAATTAAAATCAAATCCAAGGAATGTCCTTTTCCTCCACACGGGGGTGGAATGATGGAGGGCTTCAGATCCAGAACTTTTTGTAAAGTTCTATTCTTTCTATTTTTAGTTCCCCCTTCCCAAATGTTCCCTAGAATCAGAGGAATTGTCCATAGCCTTGGGGGGGGGGGAGGCAAAGGTCAGATTCCTCCATATGCTGGTGGAATCATTGTTGAAGAAGAGTCTTCCATTTCAAAGGTTTTTGTAAAATTCTGGCTTGTTCTAAGCCAGATTTCACCATTTTTACAACAGTTCAAAAATTCACCAGAAATCAGGGGATTGGCCAATTATCTTCTAATTCACTACAGCAGACACTACAGCTCTGATCTCCTTCCCCATCTGTGTGGTACAGGTTTCAAGATTCTATGACCAACCAGTGATTTTTAGTGAAACCCCCCCCCCCCAATTTCTCCATTCACTTCTGTGAGGAAATATCCTATTCCATTTTGATAATTCCAAAATTCTGAAGTATTTCTGAAATTTATTCATCTTAGCCTGATGATAGCACATTCATTAATATATTATCAGGTCTCTTAATTTTGATATTTTGGAATTAATTCCAACTTTACCAATCCAATTTCCAAACAAACAAGATTTGGATTTTAACAATTTTTACCAATTTTCTGCAATTTTGGATAAAATTCAAATTTTCAAATCTGAATTTGCACAGGCCTAATTGTTAACACAATACCATTGTAAACATGCTGGCATGTAGCAGTATATTCCTAGATTGGAGTCTTGCACACTAGTTTCCTGATATATAATTTACAGCTAATTTAAATACAGGAGTGTAAGAATTCATCTAACAAGAGGCAATCCACAACAAAGTTTAATCTTAACCGGCAACCTCTGTGTTTTTGGAGCATAAGTGAAAAATGTAAGCATCTTAACTCTCATCTTGAACCAAAGGTGTTTTTTTTAATACTTTAAAATGAGCACAATTACTATAGATATAACAGAATCACTGTAACCTCTACCTTTGTCAATAATGTTTGTGTGCAACCATATTGTTTTATAGCTACTTCCCTCGTAAATGCAAAGCAATCTTATTTTTGTTTAACTAAGTTGGTGGATGGCCCAAGCAAGGTGGATGGACTCAATTACGACAGCAATGAATGCACCACTTAGAGACCTTAAAGGCCAAGTTGAAGACAAATCATCCTGGAGAGAATCTATCTATGTGGTCACCAAGCGTCGACACCAACTTGACGGCACTTAATCACTCAATCAAGATTTTATTCCAGAGACAACTCAATTCTCTCCTTCCTTTTCCTTTTCTTTCTGACTCCACCCACACAAATGCTCTTCAGGATCACCCCTGGGATAAACTTCTAATCAACAAAACTAAAGGACTGCTGGATAGAATACAACACCTATCTTAAGTATGTTTATTAAGAAAAGAGGTGCCATGAGCTGACTTGCTCCCTAGTAACTGTGCATGGGATGAAAGCCTTCAAAGATTTCATGGTACCATCAGGAAATAAATTTTGTCCTAACACAAAATTATGAGGATTAATTTCTGAAGAGTTTACCAATAAGTTCGTTTAGTACCCTAGGACACAATTCCCAATTCCTTCAGCCTTGAAGACTTGACCTCATTTAAGGTATAATCACACTGTTTTTGTGAGGTTGCAAACTGGGGCTGACATGCAGAACAAGGAAGCACCTATGCAGCAAGAGAGCAGCCTAAAAAATGTTCTAGGTAGCTGCACAGTGCAGCAGGGGAGCAGCAATTTTTGCTGCCCTCTTCTTTCCCAGGGAGCCTTCTGTGCCACTCAAAAATAATTTCCTGAAGTCTACACAGCCTTTGGGGTAATATTTTTGAGTGACACAGATGGCTTCCTGGAGAAGGGGAGGTGTAAAAAAATGTTCATGCACACCTTCTTGGATTTCTGTGAAGATGTAAAATATGTTGACATGGAATGTTGCTCTCCACCCTGACCTCAGTATATGTGGGGGGAAACCTGGCAAAAAGGGGGTTAAACTCACATATCCATAGGTTGTGGGTGGCCTTGGAGGTCATTTCTGACCACCATTTTGAGTGCGGGAGCCATTTTATGCTCTTTTTAAAAAGCAAAAACTGTGATTTTCTGCCAAATTCTGACTGCTTTTCAGCTTGGGGGGGGGCATCCCTGGACTCCTGAGTGCCAGTGGATCACAGTAAGGCAATTTATTTGGCCCATGTTCTCTTTTGGGGGATGATCTGGGGGCAATTGTTGGCAATATTTTTAATGTCTGGGAAGCTAACCAATTTACATAGACTTTAGTTCCCCGTTATCCCACATTATGCCTCCCCCAAAGAATAGAACCCACATGGATAACGGAGTTCTCCTGTACCTGCATTCATTTAAAAAGTGAACATTGGTACAGGACCTTCAAAAGCTTGGTATGTCAGTTCTAACTCTGTTCAACCTAATGTGTCAGTAATTGCACCTGTGTACAGATCTACATCTGTGTGTACTACACACCTGTTGTACAAGTCTTAAACATAATATGTGAACAAAGCGATTGTCTACTGGTGCTACTGATTGAGCCCTAGTTATGTGTAGTAGTTGGTGCAGAATTTGGATGCACTTTGAATGTGAATCCCCATCCATATTCTGTCCCAAGTAGTCAACTAAACAGAAAACGATTGAAAGAGAACGTTAGTTCAGTTTTCTCAGCAATGGGAATGTTTCCTTTTTCCTAGCCTGCTATTCCCTTGTGACAGGTTTTTTCCTCACTTTTTTGAGAAAGGACATAAAAGGGGTTATTGTGAGACAGGAGAAAATATTCACAAAGTGTGCACATGCTCTTCCCATTTGGGATCCACACACATTTTAATGAATCAAAAGCCTGTACGCTAGCTTTAATACATGGTATTCCTCCAAAACACAATTTATGCTCCACCAGTCCTTCCTCTCTCCTCCCCTCCCCTGTACAGTCCAAAACAGATGATGTCTTGAAAGCCTAGTGTTACAGTGTTATTCCAACAGCATGATATATATTATAGCTAAAATGACCTCTACATTTTCAAGGTTTGCTAAACCTTAAATTTAAGCTACCTGCTTCACAAAAAGTATCTGAAACAATAACTTTTTTATGTTGCAACAAACATTACATTTAATGAGTATAGTGCACATGTAATGATACACTGAATCAGTATGAAGCCTCAAATAATGATTTCTGTTGGCACTATAAAAGGAATGTAATTTTTCTTGTTGAAATACCATTTTTCAGTTACTGCATGACTGATGTGGTAATTATCCCCTACACCTGGGATTTAAATCCAATCCTACAAGCCCATTTTCTGTTTGCAAGCTGTCAGACTGATGCATAGGCTTTGTTCTTATCTGGCAGTAGGCAAGGAATCGGTAATTCAGAAACAACAAAGTCACTGATGGGTCATCATGTAATCTGCACTGAAAATTGCAATCTGTAATGAGATTGGAAACACAGATGAGGTGACTAAAATTGATTACCTACCATAGCTGAAATTTTCAATTTTATTGCACAAATATGATCAAAACTAGTCCATAAGTTTGGGAGATTAGTTGCAAAAGAATAAAGATTACTTTAAAATTAGGTGAAAGGAGAGATAAGTTATTAAAATGTAAATTTATTTTATTTCACCGGCATATAACTCATCTTCAAGGTGATTCATATGTTCACATTTTTAGCTCTCATTGTGCCATATGCATATCTGCTGCTTAGTGAAGAATAAAATGTATATAAGCAGTTCTCTTAAGGGAATTTAAAAAAACCCCAAAACATAAGTAATGAAAGGTAAGAACTTTTGAAGTCACTGAACTACATGGCGTGATCACTTGGTGCAAGGTTATTCTTTGTTTTTGTTTTTCCCTCAGCAGGATCACAAAAATGATTTCCAGTAGTGTAGTTAACACGGGTCTCTTGCTAATGCCATCTACAAATATCGCTCCTAGGCAACTGTGCATGTATTAGAGCACAGTATTCTGAATTTTCAGTAGATATATATGCTTCTGGGTTTTCTTGCTTTGGTTTGGTTTTTGGTGGGACTGAGAGTTACAGGGTTTGAAGTGTTGTTTTATGTATACAGGTTGAAGCCTGACATTTTATTTTTATGTGTCCTTGCTTTGCTAGCAAATATAATAACAACCCATAATCCAGCTGTACATGCAGGCAGCAGTGGACTGCTATTAGAGCTGCTAAATCTGACATTCCTGTGGAATTTCCTCCCACCCACCCCCACCCCCCACTTTTTACAATAGCAAGCCATTCAGATCTCCAGGTTGCTCTCAATAGTTTCCTGGAGAGTGGTGGTAATTGCCAGAGTCTCTGGTTCAGACCTCAAGTGCTGACAATCCTAGATACTCTGCATGTATTTCCAAATGCTAAAAAAAATGTGAAATTACTACTGAGTGAATGTTCAGTGAATACAGGCCACTTAATGGAGGCAGCTAGGGATGTGCGAGCAGGTTCAGAACTGAACTGTTTGAAGTCAAACTGCTTCAGTTTGAAGGCTCAGAGTCAAACTGAACCAAACTCAACCAAACATGGACTGAACCCACCCAGCCTGTTCAGGGGTTCGTGGACCTTTTTAAATGTGTGTGTGTGTGTGTGTGTGTGTGTGTGTGTGTGTGTGTGTTTAAAAAAGCTTACCCCCTCTGGGGGGCTTCTCCAAGGTGATGTTGGGATGTCTGCCAAGGTACCCCCACTGGCCTTCCTTCCTTCCACACCATCCCTCAGCATGTTGGTCATTTTTGAGGCCGCTGCACCTGAGCAATGGGCCACCCAGAGGCCCATTGCACAGAGGCCCATTGCACAGGTGCAGCAGCCTCCAAAATGACCACTGCACTGGGGGAAAGGCCCAAACAGGCCAAAGAACAGCTGAACAGGAACATTTTTGAAGGAAGGAAGGCCAGCGGGAGGGACCTCCGTGGACTCCACTGCCACCTCAGAGAAGCCCCCCAAGAAGGGGTAAGGTTTTTTTTAAAAGGTCTGCGACCCTCCTCCAAGCTGGAGTGAACCAAGCTGGGGGGGGGGGTTGAGGGGGTGCCGGACCGAATTGGTCTGGTCCAGTTTGGGTCCAGTTCGGACATGAACGGAACAGGACCAGCTAGTTCCATAGACACCCCTAGAGCCTGTGCTGTAGGGGCTGCTTGCTCAGACCAGGGTGGTGGGGGGGGTGAGGGGCTGGATATGTTTTTTGTCAGCTCCCACTGCCACCAGCAGGCATGCCTTCCTCCCTCCTCCACAGTATGGGCAAAGAGCATGCAGGGCCAGGGAAGCCATCCACACACCCACCCTAGTTGGCACTGATGTCACCACCCAGTGCATGTTACTGGGCAGTTATGTAGTTAGCTTTTGTCAGCTTTACCAGCACCAATGCGGGCTCTCCCAGCCCTGGACCCATGCCAGTTCAGGGGAGGCAGGCAGCCAGGCATGCAGGAGACTGGGCTGCTGGTGACAGCAGAAGCTGCCAAATAAATATTTTTTTAAAAAAATTAAGTCCCCTAAAAAAAAATCATCAGTGATATTGCTAAAGAGAAACAAAACAACAACAACAGGAGGGATGTTAAATTATGGAACATAATTGCAGGCCCCTTCAGACTTTTCTACACCACTGGTCATGCAGAATGTAAGTTCACTTTTCAACAATGTTCCTGTCATGTGTTTGGGTTTGTAGGTGGGGAATGCCTTAGACAGCCAGTTTTCAGGAGTTAACTCTGTAATATATTTGATGAAATGTATATTCCATATTTCCACCTGTGGCTGGTGAAGAGGCTTCAGATCCCTCCCTGAGTACTACCATCCGCTAGAGGACCCAGGAGATCAAGGCCTACCTGAACAATAGCCAGCCATTCCACCTTAGACTGCTGAAGCGCAATAAAGTCGAGAAATACAAGTAATTTTTTTTTGTAAATCATTTTGAGATCAGCTGAAAATGACTAATAACTGTACATAGAATACATAGAATATAGTTCAACAGAGAACTTCAACAAGAGATTCACAAAATATTGTGCAGATAAAAAGGCCGTCAAATGTTGCAATGATAGAGCAAGTCATTTCCCCCAAAGCAGAGTATGCAAATATATACCTACTTGTAAGAGGAAGAACTCTTTAAAAAGTAATTAAAAACCCACAGTAATTTATCAAAAGAAGTGTATGAACAACGTCCTTCTAATACATCAGATTAGCAGAAAGACTATGGATAGGGTTGTGCATTTTGTTTTGTTTTCTGTTTTGTTTTTGGCCTGAATCTGAAACACCCACATTTTGTTCTTTGTTCAAAATCAGCCAATCCGAAACACCCCAATGTTGTTCTTTGTTTGAAATTGCAAAATCTGAATCTGAAACATTTTGGATTTAAAAAAAAAAGAAAGGCTCTGGGGCAAAACTAGTGGGTGGAGGTGGTAGTGCCCAATGGGTGGAAGCTACCACCCAAATTTCAGAGGAACTGGGCAAAGGGCTGATTTTTGGTGAAGTTTTGAAGTTTTAAGATTTTTTCCCCCATAGGGAATAATGGCACATTTTTTGACATTTCTGCAAGAAATTGGAGCCTGTGGCACCACACAACCTATGCAAGCAATCTAGTTTGAATAAAAATGATGGTGATGCTAGAAGTCACAATATGACCCAATCTTCATTGCAAAGAAGAAGTCTGGGGGGGGGTGTGAACAGGATGCCCATCCATGAGGTCCCCAAAATACAGCACAACAACAACCATCCAAGGCATTAGAATTGCATATTATATATACATTGTAACTAGGAAACAGAAACAAGGGAACAGATAGGGAGCTGTAAGGGAACAGAGACACAATATAACTAGTTCCCAGAATAGATACAATTAATTAATACAATAATAGTGACTAGGGAAGAGCATACAATAGGCTTCTGAGCAGAGAATATCAGTTATGGGTCAGAGGGCAGGCTTCTGTTTTTTTAGGTGCCACACACCCCAACCCCCCCCCCCCCCGAATCTTTGGAATGGGAAAAAAGATAAAATTGTGTTTTTAAAAACCACAAGGCTACACCCTTAACCACCTACTAGTATATAGTAATACTAGTATTACTACTAGTAGTAACCACCTACTAGTATCCCTCCCACACAGAACCCCTGTTTAAACTTCTTCTATACTAAACTAAACACACAACTTTTCAAATTCACTTGCAACCTCAAACCTCCCTCCAAACAGGAACCCCCCCCCCAAAAAAAATACAGAATTCCAGAGGCAGGTGTGTGTGTGTGTGTGTGTGTGTGTGTGTGTGTGTGTGTGTGTGTGAAAATGGGGGTACACTCACTCATTCTAGGTGTGTCCAGTTGTCTGTGGTTTGGTCTCTGAGTTTACTCTTCTTCAATCTTCTTCTCAGTCTTCAGATTTGTGGAGGCTGGGGCAAAAGCCTTGAAAATCTGTGGGGAAAGGGTGGCCAGTGGCCACTGGGGCTGGTGGCACTGGTAGCTGGCACAGACAGACGCAGCAGGCACAGGCAGGCAGTGATTCTCTCAAGGGGGTGAAAAAAAATCTTCTGGAACAAAAAGCAATGCAGCAGATAAATCCATTCCAAGGTTGGCATGCAGTAGCCATAGCATGCTGGCAGGCTCTCAGGCTGGCAACAAGGCAGGCAGGCATAGGCAATGGCATGGCATCACCATGGCAGCTTGAGGCATGCCATGCAATGCAAACTAGTTCTCTCTCTCTCTCTTTCTTCAATGAGGCAGAAAAGCAGAATGGCGAATGAGTAACAAACTTGTTGAATGAATTGAAAAGCCCTCCTTGAACTGCCCCCACCCTTGCCCCTTCTTCAAACCTTCCCCATGGCCAACGTGGGGTCAGTAAAGAGTGGCAAGAGGCAAAAGAGCCAATGGGGAACAAGGAGAGACTCATCAGCAGGTCAGCCCATGCTTTAGGTCACCGATCAGAAGGCTGGAAGGGCAGGAAATTCAAAGAGATGCCAAACACAAAATGGAGACTGACTCAGAGATCGCCACAAAATGAAGGTCCAAAACAACAAAACATTTTGTAGCCGAAACAGGGACATTTTGTTTTGTGTACAAAACTTTTGGATTTGGAAAATTGATGTTTTGTTTTGTCTACAATACACCTGAAATGGCCCATTTTGAGTACAAAATGTTTTGTACCCGAAACGTTTCTCACATCCCTACTCATGGATCTTCATTCACACCATAACTGTTCAAGACTCCAATTGTTGGTTTACACATGCTTGTTTATACTTGATGACCACAAACATTAATATGACTTACATGGGGAAATATAATCACATTCCTAATAGCCCAGTAGAATTTTCATATCGTCTTTATCATAACGCTTTTCATTGTCAGAATCATTCTTCTGAAGGGCATCAAAAACAGAATTGAGTGTCGAAAAATCAAGCCATGCTCATGAATGTGTGAAGAATGTGTGAAGAAGATTTCCTAGTTATAGGAAATCACCATATCCTTTTCACATAGACATTCATCCATGTGCCACTGTGATTTCTGCTTATCCAAATTTCTGATTATCTGAATATTTTAGATAGTTCTCTGACTGATCTTTTAAAAAAAATGTTGATTGGGTCCCCAAACTCCCATTTTCAAAGGGAACTAGACATTCAGCCCTTTCCAACCTGAAGGTTTTGCCAACTCATGCTGAAGAGTATAAATGCCCAGTTGCTAAACCATTTTCTCCCAGTGGTATTGATCACTAGCAATGTCTTGCTAACCAGCCAGTAGATATATGCACAGATTTTTATAGTAATCCTAGCATTGGGAATGAGAGGAGTGCTAATATAGAGGCTGACAAGGAATACTTAATTGCCCTCAGAGTCAGAATGACACGATGTCTCAGGATCTTAGATTAATGACAAGGAAATTGATCTGACTTGCTGTACAACTTGAAAAGGAAGCAGAATTAAAACACATCCAGGCAAGCAACAAATAGTTAGGCTTATGAGCATCTCCCTACAAAGCAGCTGAGCCAGCAACCTTCACTATTTATAGTCCCAATCTAGGTATGGGTTGCTGGCTTACATAGCAGATTGGAGCCATTCCATAATGGAAGGCTGGCCTACTGATGAGTAAGGCAATGAAGACAGACTTAATGAAAACCAATGGGTTCTACTTGTGACTTGTTAAAATGAATTGTGAACAATTTGATTAAAAAGCCATACAGCAGCCATTTGGATACGAGAGGGTGGGGGGAAGCTTCATCATGATACTTTTGCTTTAAAATACCCAATGGTATGTGCTGAAGGTCAGATATGCAAGCAAAATGCAGCAAAAGAGCAGCAAAAATGGCATGAATTAAGGGAGTCAGTCACAAGGAAACCACAATATCCATTCCTAAAGCCAAAGTTAGATGACTAAGAAGACTGCAATTCTATATGCATTTGCTCAATGGGAGCTAGCACCACTGAACACGGTGGTATTTACTTTTGAATAAATATGCATTGGACTGCACCATGTTCTGATTGACTACTTAGAGAGGAGCCTTAACTCAGTAGTAGAGAGAGCTTGCCTTGTATGTGGAGGGTCCCCGTCTCAATCCCTGTAGCTGCAGGGATTGCATGTGGGTTAAAAGATTCCAAGTAGCAGGGCTGAGCTAGACTGCTTGAGACCTCTGAGAACGGCTGTCAGTCCTAGGCTAGATAGACCAATGGTATGGCTCAGAATAAGACAACTTTGGCATGGGAATATGCTATAGACATGAAATCCCACTGTGCTCTATTGTCCATTGTCCATTGTCTCCATTGTCTCTAACTTGTTATTTTAATGTCCAAGGGACGACTTTCATGACAGCCATTAAAATCAAGTCAGATATATATGCAAGATTTAAAATAGCATAAAACCTTATAGCCTAAAACCTTGGATTTAAAGGGGGGGCAGTCAATAGGCAAGGAACTGAAGGAGAAAACAGATCAGAAAGGGTGTAGGTCAGGTGTGGCTGAATATGGGAAGGAACATTTGCATAGCTGAATGTTTGCAAATGAGACAGAAGGCCAAAAACAAGCCATAAAAGGGTAATGCTTTGTGATTTGCTCTAAAAGCACTGCAATGAGGTGTGTTATAGAAACATCAGATAGCTACCTTGCTTCTGCACAGTCACTTCTACCCAGGTTTTCCTTACTGTGCTTCCACAGAACCAAAAATTGGGAGCACACACAGCTCCCAAACCTGGGTAGAACGCCGTTTTTGATTGTGTGAATGACCTCTATATGTGTGTGACCACTGTAGGATATTCCCCTTCGAGGATGGGGCTGCTCTGTGAAGAGTATCTGTATGCTTGCATACAGAAGATTCCAAGTTCCCTCCCTGGCATCTCCAAGATAGGGCTAAAAGCGGCTCCTGCCTGCAACCTTAGAGAAGCTGCTGCCTGTCTGTGTAGATAATACTGAGTTAGATGGACCAATGGTCTGACTCGGCATAAGGCAGCTTTTTATGTTCCTTTGAATCGTGAATATTAGCACCATAGAAGCCCCTTGTGTGAGCCTCAGTAACTTTTTGGATCCCATTGCAATATTTGTAATTTTTCACAAGATTGACATTAGGGGTGTGCAAACAGGTTCGATGTCAAACAGGTTCGACAGTTAAGGGTCAAACCAAACCACCCCCTATTCAGTCTGACCCCGGTTTTTGGCCTTTCCCCGGTTGCCCAGCGGCCATTATGGAGGCCGTGTGCCTGTGCACATGGCCTCTGAGAGGCGCGTGGCTTCCATAATGGCTGCTGGGCCACCAAGTGAAGGCCAAAAACTGGCCGATCTGGCTGAAGGGGGCATGAAGAAGGCTGGCGGGAGGAGGGGGAACCTTCACTGACATCCCCCCGCCACCTCCAGTAACTTACCTGAGGGGGAATAAGGTAAGCATTATTAAAAAACTAAAATTATCCGCAAACTCTCCCGGGCCGAACCAAGCCAGGGGGTTTCAAGGGGGTGCCAAACCAAACTGGCCTGGATGGGTTCGAGTCTGGTCCGGACTTGAACTGAACTAGACTAGCCTGTTCCATGCACATCCCTAATTGACATAAAGAAGGAACCATCAAGAAAGGTTTGCTTTAAAATAAAATCCTGCTAGAGGCACTCAAGGACTTCTTTTGATCCTGGCAGGTATTTTTCAAAATAGTGCCACATATGTGTGAATATTTGTATGAAGGTGTAATCCTTTTTAAGCCAAAGTATAATTCATTAGAATTTACAGTAGCGGCATCCAGCTTCTTAGTGCCAGGACATTGCTTCTTTGGCTTGTGTCTGTTTTTGTTTTCTATCTTTTGTATTTGGCTAAAAATAGAAGCCTCCTGTAGTGTTTCTGTTCTGTTAATTTGTAACTTCAGTAGACCCAAGATTCTGTGCAACCATTTTCAGAACCACTGATTAGGTTGGTTTGTCTCATGGCACTCAATAGCAATTCGTCTTCTGCCCAATGCTTTTGTTACACACACAGACACACACACAATGCCAATCCCTTTAACATACCTTCTCTAGCATGGCTAAACAATTAATGGTCTTCTACTCAGGTGTGTGTGTGTGTCCCCAGTATCAAACCTGCATCTCCTGTGCCTGCATTGAAATTAACCATTTTAAAAATGGCCTTGACTTTCCCCCCACTTTAGTGGTTAGAATTTAAGTGCTTCTGAAGCATGAAGTTGTTTGAACTTCTCAGGCACTTAAGTGAAGAAAATATACACATGGTGGGTTTGTTTCTATCTGGATGAAGCACTCATGTTGCATGGTTGAAAGAAGAGAGGTGGATTACATATTTCTAGGTAGTGCAATGTTATCTTCTCTGCCTCCTGAGAGAAGCTCTCATTGCTCTTTGGTGGTGGTGGTGGTGGAGGAGGAGGAGGAGGACCGTCCCTACTATGAACCTTAAAATGGTACTATATCTATACACAACTATATCTACATGCACCCTTTCTCTCTTCTGCCTCTTTTCCTTCTGCCTCACTGAGTTTAAATATTCTAAAAATGCTTCAAGTGCTCAAAGCACCTGTAAGTTAGAGATGTGCAAATAGATTCATTGGCAAATTGATTTGATTCAAATTGGCTCGATTAGACTTATTAGACCTCAAATCGAATCACCAGTGGACCCAATGGTGTTTTTAGGGGTCGAATCAAATCAACCCTGATTCAAATCAAATTGATACAATGATTCAATTTCAAACAGCCATTTTGTTAGCCCTTTCTAATACTTCTGATTGGTTTTCTAGAAGTGAATAGCAATTGGCTGGCGATCTCCTTGCTTCTTGGTTGGATTGATATCATTCAAATCTATGGTTGGCATGGGCAACTGTGTCCCCACTGGCTGTAGGGAGGAACAAGGGAGGGGAAGGCTGAAGGAGGGACTTTCAAAATGTATATAAGGGGATGCTCCGAGGCAGCCTGGCATTGGCTTCTCTGACTTAGACTGGACTATAAATTGCTGCCTGTCCTGCCTGGAGTGGATTCTTTGGACTGTTGTTGCTGCTGCTGCCTGCCTGTCTGTGTCTGGCTGGCTGGCTGGCCTGCTCTGCTCAGAGAGGATTTTTTTCTTTTCTTTTTTGCTGAAATCACTGACTGGCTGTTGAATCACTGACTCTCTGAGCTGCTGAGGGAGGCAGGTGCCTGGCCTGCTGCCTGCCAGCAGGCACAGTTTTGACCTCTCTAGCCCTCTGGCCCACCACAGAGGGTGAGGTGAGGTGATCAATGTGCTCAACCAGAGGTGTTCCAGCCCCGAGACTGCCCTACCTCACAAGAACGGTGGAACAACCAGAACCCTCGTCATGGGAGGAGATATCCCAGCTACCACAACCAGAAGCCCAGAAGTGGAAACAAGCTGCAATTGAAGAGCTTGAGGCTCTACAGAAAAACAAAATCTGGACTCTTACTAAACTACCTCAAGGGAGGAAATTTATAGGCTGCAAATGGATTTTCAAACTCAAACATGATGCTGATGGTGAGATTCAGTGCTACAAAGCCAGACTAGTAGCAAAAGGATATTCACAGAAATATAAAGAAGACTACGATGAAACATTTGCACCAGTAATCAAACACACCACAGTAAGGACTCTGTTAAGTATTGCGGCTAGCAAAGGAATGCATGTTGAACACCTAGACGTGAAGACGGCATTCTTGCATGGTGAACTGGAAGAGGAAATTTACATGCAACAACCACCAGGATTCTTAGAGAAAGGCAAAGAGGACCTTGTATGCAAAGTGCAAAAGAGCCTTAATGGTTTAAAACAGGCTGACAGAGCATGGAACACAAAACTAAATGATATGCTACTTCAAGCAAATTTCAAAAGAAGTGAAGCAGATCCCTGCCTGTACACCAAATGCAGAGATGGCAAATGGACTTACGTTTTGGCATATGTTGATGATTTGATTCTTGCCTATGAGAATCCAGATGACAGCAAGGAAATAATGCATCATCTGAACAGAAATGTGGAAGTCAAGCAACTTGGCAACATTGCACACTACTTGGGCATTCAAGTACTGAGAGAGAGATGGAAGTTTCCTCATCAACCAACAACAGAAAATTAAAGAACTGATAAACCTGCTGAGACTGGAAGATGTGAATCCTACACCAGCTCCAATGGAAGTGAACTACATAAAGCAAGAAGATCAAACTGAGCCACTGTCTGACAACCATAGATATCATGAAGCACTGGGTAAGCTTCTATACATCAGTACACTCACTAGGTCAGATATCAGTACAACAATTAGCTTACTTTGCAGAAAGACTGCATCACCAACCGTCAAGGACTGGAATGTGATTAAGAGACTTGTTAAGTACCTAAAGGGTACTGCATACTTTAAGCTCAAGCTACCAGCTAGCAGTCAACCAAAACTAGAAGCATATGTAGATGCAGACTGGGGTGGAGACCTAACAAAAAGGAAATCCACCAGCGGTCACATAATTTTCTATGGAGATGGAGTCATAAGCTTGTCAAGCACCAAGCAAGACATAACTGCATCATCTACCACTGAAGCAGAATATAGATCAGCTGCACAGGGCTGTCACGAGATACAATGGCTGTGTCAACTACTGAAAGATCTGGGTACAGATGTACCACAGTCCATACCAGTGTATGAAGACAACCAAAGCTGCATTCAACTCTCCAAACAAGAAGATGTAAAGAGGCGTACCAAACATATCGATGTGAAGTACCATGTAGTGAGAAATCTGCAAAAGGATGGACTAATCAAGCTGATTTACCGTCCAAGAAATGAAATTCTTGCAGATATACTCACTAAGCCACTACCAAGACTGTGCTTTGAAAAAAATTGAGAGAGAAAATGCATCTTGTGAACTGAGTCAGGAGACATCGAGAGGGGGTGTTGGAAGTGAAGGACTCTGCGCTGTCTGATGTCTCAATGACAGAGGGGGACAGATTAGTGAGTCAGAGGGATAGAGGGGTCAAGACATTGGTCATCCCTTCTCTACTGCTCTGACACTATACATGCATGCCTAGGCAGACTCCGCTGTGTTGTGCCTCTGTGCACTCTGCTGTAATAGAAGGGTATCTCTTACCAGAGAGAATTCCCAACAGTCAAGAGATTTGGGAGGGTGACTTAAGCTACTTACAAATCCCCCCTCCCCTTAGACTAAACCCATTGGTGTTATGGTTATTTTGCCCCCCAAAACAGGACTCCCCCCAATAAAGTCACCGCTTTATTTTGGGGTTTTAATTTCTTTTTAGTTGCTCTGTGTGTGTACTACAGTGCTAGCACTATGTGTGTGGCACAAACAACATAAATCTAGGTCATCCCCTGATGTGTGTGTGTGTGTGTGTGTGTGTGTGTGTGTGTATGTGTGCTAGCATTTGCAAGGGCTAGCAAAACTTTTGTTTGTCCCTGACTGGAGGGGGTGGAGTCAGCTAAGGCTGGGGGAGGCCCCCCATTCCTTTGGCATTCCTTTGACTCACACCCTGTGTCTCAGTTGGAAGACTACTCTCTACATAAGAGGTGTAGAACCGAGAGCATAGTCAACAGGTATAGCAAACAGGACATTGGAGTTTTGTGGGAGTTTAGCGGGAAGTGTGTGGGGGAACCTGGAACAAGCCCCTGTGATCACAAGGAGACTGGAGGAGAACAGAACATAGGTACAAATCCCTTCCTCATATTCTTGGGAAAGGCTGTTTGGAAAATTAAATATCTGACCATTACAGTGGAGACCTATACTTCTAATAAACTATCTCTAAATACTGTAAACAGCCAACAAAAACAGTATGAAGATAGAAGGCCAGAAGGGGAGGGGGATCTTCCAAGTGTATTGCACAGAGTGCCACGTATGACTATTTGCCCCTTGGGCAGAAGTCATGGGTATGTGCTCGGTGCAAGGAGCTCCTGGCTCTCAGGGAGCAAGTTTGTTCCCTTGAGACCAAGATGGCAGATCTGGAGAAGCTCAGAGAGGCATGTGGACGAGAGCTTCAGAGATGTGATAGAGACACTGCACTCCAGGACTGATAGCTGTCAGGGAGAATGAAGGTCTTGGGCAAGAAGGACTTCAGTCTGAGGAAGAGGGAAATGATCCTTTAGAAGGGACCCCTTCCATGGATGATGAGCCCATATCCTCTCGCAGAGGGGATACTCCTCTGGGGGTGGGGGCCTCCTTGTAGTGGGTGATTTGATCATTAGAGGTATAGAGAGATGGGTTTATGACCCATGTGTTGATTGCATGGTGAATTGCCTGCCTGGTGCAAAGGTTGTGGACATCACGCAGCGTCTAGACAGGCTCCTAGGCAGTGCTGGGGAGGAGACAGCTGTCGTGGTGCATGTCGGCACCAATGATGTGGGGAAATGTAGTCGGGAGGTCCTGGAAGCCAAATTTAGGGTGATAGGTAGTGTATTGAAGTCCAGGACCCCCAAGGTAGCATTCTCAGAAATGCAACCTGTTCCACGCACAGGTACAGTGAGACAGGCAGAGCTGAGGGGTTTCAATGTGTGGATGAGACGCTGGTGTCAGGAGGAGGGGTTTAGATTTGTTAGGCACTGGGATACATTTTGGGGAATGCAAGACCTGTACAAAAGGGACAGGCTGCACTTGAACCAAGATGGAACCAGACAGCTGGTGCTTAATATAAAAAAGATTGCAGAGCAGCTTTTAAAATGATGCCTGGGGAACAGCCGATGGGAGCTGGGCAGTATCCCGTTTGGCAAAAGCCATCCATTAAAGTGTGAGGGTGCAAAGGATTCAGATAAAACAGAAGGGGACAGAGCAGAACCGCATGAAGAGGAGACAGGAGCCTGTGCCAGCTGGTCAAAGAGTCAAAAGAAACATAGTGTACATCAGGTGAGAGATTCAGCATATAGGTGCTTATATGCCAATGCCAGAAGCCTCCAAGCCAAGATGGGTGAGTTGGAGTGCTTGGTTGCTAATGCAGAAATAGATATAGTGGGCATAACAAAAAAATGGTGGAACAGTGAGAACCAGTGGGACACTGTTATCCCTGGATATAAACTCTATAGAAAGGACAGGGAGGGGCCCCTTGGAGGTGGAGTAGCACTGTATGTTAAAGAAGGGATAGAATCTAACAAGCTAGAAAACCTAGGTGGACTGGAGTCCTACACAGAAAACTTGTGCGTGACAATTAGGGATGTGCGAACCGGTTCATATCCAAACCGGTTCGAATCTGAACCAGGGCGGTTCGGATCCGAATCGAACCAGTCATCAGGTTCGGGCTGCAGGTTCGAATTCGAACCAAACTGGGGGTGGTTCAATTCGGACCGGTTCGGACTGGTTTGGATTGGTTCGGACACCCAAAAATGGGTAGGATGGTAGCTGGCACCCAGGGGTACCTGTCATCCAAGCCCCAAAGCAATTGGACACTTGTACGATTTTTTAAATGAATTTTTGAAAATTATTATTATTATTCTCTCATAGGATATAATGGGACTCGAACCAGGCCATTATTCCTTATTGTGGAGCACCCATGGGTGCCAACAACCATGCAAACCCTGAAGCAATCAGACAGCCCTATGATTTTTTTATGAATATTTGAAATATTTTAATTATTTTTCTCATAGAGTATAATGGGACCCAAACCAGTCAATATCCCCTATTGTGGAGAACCTAGGCGCACAAAAGCGGGGTGGGTGGTAGACAGACAGGGGTGCCTACCACCCAAAAAATCCCAAGGCAATTGGACACTCCTCTGATTATTGGTGAATTGTTAAAGTATTTTTGAATTCCTCATAGAGAATAATTAGGATTGCAGCAAATGTATAGCTTCATGGCGGGGGGGAAAGGGGTGTCGTAGAGTGCAGTGTGGTGGCTGGTAGTTCCTTGGGATTCTATGATAGCAAATAAGATTTTCAATGAGACCATGAATCCACTGTAATATGCTAACAATAAGGGAACAGTGACCATAGTGCCATCAAATTCAGCATACATGTGGGGAGAGAATCACCAAGGAAGTCTAACACAGACATTTTGAATTTCAGAAGAGGAAACTTTTCCAAAATGAGGAGTATGGTGAAAAGAAAGCTGAAAGAGAAAATCAGGAGAGTCACTTCGCTCCAGAGTGTGTGGAGTTTACTCAGAACAATAATACTATAAGCCTAGTTAGATTGTATACTCAAAAGGAGGAAAGGTACAACTAAGTCCAGAAGGATGCCAGCATGGCTTACAGGTATTGTCAAGGAATCCATAAAAAGGAAGAAGACTTCCTTCTGAAATCGGAAGGCCTGTCCAAATGAAGAGAACAGAAAAGAACACAAACTCTGCCAAAAGAAATGCAAGGTGACAATAAGGGAGGCAAAAATAGAGTCTGAGGAAGATTTAGCTAAAAGCATCAAGGGGAATAACAAAAACTTCTTTAAATACATTAGAAGCAGGAAACCTGCCAGGGAGGCAGTTGGACCATTAGACAAGGATGGATTGAAAGGGATTATTAAGGAGGATATGGAGGTTGCAGAGAAGCTTAATGAGTTCTTTGCGTCCGTCTTGATGGCAGAGGATACTGAGCATATGCCTGTTCCTGAACCTGGTTAGGAGAGGAGAGCTGGTCTTGTGGTAGCAAGCATGACTTGTCCCCTTAGCTAAGCAGGGTCTGCCCTGGTTGCATATGAAAGGGAGACTAGAAGTGTAAGCACTGTAAGATATTCCCCTCAGGGGATGGAGCCGCTCTGGGAAGAGCAGAAGGTTTCAAGTTCCCTCCCTGGCTTCTCCAAGATAGGGCTGAGAAAGATTCCTGCCTGCAACCTTGGAGAAGCCACTGCTAGTCTGTGAAGACAATACTGAGCTAGATAAACCAATGGTCTGACTCAGTATATGGCAGCTTCCTATGTTCCTATGAATCTTTTCTATTTCGTTTTTTAGGAGAGGAGAGCTGGTCTTGTGGTAACGAGCATGATTTGTCCCCATAGCTAAGCAGGGTCTGCCCTGGTTGCATCTGAATGGGAGACTTGATGTGTGAGCACTGCAAGATATTCCTCTCAGGGCTCTGGGAAGAGCAGAAGGTTTCAAGTTCCCTCCCTGGCTTCTCCAAGATAGGGCTGAGAGAGATTCCTGCCTGCAACCTTCGAAAAGCCGCTTCCAATCCGTGAAGACAATACTGAGCTAGATAGACCAATGGTCTGACTCAGTATATGGCAGTTTCCTATGTTCCTAACCAGGCCTTTTGAGGATGGAGGCTAAAGAACTGAGTCAGATAGAAGTGATGAGAGATGATGTTATAAACTGTCTGAAAAAAATGAAAGCTAGCAAATCACCAGGGCCGGACTGCATCCATCCAAGAGTCCTCAAAGAACTCAAATGTGAAATTGCCGACCTCATTGCTAAAATATGTAACTTATCCCTGCAATCAGGATCTGTACTGGAGGACTGGAGAGTAGCCAATGTAACACCAATTTTCAAAACGGGATCCGAGGCGATCCGGGAAATTACAGGCCGGTTAGCCTAACGTCCATTCCAGGCAAACTGATTGAAAGCATCCTCAAGGATAAAATTGTAAAGCACATAGAACAACAGGGCCTGCTGCTGGGAGTGAACCAGCATGGCTTCCACAAAGGTAAATCTTGCCTCACCAACCTTCTGGAGTTTTTTGAGAGTGTCAGCAAGTGTGTGGATCAAGGTGATCCAGTTGACATAGTCTACCTGGACTTCCAAAAAGCTTTCGACAAAGTTCCTCAGCAAAGACGCCTGAGAAAGCAGTTATGGGATAAGGGGACAAGTACATGTGTGGATTGCCAACTAGTTGAAAGACAGGAAACAGAGGGTAGGTATAAATGGGGAGTTTTCACAATGGAGGGAAGTAAGAAGTGGGGTTCCCCAGGGATCTGTACTAGGACCGGTGCTTTTTAATTTATTCATAAATGATCTAGAAGCAGGGGTAAGCGGTGAGCTAGCCAAAATTGAAGATGATACCAAACTCTTTCAGGTAGTGAAATCCAAAACAGATTGTGAGGAGCTCCAAAAGGATCTCTCCAAACTGGGTGAATGGGCAACAAAGTGGCAAATGCGGTTCAGTGTTGGCAAGTGTGAAGTGATGCACATTGGGATGAAGAACCCCAACTTAAAGTATATGCTGATGGGATCTGAGCTGTCGGTGACTGACCAGGAGAGGGATCCTGGGGTTGTTGTGGACAGATTGTTGAAAGTGTCGACTCAATGTGCAGCAGCCATTTAAAAGGCCAGTTCCATGCTAGGGATCATTAGGAAGAGGACTGAAAATAAAATGGCTAATATTATAATGCTCTTATACAAAAGGATGGTGCGGCCACACCTGGAGTACTGCGTACAATTCTGGTCACCACATCTTAGAAAGGACATTGTAGAACTGGAAAAGGTGCAGAAGAGGGCAACCAAGATAATCAGGGGTCTAGAGCCCCTTTCTTATGAGGCAAGGCTACAACACATGGGGCTTTTTAGTTTAGAAAAAAAGACAACTGCGGTGAGACATGATAGAGATCTGTAAAATTATGGATGGTGTGGAGAAAGTGGATAGAGAGAAATTCTTCTTTAGAACCAGGGGTCATCCCATGAAATTGTTTGCCAGGAAATCTAGAGACAACAAATGGAAGTACTTTTTCACACAACGCATAATCTACTTGTGGAATTCTCTGCCACTAGATGTGGTGACAGCCAACAACCTGGATAGCTTTAGGAGGGGTTTGGATAACTTCATGGAGGAGAGGTCTATCATCGGCTACTAGTTGGAGGGCTACAGGCCACCTCCAGCTTCAAAGGCAGGATGCCTCTGAGTACCAGTTGTGGGGGAGTAACAGCAGGAGAGAGGGCATGCCCTCAACTCCTGCCTGTGGCTTCCAGCGGCATCTGGTGGGCCACTGTGCGAAACTGTGCGGCATCTGGTGGGCCACTGTGCGAAACTAGATGGGCCTTGGGCTTGATCCAGCAGGGCTGTTCTTATGTTCTTATGACCCCACACCCCTTTCTTAGATACCCACCTTCCCCTACCACCATTAGAGTAGGGCTTGAATTGAAAACCCAGAGATTTCTGGGAGGGTGCGAGGAAGATCTTGGAATAGACTGGTGGGGGGTGGGGGGCAATGCTGGTTGCAGTGGGGTTAAGTGAAAGGGGTTTACTGCCCAAGTCACCCCCTCCCATACCGGCTTTTTTTGGCTGTGCACAGGCTCACCTACAAAGATGTGCTCACAGCGCAGGCAGTTTTGGTTAAGCAAGAATTAGTGGGGAAGGCCTCCCCTGTCAGCAAATAACATCTTCCCGTGGCAGATTTGGAGGTGGTGTGACTACTTCAGCTGCTAGCCCAGCCAATTCAATCTTGCCATTCCCCTCGCCCAATCCCCAATCCTCCTCAGTCCAAGGCTGACGAGGAGCAGGAGGAAGTCATCACACTTCCCGTTTTTTGGACCTTCTCAGCCCTGGAGCGATGGCAGCCATGGTGTCTCCCAGAAAGATCCAGCAGCCCACCACCAGCAAAGTGGCCCAGGGTCAGCGAGCATGGAGGCAGCATGGTGTAGTATCATTTCAAGCTCTGCCTTGGTGACCCAACCCATACTGTCTGCATCCACTACAGAGCATGTGTCAGCAGGGGAATGGACTCAAAGTGTCTTGGGACAAACGTGATGCTGATGCACAGCCTCACCCAGGGGTGCTTGCTCCTGCTGACAGCAATAGGCCTTTCATGCCCTCAACACACAGCAGCAAGGCAGGTGCTCATGCTCCCAAGCAGCAAAAGCTGACTGTGAGGTGGATGCAATCTTTGGGCAAGTGGTCTGATGACCCAAAACCACATCTGATAACCAGGGCCACTGGGGTGATGATGGCTTGTGACCATCAGCCATTTCAGATGGTGGAGAATGCTGGCTTCTGATGGTTGCTCCAGTTGCTTGCCTCTGACTACAACCTTCCCTCACACACCACCTTCAGCAGGCGGGTGGTGCCCTCCCTGTATTGGCAAGCAATGGTCGGCACGGTGGCAGTGTCTGTGTAATATTTCTTGGCAATTGCTGATGTAGAGCTCCATGTCTGGCCTTGAATTTGCGACTAACTTGAGCTTCACTCACTGCTCTGATCTGCTCTGCAATCTGCATTCTGCTCTGCTTTGCAAGGTGTACTCACTCAGTCAAAATGTGGCTGAAGATGTTGCTGTAGTTGAACTTGCTTTTAACTGCTAAGAGTGTTGCTGTGCTGTGACAGCTGTTGCAAGTAAAGACAGAGTCATACCTGTGTGTGAGAGACCAAATTGTGCCTATAATGTTATTGAAGCACTGACACAGTGGCTTGCAGTGGATTATGGGTCCGTGTGAATCATTTTTGGTGATCTACCATTGGAAGTCTTTGAAGTGTGTGTTCTGTTGGGAGGAACAGCTTTTGGGTGCTGTGTTTCTCCTGTAGGGAACAATAGGGACTCAAAACCCCATTGTCCCCCATGGATGGCTTCTAGCAGCACCATGGCAGTTTGGGCAGTGAGGTATGATGGGTGCTACAATCAGACAATCTTTAATGGTTTTTAAATGTTTTGTCAGGGTCATTTCAGGTCACTGACCTGAAATAACAGTCAATGTGGGGAAAGCAGATTTACCAATTGGTTTCCTCTGAGGACTGGTCTACCTACCCATTCATCCCAATGGGTAGACCAGCTCTCCCCAGAAAAACAATCCTCAAAAATGCACACACTTAAGACATGGATCCACACACTTAAGACATGGACCCTCTTTGGATTAAATGAGGTTAATTGGTTTTTAGGACATTGATATAGATTTCTGGTCATTGTTATTTTTTAGTGTTGCCTGCTTTTATCAAGATATATTGGAGGTTTTAATTCAGAAATATGTGAATTTTATGGAGAATTTGATCCCAAATAAATTTTAGTTGAGAGACATTAGGATGAGATCATATGTTTTATGGATTTTTATAATATTTCCTAGATATTCATAATTATTGATAGTAAAGGCCTTTTGTTTAACATTTTAGGGATATATATTGAATATATCATTTAAAGATAACCACAGAAGCTTCTCTTCTATTTAATGGAGAAAAATATTTCATGGGAAAGTTTTTAAGTAGTTTCAGAATCAGGATGCTCAATCACAACAAGTCTCATGACTTACAGTAGGGGTATGCATGAATCAGATGTTGCTATTCGATTCAACCTCAAATCGAATTGCAAAATCTTGAATTGTGAGACCTGCCTCATTGACTTCTTTTTGGTATTCTTTGGCTTTCTCAGTTATTCAGCATTGATTAAGTGCCGTCAAGTCGGTGTTGACTCTTAGCGACCACATAGATAGATTCTCTCCAGGATGATCTGTCTTCAGCTTGGCCTTTAAGGTCTCTCAGTGGTGCATTCATTGCTGTTGTGCATCCACCTTGCTGCTAGTTGTCCTCTTGCCTTCAACGTTTCCAGGCATTATGGACTTCTCAAAGGAGCTGGATCTTCACATAATGTGTCCAAAGTATGAGAGTTTGAGCCTGGTCATTTGTGCCTCAAGTGAAGATTCTGGATTGATTTGTTCTATGATCCATTTGTTTGTTTTCCTGGCTGTCCATGATATCCTCAAAAGTCTTCTCCAGCACTAAAGTTCAAAAGCGTCAATGTTTTTTCTATCTTGCTTCTTCAAAGTCCAGCTTTCACATCCTTAGAGTGTCATGGGAAAAACCATGGTCCAAACGATTCTAATCTTTTAGGTGTAGACACATCACAGCATCTAAATATCCATTCCAAGGCCTTCATTGCTACCCTACCAAGTGCTAGTCTGCGGCTTATTTCTTGACTGCTGGATCCTTTACTGTTGATGATGAATCCTAAAAATACAACACAAAACCTGTGAACAATGGGAAACACAAACAATGCAGAGTCACAATGGGTAGGCAATACTCCACATGTAATCAAAAACTGAAACAGGCATCCATCATACACAAGCAGGTAAATACAGCAATGTGGGCTGATAAAAACTCCACAAACTCAGAAATGTAATTCTTAACAGTTACTGCTATGCTGATCATGTCAAATGGCTGATATGATGCTGATGGTGCCAATTTGCTAGAAATGAATCCTCATGAGTAAGACACTCTGCACAGGAACCTGGAAACTTGATACTTGTCACAGGAACCTTGAAACTGGAAACTTGAAACTTAACAGACTCCCTAGGTAATAGTCAGTTTCAAAATAGTCTTCATCAGAAGTACCAATAATCCGCATATTAATAAACACAGTAATGGAACAACAGTTGTGCAAAGTAAATCATGAAATTATGTAATGAAAATACAACCCAAACAAACCTTATATCTGGAAAAGCCTTGTCGCTAGGAGCAGCACCATCAAAAGTGCCTGCTAGAAGTCAGAACGAGTCAGCAAATTTCTCAAACTCTTAGTTTTTCTAAAGGCCACCACCAAGGGTGTTGTACAACCAGGTATATCGAAATATGATGACTCAAATTGATAACTAAATTCTTTGTCTGCCTTGGGGTCTCCTGCCCCTGAGAAAAAAATAGGGCCCCCTAGATTGACTCTTGGATGCTCTATCCAAATGTGGTCTCCCCTTCTGAATATAACTATCATCACCAGAAGTGAAGGGCTCTAATCTGCATTGGATGATCCTGAGCATTATTTTGCTAGCATGTGAAATTAAGGATATCGTGCAGTGGTTTGCACAATCCGTTTTGTCTCCTTTCTTTGGTATGGGTATGTAGACTGACCTCTTCCAATCTGTTGGCCATTGCGTCATTCTCCAAATTTGCTGGAATAGTTTGGTTAGAGCCTTGACTGATTCTTCTTCTGTTGCCTGCCATAACTCTGTAGCTCTTCCATCAATTCCTTTAGCCTTTCAACTTGGTAAGGACCAGAGTGCTGATCTAGTGTCATCTTTCCGTACTAGAGGTTCTTGCAAGTAGGGAATATTTTCTAGACTATCTTGGATGTTTACGTCCCTGCTGTGCAGATTTTCAGTATACTCCTTCCATCTCTGTTTGATCTTCTCTATCTCTCCTTTGGCATCCCTTAATATACCAATTTGAGGTTGGAACCTCCCTCTGAGTTCAGAGATCTTTTGGAAAACTTGCCTTGTCTTTCCATGTCTATTTCCATCCTCAAGATCTCTACAAATGTCATTGTAGTACTGCTCCTTGTTTCTTCTAACAGTTTTCTGAAATTCCCTATTAAGTTCCTTTGTGAGTTCTTTATATTTCTTGACTTTGGCTTCTCTTCTCTTCTTGGCAATTTCCACCATCTGTTCTGACATCTATTTTGCTTTCTTCTGTTTCTTGGTCTTTGGCAGTCTCTTTTCACATTTGTCCTTAACAACTTCTTTGATTTCATTCCACAGTTCTTCTGGTACCCTATTAAAGAGGTTTAGAACTTCAAAGCGGTTCCTGATGTTCTCTTTGAAAATTTTGGGCACATTCTCAAGATCATATCGTGGGAGCTGGGAAGCTTTGTTTTTCCGCTTTAGCTTGACTTGGAACTTGCACGTGAGCAGTTCATGATCTGTTCCACAGTCGGCCCCAGACCATGTCTTTGCTGTTATAACTGAGCTCTTCCACCTCCTTGCACCAATAATGTAATCAATTTGATTTCTGTGTACTCCATCTGGTGATGTCCATGTGTATAGGTGCTGCTTTGGTTGTTTGAAGAATGTGTAAGCAATGAAGAGATCTTTGGCTTGGCAGAAACTAATAAGTAATTCTCCTGCTTTGTTTCTGTGTCCTAGGCCATATAGGCCAACTGTGTTTTCCTCCTTACCTCTTCCAACTTTGGCATTCCTGTCTCCAATCACCAGCATCATATCTTGCTTGCATGTTCTGTCAATTTCAGACTGAACTTGAGCATAAAACTCATCAACTTCCTTTTATTCTGCATCAGTCATTGGGGCATAGATTTGAAGAACTGTCATGTTAAAGGGTTGCCTGTGAAGTCTAATTGATATTAGTTGGTCACTGACTATATTGTACCCAAGAACTGCCATTGCTATATCCTTCCTGACTATAAAAGCAACACTGTCCCTTCTTTGTCTTTTGTGTCCTGAGTAGTAAATGGTATGTTCCAGATCTGACTGGAACATAGGAAGCTGCCATATACCGAGTCAAACCGTTGGTCTATCTAACTCAGTATTGTCTACCTAGACTGGCAGCAGCTTCTCCAAGGTTGCAGGCAGGAATCTCTCTCTGCCCTATCTTGGAGATGCCAGAGAGGGAACTTGGAAACTATATACTCTTCCCAGAGCAGCTCCTTCCTCCAAGGGGAATATCTTACAGTACTCACATGTAGTCTCCCATTCAAATGCAACCAGGGCAGACCCAGCTTAGCTAAGGGGACAAGTCATGCTTGCTACCATGAGACCAGCAATTCTCTTCATGGAATTGGACTGAAAGTATCCAATTCCAGTCCATTTTAATTCACTGATGCTCAAGATGTCAATCTCTCTATAACACTTAATACCTCATCCCGAGGGATGTTCATACAGTATAAAGAGAAACTACATCTATCGTATCTAAAAGAAGTGCATGGGTATTTGGCCCAGAAAGGGAGGGTTTCAAGAAAGTTTTGAAATATATAGATACTGATTCTACTATAGAACCAAAGCCAGAGACTATTGGTCTCACTGGGACCAGTATAAAATGCTTGTGTATTTTAGGCCAAATTTACCACACTGGCATTCTTTACTCAGATTCCAACAAAAAATCATGTGTTGATTTAGAAATATAGCCCATATTTAATCCCTCTTCCACAAGATATGCAATCTCCTTCCATACTTGCCCAGTAGGATCCTGAGTAATGTTGCAGTGATGTGAGCCATTGTTCAATTGTTGTATAACATTACTGTTATAATCTCTCATCTAAAATAACTAGGTCTCCCTGCTTATCAGCAGGTTTTAAAATAATATATTGTTGTTTCTTAAGATTATACAATGCCAAACATTCCTCCCTGGTCAAATTGTGCCATATAGGTATGTCTTGATCTTCCAATAATTGTACCTCTCTAATATCTAAACCCTGAATCATCTTGATGTATGGATTGTTTAATAGGGGTGTGCACTAAACCGGTTGGCCCAGTTTGGTTTGAGTTCAAAATGGACCCAAGCCAGACTGGGCCAGTTTGGTTTTGCACCCCTTCGACCCCCCTCCCCCTGGTTTGATTTGGTTTGGTTGGGTAAAAAAATGCATTTTTTAATTTTTAAAAATTAACTTACCCCCTCTGGGGGGCACTGCCGCAGCTTGGTCTCCAGAGGCTCCCCTCCCCCTACTTACATCCATTACAGCCCCAAATAGCCCATTTTGGGTGGTCTTCAACCTGTTGCGGGCCTGTCCTCCATCATGGTTGCAGTTTTGGAAGCCGAGGTGCATGCCCAATGGGCCTCTACATGGCCACGTCACCCACAGGTGTTAAGTTAATTTTAAAAAAAAACCTTAAGGTTTTGGCTTTATATCAAGCTGAACTGGGGGTGGGGGTGTTTGGCTCAATACTGAGCCGTCGAACCAGTGTGGTTCCAAACCAGTTTGTGCATCTCTATTGTTTAGAGGATTACAAGTTGACTTTGGTTTTAATATCATCTTGTCTGACTCATTCCCTTATTAATTTGGGTTTGTGAAATAATTGCTGAAGTTCCATCATGGTATTGTAACTATTGTGTTTTGGTGAGGGAATAAAAGAAAATCCTTTATCTAAAACTTTAGTTTCAACCTATGATTATTGATAACTAGACAAATTCACTACTGTGGTGTTCTGGGGATTTGTTGCTTGTAAAATGTTTTGTACTCCTTCCTTTTGTTGTATTTGCCATAGTCCTGAATTCTTGTTTGTCAAAAAAAAAAAAAAGTCTCCAAGATCTGTATTTATCAGATAATCTATCCTATTGTGAGGAGGTGAATTGAATGAGGGTGGTTAGGATTAGTACTATTGTCTACTTGATCCTCCCAGACCATACTGGAGTCTGGAGTGAGGTCAAAAGAATATGATTTAGAATTCTTCTTCTTATGGTTAAGATTTATTTTAACATATTTATATTTCTTTCTTTGAGCATATTCTGGTGCAAAAAGTATTACATTCAGCAAATTTAAGTGGCAGGGTTTTGCTATCTGCAGCTAATTTGGAAATATTTCTTCTAAAAATACAAACAAATAAAATTACAATCTTCCCCTGAGCATATTATGGTGCAAAAAGTAGTGCCTTCAGCCAATTTAAATGCCAGGGCAAGGAAGGAGGAAGAGGAGAGAGGGAAGAAGAAAGCAAGAGAGTGAGAGAAAGAGGGTGGAGGAGGAAGGAGACAGAAGGTGAAAAGGCAGCACAAGGCTATGTGCGGCCCCCGAGAAGTACATTGGAATCAAATTTGACCCACCACCTGATTTGAGTTTGACACCCCTGTCTTAGATGCTTGGAGGGTGTACCCCAATTTTATACAAAGTTATCCCAAAGACATTACAGGAACACAGGAAGTTGCCTTATATTGAGTCAGTCCATTTGTCTATCTTGCTCAGTTTTGTCTACATTGACTGGCAGCAGCTCTCCAAGGTTGCAGGCAGGAATCTTCCTCACCATTACTTGGAGATGCCAGGGAGTAAATATTGGGACCTTCTTCACACATGCAGTTGCTCTTCCATTGAGCTATGGCTCCATCTCCTACGGGGAATATCTTACAATGCTGACATATATTCTCCCAACTAAATTCAAACCAAGGCAAACCCTACCTAGCAAAGGGGAACATTCATGCTCACTATTACAAGACTAGCTCTCCTCCCTGAAACCCTTTTCCTTGGACCATAGCCTTCATTTCTCAGGCACTGGTGGGCCATGCATGTAGCTATAATTGAACAAAGGCAGGGGGGACAAATGTCCCTGGGTCCCTGAGAGAAGGAGACCTATCATCTGGGCAACAGCTCACCCTTTGCTTTCCTCCTCCCACCTCCCTTACTCACTGGCATGCTGCTGGTTCCTGACTGGAGGATTCATCTCAGATTCCAACCAAGGTGCATATTAAAATAATGTTTCTGACCCAGGGAAATGTGCACATGCAAGAATCTATGTGAAAGCGCATGCATGGGTGGGGGTGTGAAAGGTAGGATGTGCTGATAACATTTTGTTTTTCACCATGTTATTAAAGTTCTTCTGCAGGAAAGACAGGAAGATCTTTGCTTGGAGGAGCAAAGATAGGAAAATCTTTGGTAGGAGGCCCCAGAGGTCCCAGGGCCCTTCTCAATGACTCCAAGAAGACATCCTTCATTTCCTTTGCTGTAAGTATTAAAACTATAAGAGTAAGTCCTTTCATATTACTACTACCAGAAGCTGGTAGTGTATGACCTTTAAACACTAATCTGAATTTGAATGAGGTGGTGCTTAGAAAGAGAATCTTACACTTAATTAAAGCTGCATATACTAATTCCAAAATAACAAAATACGCTGGCCATTCCTTATTAAAATGAAATGTCTTGTCTAAATTAGGGGAAACATCCTCTTAAATTAGTAATCATTAACTATTTTTAAACCACCAGATTAATCCTCATTAAAACATACAACAAAGAGAAAAGCATCTCACTTTTGGTAATTAGCAAGCTGCAAACACGGGGGGGGGGGGGGCGTGTGGTGGTGGTGGTGGGAGAATGTGGCTGGCACAGAAAAGGCCATCTCAAAATCAAGGATTTTTTTAAAAATGTCAATCATGGAAACATAAATCTTCCATCCAAAACTAGGTGAGTGTGCAGGTCATAAGCAGGAGGTCAAAGTGCAGACTTTTGGATATGTAATATGAATGGCATGCAAAACAGAGGCCCTACCTTTCAGATGCCTCTGTTTCAATGGACATCCTTGACTTAAAGTAGCATTTTTAAAAGTTATCCATTTGTGACTAAGCCTGGTTCCCACCTGGTGTCCTGAATTTACCTACATTTGTTCCAAATGTGACTGCATCTGTGTTACCACACTTGCCCACACAGATGTACACTACACATGTGTGCACCTATACTTTTGGACAGTAGACCAACTTGCGGGGGGAATTTGCTCAAAACTGAATTTGCCAGTGTGAATAACAAATGGACACAGTCCAGAAAGAGGCAAGGCAACATTAGGGTATCCCAGAGGAGTAACAGATGCAGGGGAATGGGGTTTGAAAACAGAGAAATAAAGCTTATTCGTAAAATGCAGAGATACTGTGTGAAATGTGGTCTCTGGTTGCACTGGGAATGAAGGAGACTCCTGGGACAAAAGAACGTGGGTGGGGAGAGCAAGGAAGTAAAGGCTAAATAGCCTAATGTATGGCAGACATTGGAATGTGGATAGAGAGAGGTGGAGAGATGGGACTTTTAAATTTACTTTTAATTTTTAATTTTTGCGAAAATGGACAAAATAACAAATTATGGAAAACAGGTAAAACTCAGCTCAGTGACAAATAAATATAACACCTCAGGATCATTGCTTCATGTAATTCATTTAGAATATTTGTAAATTAAATTATAAAATAAATTCATTTTCAACTTTTCAGGTCTGGAATATGTAGGTTTTTTGGCATTAGTGCAATTTTAAAAGGCAATCAAAGTTCTAAAAAGAAACACTTTAGCAGAGGCTTTTAGCTAGGAAGAGAGCTTGTCCTGCACTAGTAGCTCCGAAATTTTATCAAACTAATATTTAATTTCTTGAAGGTTCTTTTTGGAAAGATGGGACTTGACCATTGCATTCTGGTGTGACCTTTTCCCTACTTCTTAGCAGTAGACATTATCTCTCAGACCTTTTTGCTGCACCACAAACTCTGACTTCACTAAAAATATATAACTCATAATGGCCCTTTCACTTTCGTACTAGTTTAGGATTTGCTTGACACCGTTGTTGTTTGATCCAAACAGAGGACTACTTCCCTCCTGGCACCACATTTATTCAAGTGCTTGTTCATGCCTCACTCAGCCTTGCTTCTGTCAAAAGACAGAACTTCCAGAGAGGAGTGGGCAGGCTATCTGGCAACATCAGTGGCTAAAAGCTTTCAGATAGGGACTGGTGCAGGGCCAGCATCAACACACTGCACAGTTGGGCAGCTGCCAAGGGCCTAGAATCAGAGGGGGGCCCACTGCTGATGCCTGTCCTAGCATCCAAGGAAGAAGTGACAATTACAACACTACATGGGCCACTGCTGGAACCCAAAACATGGGCAAGCAACAGCTAGAACTCTGTTGTCACCTACCAGCATTCTGAAATAGAAACATGTGTCTGCCACAATGGTGCAGAGAGTAGGGATGTGTGAACCAGCTCAAAGTTGAGCTGGTTTGCCATCGGACCAGACTATTTCAAAGGCTCACCCTTGAGCCAGACTGGGCCTGGTCCAGCTCAAGGTCAAGCTGAACCCCCCTAGGCTGGTTCGGAGCCAGTTCGGGGCTCTAAAGTGTGTGTGTGTGTGTGTGTGTGTGTGTGTGTGTGTGTGTATACACATACACATACACATACTTACTGCCAGGTTCGGTGGTCTTTAGGGGGTGCTGCTGCAGGCGAGGTAGGATCTCTGGTGGTCTCCCCTCCCCCAGGTCTTCTATGGCCCATTTGGCCAATTTTCAGGCTGTTTTGTCCCTCTCTACGGTTGTGGCAGCCATTTTGGAGGCAGCCACATATGCGCCCTACCATTTGCATGGCCGGGTGACTTGTTTGTTAGTCTTTTATTTTGCAGTGCTTCTATTTTGTTAATGTTGTGAGCTGCCCTGAGCATTAGTGTGCTGGAGGGGCGTGGTATAAATATTTTAAATAAATAAAAAATATATATATATTCTTAAAAGACATATTGATTATGCCCCTGCTGACTAGGAAAAGAGGCAGCTTTTGATGTGGTGGCTTTCTTATATTTAGCAGAGGGAGAGCAACTCTTTATATTCAGCAGTGTCCAGGTATTTCCTTTGTGTTTTGTTTTAGCTTGTGATATATGGAGATAAGGAACCATTTTCTATTCTCTTTTGCTGTGTAAACCACTTTGAGAACCTTTTGCTCCAAAGAGGTATACTCATACCTGCCAACATGTCCCTATTTTCTCATTCACCTGAGCTGGAAAATAGGGACATGTTGGCAGGTATGTATATTGTATATATACTTTTAATCATTTTTACAGATATGAATCACTAAGGGTTACATAGCCATCAGGAACAGATTAATACAAACAGAAAGGGCTTTTGGAGGGAGGAGAAAGCTGTATAAAGAAGCCTTCAGTACAGGCACACTGAAGGCTACTTGCAGATCCTCAGTCCTCCTTCCATCACCAGAGAGCTGCAGATCATGTCAGCCATCTGTAATATCATCTCCATCTTTCTAGAATTTTCTTGGATTCCACGATTTTAGGTAAAAAGTTCGCTGCTAGAGCAGCCAAAGGGATTATTGTTTACAGTATAGATTAGCCTCTTGAGATCAGAATCAAATGTATTATAAAGGCTTGGGGAAAAGTGGCAGAAGCAGTAGGGAATCTGGGAGGAACGTCTTGGGTGTTGCGCCTGTGTCCCGAATATTCGAAGCTCTGGAGTCCTTAGCAAGTTTTAGCTGTGTGGCTGAAGTGCCCTTTTTTGTGGTGTGGAGTAGGCATTGTGTGTGTTCTGGATTTCAATCTCTGCTGCATAGAGTAGTGCCAGTTAGGGTCTATGTGGGACAGCTATATTAAAAAGAGGACAGAGTCCTGTACCTTTAGAAGGTGCACAGAAGAGAGAGTTTCAACAGGTGCAGATTCTCATGCAGGGGAAAGAAAAGCCGCACCTGCTGAAATTGCATCTTCTGTGCATCTGTTCAAGGTACATGAGACCTGTCCTCTTTTTCATATGATAGCCCTACCTCTGTGATGTGTATTAAACCACAGGATTTCAGTATAGTCTTCACTTAAGGGAGGTCTTTATTATAGGACTTTAATGCTCTGCTTCACAGACTTTTCCTTACAACAAAGAGAGAAAGGGGTAAGAGGTAGAGTGACTCTTGGGAGCTTTCTGAGTATAGTGGGCTGGTTGGGAATCTAGGGGGTTCAGTGAAGCAACAGATTAACTGTCCAGTAGGTGGCAATCCATCCTGGCTTTGCTATATAAGGAAGGAGCAATTTCCTGGTTCTGAGTTCTATTAAGCTCTCTGTGTGTGGCACTAGAGGAGATTAGTCAGGTCTTCTTCAGTCTATTTGGTTTTACATGCATAATTTTATGAAGCCATAAAGATACCCCAGATAATATATCTCTATGTACCATTCCCACTGCTAGTTTGTATAGAGCAGGGGTGGGGAACCTTGGCCCTCCAGCTGTTTTTGAACTACAACTCCCAGCACCATGATGGGAGTTGTAGTTCAACAACAGCTGGAGGGCCAAGGTTCCCCACCCCTGGTATAGAGCAACCTGGCTGAGAGGCATCAGCCATCTGGCCCTCATTGCCTGACGCTCTTGTGAGAGAGCGGTCTGTGGGAGAAGGGGGATTATTGCCATACATTATTAGTGATTCTGCCCAACACCCCTTTCCCCACAGATGGTTCTTCTCATGAATTCTGAGGGGGTATCTCTATGGCCTTACATTCTCATGAATGAGCAGTCTGCTCAGGATCAGCATCCACCACCACCATCAAACACGTGGAAGCACTCCTTTCATAGGGGCAGTGCTGATCCTGCTGCCTGGCCCTTCTCATGAGTAAGCCTAGGAACCGCACAGGTACCCCCAAGGGAAGGTGGCTGGGCTCTCCTTCCCCAACATCATTGTACAAAAAAATAGACCTTGGCTATTTGAGAATCTCTGGTTGGGACTGCCTTTTAAACCTGACCCAGGGTATCCCTGCCCTGCCACATGTTTCTGTCCCAGCACTCTAATAGGGTGCCCTGCTTATGTTGCTACCTGAGATGCTTGTGATTGTGAACATACATCATTGTATCTTCATTTTTGGGGAGCATGGCACTTAGCACCCATCCTGTCATCCTGTCCCCTTCTGCTTTCCAGGAGGGGGGAGCTAGGGACAGAGTGAGAAGAGGGAATGCCCCCATGTGACTTTGCTGTTTGACAGGCTGACAAGCTTGGGCTGGGATGTGGTGGCGTCTCTGTTGCTGGGCAACAGCTTTTTTGGACTGGAGACAGGAGGGGTGGGGAGGGCTCGGAGAGGCAACCAGTGAGAAGCACTGCAGGCATGGAGTGAGCATGATCCCAGGTGGGTATGCACCATTGTCTCTATGATTGTTGTTCTGGAAACTGCATGGAACCGTGATTATGGCACCGTCCACATTCTGATGTAATGCTGTGGCGGCCAAACTTCAGGTTTCAGCAGTGAACATTACTGCAAACTGATGTTTCAAATTGGAGTTTGGTGAGGCAAACTGCAGGTTGCTTTTGGCTCAAAACCACAGTTGCACAAATTTGGAGGTAATGGAGTTCTAACCTCTGCTCTGTTTAACTCCAGTTTCATGGTATGCCTGAATGTGGCCGGAGAGAAAGAGGTCTATTAATTAGATCTACAAATCTCACCTACTGAGTTCCTCCCTTTTGAGACCAATCATGGCAACCTAGTAGTCTTTTAAAAAAGGTAGCTAAGGGATACATCACAAAAGCTAAGGGAACATAGGAAGCTGCCATATCAGACTCTTGGTCCATATCGCTCAGTATTGTCTACACAGACTGGCAGTGGCTTCTCCAAGGTTGCAGGCAGGAATCTCTCTCAGCCCTATATTGGAGATGCCAGGGAAGGAACTTGGAGCCTAGATGCTGTTCCCAGAGTGGCTCCATCCCCTAAGGGGAATATCTTACAGTGCTCATATTTCTAGTCTCCCTTTTGTATACAACCAGGGCAGACCCTGCTTAGCTTAAAGGGACAAGTCATGCTTGCGACCACAAGGCCAGCTCTCTTCCCTAAGGGGGAGAGCCCCCTATAATTCAAACACTGATAGTAGAAATATGGGGGAGTCTATGCTGCAAACTTGGAAGATATGCCATTTTGCCTTAACAATCTTCTTTACTCCAGGATCTTCCCAAAGAGTTCCTTTTAGAATGAATACATATCATACCCTTTCATGTATTTAATATTTCAAAGAATTCTAACTACTTTTCTGCTTCATACGCTCAACAGATCTGCTATTATATCTCTTAGTTAAGCCATCAGTATTTTCCAGAAAAAATCTCTCTGATTTAAGTGACATTCTCCTTATTAGAGTATAGGTTAATAATAGTCTAGATTTGGTCATTTTCACACGACACCAGAAACACTCTTTACTATGTGAGATGTGTCAGAGGATTCATCCTAGATCCTCTTTGAAATGCTCACTCACTATGCACCATCCTGTGTCAACTGTTTTGCAATTCTTCATCCTGGCTGCTGAGTTTAAAGCATTTATTCTTGTTATAAAGCAATAAGTCTTAATTTCAGAAAGGCAGCCGTCTCTGTTTTGAATGATGGTTGGATATGATTTGTCAGTGATAGACCATGGCTTTAGGGACGCAAACAACATGTTGTCAATATTATGCTTTGGAGGAACACAGATGAGGGGAAGAAAAGTAGAATCTATAAAATGCCTTCTAGCTATTTATTGTCTAGCGATAAAGCATCCCTTTGCCATCTGATAGCACATTATACAATTAGGCAAGGGGGCTGATTTTTTGTCACTCAGCAATGTCATGGTGTAATTTTACCTTTCATTATTTCAACAGAAAGCAGTGGTTTGGAGCTCATTAGTGATTAATCAAGCCCTCCATTTCACAGAAAATATCTCTGGCATGTAACAAAAGGAGCTTGGAAGAAAGTGGTAGTTTTCCTACCTTTTTAATACCTTTCTTTAAAAAAAATACTTGTGATGAATTTTATAAGAAAATGTGTACCTCGTGTAATTTGTCAGGAAAATCTTAGCTGTGATGACAATAAGACATACCCCTCTCCCCAGCAAGCTTCATTTAACCATCAAAGAATAACAATGCCTGCGAGGGATGAACGGAACATTCTTACCATTTTTCAACCCTTGTCACACTCTTTTATGTTTTGTTCATAATGGCAACTGTCTTGCTTGATGTATCACACTGATGTTCTCACCTGCTTGTTGTCATTCAGTCGCTAAATGAGGAGAATGAATATGTATAATTCTTTCAAAAGTACATTATAATGACCCAGCCTGGCATATTTTATAATACATCCCACCAGACCCTGATTACCCTGTGAAGTTGGCATTCAAGTTGCAGTAGTTAGATGTTGATGGCTCTTGCCAACTTTCTTGGTGCATATAATTAATATGTATAATGAAGAGAAAACCCTAAGTATGGTTTGAATTGCTTCATTTTTATTTATCAGCCATTTGGAGACATGTATTAATTTGTTTTGCAGTAAAGTCTCCTTTTTTCCATTGGGTGATTAAATTATGCAATATTTGGAGCTGACTCCTATAGGAACCACTATTTCAGCTTTTATTACTGTACAGGGACCTCAGTGGTTTTGTTGTAATTAATTCTATATCCTGATACTAGGAAAATATGTGTTGTATTATATTTGTAATTCTGGAAGAGTTTTTATGGCCATTTATTTTAACAGCCCCAGTAAAACCATAATCTTTTTCATTTGCTTCTGAAAATTGAGAGGCTCTTTTTCTAACATGCTGGAAGAAAACAAGATCTCTAGAGAGACAGTTAAAAACCAGACTGATTTATTAAAAGCTCACTAACAAATGATTTCAGCAGTTCAGTGTAATGAAGATGCAGGTAAACTTAAGCAGCAAACTTTAAGAACTAGGAAAATGATCTCTAACCTTACCTTTTTGTGTGTGTCGTTTGGGTTTGCAGAATCATAGAATGAAACTAAGTTCCACATTTGTCGCTTGTACCAGTTCTGCAACTGCAACTTTGCAATAATTGCAGTTGTAATAAACCCACAAGTGATACAGTCCTAGTCCAGAGGATTTAGAATACGAATGGGGCTGTAGCTCAGTTGCAGAGTATCTGTTAGCATGCGGAAGGTTCCAGGTTCAATCCCTGGTATCTTCAGGTAAGGCTGGGAAAGGCTCCTACCCAAAACCCTGAAGAGCAATTGCAGTCAGAACAGAAAATACTGAGCTGCTGCTGCTAGGAATGTGTACAAAATACGATTCGAGCTCCAAATTGTGGCACATTCCCCACACCTATAACAGGGAGGAGAGCATGGGAAGCTATGGCTCACCGCCATAGGAAGTTCAGTGGCACTCCCCCCAGCTTAGATGGTGCACTGGCAAGATGTCTCCCAGCAGCCCTCGTGCAACACTGGCATGCACACGGCCTCCACGCATGTCAGCAATCATGCTGACCATGCCCATGGCTGCCGTACATCCGTGGAGGCCATGTGCAAGCCGGCATCACACGAGGACAAGTGGGAGCCGTCCCACTCATATGCAATCTTAATAGGGATGTGCACAAATCAATTTGGTATGGAAAAGTAGTCGGGCAGTGAAGGATCAGGTAAGGCCCTGCTTTACTCATGATTAAAGCTATTGCTCCCCACCCCACTGAAACATTTGTTCAGATCCCTAAATCTTAGCTGGGGGAAGCGTCACTGAACTTTCTGTGGAGGCAAGCAGAGGAAGAGCAGGTATGGACCTGCTCACCTCCCTATTAAAGCTACGGGGAATGTGCTGTGAATTGGAGCTTGAATCGTGTTTCATGCACATCCCTAGCTCCTGCTGCTGATACTACTACTACTACTATTTATATACCACTTTTCAGCAAGAGGTTTGCAAAGATATTTACATAGAAAAAGAATAATGAGAAGGTGGTTCTCTGTCCCCAAAGAGTTCACAATCTAAAAAAGTCAGAAGGGTCAATAATCAGACTTGGTAATAAGATCCACTGATTCTGCTTTCTTTCAGCTGCCTTTATGTGTGCATATCTACTTATGAATCTACATTATGGACCTATGAATCTACATTAGATGAAGAAGACAAGGAAGGACAGTGAGTATTTGGGAGTGAAAAGAATAAATCAGATAGCAATGGGGAATTAGAAGTACAGATAAAACCATGCTAGTGTTATTCTAGAAAGTTTTTATTACAGAAGTGCATACTAAAGAGGGGCTTGAAGAAGAAAAAATGACTTGTCAAATAGAACAGAGGCAAGGGGAACAGCAGCAGGGCAGAATGCATGGAAATGGGAGTGAAAGAAGGAAATAAAGATGTCAGTTGTTTAGAAAGAGAATATAAGAGGAACAAGGAAGCAGTATTGGCCCAGTTATTATATTAGCAATGTAGAATAGTTGCGGCTGAAAACTCTTTTGATTTTTCTTTTCCAAAATCATTTTTTCAATGCAAGTCTGATGCTTTTCATATTAGGACTGGGGGAAACAGAAGGCAACTGGCAGGCCTGTTCTTTAAAATCCATTTGTCCCTCTGCATTTATTTCCATAAGGCATCATTGTTAAATGCAAAGGAGATGTTTTAGTATAGCTCTTAGCGTTAGTATTTTTCTTATCTACAACTTATTCAGTGCATGAAGGTTCCTTCTGTTTGGTCTGACCAAACAGTCAGACCAAACAAATCCATGCAAATATCTAAAAAGAAAGGCTTGTGTTTAGATGGCTTACTATATGATAGTAATGTTTCCTGCTTCCATTTGGTGGACATAATAATAATAATAATAATGTTGTTGTTGTTGTTGTTGTTATCAGCATTAGCATCAACATTAACATTTATTCAGTGGAATTACATATTAGCTGTGAGGGAACCCCAGGAGACGGGATAAAGAAGAAGGAGAAGCAAGACACCATCTGGGGCGGGAAGCACCTTGTGACTCTGCTTACCCCTGCAAGCAGCGGTGTCACTACTCCAGCCACCCATGCTGGCTGGCACTGGCCCCTGCAGGGAGATAATGAGCTACTCCCTGTCGAAGGCAATCACTCCTGGGAGCCTGAGAGCATCTCACAAGACTGTGGGAGCTCCTGCAAGAGATCCTGGTCTTGGCTGAGATCTCGCGAGAGTTGCCCCAAATGTTAGGGGCTATATAAAGGATGGCCAGCCTGTGATGAGGGGCCAGTTAGCAAGGAGGGCTCATCCTGGCAAGAGCACTATAACTCATGCTAAGGCTCAGGGCAGCAATTTCTCAGGGGTATTGTGAATGTAACAAGCCCTGACTGGGAGAAGTAGCTCCAGACTATTGAGAACTCTGAGACCTAGCTGGGCTGCCTGAACCCCGCCCCCCAGAAGCTGGATTCGACTCCAAAGGGGAGCATGACATTAGCATTTATATAGTGCTTCATATACTTTATATCTGTGTACCTTACAACAATATTGTAACATAAGCCAGTATTATTGTTCCTATATTGCAGATGGGTAGAACAGAGATCAGTGAGGGATGAGGCTGAGAAGATAGCAATTTGCCCCCAAACTACCCAGCAGATACATGCATTAGGTAAGAACCTAGTCAGGTCTTCCAACCACCACTACCACTCACCTTTCAGTGAAAAAAATTCTTGGAGGAGGAGGAATACGGTTCCCTGATCCCAAAGGGCTCACAATCTAAAAAGAAGCACAGCCACTGGAGGGATGCTGACCTGGTGTTGGATAGGTTGTTGTTTCCTGCTTAATATACAGAAAATCACCACTTTGTTAGGGCCTTTTTGCCTGGTTAGCAAAGGCATGTGCTTAGCCGGCACTCTCTACTCCTGGCCCTTGCAGTAGGCCAGCCAGTGTACATCTGCTCTCTGTCATTTGAGCAACCTGTGCTCAACCATGACTTACAGGGCACACATTTGTTTGCAGAGAACAAAACCTCTTGATAATGAATACCAAGAGCTGTCAATGTATTTCATTTCATTTTCAAAATCCACATAATATGGCAGTTGAAAGAAAGTGGAATCAGTGGGTCTACGACAAGGGAAACATGAGCTTGGGTACTGAATGGAAATATAAAGAATTCCTCTCACTCCGACTGCACTTTGGAATAATTAAATATGAAGTGTTGCATAGAGTTGCAGATGAATCCTAACAGTAATTGAGTTGGCACTTAAATGTTACTATATCTGCACTGCCAAGTTTTAAATCCCCCATAGTTTTTCCTCTCAGCATACATAATATCAGCTGCTAATCTTGTTCTCCATCTGATGTTGTAAGCGAGCTGTTTAATATTTATTTTGGGAAGGAAAAAGTTTACTTCATCTCTCAAATTTCTGAAAGATCTTTCTTTTCCAGGGGCAGCTACATTATGCTTTTGTCATAAACCTGAGTGAAAAACTGAGCTATACTGTATATGCAGGGGAATAAATAGCAAGATTTCAGATTCTGAGGAGGCTGTTCAGCCCTTGAAAAGGACAAAATGAAAAGTGGTAGCAATTTGGCTAAGAACCTAAGAAGAGCTCTGCTGGATGAGTGCAAGGGTCAATCAAATCTGGCATTTTCTTTCACAGAATGGCCACCAGATGCCTTTGGGAAGTTCACTGCCAGGGCTTGATGGCAATAGCTGTCCCTTCTTATTTCCCCCACTCCCAGTAACTGCTTTTCAGAGGCATACTGCTTTTGAAATATGAGTTTGTTCATTATTTCATTATTTCATTATTTCATTCATTCATTCATTCATTCATTGTACAACATACAATGTTTTTATTACAAGGCATCTTCCAACAATAATGAAATGCAGGCTAAAAACAGGAGCAAAAGAGCAGGCTAATAACTAAAAAAAGCCCCACCAGAGTGAGTGTTTTTATGGCTCAAAAATGTTGGAACTAAAGAGCATCCTTCACCTGCCCGCAAAAAGCTTTGAGGGAGCACATCCCCTTGAAGAAAGAGTCCCACAATTTGGAGCAACATCTGAGAAGATCTTGTCCCACTGTCAGCACAGGGAGCAGAACCCCACCCCCAAGATCTTGTAAGTTAAGGTGGGTCCTTAAACATGGGAGCAGGGAGTCCTTCAGATATCTAGGGCCCAAGTCATTTAGGGATTTAAAGGTCAAAACTAGCACTTTGAATTGAATCAGAAATGAAACAGCAACCAGTTCAGTTCTTTCAGTATTGGAGTGATATGCTCCACCAGAGAGGTCCAGGCACTAACAGGGTGGCTACATTTTACAATATGTTTCTGAATATTTTTCAAGGCAATCTGGGACAGCATGCAGCTAACCAGCACAAGCTCTGTTACTGGACAACATATACAGACCTAAGGAGTGTAGTTTTGTGAAGTCCTATAAAAAAGCACGTTTGTATGTTTTAGTCTTCCATCACACTGAGTTTTTTCTTTGAAACTTAAAATCCTCGGGTGTTCTCCACCTGCAAAGTGTTTTGCCTTACTTGACAGCATGACAGGTGAACACACTGAAGTTCTTGTGCTAGCATATGAATTCATTAAATGCAGTTGACAACTGGTCTCCTTGTCAGATGGCTGTTGTGTTTTCACACTGAGATGTGATGGAACTGAAATGGGTAACCCCAACAAGGAAAACCTGAGAAGAATGGCCTATGGGCTATAGGGGAGTGGAATTTGAGGACTGTATTACTCTGACATCTCAGTATGTCACACAGGCTGTTATTTGACTATCAGCTGAAAGATAGCAGCTACATAGAAGTACATATAGGCATTTTTTGCCAACAAGACTCAATAAATCATGAAGATGAAGTGGAGGGAACATCGCATATCAATGCAGTCCACAACTGAGCACAGCCGTAAGGGCATTTATTTGTTTTCAACCAATGGTCATTACAGTCTGTTGTATTGTGGCCTAAGGCTCGGGTGGCTATAGATCTATATTGGCTTTTAACTCCAGTTAGAATAATTTGCTGATCTGAGGTTTCATTTGGTGGTGTTCATCTTTTCATGTCCACATTTTGCCACTTCCTGCCTCCGCGCCCGAGCTGTGCGCCCAGCCTAAGAAGCAGGCACAGCAGAGCCATCTTGGCCTGCTCCACTTGGCCAGAGGCCTGGCCAATCAGGAGAGGGGGCCGGGGGAAGGAGTTAGCCTGGCAGCCTCCTCACAGGCAGTCTCTTTGCTGCCGGGCAGTGGGACGGTCAGCCGGGGAGGAAGCGACAGGCAGCTTTTTGTTGGGCAGCTTCACGGGCAGCTTTTGCTGCCGGGCTGGGGGATGGTCGGCTGGGGAGGAAGCGAGAAGCGATCAGCCACGTGCAGGCCGGTCGCAAACGGGGATCTTCCTCTCAGCTGGCAGTGGGAGCGGCAGTCGCAAGTAGAGAAACAATCGGCCACATGCACAGGCCAATCGCTAGTGGGGCCTTTCCTCGCAGCCTGAAGGCACCAGCCGCGAGTTGAGAAGCGATCAGCCACGTGCACAGGCCAATCACTAGTGGGGCCTTTCCTCGTGGCCTGAAGGCACCAGCGACACTTCGCCGAGCGCTTTGCAGCAGGAAGGGAGCAGTGGTGCTTCGCAGCAGTCAGAGCGCCGAGGGACCAAGAAGACAAAGACCTTTTCAGGGGCCTCGGGTGATATTAGAGCCCCTATTCGGGGCTTCGTTCATTGCTTTGGGAATGTTGAAGGGGGCTTCTTTCATTGGGGGATGCTCTTTTGAGGTCATTTCATTGCTTGGGGAGCACTGAGGGTTTTGATGTGGGAGCATTGTTATATTGGATTGATTGATTAATTGGGGAGCCGATTGATTGTTACCAAATTCAGTTACCTTGGAGAAGGACTGAGGTGGGAAAGCTTGACTAACAAGCAGAAGGTTACCAGTTCAGTGAGCCTGGCCCACAATTTGCCAGAGCAGAGCGAGGCATTCTAAGCCAGTTGAGCATTTAGAAGCGCATGGTGACCTATTTGCCGAGGAGAGCTGGTCTTATGGTAGCAGGCATGAATTGTCCCCTTTGCTAAGCAGGGTCTGCCCTGGTTTGTATTTGAATGGGTGACTACAGGTGACTACATGTGAGCGCTCTAGGGCAGGGTTTTTTCCCTTTAATGGTCCTACTGTTGCGCTATATTTGTACCCATTAAAATAAAATAAAATAAAATAAAATATAATATAATATAATATAATATAATATAATATAATATAATATAATATAATATAATAAAAGGAGAGAGGGAGAGAGGCCTTAATTGCTTATTTCTTTTTGTTTACCTTTCAACTGCCCTGAGCCAATTTTGGAAGGGCAGTATAGAAGTCGAATTGATAATGATAATACATACATACATACATACATACATACATACATACATGAATTACAGCTATCTCACACACACCCCTCACTCTCGTTCCCGCATTTGGCCACGTAAGCGGGTTGGGCATTAGTTGCAGCCTCTTTAAGGGGTTCTGCCAGGCCTGCCGAGTCATGCCAACAAGGCAAGGAGAAGGGCAAGGGGAAGTCCCGCGCCCCTAAGCGGCCTCCAGCACAGCACAGAGAACCCGACCCCTCCTCTGGGTCAGAGGATGAAGGGCAGCTGGTAATGGCGAGGATCTTGTCTCGCTTAGATGAGTTGAAGTCCAGGAAGAAGGCCACTCGAGGGGAGGGGCCCAAGATGGTTGAGAAACAGGGGTCAAGGAAGGCAGGGAACCGATCTAATAAGCAGCTGCAACTTTTACAGTCCATTGAGGCGAGGCTGGGTGCACTGGAGAGTGACGAAGGGGAGGCAACTGGATCAACGGAAAATGCCAGCCGGAACACTTTGGATGCAGATGTCGGGTCCTTTGGTGAGTCTGATTGGGGATGGTGCTATCCACCTTGGGCAGGGCACTTGGCCAGCATGTGGGGGGGTTAGGTTACTCCCCCCCCCAGTTTCAGGGACCGCTGGGGTGCCTGAAAAGAAAGCAGAACCAGAACCAGCTGCACAAAGGCAGCAGATCACACCCTGGGAGCAGAAGTGGCAGAGCAGTAGGGTGGGTGGTGCAGACCCAGGGCAGGTGGCTGAGGGCAAAGGCAACTAATGATAAGATTGAGCACTACCCCCAGGGGGAGGTGTCCCTGCCCCCGGGGCGATCACTTGTTGCTCGCCACCAAGGAAAAGATATGGAGGAATGAATTTGTTGATATGTTCTCATTATTGTTCTGGGAAACAGAACCCAGAGAAGGAGGAAAGGGGGACCTGAGGGACAAAGAAAGAATCAGATACAAAACAGTTGACCATAACTGGTCCATCTGGCTGGTGGGTTACATGGTGTACATCGGGGTGGTGTTACAGAAACAGCCAGCGCGCGGAGCTTCTATGGTGAAGTATTTGGACATCATATATCATGCTTTCGCGGAGTACAGCGGGCCCGCCTGGGCTCACTACGACAAGGTCTTTAGGAGACACTCAGCCATGAACCCGGAGATCCCTTGGGATTGTCACCACCAACAACTCTGGGCCCCAACCGGCCCGGGGGTGGGGAATTCTCTGACAGTGGACACTTAACAGTAAAATCTGCTGCTACACCCGCCAAGGGCCAGATGCCCGGTGCTGCGGGCCAGTTTCACCAGCCTTGCTGGGAATTTGCATCAGCAGGGACGTGCTCGTGCCACCTGTGTCGTTTTTGGAACACATGCACTATTTGCGGAGGCCCCCACTCATTCAACTCCTGTCCGAAGGGCCACTGGCCTCAGACCAGCCCCAGAGATGGGCCCGCTGCCAGAAAAGGGGGTAGCCCCACTCCAGCAAAAGGGACCTAGCCCCATAAGGCTGGGTCCTCTGTTGCAGCTTCTGCAGCAGTACTCGGTAGTGCAGGATAGGGGTTATCTGGGGGAAGGGTTTCAAAGGGGTTTCCGGATCCCTTATCAGGGTCCCAGGGTTAGTTTCTGGGCAGAAATTTGTGTTCGGTTAAAGGGTTAGAGCGGATTGTAAGGGCAAAAATGGATTTTTAAAAGTACAGGAAGAGCAGGTGCTGGGCCCATTCCCCTCTGGGGGTGGTGCCTAAGAAGGCAAAAGGGGAATACTGTTTGATCCATCTCCTCTCTTTCCCTGCTGGCGGACTGGTAAATGATGCCATACCTCACCAGCAGTGCTCTGTTAAGTACACGACTTTTGAGGAGGCAGTGGAGATGGTTCGAGTGCAGGGAAGGGGCGCATTGATGGGGAAGTGCGATATCAAGTCAGCCTTCTGGCTCCTTCCAGTCCATCCAGATGACTTCGACCTCCTGGGTTTTGCCTTTGGGGGCGGTTACTACATTGATAGGGCCCTGCTCATGGGCTGTTCCATCTCCTGTTCTGCCTTTGAGCGTTTCAGTTCCTTTCTGGAATGGGCAGTGCGGGAGAGGGCAGGGCTCGGGTCCATGGTGCATTTCCTAGATGACTTTCTTTTTTCGGGCCCAGGGTCTTTATCGACCTGCAAGTATCTAATGGACCCATTTCATGAGCTGGCAAAGGAACTGGGTGTACCATTGGCGCCAGAAAAAATGGAGGGTCCAACCACCCGGCTGGCCTTCCTTGGAATTGAAATAGATACAGCGGCTCAGTGCTGCCGCTTACCACTGGAGAAGGTCCTTTCTCTTGAGCGGCACCTGGGGCAGCTGCTGGATGCCAGGAAGATCAACTTGAGGAACTTACAGGTTATAGTGGGACACGAACTTCGTGTACAGGGTGATTGCACCCGGCCGCGCCTTACTTCGGAGGCTCTGTGATGTCACTAAGGGGCTTAGGGCCCTGCATCACCAGGTGTGTGTGACCCATGGGCTTAGGGAGGACGCCAGAATGTGGGTGGAGTTCCTGAGGGGCTTCAATGGCATTTCCCTGTGGCGCTCCAAATTCCTGCTAGAAGCAGAGCTCCAAGTTCTTCTAGTTCTTCTAGTTTCTAGCTTCTAGTTCTGGGCTCTGGTTAAGGAGGCTTTGAGGATAGCAGGTCTAGACCCGCGGTTCTACGGCACCCGCTTCTTTTAGATAGGGGCAGCATCTTCAGCAGTGGCAGAGCTGCCCGAAAACCGCATCAGGGACTTAGGGAGTTGGCATTCATCCGCATGTCGCCGCTACATAGACCCGCTGCCGCAGTGATGGCCCACAGAAGTAACACCCAATTTTGTCTTGCAGACAGTCGGGCACCTCCTTTCCCTTTACAGATACTCATCTATGGGCACAGCTATGTGTTTTGGGCCAGTTGGCGAGCTCGTCAGACCAGCTTGGGTACCCAGTTGGGCTTGGCAGGAGCGGCGGGAGTGGAGTAGATGGGGCACCGAGGAATGCTGTGGAAACTTTCCCTTCCACTTCTAGATGAGCACATCGCCGCAAAGGGGGCACCACACATCTTGGTTGTTCACCTGGGAGGCAACGACTTGGGTTTGTTACAAGGCAGGGCCCTGAGTCTGCAGGCAATGAAGGATTATCATTGGCAGCCCGATGGCCTGAAATGCGGTTGGTCTGGTCCAACCCAAGGACATGCTGGAGGGGCCAGGCCCCCCCCCCCGTGCTTCAATAGGGCATGTAAGAAAGTAAATAAGGCGGTTGGGAGAGCGATCACCACCTTAGGGGGGACAGTAATACAGCACTCTGACAGATGAGTGCAGGATGCGACCCTGTATAGAGGGGACAGAATGCATCTCTCCGACCAGGGGAATGAGCATCTGTATCTCCAGTGAGCTTAACGGTGGTACAAAGTGACTATAGTTGTTAGTGGTCCTATTTTTCCTAGTTATGTATTGCATAGACAAAGTTTTGCTCAAAACAAACGGGTGATTGTCCTATGATGATACCATTACAGGTCTTTCCAACTCAACATGGAAAGAGGTATCAAGTGAAGCATCATGAGGCAATGTCCTGGGCCTTGTCCTATTCAACATATTTATAACTGATGTGAATGAAAGAATAGAGAGGATGCTTAAGAACATAAGAACAGCCCTGCTGGATCAGGCCCAAGGCCTATGTAGTCCAGCATCCTGTTTCACACAGTGGTTCACCAGATGCGCTATGCATCCCCATCAAAGCATCCCTCCAGTGGCTGTTGCTGGTGTCTATCTTATCTTTCTTTTTTTAGACTGTGAGCTCTTTGGGGACAGGGATCCATTATCTATCTATCTATCTATCTATCTACTGTAAGAGTCATTTGACAGTGAAACAGTCTGCCTCACACAGTAAAGTTGTTTACATGACTGGTAACGATGGCGCAGAGGGAGGGCTGGCAGAGAGGCCTCCCTGCACATAATTAAATTTAGTTCCAAGGCTCTGCCACTCACACAGCACATGGGCTGTGCCACAGCAAGTGGCAGAGCAGGGAGATGGAGGAGGAAATCCTCCAGCATCCCACAATGCACAGTGCCAGGAGTGCAGTGCATTGAGGGATTCTTCCTCAGCAGGGTGCTCTTGCCGCCCTGCTCAGTGTACACTCGGGCTGCCTGTAGCTCATGCAAACACATGACTGGGTACCTGGGCAGAAAGGTGTGCTCTCACCTTTCTACCTGGGTAATAGCCTGGGGAAAACTCCTGGGCCACACAGTGGGACAGTGCTGGGATTTGCCTTGCTAGCCTAAGTAGGGCTGCTCATGTGAATAGCATGTGTGTGTGTGTTTGTGTCCTTTTTTAGATGTTTTTAAGAGAGGCTGCATGGCCATCTTCCAGTAATTCTGTACAGGGGGTGTAGCATGACATTTTCACTGCGGGAGCAGAGACTAACATTGGAGGGGCAGGAGAATTGGGATAGGTCCCCATAAAGGAGGTTTATGGCAAAAAAAAAAAAGTTGTGATAGGGGATAGTGACAAAAACAAACCCCAATTCATGTTGCAATGCATTTTAATTAGGAACTATGAGTTCTGAACTTCAAGAAGTTTCACTTTACGTGAAATTGATAGTTATAAACATCACTTCGCACAAGCAAATGCTCGAGAGCATGGCAAATAGGAAAGATCAATCTCTTTGAACTACAAGTCCTGGAATTAAGAGTACAAACACACACACGCTCTGTTCAACAGAAAGGCCCTGGGCCAGCCAGATAACACTGCTTCTGATTGGCTCCAGCAGCAAATCTCACAGCTTTCCTACAGTATTCCTAAGTATCCCCTATTATTTCTCCTCTTGAACATTGAGAAACATTAGCATCTTAAGGTTTTATACAACAAATATTCTCTTGCAGTTATATTTGTGTCTGATGCAGACTAGAATTGTTTGGGTCTCCAGATTCGAAGATGTAAGCAAGCCTGCGGGGCTATCTTCTGAAGCCTACATCAAAGCCATGAATGCACTGCTGAATGTGAAGGAAAGATGGAAGCACAAGACACTGCAGAATCACACACATAACATACTTTGAAAACCTGGCATCTGTTGCATTGCTTTTTGAGGTTGCTCCTAGGACTGGACTGCTCCTTCCAAGATTGTTTGTTGCACTGTTTCATTTATATTCAATTAAAGAAAAAACCTTTGGTTCACAAGATAGTTATGGGTGTGGCAGGTCCAACTGAGCTCCAAAACACGAGAAAGTTGGAAGGTCTATGGCATGAGATCTGATATCAAGTCTGAGATATTGTATTGGCCTACAAAATCATAACAATGGAAACACAATTTGGTAGGTCCTCCCTGCTCTAATTCTCTGCCTATATAGGATGGTGGCAACAGTAAAAGCTGGGGGTTAGTGTTACAGCAATGTTTAAGAAGAATTAGGTACCATGTGCCTGAGTATACAGTGTGTATACTCACTGTATAATCACTGTATACAGAGCAGGCAACAACTACCCAGAGCAGGTAACAACTACAATCAGTACAAATTAGTGCCAGAGTCCACACCCCAATGACCAACACAGAAATGCATTCAGATGCAATGAAAATACATCATATACTGTTAATATGTATAAATCAATTTGAACAAATTATTCACATTTATTAATAACCACCACACCCACCTACACACTCACTCCCACACAGACTAGAGACGCGCAGATCTAGTTCAACCGGTTTGAGCTCGAACTGGACTGCCCCCCTCCAAAAGCGGGAGGTCACCTTATGTGCCGTGGTGGCAGCAAAGTTCCTTGGTGGTGTCAGGCTGGCGGCAGCTCCCCTAGACCCCACTGGTGCTTCCTCCCATCAGCACAGGCCAGCAAAGGCCCAGTTTGGGCCCCCACGCATGTGCAGAAGCTTAGTGGCCACCGTGCATGCATGGACGCCATTTGCATCCCCATACAATTTTGTGTGGTGATGCAAATAGTCATGTGTGGAGGTCACTCTAATGGCCTCCACATTGGAGATAGGCCTGAACTGGATCCCCACCAGCCTGCACTGATGGGGAGGAGAGGCAGCAGGGCCTAGGGTCACCTCCACCATCTCGCCACCTCTGCCACTGAGTAGCCATGCCACCATCATGGTGTGTAAAGTGACCACCTGCCCATGAACTCTTTTCCAACCCCATAGGGTTCCCCCTTTGCTAGTCCCCTTTCAAACTGGTTCAACCCAGTTCTAGTGCATAAACCGAACCACAGGCTGGTTCTAACAAACCAACTCACAGACCAGGTGCTTTAGTTCAAATTCAGTTTGAATGTGAACCAAATTGCCTGGAGCAGTTCCATGCACACCCCTAACATAGACACACACAGACACAGACACACACACTACCTTATTCCCTCAGAAGATTGTTTTTTGTGAGGGTAAAAGCAAACCAGTTTCAAAGGAGTCTCATAATGATGCAAGACAGATAATGAAACAGATCCTAGCCTTGTCTGCAGTGACTGACCTCCTTTTTGGAGGCTATATGTGAGTGCAGCCTCCATTAATAATGTTTTCATGAGGCTCCTGTTTACCATCACATCTAGCTTGGCTCTGTTTACAATCACATTTAGTTTGGCCCTTAGTCATGATGACTATGTGGAACTTTCCGAGCAACTATCCTCAGGCACCATTTGGTTCTGTTATACTGAGTATATTGGGTATGAGTAACACTTTGCTGAAAGAAGCTCTACAAACTGCTAGTTGCCATTTTGCTTAAGGTACTTGCCACTACCCAAAGTGGAGAAAGCTGGATTTTGCTAGCAGTTGCCTGACAATTACTTCTCAGCCTTATGTTCTTTCTTCATTGAGTTGATCTCAGGAAAGACATGAACTAAAGATATGCTAGAGTTAGGATAGTAAAAGAAACAAATCCAGTTGCAGTTGCAGAACCATCAGTAAAATGTGTCAAAGATCAGGACAGAGGCAGCAAAGTTGGGGCAAGGAATGGATTTAGTACTGGTTACATGGGTCAGAGTATGACAAAGAAGGAAGAGTGTCCAAATGCCTTGTAAAGTGTGACATCTTTCATGGATAGTCCATGTGGAAATCCCCCTCCCTCTCTGTTCTTTTCTTCTAGCACAGGTGTTAGTGGGATAACACACAGCAGCCTGTTAGATGTGTAGCTGAACAGATGATCCCATCTGAGTACAGGGGAATGAGCTGGGTGATTTCTAAGGCCCCTCGGCCCTTCCAAGGCCTTATGAAAAATCAAAGAGGCTACAGGGACAAAAATTTTTTTTAAAAAAAATGGCAGGCTGATATTTGCCAACTTCATTTCCATCACAAATCCTTTCAAACATGAAACAATTCCAAGCAAATGTTATAATGCCGCTGTGCTTTCCAAAGCTGAACACATTTCTGCTTCTTTCACATCCACAGGGGCCCATTGGATCACCAATAATTGAAATACCAGTGATCTTTGCCTGTTTGCCAATCTGCAAACTAAAGAGAGGCTTAACCTATTTGCTGTTATGCCAGTGTGCTGACATTTTGCTGAAATACAAGCCAGGATGTGAACCAGCCATGGCTGTATCCACTGAAATTAGGTCGGGTGTTACATTCATCTCAGTTTTTTGCAGTAAGTCTGACTGCTCTTTCACTGCACTGATTTCAAGCTAGTTTTCTCTCAGCTCACCAAAACAACTTCTTTCTTTCTCTCTCTCCTTCTCTCTATCTTCCTTCCTTCCTTCCTTCCTTCCTTCCTTCCTTCCTTTAGCAAGCAACTTACATCTCTGGGCAGTTTACAGCAAAGCAAAATTAATGACAACAGAAAATTTAGACATTAGTTAAAACAATATACATGATAACAGAAAAATTTAAAACATTACAACAATTTAAAATTTTTAAAACAATATTTCAAAACAATGTTAAAACTATTTAAACAATATTTAATTAAATGCCTGGGTGAACAGATGTGTCTTTAAAGACTTTTTTAAAATTGTCAGAGATGGGGAGGCTCTTATTTAATCAGAGAGTGCATTCCAAAGCCTCGTGGCAGCAGTGGAGAAGGCTCGTCGTCAAGTAGCCACCAGACAAGCTGGTGGCAACTGCAGACAGACCTCTCCTGATGATCTCAAAGGGTGGTGAGGTTCATCACCAGCAAAGTCAACACTAAATCCCTACAAGGCTTCTTGAAATCCTATTTTGGGCTCAGGATTTCATGGCCTCCATGGCAACCATGGGCCTGTCTCAATTGGTTTCGGGCCCTACCCACGTGGCGGGACACACTCTGGATCTGGTTTTTGCAGACCGGAAAATAAATGATCTGGAGGTGGGGGAATTTAAGACCACTCCCTTGTCATGGACAGATCATCATCTGGTAGGGTTTAGTTTGACTGCTCCGTCTGCCCTCTGCAGGGGTGGTGGGCCGATTAGGATGGTCCTCCCCCAGAGGCTTATGGTTCTGCTTGGATTCCAGATGGCCCTCGGTGAGTTTCCAGTGTCCAGGGCTGGTGACCCTGTCGAGGCCCTGGTTGATCTCTGGAATGGAGAGAGGGCCCGGGCTGTTGACACGGTTGCTCCTAAACGCCCTCTCCAGCTTGGTGGAGCCCGATCTGCTCCTTGGTTTTCCTTGGAGCTTAGGGCGATGAAGCAACTCGGGCAACGGCTGGAACGACGCTGGAGGAAGAGTCATCACGAATCTGACCGAACATGGGCTAGAGCCCATTTTAGGGACTACTCCGTGGCGGTGGGGGCAGCGAAGAAATGCTTTTTCTCCGCCTCCATTGCGTCTGCTCAGTGCAGACAAACAGCTGTTTCGTGTGGTAAAAACCTTGCTCCACACATCCCCCCAGACAATGGGGGAGGAGTCATCTACAGCTCTTTGTGATCAGTTTGCCTGTCACTTTGCAGATAAAGTTGCTCGCATCCGTGCTGACCTGGACTCCAGAGTTTTGGCAGTTCTGGCAGACGTGCCTTTGGTACCATCTGGTCCCGTTGTGTTGGATTCTTTTCGGTTGGTGCGGCCTGAGGATGTGGACAAGATCCTGGGCAGTGTGTGGGCGACTTCGTGCGCTCTTGACCCTTGCCCTTCATGGCTAATAAAAGCTGCCAGGGAGGGGACAGGTAGATGGTTGGAGGTTATTATCAATGCTTCATTAAGGGAGGGCAGGATGCCATCGTGCCTCAAGGAGGCGGTGGTAACACCACTATTAAAAAAGCCCTCCCTTGATCCCTCCAACCTGGATAACTATAGACCTGTGTCTAACCTTCCCTTTTTGGGCAAGGTGATGGAGCGTGTGGTGGCGTCCCAGCTGCAGAGGGTCTTGGATGATACCGATTATCTGGACCCTTTTCAATCTGGCTTCCACCCCAGGTATGGGACTGAGACTGCTTTGGTCGCTCTAGTGGATGACCTACGCTGGGAACTAGACAGGGGGAGTGCGTCCCTGTTGGTTCTGCTGGACCTCTCGGCGGCGTTCGATACCATCGACCATGGTATCCTTCTGGGCCGCCTCTCGAGTATGGGAATCGGAGGCACTGCTTTGCAGTGGTTCCAGTCCCTTTCTTGGGGGGAGGGTCCAAAAGGTGGTGCTGGGGGACTACTGCTCGGCCCCGTGGCCGTTGGCCTGTGGGGTCCCGCAGGGATCAGTCTTGTCCCCCAAGCTTTTTAACATCTACATGAAGCCACTAGGAGAGGTCATCCGGGGATTTGGACTGAGTTGTCAGCAATATACAGATGACACTCAGCTCTATCTCTCCTTGTAATCTGATCCTAGAGAGGCGGTGGATGTCCTGAATCGGGGGCTGGAGGCTGTGATGGGTTGGATGTGGGCTAACAAACTGAAATTGAATCCGGATAAGACAGAGGTACTGTTGGTCAGTAGGAGAACCAATCGGGATGAGGAGATTTTACCAGTTCTGGATGGGGTTGCACTCCCCTTGAAGGAGCAAGTACACAGCTTGGGGGTACTACTGGACCCGGCTCTGCTTTTGGAAGCTCAGGTGGAGGCGGTGGCCAGGGGTGCCTTTGCACGGCTTCGGCTAGTGCGCCAGCTGCGTCCCTTTCTCGAGAAGGCAGATCTGGCCACGGTTACCCATGCCTTAGCCACATCACGGCTGGATTACTGTAACGCGCTCTGCGTGGGGCTGCCCTTGAAGAATATCCAGAAACTGCAGCTAGTGCAAAACGCGGCAGCAAGGGTTTTCTCCGGAGCTGCCCATTGGGAACACATCACCCCCATTTTGAAAGAGCTGCACTGGCTGCTGGTTCGTTTCCGGGTCCAATTCAAGGTGCTGGTTTTGACCTTTAAAGCCCTTAACGGTTTGGTCCCTGGGTATTTGAGGGACCGCCTGCTCCCAAGGGTTGCTGCCTGCTTGACGAGGACATCTGGGGGGGCCCTGCTCTGGGTGCCGATGATGAGAGAGGCCCAGCTGTCGTGCACTCGGGACAGGGTCTTCTCTGTTGCTGCTCCTAGACTCTGGAATGCTCTTCCAGTGGCCATTCGTTCCTCAGACTCCATCACGGCTTTTAGAAAGCTTGTAAAGACCTGGCTTTTTACCCAGGCTTTTACATAATCATTTTTACTGCTGCTTCTGTGTGTTTTTATCTGTTGTATTGTTTTTATGCCTGTTTTTATATGTTTTTATACTTTTTAGCTTGATGTTTTTATTGCCAAATAAATGTTTTTATTTATTTTTAACTTTTGTAAACCACCTTGGGGTTGTCTTTTAAAGAAAGGCGGTATATAAATGCAAAAATAAATAAATAAATAAATAAATAAATAAATATTGGATCTTATAACCTTCTCGGGCAGACCATCCTAATAGGTCCCTCACCACTGCAAAGGTGGGAAGTGATTGTGAGTCCATCCTTAAGCAGATGGTGGTCTGTCCATGACAATGGGACTTCTTAGAAAAATAAAACCTATGAAGTACAGTGGAAGTGAGAGTACATGATTCAACACAATTTCCTTCACTGAGTAACTGTTCCACCAACTCCCCTGGGAATTCTGGACAACTGCAGTGTGAGGTCCATCCAAGAGTCACAATTAGCCCTGGAAAGAGAAATATTTTTGTACTGATAGCACTAGCCAATTATATTTTAGTGGGATAAACCAATCCTAAGGCAATGGATTCAGGAGACAGCATTTAAACAATTAGAAGAGAAATGCAGCTGTTCCCAAAAGGTTGATGGGATGCAAATGGTGCTTCCAAATGCTGCTGAACAACACGATGGGTGGATAGTGCCAGTTTTCCAAGCCAGTTCAGCTGTTCTCTAATTAGTGGTAGACTAACAGATTGCTCTGTCATTGATACAGTTCTCTTACACAAATACTCAAAAGTGTGTGAGAGAAGGGGGGGTCGGGTAGAGAGAGCTCTTTGTCTTCTGTTCCTGACTCCTTCTGCACACTGTTTAGGAAACAATAGAAAACCATTGTTTGGTGGGCTTTGCATTGGTCAAATAACAGTACTTGTCACAGCTGCATCTCAGTCTTGTAGGAAGTGGAATCAGTCTTGGTTTTCCTAAAGCACCTATGGAGAAGTACTGATATGTGTAGGCTTCTACTTCTCATTCCTTTGTTCTATGGCAAATTTTTACTTCTGTGTAACACATTGTTAACAGCATCATTAAAACAGCACAGATGCTTCATAGCTGTTTACATGCATTTAACCTCCTACACCAGCTTTGCACGCATCCATTTTATTTCATGGGGAGGGAAAATAGTTTCCTTACAGAGCTATACAGTTCATGTTTTGAGTTTTCAGACTGAAAACTTATTAACTTCTGCTATTATCATCATTTTCTATGTACAGTAACCACTTAAAATGCACGATAGTGACAGAACTAATCTCAGATTTTAAATATGGTTGCTTTGAACTCATGAGTTAAGGGTTAGCTGGATCTTACTAGATTATTCTCCAATGAAAAAATAAGACATAGATTAATTTAGATTGTATAGAAATGGAAATGTCCCACCTAAAACACTTTCTCCTTATTAAACTTTAGATCCTGTTCAAGTATGATTGGAGTCATAAGACTTATTGGATAAGAAGATTGAGAAGCATCAATTTGCACCCAGACAATAAAGACATGATATACCATAATTTTGGGTATAAAGGGCCACAATCCTATTGACTGAAATAAGATTCAAAAGGGAATGCAGTGCAGTCTCTAAAGGTTCATCTCTGTGGGTGAGCCTGGCCAGGCCTATAATGCAAAGGGCAAAAAACACGTTGGTTCCAGACAGCATCCTGCCTGGAGCTGATGCTGTCCTTTTTAGCCAACCTAAGGTCAGGTAACTGCCTCTGCATCACCCGCTCCAAGCCATACAGCATTTTGAGCTGGTGGTGTTTCAACATATTAGAAGAGCCCCTGACCAGCACTCCCTGAGCTATACAGCATCTAGGGACTGACAAGGACTCTTCTTAACATCAAACACATACCTTAAGGTGTTTGCCAATAATTTGAGAGCCCAAATCCACACTGAACCTGCCACAGCAGAAGGCTAGCCCAGCTCAGCCCTCCGACCACCCACCAACTATGCAGAAACACTGCCAATCCCCTTCAAAGATCAACCAGAAATGCATCTACCCCTGAATTCCATCAACCCTGATTAATTCTAGGTGGGAAAACAAAATATTTCGATGTGGTATAGACCAGGGATTCTCAACACTGGGTTCCCAGATGTTATTGGACTTCAGCTCCCATAATCTCCAACCAAATGCCATTGGGATTATGGGAGCTGGATCAATAACATCTGGGGACCCAATGTTGAGAATCCCTAGTATAGACCTAGCCAAACTAGAAACAAAACTCCCTACATCTCGATTAACTTTTTGTCAAGCTCTATGAACCCTGCCAGGGTTCAGAGCATTTCTCCAAACTCTGCACCACAAGAGGTCAGACCAGAGAAGGAGGACCAATGGAAGCAGGTCTCTAATAAATGCTAGTTCTTGAAACATCTGATAAGAGATGGAGATCCCTGCCTTATATCCCAAGTTGTTCTCACCCAAATGCAACAGCAGAATATCTGTGGGTGGGTTGGCCTCCAAAAGTTCAAGCGGGACCAGCTGTAGCTGAATTAGATGCATTCCTCTCATACCAATCCAATGGATCATTGCCAGATGGCCCAAATTGAGATGAGTCCCCATTCTGGAATTTGCTCACACACTTATGGGCCCAAAACACAATGGAATGGCCTACAATCAGCACACTTGCCCAACACACAGGTGGCACAGAAACTGGCAATAGGGGTGTACTCAAAACCAATTTGCTCAGTTGGGTTCAAGTCCAAACTGGACTCCAACTAGACTGGGCATGTTCGGTTTTGTGTGCCCAGAACAGACCCATGGCTTGGCTTGAATTCAAGCCAATTCAGGGGTTCCAAGGTTTTTTGTTTTGTTTTGTTTTTTTAAAAAATTAGGACTCGCCACCAGGGCTGCTGCTGCTGTGGCTGTGGGATGTCTCTGCCATCTCCCACCCAGTAGCCTTCCCCCACTCTTCGAACGGCCATTTTGGCCCATTTTGGCTCATGTTTGATCCCTTCGGGCCCTTCCTCTGGTGGCAGTGGCAATTTTGGAGGCTGCTGTGCATACGCCATGGCCATTTGCATGGCCTGGGGCTATGGTGCATGCACAACAGTCTTCAAAATGGTCATCACCACTGAAGGAAGGGCTGGAATGACCACAAAATGGGCCAAAATGGCCCTTTGAAGAGCAGAGGAAGTCCAGTGGGAGGAGGGGGAGATGGCAGAGACCCCCCTGCAGCCACGGCAGTACCCCCAGACCCTGCAGTGAGTCCTTAAACAGGTTTAACCTTTGAACTCCCAAACCGGATCCAAGCTGGCCTCAGGGGTGGGGGGTGGGGCTTGAGGTTGAGCCAAACCAGGCCTGGACCAGCTCAGGCAGGTTCCCACATCCCTACCTGTCAAGAAAAGACAAGCATTAGTCCAAAAAAAATCAGTGCACATCATGCTTATAAGTGGAGAACTACAAGCATCCAACACACTGCACTTTCGTGCTGGACAAACCCAGCTGAGCTGCTACAGAAGCAGTACCAATCCAAAAGGAATGAAGGGAGAAATCCCCCAGGAAAAACCCCAACTCAGTCAAGCCTTTTCAGACCACTGCCCAAAACTGATTCTGGGTAAGCAGTGATCCACCAAGGTGTGCAAAAAGACATCCACTTGCTTGACCTCCCAACCCAAAATAGGATTCCAGAGCTAGCATAAGTCTTCCCCCTCCCTCTCTCTGATCCATCTTTGAAAAACAAAGGTGAATGACCACATAATCAGAGTTCAAAGTGAGGTCTCCTCTCTGCATGACTCTGGAGCAGGGTGCAACTTTCCCCCTGGGAAACAGTTCCACGGCCCTAAAGTCCCTTCAAAATACAATCACTACAGCTGCACAAAACAGTGCAGCCACAAAAGGGGATTTGCAGAGTCTTGGAAAATGGCCCACTAGAGACTCGACAGTCTGTGGTGATAGAAGCTTCCTAGAATCAGGTTATGGAGGGTGCTCACAAGACCACCCTTCAATCATTCTACGTTCTCTGAAGTTCTCAGTTGAATCTGCAGAACTCTGAGCCTTGACTGAAATGAAAGGCCAACGCTGAAAGGTGGCCTGACACATTGCCAGCCACCAGGCCCATGGAACGCAGATGAACTAAATATTGAATCAAATGCTCTGGGGAGAAAGGCAAGCTAACAGGTAAACCTTTCTGAGTGTGGAACATCTGAAAGGCCTTATACTTCTTAGAATAAGAGGCTCTGGTGCTGGGACCCAAGGACACCCAAAGAGCCTCTGTCAAGGTTCCACAGCCAACGCGGCATCAGGTCGGGGTGCTGTCTGGCATAATGAGCTAGCTGGCAGAAATGTTCATCTTGAACATGAGAAAGAGCATTTTGGAGGCCCAGCACATGTCTGGCCAAAAACCAAATGTTGTGGCACAGACACTGGAATACAAAAGCCCTGACAAGAGCCATAACCCTAGCTGAATATGAACACTGCAAATTAATAACATAAACCATGGCCTGATTATTGCACCAGAATTTGACCACTGAATCCTTAAATAAATTAGTCCAAATGTGGACCGCCACTACAATGGGGAAGAACTCGAGAAAGGTAAGGTCCCTAGTGATACCCAAAGCCACCTATTCCTCTGGCCATCATTGGGCACAACAGCAGTCCTGGAAGTACACTTTCAAGTCAAGGCCTCTGGTCACATCAGAATGTACCTGCAGGCTTGTGTCTAGTAGGCACTCTTGACACCAAAAGGGCACACCATTGAAGGTATCCAAAAATGATGACCACATCTGCAAATCTGCTTGCATGGAAGTAGACACTCACAATCTGTGATGAGGCTCCTTCAAGACCACCATAGCATCACACAGGTGACGCAGAAGGGCCTTCCCAAGGGCAACCATTCTGCAAGCAAAGTTAAGGTGACATGAGCGGAGCTGCTACTCGTCAAACTGGCACCACTCACGAGGTGCTGCTGGCCATGTCATCTCTGCTGCTGCTGCCAAGCCCGAGGGAGAGCCACTGAGAGAGATCCACCCAGTGGCTTCTGTGCCCCTCCAAAACCTGGCAGCCAATCAAAAGCACTGCATTGCTTCATGCCTAATTCAAAACAAGGCTGCCATCTGAAAGTGGCCATCATGGAATGTTGTGGTGCCAATTTCTACCTCTTGTGGATGAGTACATCAAGTCATGTGGGCTCCCGCATGCCTTTGTTATGCACCTGGTAGGCAATGATCTTGGCTTGCTGAAGGACAGGCCCTGAATTTGCAGGTAGTCACTGACCTGCATGTTATGGCGGCTCATTGGCCGGGTTTGTTGTTGGTATGGTCCAATACGATTCCATGTTTGAGTTGAAGGGGTCAAGATGCCCCTACTTGCTTCAACATGGTGTGCAAGAAGGTGAACCAGAAAACTGGCTATGCAATCTCTGCCTTGGGTGGCAGGGTGATTTTGCACTCTGAAATATGACCTCAGGGTGGTTTGCTTTACAGGGCAAATGGTGTGCCCCTTTCAGATTTGAGGAATGATTTGTTCCTCCAGGACTTGTAACAGGATCTTCAGGAAGCTTCAGCGAGGTAGAGAATAGGGATGTTCAAACCGGCTCAACGTCGAACAGGTTCGACGTCAAGCTGGTTCGGTTCAACGGTTTGGCATCAAACCAACCCCCCCCCCCCATTCGGTCTAGCCCCAGTCTGGCCCCTGTTCGGTCTGGATACTGCCGTGCATGCGCAAATGGCCTCTGTGAAGCCCTGGGTCATGCCAGGCCTCACAGAGGCCATATGCGCATGTGCGGCAGCATCCAAAATGGCCACTGCACCAAGCTCTGCAGGTCCAAACGGGCTGAAGAACCGACTGGACTGGCCGGAGCAGGTGATTACGGAGGCCAGCGGGGGAGGGGGAACCTCTGCGAACCCCCACCACCACCTTGAGGAACAATACGGTTTTAAAAGTTTTTTAAAAGCTTTTTAAAAAAATAAAAAATTCACAAACCCCCCTGGACTGCACTGAACCGGGGTGGGAGGTGTTCCAGGGGTTGCTGGACCGAACTGGTCCAGTTAGGTTTGAGTCCAGACTCGAACCGAACCAAGTTGGGGGGGGGGGGTAGCACAGAACTGCCCTTCCGGGTTTTGCAGCCCAGAGGGTTGGGTATGGCCCCCTCTTGAGGGGGGGGGTTTGCTTTGCTCACCAACTCAGAGTTTTGCAGCTTGGGTTGTGGTAGGTTGAGTAGCCCTCTCATCAACACAGGAAGACACGTTGGGAGAGGATGTCAGGAGTTGGTTCCTGACAGAATCAACGCCCAGCTGTTTGCCCTGGTGTGGGAACAATCTACTTTAGGAGGTTGTTTCACAAGGGGAGGAGTACCCACACTCTGGTTAGTTAAGTGTCTAACTGCAAGTTAATTTAAGTTAATTTATGTTCATTAATATGTTACGTGCATTAACATTCCATCCAGCATTAGTCTTAAGTCCATCTAAATGCATGCATAGACCATGTTTTTCATAAAGCTGTTTGAAAGAACACTATTTATGTCCAGTGAGTCAGCCTGATAGTCTGCATTTCATTCTGTATTTCATTCAAGTTGACATTACTGATAAAGCAGCTACAGAAAACATAAACCTTTTTTTCCCCTCCTGAAATGTATGATTTTTATAAGTTGTCGCCCTTAAGTGACATTCAGGAAGAGAGAAGAATAAAAGTCCAATAATTCCCGTCCAACCAGGTATTTATCACAGCTTCAAACAGAAGCAGATTCATTTCTATTTATTGTCTGGAAATGTTAGGCTAGGCTGAATTAAACATTTTGATATATACCTGCAGTGGTATAAACTATGTTTTCAAATTTTCCTAGTCAAGATTTCTTTTACGTGGAAGAAAATTAGACAGGTGCAGCACACCAAATGAGATGAACTTTGTCCTCAAAGAAAATTGGTTTTTCCTTTTCAATTTCATTTCAAAGAGATCTGACAAGTGTCGCTTTGAACAAACTTTCACAGCACAATATCCTTTGTGTAAGTTTTCCCCTGTCAGCTTTTCCATTCCAGTAGGAACTTAGAACAAAGTGTGTGCTGCCCTTTGAGTTGAGAACTTCATCAGCTGAATGAACACCAGTGTAGGGCAGTGAAATTGAGGGCATACTCTCTCTCCCTCTCTGTGAATCTGAACATTGCCGACTCTCAACAAATGTAATTTCTCTATCTTGCAGAAAGAGAGGCAATAGCTATACAGTATATCCAGTTTCATATTCTCTCTCCCGCCCCCTCCACCCTTTCTTCCATGAAAAATGCATTTTGGAAATCCACCTATTTTCAAACCTGGTTGAGGTTACAGCACAACAGCTTTTCTATTCACATCATACACATTGTGTTATCACTTTCCATTTTTCTGATCACGTAGGTTATACGTGGCCATTTCTCCTACTTTTTAAATGTCATTTTTAAATTGTATTTTTAAAATCTCTTCATTCTTAGGCCAGATTCTTCAGGCTGATTTCAGTGGACCTATGTGGATTCCCACCCACATCAGGCGTTTAACCTTTTACATTCACACTTACCTGCTTATAGACATTCATTACCACTTCATATATCATGCTGGTAATGGGGCCACTTCATATATCAAACTGTTGAGTTGTACCTGTAAAACTGTTGCCAACACATTTAAAAATGCAAATCTATGTTTTTCAACCACATTATATTATTACAAAGTGACATTCACCAGAGAATCGGGATAGCCATGGCTCCCTGCTGGATGTCCCTGCTATGGCAATAATGTAGCACTACTTTTGCAGTGTCACATTATGTGTGAAGTAGCCAATGTTGTGTGCAGACCCCAGAAAGAAAGGGTCTTTGTACTCACAATGTTAAGCACCAACATTTGAATACACAAGAGACAGCAGACAGCTGGGTACCTTTTAAGCAGAAAAGTAATAGAGATAAATGAAGTAAAATAAAATAAAATAAAATAAAATAAAATAAAATAAAATAACCAAACTGAATTATACTATCTGGTCCCATGTGACTGAGTCCCATGTATCTGGGTACCTTACAAGGGGGCTTGATCTTAACATGAATCTGAGTATCTTACTTGATACTTGGTCTTGATATGAAAAGCATGAACGTAATCTGTTAGGGGAACAGAACTGAGACTCCCTTAGGTGCTCCTATAGAGGTGCTCAGCCTTACTTGACCTATGCTCAAGATAGTCCAGGAAGGAAACAGTGTTTATCATTGATGCTAAGAGCAGCTGAGGAGACCAGTTTATTTACTATTTATTTATTTATTACATTTCTAGACTGTTCCATCCAAAGGCTCTGGGCAGTGCACAACAAGTTTAAAAAAACATAAAAACAAACACCATTAAAACAGTTCAGAACCATTTAATTTTAAAACCTTGGAAGGTCAGGCCAAACAAGCAAGTTTTTAGGGCTCTCTTAAAGGCCAACAGCGAACCTAAACTGCAGATATCTGCCAGGAGTGTATCCCATAGGCCAGGAGCAGCTACAGAGAAGGCTCGGTTCTGAGTCACCACCAGACGTACCAGTGGTAACTGGAGACAGACCTCTCCAGATGACCTCAACGTGTGATGGGGATCATACAGAAGAAGGCAGTCTCTAAGGTAGCCTGTACCCAAGCCATTCTGGGCTTTATAGGTCATAACCAGAACTTTGTATTTTGCCCAGAGACATAGCCAGGGCAACTAATTTAAAACCGGCATAATATGGTCTCTTTGGGTTAGCTCAGAGACCAGTCTGGCTGCCACAGAGAGAGTCGAATAATAAATTAATTCTCAAATGCATTTCTCTTCTACCCTGAAGGCTGTAGAACCTCAGTATCCATAAAAGGCAACAAACACCAACCCAGCAAAACCCAATCCTATCATAAGGAGGTGGGTGGTCATCAGGTGGGTCTTAGAGTCACAGCAGTTAGGGAAGAAGCAGAGTTATAGCATCAACTTCTCCCCTAGGTTAAAAATGGTAGCCCCCAGAGTAGTTAAAAAATGCTCACTTTTTTCTGAAGAAGGTACATGATACAGACCTACAATTTAAAAGTACTTTTTACTTGGAGAATGCCATTGCTGTGGTGGAGGAAGAAGCTATACAAGGGTTGCTCCAAAAGCCACAGAGAAAGATCAGGAGGATCGAAACACGTTTGGCTGGAATAAAGGAACTACTTTGATTGCTTACTCTCCAGAGGAATTCCAATAAGAAGAGCATAGACTTTTGGCTAGCTCCAATATACACAACTGCAGTGCATTTGTTTACATACATGTTGTAGGAATTGCAGTATTATTATTTTATGGAATTTTATTTGATTAGTGTTTTTCCATTGTGATTATACACATTTGAAACTTAAACAGTGAAAATAAAATTGTGGTTTTTATGTTTACAACAGATTAGGATCCATAGAACATTGTATGTGGGGGGTGGGTTGTTTTTCTCATTTCTGTTGGTTCTTTACCCACTACAAAATCCTTGTTGTTTTGTCTCATTGTATTTTGGGTCATAAAATTCATACTCTCTGCCCAAAAAGTGAATTCAAGCTAATTTTTCCAGCCAAAGGATACCCACCCTTTGGTACAGGAGACTTTTGCCATGTCTTCCCCTTGCTGTTTCCATCAGTCTGAACTCCTGGAACTCTAGAAAATCCTCCATTCTCCCAGCAGCAGTCCCCTGCAAGCCCCAGCACCGCCTCCTTTTTGTATTCTACTTCCTGGTTCCCAGAGTTCCCCCTGGCATTTATACAACTCAACCCTAAGATCTGTCCCTGCACTGAAGAGCTGTCAGCTGGCTCTCTCTGTTTAGCCCAAGAACCTGTTTCCCTTTAGTCAGTTTCCTCCAATTGGTCACCCTTTTCTTTTAACTGTTTCACACCTCTCTTTATCTCTCTCCCAATCTCTTGCCTTGCTGGATCTCCAGACTGGTTTGTGCCTCCTCCACTTGCCTAAACTTGGTTGGGCTTCTTTCCAGTGCTCCAGTCCGGCCCTCTCCCTCTCCTTTGCCTGAACTTTCCTAGGTATCCCCTCCTTCCGCTCTCCTCTTGCTGGCTCTTTGGATCAGCTCCTCCTTCTCTCCCTACCTGAACCCATTTGGGCTCTTCTCACTCTCCCTCTCAGTCCCCTGTCAGTTCTTCTGACTAGCTCTGCCCTTCTTTTGCCTTCAGCTTCTCTTGGCTTTCCCTTTTAGCCTCTCTTGGTCTTCCACCAGTTCTCTGGATTGGCTCCTCCTCTCATTACCCAAACTTGTTCAGGTGCCCCCTGCCTGTCTCCTGCCAGTTCTCCTGACGGGCCTCTTCTACCTTTCCTCAAACACTTTGGGATCTTTTCCCTTTCCATCTCCTGTCTCTTGGCCGGTTCTGATACTGACCCCTCTCACTCACTCTCCCCGGCCCCTCTCAGATCTTTCCACTATCCTCCTCCACTGAGCAGACCAACTACAACCACTTCCCTTCCCCCACCTTCCTCAATAGTAAACATTCATTCAGTAACCATATAGCAGAGGTAAAGTAGAAAGCCCAGATAGCTTTCTACTTTCCCAGGTAGCTTTCAGTGTGCTATGCACACATGCATCGGCCATTTGCATGGTGACACAGAGCGGAGCGTAGAGAGGAACGCTGCTGTCCCTCATGCCCACTTTTGGAGAGAACACCAGCGGAAGAAGAGCAGCAGAGCGGGGGCTGGCAGCTAGGTCACACCTACCCTGCCTCTTAATGGAACCCCCCCTCCCTGCCCTCCCGGGGGTGCACAGAACCGGTTCCGTGCACATCCCTAGTCACTAACACCAGACAGAAGACTTGCTAAACTGAGCTGCTGCAGATGCTTCCTGAGCACCTCCCTACAGTCCATGTCATGTAGGGACTCAAGAGCCCAGGTTCGCACACATCCACTCAGTTCTGTAGGTAAACTCTGATCACCTGGAACAATTGCCCAGTACTGCTATATGTGACTTGCTTCACCTGGGTGGCTTTTGTAGAAGCTGCTTCAACAACAACTGCTGCCACTTTCTTCCCTGCTTTGAAACAATAACACGCTGCTACTGTCACCCACATTCTTTATGGCATCAAATGCATAAAAAAGCTCATCATGCTATAAAATACTTTAGTGCAGAATCCAATTAAAGTTAAGCACTTTGGATTCTGTTTTTTAGTGGGAGAGATTTAAGCATGTTCTTAACTCTCTTTGGAAACCATGTGCTTAACTTTGATTGGATTGTGCCCTAAAGTATTTTATAGGATGATGACCTTTTTGTGTATTTGATGCTCTAAAGAAACTGGTTGTCAGTAGTTGAGAGCCATTCTTCCAGAGGATGCAGTAAAGTGGAAGTTGTTGTTTCGACAACAGCTACAAAAGTCACCCAAATATCTGGGTACTGCTCTGGGTGATGGGGCTGCAGCAGCATCACTTGCTCTGAGTAGCCAGAGAATATCCTTGTCTTAGGGTAGACTGAGGTCTATTCACTTTTCTAATGTGGGTGCACAAACAGGAATGCACTCTCCATAGTATCTGCCTACCTGCCACTGAGCATTCACATTAAAGTAATGATTGCTATTTCTAACGTTATTTTAACTGCTGTTGATTATTTTAAATGCCACTAGTGTCAGATCAGTTTGACACTACTATGTCGTGTAGAGTCAAACTGAATGCAAAGGAAGGAGAACATTACACAAGAAGTCCATGCAAAATTTAACTACAGTATGTAATTAACCTCGCTTGTATAATAAGTAACTGTGAGTTTCCTTTTTGCACAAAATACTGCACAACCTAACCAGGCCAAAGGCATATTTTATTTAAACTGGAAATCTTAAGAACTTTCTGATTAACTAATGTAGACTTGCTTCTTGATTAAGGATCTCTAAATATTTTAGGATCTTAGAAATTCATGTTTATTGATAAGCAAGAATATTTAAAATATGGAAAACCAAATTAGCAAAAAGAGCTCTAGTCTGACTCTAATGATAACAAAGATGAATGTTGGTTGAAAAGAGAAGCCTAATGATTGCAAATCAATGAATCTTTGACATTGCTAAGATTATAATAAATGATAGGCCAGGTGTATTTGGTGCTAATACAGTTCTGAAGTTGACAGGTTGGATTCTGTATGATGTGATGCCATTTTTTCAAAGGCTGCATAATATTTTAGTGAAAGAACTAAAGTGGGTTCGTGTGTAGCCACATTTGAATACACACACACACACACTTTTTAAAATTTTGCACCAGAGTTTTATAATGAACTGTACTCTGGATAGTGATGGGTGAACTTCCTTCACACAGTTCACTTAAATTGGCAGGTAAGCCACCGTAGTGAGTCAAGTGCCAGAGGCATGGGAAATGTAGTTTTCTCAGTAATGCTCACATCAAATTAAATTTCAAGTCAGATGAGAATGAGGTGGATTATGAACTCCTTGTGTATGAGGTGAGCACAGCACTGGGTCATTGCTCTTGGCCATTTGAGACAAAAGCAAAAGCCACCAGCCCTGCAGCGGGTCCCTTCTTCCTTGCTGGGCTTCCTCACCTTCTAGGTATACCATGGCTTGAAATTGTAGGGTGACAGTGGCAGTGGCAGCAGCAAGGACAGAGCTTCTTGAACAGAGTGGTGGCCTCTCTGTGTTCTCCTGCTGCATACAGAAACTTGATTGGTTCCTCTTTATATCTCCCCCATGTTTCTCCATTTTGTTTCCTTGCAAAATCAGATAAACTGACAAGCAAATAAATTTGGTGAAAAGGGAGAAAGAGAGCATTGCTGCGGCTAGGACAGAAACGGCAATAAAGAGAGATCTCTTCGTTGCTACTTCTGTCCTAGCTTCAGGAACTTGACCATGTGTGCTCTGAGAGAACACATGCAAAAGAGAGCTCTTCTCATTCCTGTGGGGTGAATTGGAAAATGTCTACTGTGCCACTGTCTTGTCAAAAGCAGGTAGTCACCGTGATGTGAGCTACAGTCAGTAAAGGGTAGAGAACAAGATGGATTCATTATAGCACTAAGAAATTTCAGATCATTACACAGCATCTCTGCATTCTGTCTGCAACAACCATGCAATCCCCTATACACAACAAATATTATTATTATTGCTTAGACAGTCAGACAGGTGTTATGGACAGTTTTGTTTTATCCAGACATCGAGTCCTTCCCAAGGACCTGGGATGGCTGGATTTTATTGTCAATGTTGTTGCTGTTGTTATAGATATCATCGCAGAATATAGGCTGTTCCCAATAAAGTTGCTTTTTGTAATTGGCTGATGGTGATTTTTGTGGCCCCTATGGTGTTGAGGTGCTCTTCAAGTTGTTTCGGAATTGCACCTAGGGCGCCAATTACCACTGGGATTATTTTGGTCTGCTTCTGCCACAGCCTTTCAATTTCAATTTGTAGATCTTTGAATTTTGTGATTTTCTCTATTTCTTTTTCTTCTATTCTGCTATCCCCTGGTATTGCTATGTCGATTATTTAAACTTGTTTTTCCTTCTTCTCGACTACAGTATTATCTGGTGTATTGTGTGGCAGATGTTTGTCTGTTTGTAGTTGGAAGTCCCATAATATTTTTGCATCTTCATTTTCTACAACTTTTTCAATTTTATGGTCCCACCAATTCTTGGCTACAGGTAGCTTGTATTTTTTGCAGATGTTCCAGTGTATCATCCCTGCTACCTTGTCATGCCTTTGTTTGTAGTCAGTCTGTGCGATCTTTTTACAACAGCTGATTAGGTGGTCCACGGTTTCATCTGCTTCTTTACAAAGGCAGCACTTGCTGTTTGTTGTGGATTTTTCGACTTTTGCTCTTATTGCTTTTGTTCTTAGTGCCTGTTCTTGTGCAGCCAGTATTCAACCCTCCGTTTCTTTCTTCAAGTTGCCATTCTTAAGCCATTGCCAGGTCTTGGTGATGTCTGATTTTCCACTTACATTGTGCAAATATTGACCATGCAGTGGCTTATTTCTCCATTTTTCTGCTCAGTTCTTGACTTGTTCTTTCTTGTAGGCCTGCTTTGTTTCATTGCGGTTGAATAGTTTCTCCTTATTGACCATTTGAAGTGCATCTTCTTCACTGTCCTTGATATATTCTTCAAGGCCTCTTTTCTCCTCCTCTACTGTTTGATGGACTTGCAGCATTCCTCTTCCACCTGAGCTGCGAGGGAGGTATAGTCTATCTATATCACTGCAGGGGTGCAGAGCATGATTGATGGTCATTATTTTCCTGGTCTTAACAATCTAGCGTCTCTAGCTATGCCTGGGTCCAGTCTATTATTCCTGCAGTGTGTCTGATAATAGGTATAGTCCAGGTGTTTATGGCTTGTATGGTGTTCCCACCATTGAGTTTGGACTTGAGGATTTTTCTAACTCTCCTGATGTATTCACTTCCCATTTTTCTTTTAACTTCAGTGTGCGTGATGTTCTCAGCCTGGAGAATGCCCAAGTATTTGTAATGTTCTTTTCTTCCAGGTTCTGGGTGTTGCTCCTATTGGGTAGTTCTATTCCTTTTGTTTCTGTTATTTTTCCTGTGTTTATTATTAATGCAGCACACTTGTCTAGTCCAAACTCCATTGCCATATTGCTACTGAATATATGGACAGTGTTTAGCAGTGATTCAATTTCTGACTGGGATTTTCCATACAACTTCAGATCGTCCATGTGCAGCAGATGGTTTATTTTACTTGATATTTTAGATGTTTGGCATCCAAGGCCTGTTTTGCTTAGTATTTGTGAAAGTGGAGTCATGGCGATTACAAACAACAGAGGGGATAGTGAGTCCCCTTGGAAAATACCTCTTCTAATGCTAACCTGTCCAAGTGTCTCGCCATTGATTGTTAACTGTGTACTCCACATGCTCATTGCCTTTTTTTATAAATATCTGAATGTTTTTGCTGAAACCAGTTGTTTCTAAACATTTTAGTATCCATGTATGAGGCAATGAGTCGAAGGCTTTCTTGTCATCAATCCATGCAACACTTAGATTTGTTTTTCTTCTCTTGCAATTTTCTAAAATCATTTTGTCAATCAGCAGCTGGTCTTTTGTGCCTCTGGTGTTTGGGCAGTTTCCTTTCTGTTCAACTGGAAACTGTTTGTTAGTTAATAAGTGTTGCATTACTTTCATCTGCTGTTATTCCTGTTAATAAATTGAACATGCTTGGCAGGCAGGTTATCGGTTTATAATTACTTTGGACTGCACGTTTTGCTAGGTCTTTCATTATGAGATGAGTTTTGCCAGTTGTTAACTATTGTTCAATATCACCTCCTTGCAATATGTGATTGAACTGTTTTGATAGTTGTTTATGAAGGCTTGTTAGGTGTTTTAGCCAAAAGCCATGCAGTTCATCGTCACCTGGTACAGTCCAATTTTTAATTTTCTTTGCTCTTTCACTTATTAATTCTGGTATTATTATTAGTTTTTGCATTTGTTGGTTACAATTTTCAACCTCTTTTACCCAGTCTGCCTTTTTATTATAATCTATTGGATTGTCCCATAATTTCCCCCAGAATTGCACTGTTTCTTCTTTATTTGGTATTTCTACGTTTCTTGCAGTTTCTCCTTCTATGCTTTGGTAGAAACGTTTCTGATTCTACTGGAATTGGAGATTCTGCTTGTGTTGTGTATTACTGGCTTCGTATCTGCTAATCTTCTTTGACACTGCTGTTATTTGCTGCTTTATTATTTCCAGGACTTCTCTAATTTTCCTTGAATCTACAGTAGATGGTATTTTTGGATTAGATACTGTTTGGTGTTTTCATTCATCAGCTTCTTGTCTTTCATATCTTTCAATTTACTAGCATCTGATATAAGCCTGGAGATTTTATTTTCTAATCTAATCTTCCATTTAGGTGATGTACTACTTTCTTTTTTTACAGGTCCACGGATCTTATACCTGAGTTCTTGTGTTGTTATTGTTGCTGCACTGTACATTAGTTGGTTTGTTTCTTGCAAATTCTTGGTTGTTATTTCTGCAAGTGCAGCATTTAAATCTTTTAATGCCTGAGCAAGTTATTTTTTGGCAACTGTTTTTAGCGCTGGAAGTCAAACCATGGTGTTTGTTTGGTTCATGTGCTCAGTTATTTTTTGCTTTAGTTTTTGTTGCTTTTCTGTTGAATGGCATTCAGGTTTTTTATATGAAGGCAAAAGGGAGGTTGCCTAGTTGCTTCCCCTCTGCCTTCATTATTGTTATTGTTATATTTACATAGTCTACTAGATGTTATTGACTGGATTTGGTACTTTAATTATCGGGCCCTTTCCAAGGGTCTAGGATAACTTAATAAAAATTAAAGATAGCATTGTAATATTCATGCTGTCTTGAGTAGTGTGGCCTGCTGCAACTGCTGAGTTGTAATTTTATCGATGCCAAGGTGTCAAGATGGTGTTCAAGTTCTTTCAGTACTGTACCAAGGGCACCAACAACTATTGCCACCACCACTACCCTTTTCTTTTTCCAGAGCTGCTCAGTTTCAATCTGAATGTCTTTGTATTTAGTTGTTTTCTCCAGTTGTTTTTAACCAACTCATCTATCCCATGGGATTGCAATATCAATTATCAGAATTTGATTCTTCTCAATGACTGTTAGATCTGGTAGGTGCTAAATGCCTATCAATTTGTATTCAAAAATCCCAAAGGATTTTTGCCTCCTCATTTTCTGTGCATCATCCTTCTCAATTAGATGATTCCACCAAATCTTGCTTGCTGGCAACTTGTAATTCTTACAAAGGTTCCAGTGGATCATTGCAGCAACTTTATTGTGTCTTTCCTTATAATCAGTCTGCACGATTTTCTTACAGCGTGCTGAACCGTCTCATCCACTTCCTTGCATAACCGACACTTACTGTTGTTCTGGGTCTTATCAATTTTTGCTTTTATAACATTTGCTCGTATTGATTGTTCCTGGGCTGCAAAAATGAGACCTTCCATTTCTTTCTTCAGTGCCCCCTTCTTTAACCACTGCCATGTTGTGCTATTGTTGACTTTTGATTGTATGCCATTAAAGAACTGACTGCGCAGTGGTTTGTTGTGCCATTTTTCTTGTTGATTCCTCATCTGCTTTTTTTGTATTCATCCTTTGATCCCTTTATTTTCAACAGTCCTGTCTTACTCACTTCCTGTAACATTTCTTCTTGGCTTTCATTGCTGTATTTGGCCAATGCTAGTTTTTCTTCTTCAACAGACTGTCTGACTTGTAACATTCCACATCCACCTTCATTTCTTGGCAAGTACAGCCTATCAACTTCATTTCTTGGGTGCAGGGCATGATTGATGGTCATTATTTTCCTGGTTTTCCATTCCAGCGCATCCAATTCTGCTTGTGTCCAGTCAACAATACCTGCTGTATATTGGATTACAGGAATTGCCCATGTGTTGATTGCTTTGATAGTGTTACCACCATTAAGTTTGGACTTCAGTGTCTTTCTTACTCACCTGATATATTCCTTACTAACTTTGGTCTTCACTTCAGCATACTTGATCTTGTCACTTTGGAGAATACCCAAATACTTATAACTTTCCTCAGGTGACAGACTCGTTATGTTGTTTCCATTTGGCATCTCAATTCCTTCACTAGTTGTCATTTTTCCTTGATTTATTGCCAATATAGCACATTTGTCCAGTACAAACTCCATTGCAATATCACGGCTATAAATTCTAACCGTATTGAGTAATGACTCAATTTTGGATGGTGACTTTCCGTAAAGCTTTAGATCGTCCATGAAAATAAGGTGGGAAAGCTTAACTGATGTTTTTGAAGTTTGGTATCCATGGTTTGTTTTGTTCAAGATAATGGATAGCAGAATTAGGGAGATCACAAAAGTAAAGGCGACAATGAGTCTCCTTGAAATCTTCCTCTCTGGGTGTTAACTTCTCCCACTTCTTCTCCATTTACTAGCAAATGAGTCTTCCATGTGTTCATTGCCTTTTTTTTACAAAATGTTTAATGTCATCATTCACTCCAGTCATATCCAGGCATTTTAAAATCCAGTTATGTGGTAATGAGTCAAACCCTTTCTATAGTGAATCCAAGCTACATTTAGATTTGTCTTCCTTCATTTACAATTTTCCAAAACCATTTTGTCAATAAGAAGCTGATCTTTTGTGCCTCTTGTTTTCTGACGGTTTCCCTACTGTTCCATTGGTAACAAACTGTTCCTTTCTAGGTGGTCTTGGACAGCATCTGCTACAATTGTTTTCATGAGCTTGAACATTGTTGGAAGGCAAGTTATTGGCCTATAGTTACTTGGTACTGCACCTTTTTCATAGTCTTTCAGAAGAAAAGTCTTGCCAGTTGTCATCCATTCATCAAGTTCTCCACTAATCTTTTATGTAAGCTGGTCAGATGTTTGAGCCAAAAGCCATGTACTTCATCCATTCCTGGTGCTGTCCAATTCTTAATCTTTTTTGCTCAGTTTTGAACCAGTTGGGGTGTTATCAAGTCATCCATTTTGGTTCCATCCAATTTCCCTCAATATTTTTAAAATCCATTCTGCATTCTTGTTGTAATCCACAGGGTTTTCCCAAATGTTTCTCCAAAACCCGAGTAGCTGTCCCCTCTCTGGTTGCACAATGTTATCAATTTCCCCCCCATTAACACTCTGATAAAACTGACATTAATTTGAATAGAAAAGGAAATTTTGTTGGTGCTGCAATACACGAGCATCATATCAGCTGATCTTCTTTGCTATTGCTGTAATTTGCTGTTTCACAATTTCGAGGACTTCTTTGATCTTCCTGGTATCCAAGTGGTACTACTTTCCTAAGTATTCCTTGATCATTTCATTCTTAAGCTTTTTCTCTTTCATGTCCTTCAAGTTGCTGGCATCTGCTCTTAACTTACTGATCTTACTTTCCAACCTAGCCTTCCATTTTTGTTTTTCCTTTTGTTGTTTCTTTGGTTTGTTCAGTTCATATCCAAGCTCTTGTGTGATCATTGCTGCCGTACTGTATACGAGCTGGCTCTCCCACACTTCTTAGCCTCCCTCCCTCATACTCAGCCTACCCCCGACTCTCCCCTTCCCTCCCCCTCAGCTCTTCCCCCTTCTTGGCCCATTTTGGCCACCGCTTCCCACCTGCCAACCACCTCTGCCCTGCCACCACTTTCCCACCTCCCCCACTGCATTCCCACCTCCCCAGCCACTGCTTTGCCCAGTACCAATTTCTCCTGGCCATCTGTCCGTCCATTAGCCTGCCAGTTTGCTTTTTCCCAGCAGCTCAGTCACAGACTCTCGCAAGAGCTGCCACACATGGGATTAGCAACGGGTAAATTTAAGAGTATTATATATAGAGATAACCAGCACTTTGTATTTTGCCCAGAAACTTATTGGCAGCCAGTGTAGCTCTTTCAATACAGGGGTAATATGATCTCTCTGAGATGACCCAGAGACCAACCTGGCTGTTGCATTCTGTACCAACTTCAATTTCTGGACTATATACAAAGGTAGCTCCACATAGAGTGCATTGCAGTAGTCAGGTCCGGGCACATGACCACTGTTTTTAGGTGATTTATTTGAAGAAATGGATGCAGCTGGCATATCAGCCAAAGCTGATAGAAGGCACCTGTAGCTGCCACCTCAGCCTGAGGCACCAGAGAAAAGTTGGGATCCAAAAGTACCCTCTGATTAGGAAGGGGCAAACAGGTTCAAATTCAAACCCATTTGATATCATACATGGGTGGTTCAGTGCTTCAGTATCAGAGCACCCTGAACTGAACCAGCCCCTATTTGGCCCAATCTCAGATAGAACAACCCCCAGTTTGGGTTCAGGGGTTCATTTTTTTTTTTTTAAAAGTAAACTTAAAAAAAAACAACTAATAAAACTCACTGCCTCTTGCTCCAGGGGCTTCTCTGCAGCTGCGGGGAGCCAGTCTCCAGAAGTTCCCCTCCCCCACCATCCTCCATTTAGTAACAAATAGCCCAGTTTGGGCAGTTTTTGGCCCATTCCAGGCCTCACCTCCATGGCGGCCATTGGCCTCTGCATGGCCTGGCACCTCTTCTCTTGACCCTTGTCCAACATGGCTTATACCAGGCCTGCTCAACTTTGCCCTCCCAGCTGTTTTTGGACAACTCCCATAATCCCCAGCCATAGTCACCAACAGCCAGGGATTATGGGAGTTGTCGGCCAACATCTGCAGGAAGGCCAAAGTCGAGCAGTGAAAGGGATTATTAAGGAGAATATTAAGGAGATTGCAAAGTAGCTAAATTAGTTCTTTGCATCTGTCTTCATGGCAGAGGGTACTGAACATATACCTGAGACTGAACCGAGCTTCTCAAGCTTGGAGGCTGAAGAAATGGGCCAATTTGAGGTGACGAGAGATGACATTCTAAAATGTCAGGGGGGGGATTAACAAATTGCCAGGGCCGGATGGCATCCACCCAAGAGTCCTTAAAGAACTCAAATGTGAAATTTCTAACCTCCGTGCAAAAATAATTTATCCTACAATCAGACTCTGCACTGGAGGACTGGAAAGTGGCCAATGTAACACCAATTTTCAATGGTGGATCAGGGAAATGACAGGCCGGTTAGCTTAACGTCTGTTGAGGGCAAATTGATGAAAAACATTCTCAAGGATAAAATGGTTAAGCATATAAAAGTACAGGACCTGCTGAAGGAGAATCAGCATGGCTTGCCTCAACAACCTTTTGGAGTTCTTTGAGAGTATCCACAGATGAGTGGATAAAGGTGATCAATTTGACATAATATACCTGGATTTTCAAAAGGCCTTCAACAAAGTTCTTCATCAAAGACGCTTGGGAAAACTTAGCAGTCATGGGATAAGGAGACAGGATCATTTGTGGATTGGTAATTTGTTGAAGGACAGGAAACAGAAGGTAGGTATAAACTAACAGTTTTCTAAATGGAGGAAAGTAAGAAGTGGGGTCCACCAGGGATCTGTACTGGGACCAGTGCTTTTCAATGTATTCATAAATTATCTAGAAGTTGAGCAAGCAGTGAGGTGGCCAAATTTGCAAATGACACCAAAATATTTAGGGTAGTGAAGGAGAACAGCAGTTGCAGGAGAACAGCAATAGGGCATGCCCTCAAACCATGCCTGTGGGCTTCCCACAGGTATCTGGTGGGCCCCTGTGTGAAACAGGATGCTGGACTAGATAGCCCTTGGGCCTGATCCAGCAGGGCTGTTCTTATGGTGTCCCAGGCTGTGCTGGTTGCCAGAGGTGCTTTCTATCAGCTTTGGCTGATACTCCAGCTGTGTATGTTGGTAACCTCTAGTTACTGTAATGCACTCTATGTGGGGTTGCCTTTGTACGTAGTCTGGACTGGAAACTGCAATTGTTACAGAATGCAGCAGCCCAGTTGGTCTCTGGGTCAGCTCGGAGAGACCATATTACTTCTATACTAAAAGAACTACACTGGCTACAAATAGGTTTCCGGGCAAAATACAAGGTGTTTGTTAGATCCTATAAAACCCTAAACAGCTTTGGCTCTGGGTATTTAAGAGAACATCATCTTTGCCATGAGCCACATCACCATTGAGATCATCCAGACAAATTCGTCTGCAGTTGCCACCAGTTTGTCTTATGGCTACTGAGGGATGGGCCTTCTGTTTTGCTGCCCTGAGACTCTGGAATGCACTCCTTGCTGAAATAAGAGCCTCAACAACTCTGACAAGCTTTTAAAAGTCCTTAAAGACTCATTTTTTCACAGAAGCTTTTTAACTTGACTGTGGTTTTAAATTATTTTAAGGTTTTCATTTTTGTCTTAATTTTGTCTTAATTTGAGAGGAGAGCTGGTCTTGTGGTAACAAGCATGACTTGTCTCCATAGCTAAGCAGGGTCTGCCCTGGTTGCATATGAATGGGAGACTTGATGTGTGAGCACTGCAAGATATTTCCCTCAGGGGATGAAGCCGCTCTGGGAAGAGCAGAAGGTTTCAAGTTCCCTCCCTGGCTTCTCCAAGATAGGGCTGAGAAAGAGTCCTTCCTGCAACCTCAGAGAAGCCGCTGCCAGTCTGTGAAGACAATACTGAGCTAGATAGACCAATGGTCTGACTCAGTATATGGCAGTTTCCTATGTTCCTATGTTCCCTATGTTCCTATGTTTTATGTTGTAAACTGCCCAGAGAAGGAAGTTTGGGGCAATCTACAAATGTGATGAATAAAATAAATAAGAAAATAAAGTATTGTGGTGGGCAGTTTTCCCTCTAACAGGGATTACCAGATGTTGTGGACTACAACTCCCATAATCCTCAAGCAAAAGCCATTGCAGCTTGGGATTCTGTGAGTTGTAGTCAACAACATTTGGGAATGCCTGTATCTGGTGAGGCTAGCTGTCCTTACCTCTGAGACAGAGTGGTGAGAGCGCCCAAGGCAATAGGGACAGATGGCAGCCGGGGAGAGATGGAGGAAAGACTTCTAACGGGCGGGGACTCAAGCACTCAACTCCAGTGGAGGAGTAGCTGAGCCCTGATAAGACCAATGGGGAGGCATGTGAGGATAACATCAGTAGCATGCCCTCCAAAGGGAGGGGGTCTGAGCAGGAGGAAGGAGAAGGGTGAGAGGCATTGGCAACAGCAGTAAGGGGTAATCAATTACTGGTAATAAAGAGGGGCATTGGCCCCATAATTGAGAGCTGGTTATGCATAGCCTGTGAAGAGGCATATTGGGAGTCAGCCAGGTATGAGAGTCTGGCTGGTGGAGAGTGCCAGAGGCCCCCAGAGAGGGGCAGACACAAGGAACAAGCAGGCTGGGACAGAGGAGGCACAGGGGTGAAACTCAACCCCTCCCTATCGCTGCTCTGAGGCTGGTCCCGATAAGCCTAGCCAGGCTGGGTAAAGGAGCCAGGGACGTGTAGCCAGACAGCCTGTTAGAGGAAACATTGGTCGTGGGCTGGATTTGATTCCAATGCACTTCTCAGGGGCCATACATAGCCTCACGCTGCCTTCTGTCTCCTCCCTCCTCCACCCTCTTTCTTTCAGTCCCTTCTTCCTTCTCCCCTCTTCCTCCCTCTCTTGCCCTGCCATTTAAATGGGCTGAATGCACATCTTGCACCAGAATATGCTCAGAGAAAGAAATATAAATATGTGAAAATCAATTTTAAAATTTTATCAGTTTTAATTGTTCTCAACATATTTCAATACTCAATCAGAACAATAATTTCAAAACAATATCATGTCCAAGAAAAGCAGAAGCCTCCTTCCCCCCTACTTTACCCTCCACTCACTCCAGCCCTGCCTCCTCCATAATGGACTCTTTTCCTCCCTCCCCGATCCCTTGCTATTTCAGAGGCCTGAGTGCCCAGTCTGACGGTCTCTACTTCGGTGTGGCAAGCATGGCATGTTGGGGAGAGGAAGTGCGGTGGCAGCTGGAACTAGCCAGCTGCAGGAAGCTTCAGAGCACAGATGAGCAGGAGGGGAAACATGCAAGTCACCTTCCCCAGCCTCACCACACTCCAGAGTGGTGGTAGACCTCCCAGCAGAGGCCAGCAGACTGGGAGTGCAGTGATGTGGCGGGGAGAGGGAAGCGCATCAAGCAGCACCGTGAGGTGGCAGTAAGGCAGCAGGGAAGGGGAAATGTACCATGGAAGTGACAACTTGTCGGGCACTGGATTACTGAGCTCAGTGGGCTGGATCTGGCCCATGGGCCAGCTGTTTGATGCCCCTATCTTAGATCAAAGATGCCATTTCTTGCTTGGCTTTGCCACTCCGCTTCCCAAAACCCACCGAGCAGACCCCCAAGGCTCAGCAAAATTTGTTCCTCCTAAAATGCCTGCAAGCAGAGTCCAGGTGGGCAAAATTCCGTCGACTAAGTGATTCCTGTGTCCATCAGTGGAGTTCAGGTTGGAGTCAGGCAGCTCTGCCCCAATGTTATATGGATGTGCATTCCCGTCCTTTGAGCAGTTGTGCTTTAAGTCCTTCATTTGCATTGGCCATTTATTAGCATTTATACTAAGCGTTGCAAACATCTTTTGGGGTCATTAATTGGATGTAGCAGGAGTAATGGTGCAGCACACTTCCAACCTTTCCACTAAATAAATTTAGAAATGCAGTATGCATAAACAGACAAACTGGAACCACTTTGAAATCAGCAGGTAGCTAGCTTCTTTGTATTTGCATATTCAAGCTGATGGGGAAAGTGCATTTGATAGCGACCGGAGGAGTTAAAATGTTAATCAAAATATTTAACAGAACAGTAAAAAATATGTCAGGATATGTATAATTTAATTTCATTCCTTCTGAACAAATATTTGGTACATGCAGGATGACCTAATTACACTTCTAACTGAATCTCCTGGAAAGGGAAGCCTATACGGATTGGCCAATGGGAATTCAAATAGAATTCCTCTATGGCCAATGGGAATTCAGATAGACTTCTTCAGTTGGGGTCATCAGCTGACATGATGAGCCAGAGTAATGGGGACAGGAGGGTATTGTGGTGACATTTCCCCAGCTGTGGACACGGAAGCAACGGTGCCACTGGGGAGAATGGCGACTGCGCTACCAGTGTCACCATAGTTTCTCCCATTGTGGGGAATGGGGGAAATTGTGGTAAGCACTGCTTGTGCAACCACTGGTTCTGAGGCTGCCTTACAAGGCTGGAGCAGCCATGGGGCAAAGCCTTACATCTCCATAACGCTGTGCATCATATAAGCCATTACGTTGAATCCTGGGTGGGGGAATGTACTCAGACCACTATTAATAGATTGGGCATATCTTCAAAATATTAAACAATCCATTTTCACATGTAGGACAACTGTAATAGTTTATTGGGCACAACCCTATATTAAAATTTGTACACTGCCTAGCAATGTACATATCAAGCTGTATAAAAATACGATAGATAGATAGATAGATAGATAGATAGATAGATAGATAGATAGATAGACAGACAAATAAATAAACAAATAAACAAATAAATAGACCCTTTCAAGCTATGGATGAAAACTGAGGTTATGAGGTCAAAATGTAATGATGGAGGGAACGGGTTTTTTTTCCCCAAAAGGTGATATTCATTTTTAAAATGTGGAAAAGAAATGATAGCCTGGTATTAATGGCCAAAATTCTGCACAACAGAATGATGGATATAGGGACTCACTGATCTTGCTGTGTACATTACAAATGATGGTGCCACACAATAGGGAAATTGTGCAACAACTTGTTCTAAGTTGTTGCACAACCCGCACAGTGCTACGTCCATTGGAAACAATTTTCAGTTTGTTCAGTATTTTGTTCAGTATTTTAAATTTAAACATTTAACCCAAGGTATCACTGTTTGTGCACAAATGAAAAGAAGTCTTACTAGGTTTGAAAATCTCATTGCCATCAGGGTTTATCACATCAGGGTTACCTTGGTAATATATAATCTACTGAGGTATTATGTGTGGCAAAAGACACCATCTTACATTACTAGATGTTTCCAGGATTTAAGGGATCCAATAGAGGTGGAGATGTGGCCTGAGATATGGTCTACAGTCCCATTTATATCCTCAGATAGCATCCGGGAAATTTCCTCTTAGGTAACAGCAATGTGACACTTCATTGCTAAGATGTACAATATAGATAAACAATGTACTGGTTTTTTGCTGGAGGAAATGTGGAACTATAGGGGTATAATCTCACCCCCTGTTGCCATGTTCAAAAATGAAAAGAAACTAGATGCATATACACCAATGCATTAAATCAACATTGAAGCCTACAGCAATCTTGTTAGGGTGCATAGATGTCAAGACTGTAACAGAAATTAGGAGGGAATTAATCTTGTTGTTGACAGCTGCTAAATTACAGCTAGCTGCAAGTGGAAAAGCAAACATCCACCATCTATTATATACTGGTTTGATAAAACATGGGAATTTTTAGTCATGGACAAGATCTTACCACCAAATCAAAGGGGCATACTCTTTTGTGGATGGCTTATCCGAGAAATTGTTCACAATTGTTAAATATGTGGATGATCCTGCAGTGCACAGGGGATCTTTGTATCTTAGCTCAATCTTTGAGGTCATTCACACAATCAAAATCAGTGTTCTACCTGGGTTAGGGAGCTGTGTATGCTCCCTATTTAGGTTGTATGGAAGCAACGTAGGAGGGAAACCTGGGTAGAAAGAAGTGATTGTGTGGAAGCAAGGTAGGAGGAAAAGCAACCCAGTTTATCCACCTACCTTGCTTCCATGCAATCACTTCTACCCAGATTTTCCTCCTTTCTTGCTTCTGCACAATCATTTCTACCCAGGTTTTCCTCCTACCTTGCTTCCACACAATTGAAAATTGGAGCACAGCCAGCTCCCAAACCCAGGCAGAACACATTTTTTTTGATTATGTGAATTACCTCTTGGTATTCTATAGTGAAAGTGTGTGAGGCTATTCATATGTGCATGAAAAACCGGGCTAAGAGAGCCCAGCCTGGTTTTGCACACACATGTGTACCACTGGGATCGGGCCCAATCCAGGTGTCTACATAGCAGCAAACCCTCTTAAGTAGTTTCCCATTAAAACAAGGTTAAGGGAGTAAGTGCTCCCTTACCCTGAATTTTCTGATCGTGTGTCAGCCACAGCTGCTTGCAGCTATGGCTAGCACACTTGGGGAGGGGAGACAGATTCCCATACTGAACTGCGCTCTTGTGCAGTGCATTATCGGACCTTGGGGGCGGGGGCAGGGTGCTGCACGGTGCTGCTTCCATGCATCCCGACCTCTGGAGCTGCTGGGTGAGCCACCGGTCTTCTGAGCGGGTGATTTACCTGCCCAGGGAAAGGTATGAGATGGTCTGTGGGGAAGGTAAGACTGCCCTGGAGCTCTTCTCACTGATCATGAGAAGAGCTCCAGTGTGTGTGTGTGTGTGTGTGTGTGTGTGTGTGTATTCTGGGATTGTAATTTTTTTTAAACTAATTTTGGACTTTGTGACATGGTCTATAATCTATAGTGTAAAGAAGCCTTGGTTATTGTTTTGTAAATTTGAATAACTTTCACAGAAAAGCTTGCCCTTGTTAGGATTGTGCTTCTTTAAAAGATAAAACTAGATGCACATTATTACCTATTTCCCCTTTTTGAGAAGGTTGTTGAGCATCTTCAGATATGCTTGGATACTATCAGCTTTCTGCCTCACTAGCTTGCACTTTGGAAAGGCAATAACATGAGCCTGTGGCCTTAATCAGTGATGTCCACTTAATAAAGCAATTTCACCATATTGTTCCTTTCTGGCCACTTAGTGGCTTTCAGTACTATTAATCATTACATGCAACTGTGTATCTGAGCATTTGAGGGGAGGACTCTTGACTGATTCTGCATGTCCTTAGCAAGGAGGTCAGACAATAGTGCTTGACATTCATTCTTCTCATAGTTGTTTTTTTTTAAGAGTCTCCTGGAGTATTTCACCTTGAATGGGGATCAGGGACCTGGAGCACCTTCCTTATGAGGCAAGGCTACAGCATCTGGGGCTCTTTACTTTGGAAAAGAGGTGACTAAGGGGAGACATGATCGAGATATATTAAATTATGTATGCAGTGGAGAAAGTAGACACAGAGGAATTTTTCTCCCTCTCTCATAATACTAGAACCAGGGGGCATCCCATGAAACTGAAGGTTAGGACCGACAAAAGGAAGTACTTTTTCACACAGCACATAATTAATCTATTTAATTCTTTCCCATGGGATGTGATGATGGCCACCAGTTTTGATGACTTTCAAAGGGGCTTAGTCAGATTCATGGTGGGCAGGTCTATCAGTGGCTCCTAGTCTGCTGGCTGTGGGCCAACTCCAGCCTAGGAGGCATGATGCCTCTGAATACTAGTTGCAGGGGATCAACCGCAGGAGATTGGGCATGGCCTCCCCTCTTCACTGTGGGCTCCCCAGAGGCATTTGGTGGGCCACTGTGTGAAACAGGATGCTGGACTAGATGGGCCTTGGGCCTGATGCAGCAGGGCTGTTCTTATGTTATGGTCTTATGAATTTCCTCTCTCCAGTCCTCCTATCTAACACATTTGAGTGGAACTGCTGAAATGCAATCCCACCATCTGGGTGGTGGGTGTACATGTGCAGATCTATAAACCCAGCCCACTCTTGGATCTCTGAATTAGGGTGACACCCTGGAATGACAGCACTATAGCCCTATTGAGACATTAGGCTGTATGTTCATGGAAATGCCTCTGCACATGTACATATATTTCTGTGAATGAGCTCTTTCACATGGTCATATGGGGGTAGGTTGGCAGGGGTAAAGAGATCCTACTGTTTAGACCAGGGTACAGAATCTGAGTTCCTAGTTTGAAGAACCTGGGCTGGAGGGATTCCCATGGGTTCACCTGATCATAAATATCTGGGTATACTGCCTCCTACCTTTTGTTGGATGGTTGTGTGGTTGGGGTCCAATGACTGCATATGCATTCATTGGAAAAGTGAACCTGACTCCTGGTTCCCTCAAATCCATGGAACGAAAAGGAAAAACATTACTGTATGTGAATTGATCATAATGTGCAAATGACTGTACATGCATATAGATCTGTATGGGGAAAATTACTCAAAGTAATCCCATTGAAATTAAAAGGACGAATTGTCAGCCAGTGTAACTGTATACATGCATCTGACATAAGGTTTGAATAGAGCTGCAATGATGCATGTTATAACAGCAGTAATCAAGCTCCTGTTTAAATTGAAGTGTCGTGTCAAGGTGAGCAGAGTCATCATCTTAATAAATATGTCATTGGAAAGTTTCTACAAGACTGCAGAAGTAAAGAGTCAAACCCTGGATTTGTATCAAGTTAGCCAACAACCTGGAGGCATTTATATGTTCACAGCAGAGGAAAACTGGTTGTTTTCCCCACCCTGTGTTTTCAGAGTGTAGATTTTTCTATTCTACACCTTCTTTTGTTTCAGATCCTTGGCTGCACTCCCCCTCCTCCCCCCCCCCCCCCGATCTCATGTGCCCAGCTAAAGTACTGAGCACTCAGTTGCCATAGAAACAAAAAGGACAGAAACAGTTTATGTATTTCAAAAGCTGACAGCCTCTATACTGTGGATTTTGATAACTGAACCTACACATTACCCATCCTTTATTAAAAGACTGCTGTGACGTTTATTTCCCTTTTTCTCTTTCTCTATAGCTAGAAGAAAGGAGGCATCTATTTGTTTAGCTTTCCTCTAATCCACTTTATAAATAGTTCAAGTTTTAGACTTATTTTTCTTTCCTTAAGTGTAGATTAAGTCAGAATGGAAACAAATAGATAGTGAGTAAGCAAACATTAAAAGCTTCCTGATAGTTAAAACAAAGCTAATTGCAGTTCTAATCTTCAAGGGAAACTTTGATAAAATGTTGTGCTTTTAATTGTATCTAATGATTACATTTTGTAAATTAAAACATAGTCCACCAAGCGCTCCAACTATGCAGCCTCCATTTACTTGGGAGTAAAGTAAAGTAGGGAAGTGCACGAAATGGGTTTTGCATTCTGTTTCAAGCTCAAAACAAAACACAAAATGGCCAAAATGTTTCGTCAAAACAGTAACTGAGCCGGTTGTTTCACCTAAAAAACCTGAAGTGTTTCAAGTGTTTCAATCATGGGGAACAATGGGGGGGGGATCAAAACACCCCATTATTCCAAATAGGTAGCTGCTAGGGACACTAAAATGGGTTGCGTGGTAGGGCATGATGGGTGCTTTCTACAACCCAACCCACAAAAGAAATGTGCAAGTGGGCGATTTTAAACAACTTTTTATCCTTGATGTGGGTTTTGGGGAAATGTTAAAAAATTATTTAAAATCACCCACTTGCTCATTTTGTTGGTGGGTTGGGTGGTAGGTAGGGATCATCATGCCCTAGGGATGTGCAAATAAGCTCAATGTTGAGCCAGTTTGCCATTGAACCACTCCAGCTCGAGGTCTCACACAAGCCAGGCTAGGCCCAGTTTGGCTAGAGGTTGAGCCAAAGCCCCTGGGCCAGCTTGAGGCCAGTTTTGCACTGTAATTTGCAGTGCATTTTGCACCCTGAATGGTGCTTTATTTACTTTTATTTCAGTCCTGGAGTAGAGGTGGAGCTAACAAACTGCCAGCAGCAAGAGCACTGAAGGCAGATTGCACTTGCCTCTCTGTAAAAAATATCTATTTCATTAAATTGTTAAGATTCCTTTTCCTGAATCAACCCCACTGCATTGTCCTTAGATACCACAACATTTCCCTCTGGGTTCTACAGTTAATAGCCCCTGAATTTGATGAAATCTTGAGCCAGAGAAAGGTTGTGCATGGCTCTTAGGGGCTGGGGCAGCAGAAGTGTTCAGTGCCTATTATCCTTACCCCTTCCACATTTAATATGAAAAAGTCCCTTCACAGAGACCTCTCAAAAACCATTCTTTCCTTCCATTACTGCAATATTTGGCAAAAATGTCTACACTATGTGAAAGTCTGGTTCTTGCACACTGAAAAAAAAGGATGCAAAATAATCTGACATATTCAATTTTTCATCATTTACATAATTTATTCTAGTTAGACCATTTAGAACTAGATTTGCACATTACAAACACAGTTTTGCCCATATCTGAAATGCTAGCCTATAAAGTGAAAAGAACTACTGCCTCCTTCACTGCTAAATTAATAACTGGGCAAGGCATTGTTGCCATATACATCACATGAGAGTCAGGCGACAGATGTCATAGTATTGAACTGAAATGATAACATAAGAATAGAAAACAGTTAATCTTTTGGCTGCAAAATGAAAGAACGCCACATCCGAAAATAGACCTTTTACTCCAGCCGAGAAAACGATGCAAGATGTATGGGAGAGCATTGTCTTTGGATATGCAGCAATAAATACTGCATGTTAATAGCTGTGGCCATAACTGTGAATCTGTCTCCAGGGTGTCTTCAAACGTCCATCAGAAAAGCAATGTGGAAGCTCTATGCTAGAACAGCAAGGCTCCTGAAGACCATGGGTGAGCCAGTTGGAAATAAAGAATCTCCAACGAATTGGTATAAGAACTGAATGAAGCCAGGTGAACAAAAGAGGAAAAAGAGAGCTGTCTCTCAAAATATAATCTGTCAAGGAGAATATCCTTATCATTCTGTCCCAGTCCCAGTCGTTATGAGGAGGGAGGGAAAGCAACAACTATTCAGGGCAGTGTGGTGTGTTAATCACAAGCTCATAACTGGCAATAAAACTGAAAGGACCACGTCTGCCATGGTGAATAATTTCCATGCCGAGGCCCAGAACAGGCAAGCCATGTCATTTGTAACATCTGCCTCAAAAAACTCCAGCCAAAATGAGCTAGTTAGAAAGTTTACACTACTGCTTTCCAGTACAGGAAAGTTGGCTCTGAAATGCCCAGGAGGATTCCACATCCTGCAAGCATTTGATCAAAGAGATAAAATGAAAGGACTTGAATGCTTGAAAAGATGACATGTCTATGCTTGTGTCTTTATAAGAACTATGCAGCTTTTATTAGACAAATAAATTGTTTTCCTAAAGATATTGCATAAAAGCCTTGGGATTCGCAGTTGTTTTATGTTTGGCAGTCCCTGATTTACAACTGTAGTGAAATTATAAGTGAAGGTAAAATAAAAGTTTAAACACCAGCAATCTTCTTTCTCTCCCTATTGCTACTATGAATGAACACACACACACACACACACACACACACACACACACACACACTCCACTTATGGATGGGATTTATTGTATAGTATTCTTTTCTTCTCTAGAGGTAGCAAAAAGAAGAGGGTAAGGTTGTTCTATGCTCCTGGACAGAGCACTTGGCACTATAACCAGCAACAGGTAGAAGAACACATGGGACTTGGTCTTCCTCCAGACTTGCACAGGTAAAAGCTTTACAACCTAAAGGAGACTTTAGTCTGGTCTATGCATTCAGTAGAATGTGGTGGTAGAATGCTGAGGTGACAGAGTGAACCATACCACAGCAGACTGCAAATTGGTGTGTGTGTCTGTGTGTCTGTGTCTGTGTCTGTGTGTGTGCACACACATACATGAGCAAGCACTATTTTTGAATGCTTGGTTCTAGACAAGAACATAGTGAGCATAACAGAAACCTAGTACAATGGAAAGAACCAATGGGATATGCACTCTATTTGGTCATTCACCCTAAATTCCACTATACTATTCCCGTGTCAGTCAGGAACAGTTGAAACGATTTATCATATGTTGCTTCACTGTTTGTTTTATAGAGATATTTGGATAGCACTTTTGTCACCTCTTTTGTCTAGATTTCCAGGTAGGCCATTGGCTTTTCACGTGTATTTCCTTTTGTCCGACAGTGATATTAATGCTTCTAACAGGGTGGCAACATTTTGCTACATTGCAAGCTGTGTAAAGAAGCAATTGGTAAAATTATGGGTTTTTATATATTGTACTGTATATTGTTATATTGTAAACTGTATTTTGTAAGAAAGTTTTGTAAGGAAGTACTGGCAGAATCATGATTGCTGGAAGTTACTACTGATCTATTGTGTTGTATTTTTGTCTGGTCAATGATTGAAATACAGATTCCATTCCATTCCATTCCATTCCATTCCATTCCATTCCACTATACACACTGATGATGTTCAAAGCAGGTCAGAAATCCCACCCCCAGCCCATCACTTACCCCCCCACCCACTGCACATTTCATGCTTAGGGTGGCATTTGTCTGAAGAGGAGGATACAATAAACATGAAATTGTGGTATCTCTAGAATCCTCGGTGAATCAGTAGATGGGATGAAATGAACTCTAGGAAGAGGGTAAACAAAGGTAATGGAGGACAATGCCTCTGTGTCTTTATTGGGTGTATAGAAGAGAGAATTTTGGCAGGAGCAGCTTGTCATGAGGGGTGTGTGAGAAAAGTGACACCTATTGCTACATAATTATCAAAGGTACAAGGTCCTGTTCTCCTTTGAATATGGACTTGAATGCATATGCAATGCATATGGCTTTCCTACTTGAGGAATGCATAGACTTCTACCTGGAGTACATGACATTGTCAATTCTGGTGCACATTTCAGATTGTCTTGCCCACACTGAGGTTTCCCTATCCAGTCTCCCTTTCTAGTCTTAATATCAAGGAAAGGGAAAGGGTTAGCTTCCACCCTTCTCCTCTGGCTCCATTGTGGTAACTTCCTTGTTCCTTGCTTGGTTTCTAGGAAACATGTGCATGACGAGAATTAGCCTCCATCATCTTGAAGCAAGAACATCCTGTCCAGAGCATCTACCGAGCATCAATCCCCTAATCCTGTCTAACACAGGAGAAATGGACACTTTGTACCCCACCTCCCCTGTTAGGAAGGTAACTGGAAAACTCTTTGAACTACGGAATGGTGTCAGCCCCATAGCCACCTCTATCCATCTTACCTCCTCATTGGCTGAGGAGCTGTCAACCTGAGCCCTTGTGGCCTACCTCTGATTGGTGGAAGGGGCTCACTGCCCATCCAAGTATTTATTTATTTATTTATTTATTTATTTCATTTATAAACTGCCCCATCCAGAGACTCTGGGTGGTGTACAACAACTTTTAAAAAGACATAAAAACACATAATTCAAAACACAGTAATAAAAACAATATTAAAAAAACTAAAACCATTTAAAACCAATTAAAATACTTTTAAAAAACAACAACACTTTACAAGCCTTGGAAGGCCAGGCCAAACAAATAAGTTTTTAGGGCTCTCTTAAAGGCCAACAGTGAGCCTAAACTGCAGATATCTGCTGGGAGTGCTTTCCATAGGCCAGGAGCAGCTACAGAAAAGGCCTGGTTCCGAGTCGCCACCAGACGTACCGGTGGCAACTGGAGACGGACCTCTCCAAATGACCTCAACGAGCAATGGGGATCATACCGAAGAAGGTGCTCTCTAAGGTAACCTGGACTCAAGCTGTTCAGAGCTGTAAAGGTAATAACCAGCACTTTATATTTTGCCCGGAAACATATCAAACAAGTGAGCCAGTGTGGTGTAGTGGTCAGAGTGCTGGACTAGGACCGGGGAGACCCGAGTTCAAATCCCCATTCAGCCATGAGACTAGCTGGGTGACTCTGGGCCAGTCACTTCTCTCTCAGCCTAGCCTACTTCACAGGGTTGTTGTGAAAGAGCAACTTAAGTATGTAGTACACCGCTCTGGGCTCCTTGGAGGAAGAGCAGGATATAAATGTAATAATAATAATAATAATAATAATAATAATAATAATAATAATATCGGCAGCCAGTGCAGCTGTTTTAAGACAGGCATAATATGGTCTCTGCAGGTTATCCCAGAGACAAATCTGGCTGCCGCATTTTGAACTAACTGAAGTTTCCGAACTACTAACAAAGGTAGCCCCACATAGAGTGCATTGTAGTAGTCAAGCCTGGAGGTTACCAGCTGATTCACCACTGTTTTTAGATCATTATCTTCAAAGAATGGACGCAGCTGTCAAATCAGCCGAAGCTGGTAGAAAGTGCTCCTGGCCATAGCCTCCACCTGAGATGCCATGAGGCCTGGGTCCAAGAGCACTCCCAAGCTGCATACCTGTTCCTTCTGGGGGAGTGTAACCCCATACAGCACAGGAAGATCTAACTCATCCCTTAAATTCTGATCCCCCACAATGAGCACCTCTGTCTTGCTTGGATTCAGCTTTAATTTGTTATCTCTCATCCAGCCCTTTACTGCCTGTAGGCAGGCATTTAGCGATTGAATGCCATTTCATGATGATGATGATGATGATGATGATGATGATGATGATGATGAAAAAGAGAAGTAGATTTGGGTGTCATCAGCATACTGATAACACCCTGCACCAAATCTCCTGATGACCTCACCCAGTGGTTTCATGTAAATATTAAAAAGCATTGGTGACAGAATGGAGTCCTGAGGGAGGAACTGTCCTGAGGGAGGAACATTTTAAAGAGGAACTGTCACCAAACTCCACCATCTGGACTCTGCCTGAGAGATAGGAGCAGAACCACTGCAAAGCAATGCCTCCTATCCCCAATTCCCCCAGGCGATCCAGAAGGATACCATGGTCAATGGTATCGAATGCTGCCAAGAGATCCAAAAGAAGCAACAGAGTTACACTCCTTCTGTTGATTAAAGGTCATCCATCAGCCCAACCAAGGCAGACTCAACCCCATAGCTAGCTCTAAAGCCAGTTTGAAATTCTTTGCCTAAGAACTTTAAAAAGTGGTGTGTTGCCTTTGTTAAGATGATCTAAGCACATAAATAAAGTGTACCAGGATCGATAAAAACACACTAGCAAAAAACAAAGAAGATCCACCCATCAAATTGAACACACACAACTTAGTCCAATAAATCTATTGTGAAAAACATATGCAGGCTATAACAAGACAAAGCCATGAGAAATGATATTGGAGAAACAATTGTATAACATGGGAGAAATAATAAAGTCCATGATGTGGAGAATGGTAGAATGCATAAGTAAAGTCCACACAATTTCCTTGAGTGAGAGAATATTCTAGAAGGGTTTAGAAGAGAGTTTAGTTTATTACTTTCAACAATCAAAGATCAGCAAGTTAAAACTTTACAGAAAAGTATGGATAAAAACAATACATAAAATAACAATGGTAATAATCAGAAGGAGAACAAATCCCACATACATATAAAAATAGCTGTTATCCAGCATCCTAACCGAACTAAGAATCTAAAAGACAGGACAGGAAATTAGTTGTTGTCGAGTCCTAATAGCAACAGAGCAAAACTTAGCCACCTTATATGTAATAGAGGGAATTTTATCTGCAAGCAAAAAAGCAACATAAAATTCTTCTGAATGACCAGGTAAAGATAATACAATTGGAGTGAATAAAGTCTGTCGTATATCCTTATAGAATAAGCAACGCAACAGAACATGTTGTACAGTTTCAATATCCCCTAAACCGCAAGGACAAAGTCTGTCACTCCTTGGGACCTTCAAAAATCTCTCAGAAAGCACTGCAGAGGGCAGTACATCATGTCTTTCCTTGAAAAAGGCCCTTTGATGATGGGGGTAATTTAAAGTTTGTAAATAAGAAGATGCAGCCTTCTAGCAAAAACCATGACCTTAGACTTCTGATAGTTAATAATTAAATGATTGTGCCTGCAATAGCAACCCAACTGCCTAAGAGCTCTCCTAAGCCCAACAGGGGATATAGCCATAATTGCTGCATCGTCCGTATAAAGAAGTAAAATTCCAACTCCTGCAGTGGTTGGAGGATGAAACCTTGGGTCCATTAAGTTGACTGCTAAATCGTTAACATAAAAATTAAACAGTGAGGGTGCTAAAATGCACCCCTGCCTAATTCCTTTGTTGGTAGAGATTGATTGAGACAGGGATCCTTTAGGGTTACATCTTACCCTTATGTTGGAATTTTCATGTAGGTGACAGAATAGAAAAAGAAGCCACCTATCAATGTTGGTTTGAGCAAGCTTTTCCCATAAGGTGGATCTTGAAATAGAATCGAAAGCTGATTTAAAATCAATAAATGCAACATACAAGGATGACCTAGGTTTGCTACTTTATCAACTAAATGACAAAGAGTTAGTACATAGTCCATAACTGAGCACCCTGATCTAAAATCGGCCTGTTCATCACCTAGTATGCCATGCTCTTCCATCCAGTCATGCAGTTTCCAAAGAAGGTGCTTGGCACAGAGCTTGCTCAAAACGCTTAACAGGGATATAGGGCGATAATTAGATGGAGCATTCTTCTCTCCCTTCTTGAAAATTGGTACAACAATTGCAGTGCCCCAGTCATGAGGTATATGACCAGTAGAGTCTATATAAGTAAAAAGAGCAGCAAGAACCGGCACCCACCAGTCTACATTAGATTTAATAATTTCAGGAGATATACTATCAATACCAGGGGCCTGGGTTTGTAAGAGAGAAAACTGTGGACATTGAAATATGTGGTCCAGTGTCATTTCACCAGGACAAACTTCCATGTTATACACTTGTTTCTCCAATTTTTGTGAACCACCTAGAACCTTTGTAGTCAGGCAGTAAATAAATTAAAATAAATAAATATCATTTCTCAATTGTTTTGTCATGTTATAGATTGCATATATTTTTCATAATAGATTTATTGGACTAAGTTATGTGTGTTAAGTTTGGTGGGTAGATTTGGCAGGGGGGGGGGCTTTGTTAAGATGTCAGCTATTTCCCACCTATTTGCTGGACCATGCTTCTTTAAGATATGTAAGTGCTTTACTGTAGACTTTAGAATGTGTTAGGTGTTAGAGATGGCTTTTGCTTTATTTTCCTAATGCCTACCTGCTCCCTTTACCAACCTTGGTTCCTATAGCTTAATAAAATAATATTTTATAGAAAACAATCTCATCTCTTGTATGTGTTGCTCATAGACTCTGGAGTTACAACTCCCCATAAGCTGACCACTTGTTTGAGCTGCTTAAAAGGAAACTTACATTGATGGGGTGAATTAAGCCTGGCTCCCACTCTGCAGAAGCAGAGAGGATCCTCCAAGGGTTGGTTCAGACCCAGACTTGAGTTCTCTCTGGAAGCAGAGAGTAGTGGCAGTGACTACCAGACACTGCATTGGAGCAGGGCTGAGAGAGTAAAACTGCCCAAACTCCAGTGCTGTTCTTTTGCACTTTGGAACTAGCCATCCATCCTAGGGATGTGCATGGAACCATCGACTGCTGGTTCAAAGGTGGAGGGACAGCTTTAAGGACTGGGAAGGGTGTTCTTAACACACACACCCGGCCACATTTCCCCCACCGGCTCTGTGGTTTAAAATGGTCCTGTGGGGCAGCAGAATACCTCCTTGATCCTGTACCTCCTTGCTGTCCCAGTGAACATCAGACTGGAAGTACCCAGAAGTGTCCGTTGTGCATGTTGCATACGAAAGGGAGACTAGAAGTGTGAGCACTGTAAGATATTCCCCTTAGGGGATGGAGCTGCTCTGGGAAGAACATCTAGGCTCCAAGTTCCTTCCCTGGCATCTCCAAGACAGGGCTGAGAGAGATTCTTGCCTGCAACCTTGGAGAAGCCACTGCCAGTCTGTGTAGACAATACTGAGCAAGATAGACCAATGGTCTGACTTGGTATATGGCAGCTTCCTATGTTCCTATATTCCATGTTGCGACGTGCGTGAGTGCAAGCACAATATGCGCACACGCACTGGGCACTTCAGGTACTTCTGGTCCAACATGCACGGGGCGGCAAGGAGGTACTCTGCTGCCCCACAGGACTGTTTTAAACGACAGAGCCAGCGGGGGAAATGTGGCGGGGTGTAAGAACACCCTCCCCAGTCCTTAAAGCCATCCCCCCTACCTTTGAACCGGCCAAACTGCCAGACCTTTGAACCGCTTCAGAAGTCTCTAAAAGGGCTGCCAAATGTGTTCATGCACATCCCTAACCCCACCTCCATTTTCCTCCTTGGATTCTATAGTCTGTCCCTGAATTCACAGCCAGCATTGCTGGCAATCCTATGCCTGCACAACTGAGGACTGGGTAAGGAGGTCAAATTCTCACAAGACCTCATTTGCCTGACCCTACCCTGTTTCCAACCTTATAGCTGAGGTTGGAAACACTGCTGCAAACTCTGCCCTTCCCTATCATTGGACAGCATTTCAGCAACCTGATTCTGCCCCATTACCCATTTGGGCAACTCCTCCCAGGTGCACGGTCAAGTAAGGGTCCCGTCTCCTTACAGGCTTCATCTGCCAGACTCGGACTCCCCACCATTGAAATGGAACAGGTGTCTGTCAAACTATTACCAGTCCAAAACTATTCATGGGTCACACACTGTCCCATTTATCTACAGTACAAGTATTTTGCTAGATTTCCAGTTCAGACAATGGAAAATTTGCTCCATATGACTGAGAATACCAGGCTGCCTTTTACCCTGGGCATGGTGAGAAACTGATACCCATGTAATATGCCTTTCAAAAGTTTCTTTCTTTCTTTAAAAAAAGAAAGAAAGAAAGAAAGAAATGAGTTTACTTTAGAAGCTCAGTGTCATGACATTAATACTCTCTATGCAGGTAATTACAGATGCAAAGAAATACACATTTTTCTGTGTTTGCTTGAAGTTTATTAATTTATACAAGAATAAGCATAATTAGTAGAACTAATTAATTTCTCAGATTTAACTTATTTATCCTGAATATACCCACTCTATGGATGAGCTGCTACCCTGGCACTTTAATAAATGTAAATGAAGTGTGAACAAATGTTTTCCTTTTAATCATCTAGTTGCACAGAGAAATATGCATTCCCTGTGACTTTGTTCTGAGTTATTGTTTAACAGCTCTGCAAAGCTTTTAGGATGATTTGGTATCTACTGTTGCTTCAAGTCAATACATTCTCACTCTGAAGAAGCATCTCCATGGCATGGTGATGAAATGCCAGGCAGCTAGATTTTGCAAAGGATGGCTAGTTCTGCTAACTATTCCTTGCAAAGCATTCCCTAGGGTGCTTTTTGGAACAAGAACAACACATTTTACATATGTTTTTGTGCATCTGGTGCTGTGGTTTGTCTTTTTTTCTGGTTAAAAAAGTAAGAACCATGGCACAGAAATAAAGGGTCTAGCACACAGCAGTAAAAAAATAGTGAGCCTTTCACCAATCCTAAGAAAGATGTTCCCAAAACAAATTCAAGAGAGGTACTAATCAAGTTAATATATGGAAGCAAAAGTAAGAAATATCTTAGGCACCTTAAAGATTAGCACATTTATTTTGACTTAAATTTGTGGGGCAAATGCATTCAATGCATGAAGTGGTCACTTAAGCTCTTGACCTATATATATTCTCTTATCTCTGTACTCACAGCACATGAACCTACCTAACCACTTCACTGACCACTTTTGGCATATGGCAAAGTGGACTCTGACTCATTAAAGCTTATGTCACAATACTTTTATTAATCTTTAAAGTGCCACAACACTCTTGAATTATTCTTGAAAAATAGTGTATAGACTTATATTGTGCCTGAAACAGTTTCAGAAACAGAAATTATTTTCACAATAAAACACCTTTCCCTTTTGGGAACTGATTTATGATGTTTTCACAACTGGTGGATCCACTTTTTCTTTTTCATTACAGTTTTCTGAAAGTCTCTGAAAATTGTTTTCCAGAAGAGTCAAGAAAATGCCTTTTCCCCTTTTTGTCAAAAATATCAATGAGTTAAACACTTGGGACGTATTTCCAGTGCTATTTCAGGTGTCCTGAAATAGTTTTCAGGATACTTGTTTTCAAGTATCTTGAAAAGTGCTTTTCTGTGAGCTCATCCTATAGCGCTCCTGCAGTATTTAAAGACCTGCAACCATATGGTCATACTAGTGAAATCCAATGAACACCAGAATATCCAGGAAAGCAAGTCTTACAGTGCTAGTGTGATGTTCAAAGGACACCTTAGAAAACTATGAAAGATATGAAGAAAAGGAGAAGTCTGAATATGTTTTGGAAGAGTTTGTATAAGTTTTGGAAGAGTTTGTGTAAGCTGCTTCACAAAAAAAAAGAATAGTGGGTATATTCAATAGTTGTCACTTTTTCCTATCTTTAAACAAAACACTGAGGCTTGAAGCCAAAGGTGCCACTCCTTAGCAGAAAACCTTTCCTTCACGAGGAAGGCTGTTGCCAACCTAGTGGAAGAGCACTACATATCAAATTCTAGTCCAGGGAAGTTCTTCTGTTTGCACAATCTCTTGCACAAATTCTGTTTGGTCACTACAGTTTTAATGCTACACCCCAAATCTCTCTTATTCAGCATATATCTTGCACTGTAACAACAACCCTGACATATTGTAGCACTGCACTCTGCTAGTGCTTGCAGAAGCATTCACAAAAGTGTGACATTCTACATTTTCTCCTTCCACTCACAAGTTCTTTGCATCCAAGTTTGCGTTAGCACATGCCACAAATCAGGTTCATATCTCCACAGAGATGTTTTCATATATTACTAGAGAATTCCATAGGTTCTTCCTTTCTTACTTCCAAGAATATTCCTGTGGCCACAGATTGCACAACAACAGTTCTGTAGAGTTTGTGGAAGAAGAGAGAAGAAAAACAATGTTTGAAGACCCTTCTTACCTCCCCTATGGAACATGAAATTCAGTCAGATCTTTTGACAGTCACAGGCGTTATGTAGGCAGGACTTGTGACATTCATGTCAGGAGATGCTAGCAGCTCCTACCCAACTTTGAAGTTGTTCAGATTTTATATCTTCTGAGGGGGCGGGGACCTGGGAACATTCTGATTTATCACTTAGAAAGGTTCACTCTCAGTGGTGTAGCAAGATTGAAGCTGGCCTTGGGACAAGATGGGCCCCTGCCCCCTCAGGGCCACTTTCTTCTCTTCTCCCTATATTTTTGCTTCCGAAGAGGGAGGGATGCTGCCTGACACTCGTCCCTTCCTGGAGAGGATTCATCTCATTCAAAAGCAGAGATTCCAGTTAGAAGCGAACAGTGTGCCAATGAGTCAGGGAGGTGAGAGAGTGATCATTTGGAAAACATAATAGGGTCATTCATATGACCTCACGTTGCCACTGGGGAGGTCTGCAGGGAAAGCAGTAGGGATGTATAAATTGATTCAGGTACAAATCGATTTGTGCCTGAATCTAGCTGATTTGGGCAATTTGGAGAGAGAACAAATCACCCCTGTGGTCCATTGGCTAGGTGAGGGTCCAAATTGAATTGTGCCAGATTCTATTAAAATTTATTAGAGATTTGGATTCCTCCTATTAATTTCCTCAGATTCCCAGTCTTCATTTAAAACAAAAACAGCTAAGCAAACAGCTAAGCAATAGCCCTTGTAGAAGTGGAGTTATGGAGCAAAATGTTTGGTCACTATTTTTCAAGTGTTTGGATTCTTTGGTGTATAATAACCTCAATGAATTCCTATGAGGATTCATTACACACCTTCATTTCTTCTATTCATTTTGACTGTCTTTGGACAGTGCCAATTGTCAACTGCCATGTGCCATCTACACCCCCACTCCCACCCGCAAGGCAGTGGGATACTACTCAGTTCATTTTAGGAATTTTTTCAAGTGTTTAGACTCTTTGGTGTCTAATAAATTTCCTCATTATGAATTCCTATGAGGATTCATCACACACCATAGAGTCTAAACACCTCAAAAATTCCTAAAATATAAACTGAGTACCCAGTGGCTTGTGGGTTGAGGGTAGTTGGAACATGGGATGCCACTAATTCCCCACCCCCACCCGCACAGCAGTGGGGTCAAAATGAACAGAAGAAATGAAGATGTGTAATGAAGACACCAAAGAATCTAAACACTTCAAACATCCTAAAAAAATAAACTGAGTACCCCGGTGTGTTTGTGTGGGGGGGGGTGGGGGTGTGTAGTGGGGCGTAATTGACACATGGCAGTTGACAGTTGGCAAAATGAACAGAAGAAATGATGGCAATGAATCACCATATGGATTCATTATGAGGAAAAGTTATTTGGTCCATGTTAGGGTTAGGATAGGGCGACTTCAAATCCCCATTATTTCCTATGGCAGAAATATACAAAATCAGTAAAAACTAAAGAAAATCATTAAATATCAACCAAGTGTCCCACTGCCTTGAAATTTTTGGGTGGTTGGTGGCACCCATGGTACCATGTGGTGCCCCTATAAGTGGTCTGAATTGATCTGAATCCAAATCAAATTGAATCAAATCCCAGTTGAATCTGGTGTGATTTGGGAGTACAGATTTGGACACAAAACAAATCAGGGGTGATTTGATTCGGGCACAAATCGAATCAAAAAAATCAATTTGGGCACATTTCTGTAAAGCAAGAGCTTAGCTGCCTTCTCCGGCTTATGAGCATCACCATATTTGCCTTCACCACGTGGTCACACGAGTGGTAGCGTAGCATTGGCAAAAACTGGGAATGGGAGGACTTCCTCCTCTTGCATCCCAGAGTGGCCCAGGCTGCTCCTTTCCCCATCTTGCTGCCAGAAATTGTGGCGGGCCAGGTGGAAGCCTATTTACCTGGGGGCGATCGCACACACAAGGTAAAACAAACCACAGGTTTATTTGATCTCAGTAAAACCCTGGGTAAAAAAAACAGAACCACATACTGGAGCAGCTGGGAGTGGTGGGCTCTCCGCGCTCCAGATGGCATGAGCTGCCTGGATTACCCCAGGTGGCTTGTGTCGTGTGAATACCCTTCATGAATTAATTACTGCTGTTTACAAGATATGTGTAAGATATTACCAAATATATGTGTTAGAAACATGGATGTATAGAAGAATGTTGAAAATATCCTGGGTAGATAGAGCCACCAGTTTAGACGTTTTGCAAAGAATGAATAGAAACATGGAAATGTTAAGAACAATAAAAGAAAGAAAATGGGAATATTTGGGATATGTGATGATATATTCTGCAATTAATATTGCAAGGAAAAATCGAAGGCAGGAGGAGAGCAGGAAGAAGGAAAACATCATGGCTGAAAAAAACCTTAGATCCTGGTATGGTAGAAGCACTGTGTCACTATTTAGGGATGCAGTGTCAAAAGATCAAGTAGCCTTAATTATAGCTAACCACCAATAGGAGAAACAACTAAAGTAGTATACAAGATAGGTTGTACCTCGGTTCTTTTGATATTCAAGTACAAAATACCTATTATTCAATAGTTTTTTCCTTCTCACTCACTCTGTCTTTCTTGCCAGCTGTTTCTCCTTCTCAGCCATTTTGGGCTCTTCTTATTTCAGTCTGAAGCATGTTCTGTTCATAGTAAGGATTCCTGCCAAAAGCAGTAAAATTCTAAAATTCTAAAAGCAAGAAAATCTAAAATTCCATGTTTTCTGAAATGCAGGAAATAGGGCCCATTTCTATGAAATGAAAGAATTCCTAGCTGGAGATCTACAGAAGACTGTTCTCGACCTGTCAGAACCATTACACAGCTACTTTATGTACTGTGACCACCTACACAGCTGCAGAATCAGATACCAGGAACTATGCTTGAATTAACTAGTTTTCAGCACAAGTAAACAGAATGAGGAAAGAAAATGTTGAAGAGAAATATAGTTCTATGCATATAATATGCTTCCCCCCACCCGCCACCGCTTTAATTCTGAGCAACATGTAGATTGCAGATAGTGATGAAACCAATTTGCCTCATATGAAGGATTAATTTTTCCATGTTCAGTCAGTTTTTTTAATTTTCTGTGGTAAATCATTTGCAAAGCTTCAGCTAACTTAAGTTTAGAACTAGCTAAGCATTGCATCTGGAAGCTGAATTATCATTTTGGCATACATTTAATTTCATTAGATTCCACATAAAATGTAGAATGTTTGTTTTTGCATTTTAGGCTTAGGCTTTTAAGATAATTTAAAAAATAAATCCTTTTAAGCACATTTTGACTCCAAAGAAATATACTGTAATAACAATTAATAATTATTTCTAATCTCATTAATGGTTCAGCAGATTATATGCTTATCATCATTCCCTCTTTTCATTCATATATCAGCCCAATGTCATGAATGTTTACTTAGAAGCAAGTCCCTTTGATTTAAGTAGTTGTGACTTCCAAACAAGTGTGCTTAGGATAACAGCCAATTATTCATGAAGCGGTTCAAATGTTACTGGAGAGAGAGAGTGTGTGTGTGTGTGTGTGTGTATGTGTGTGTGTGTGTGTGTGTGTGTGTTTAAGCACACTGTGATCCAGTACATAAACTGGCATAATCAGGTATTTGGGGCTGACCTGAAATCCTAAGCATACTTTCTTTTGAACACAAGTTCCCATAGAGATCAAGAGGACTTAAGGAGGTAGATGGACATCCAGTATGGAAATGAATGGATAGAGGGAGGATTGGGCTACTATCAGTACATGAAAACTTCTACTATAACATCCTCAAACATCTCTCATGGAAGAGGCCTGGCTGACCGCAGGTGGAATGGCTGATGGGCAGTGTTCTCTCTAAATTTTTTCATCTGGGTGCAGAATGAATTTTGTTCTGGGCAGCAGTATCAAGGCAGAGTGTGCACACATGCATTCAGAGTGGGGCTTTCCTGTTTCAACCTGAGTGAGATCTAAAATTAACTGAGCAGACATTAAAAAAAAATGTGAGCACACACACATGCACACGCCTTAGAGGGAACACTGCTGATAGGCACAGCTCTCAGAGGGGAGGAGTCAGATGACAGGTGGATCCAGGCAGTCTGATGGAGGGAGCCTGGCTCTGACCTCTCCCTCTGCTGCAGCCAGATGGGATCTAATCTGCATAGTCTCCAGATGTGTGACCCATATACTGTCAAAACTGAGGGGGTACAGATCTCACGTAGGACACATTCAACTGTATGCAATCAGGCATTTACCATGTTTCACCAAATCCTGTTAAATATTGGGGGGGTTCATCTTGAATTCAGAGTCCCCTTTCTTTTAGATATATATTTATTTGATTGATTGATTGATTGATTGATTGATTGATATACCACCCTTCCTAAAATGGCTCAGGGCAGTTTACACTAACATAAGAAACACATAACAATAAAAATTTAAAAACCCCAATTAAAAACAGATTAAAATTACAATTTAAACTAGATCACATTAAAACTAGATATCGTTAAAACCAGGCTAAAAGGATGGGTCTTTAAGGCTCTCCTGAAGGCCACCAAGGAAGACAGTCCTCTTATGTCCATGCGGAGTGTGTTCAACAACCTAGGGGTGACAACAGAGAAGGCCCTATCTCATGTCGCCACCAGATGAACCAGTGGCACCCGAAGATGGACCCCTCCTGATTATCTCAGTGAGTGGTAGGGATCCTGTAGAGAAAGACGCTTCCTCAGACAACCCGGACCTAAGCCATTCAGGGCTTTAAAGGTAATAACCAGCATGTCATACTTTGCCTGGAAACATATCAGCAGCCAGTGCAACTGTCTGAGAACAAGCATCATGTGGTCTCTCCAGGATACCCCAGAGACCAATCTGGCTGACACATTTTGAGCTAACTGAAGGTAGGAGAAGACACTGACTCGACAGCACAATCTTACACACATATACCCACATTTCTTTTTTATTTTCATAAGGTCCCTTTCCTGCTCCCACTTGAGCAACATAAGAACAGCCCTGCTGGATTAGGCCTAAGGCCCTTATATAGAACTTTATGGTATGTTGCTGAAAGCACAACTACTGTGCTGGGTTAGGCACTTATGTTCACCTGTGCAAGTGGAAATATGACCCCAGGACCAACCCTCCACTATGCTGTGGCTTTGCTCCCCACAGTAGTGCCGTCCTTGGCAGATCACAGCATTTTGGTAAGAAACTGCATAGGTTCTGATTTTCAGCTATGAAAATAAATAAATGTTGCTAGAAAACAGGACAGAGAAACTCATGTTTTTCTTGATGTCTTAGTGCTATGAGATCATTGTATTCCTCACTTTCCTGAATATCAGAAGTTCCAGGAGCTGCCACTACAGGGTGAGCTTATTTATGAGGAGTGCTATAGATTTAAAGCATTTTCTCCTTAAACTTGTTTATTTAGAAATATACATATGGTGCACACAGTAGGCAAGCACCCAGTCTTTAAAGCAATAACAATTTTCCCCTCCTCAAGCATACAACACTCATTAGCACATCCCCCAAAAGGGTCCTTCTTGCCAACCAAATGCAAAAATTCAGTTTATTGTCTCCTTTATTCAAAATGGGAATAGAGTAGTATATTCAAGATAAACTACTTCTCTCAGCCACTACCTAAGCAGGTGGGATGTTCATTAGCTACTAGAGACCAGTAATCAAAAGCCACTGACGCTTACTCAAGAAAGTATCTTCTATTTTTGTTTATTTAAAACAAAATATGCCCCCTTTTTATGTGATCTGCAACACAAAGCAGCTTACAATAAAACAACTTCTTGCCATCAACACCCATTAAAGAAGCATCTTTAGCCATTAACTACACAAAAGGCTACAGAAAAGGTCACCTCCTTGCTTGACAGTCATGACAGTGCTTTTGTTTTTGCCTCTTGTCCATTTTCTATTAGTTTATTGATCTGTTCTTTTCTGCCTCCTCCAGTCCAGGCAGAATTGCTGCACCCTAATTCCTCAAAAAGCTTTAAATGCTGATAATATAAGGTATTCAGGGGTAAATAAATATTTTGTAAATGATGGAAGAAAAGATCCTAAAATATTTGAAAGCAAACTTTTTCATATATTCTTTATGGATTAAAGTACATGTTAAAAACCTGCAACAGAGAACAAAGGCTAAGACAAGCAGGTGCCTCGCTTCTTGAAGTTTGTTTATCGTGCAATGAATCCACAAGTGTGTGTCGGTGTGTGTGTGTTTGGTGTGTGTGTTCCACAGAAAGGAAAGAAAGTTCTCTGCTGATGAGCCTAAAAGGTAGTAGTAGAGAAAATGTTCTTCAGTGTATTAGAAAGTGAGCAACGGACAGAGAAAGGAATTCCATTACAAACTGCAAGAGTGTTGAAAAGATTAATGTGGTGCTTGTTCCTAGCCTGCCGTTTTCTACACAGTATATTTCTCAGCATTCTGATTAAACAAGGGTGAAAAACTTCACACATATGGGAAGAGCTTTGTATTGTTTAAACCTGCTTATCTCAAATGTGCCAAACAGAATTCTCACATTAAGGTATGTTAGGAGCATAGCTTGCATCCATCAACATTGATGTCAATGTCAATATCTGAAAGTGTGAATCAGTCAAAGCTGGCAGGCAAGGTGCCAAAGTACAGGCTAGGACAGTGTGTTCTATTACCTGTGCAGCCAGGAGATGCCTTCGGTGGGCAGCTTCTTTTATGACACACTGTACAACGTGCACAGCAAAGGAAAATGTGGTGCTGATTCACACTCCTGATTTTGAGGTGAAAAGGTGACCCCAAGATGACCTCCTAATCACTTGTTGCATGGCAATGTGGTCTTTTAACTATGTGATATTTGTGGGGAGAAGGGCTTCTTCATCACCTCATGAAAACCAAGACTTCATGATGACCTTTCCACCTCAGAAAAATGCTTGTGTGAGCTATATATCAAGCCATTGATATATAACAAGAATTTGACACTGTAATGCTATCAAACCCATTCCCAGACAATCCAATTTTTTAAAAAGAAGATATACTTTCATTTTCCAACCTATATTAAAGGATGGCCTTCCATACGTCAAGTCTGGAGACATTCCATCTTATCTGCAATTTTATCTTTTTTTTATCATGCAATTTTTTCTTCAGCCTAGGGTTCTCTCCAATTCATCTCTCTTAATTTCAACACCACTTGGTACTCCTACACCTTCCTACTTGGTGGATACTAGGATTTTAGATTGCCACATATATGAAACTCTCTTGCTAGAATTCTAAATGGATAGCAACATTTGCAGTACATTTTGCAGTTACCATTTTTCCATCTAGTTGATTCTGCAAGAAGAAAACTATTGCTATTTTAAATTGGTATTGGTTGTAAATAAATACAAAAGACGGTAGGTTGCCCGGGCTTATCTAAGAGGTATTCTGTCATGAAAGGCTTGTGGTAGCTGCTATAATTGTAAGTATTAAGAAGACACTGTCATCATGACAGAATAGTCAATGAGATGACTTTCAGTTTCTGTCACACATTGTATTTATAAGGGAGGTAGGCTTCCATTACATGTCACTGCCATCAAGTGGATGAAAAATGTAACATCTGTTCCACCTTGACACGATTAGTCATTTGCCCCTTCACAGTACCTGAAAGTACTTTTGAAACATTAATTAAGGCAAACATCCACTGTTCTTCAAGTAACAGGCCTGCACCAAGGCCTGTCTTGATCCACCAAGACAAACACTGTCTACTTGCCACCTATTGTCGACTGACAAGATGCTTAACCTCCTGTTTGGCAATTCCAGACAGGCATGCAGAAGAAACAGAAGTTTTATGTGGCTGATGGGCATCTAAGATCCAAACTAAAAAAATTCCAACTGAAATAAAAGTCTTTTAAAATGCACTTAAAATCAAGCAACAAAGGGCTGGTCACACTCTTTTTGGAAGGTGATCCATAATCCGGGCTCTATAATTTTTTTTAAAAAAGCTCCCTCTCTTGTATCCATCAGTCACACGTCCATTGATGAGGGGAGTGAGAAGCTGATCAGAGTTTTTGAGCAGATTCAAATGGGAGGAGTACATGCTGCAGTGCACTGAAGTGTGGTATAACTGATGTAATGCTGGATCTGGACTGCTAGGGCCTGAATCAAATCCCTGCTTAGCCATGAAGCAGAATTGGTGGCCTTAGGACTTTCTAATCTAATACACAGGGACATAGTGATAACTGAACAAGGTGGTGGGACAGATGTCCCTGGGCCCTTGAGGGAGGGAGCCCGCTGGCTGGATGACAGCTTGCTCCAGCTTGCTCTTTGCCCCCTCCCTTGTGCCCTTCTGAAGAAGTGTGAGCGATGGCACACCTTCACTTTTTGTCCCAGAGCCCACTCCAACCTTGCTACGCCTCTGTTAATACACTTGTGAGTCGGGATAATATGGGATATCCCCCTTTATTGGAGAAAATCAGAATGCAAATACAATAGGCAATGTAACTATTGTACAACAATAGTTATACAACAGACAACTCCCTTTGCTTGCAGTGCAATTTACCTTTCACAATGGAAATGAGCAAATGATTTTACTTGTACCATGTTTACCCCCCTTTCTCTCCCCCCAACCCCATCATATCCCTCAAATGCAAATTAAGATTTTCTGAGTTACTTCTAGAAGTTATTGTCTTTGTAAATGGAATTATTTCAAAGGCGGCTTATGAATGACATATTCTTTCAAACATAGGTTTATAGATTGAGGATTGACAGCTGTTTGGAAATTCCTGTCTAGGAATCCTGTCATCAACCATCACCCTAAATGTACATTGAGTACAAGCTTTTTGGCTACTTACTCTTATGCCCATCTGTTAAGTACATGTTCTGCCAAGTCATAAGAGTTAAGATCTTTACCAGGGCTGTGGGAGTCAGACTGTGATTGGTTTAGATAAGCAATATATATATAGCACTGAAAATGTCACCTCTTCTGCGGTGTTTTCTACTGTGCCAGGGCAGAACATTTGTATTACATTCCCTGCATAAGTTCACTATTGTGATTATACATTGATTATTTTTTAAGTATGGTTTTTTAAAAAGTCCAAAATTTGAACTGCTGTGATTTGTGGAATATTCTGACTGTAGTTGAGAGTTCAACATAGTTTTTTATTCTGAGTCCAGGCTAAAATCCCACAAATTTTAGTGCAAATACTTACTCATACAGGAATTCTTACCAAAGGATGATATTCCTTTTCCCTTTTCCATGATTCATTTTTGTTTTCTTGGGAATGTTTCAGATTCAATCAAAGATAAAGAGAAAATAACATGTGACTTACATAGATATGAATAATTAATTTTTAAATCAGTAATGACATGCCACAAACCATATTGGAAAAATGATGTATGAAATTAGTTTAGAAATGCTTAGAACAGAGATGTCTACAACAAAAAATCAGGATTGGTCCGTGGATAATTCATCAATCAAAACTAGCAGAATATATATTAACAAACTTAAAGGCGAAGATGACAAACTCCAGGCAATCAATCAAGAAAGCCAACAAGTAAATGCAATATTAAAATGCAGTAAACCCCTGTTGACTGTTGGTTTTACTTCCACTTGAAATATCAAAATATTTATGTATGTATGTATGTATGTATGTATGTGTTTATTTAACATATTTGTATACCACCCACTACTGGTCTCTAGGCAGTTTACAGCAATAAAACCAAGAAATTTCAACAATTAAAACATAAAAAATAAAATTAAAATACCCATTAAAACTACAAAACAGCTAAAAATAATATTATCTTTCTATGATTGGAGCTGGGTTTGGATTACCTTTTACAGAAACACCGGAAGAGTTCTTCATCAGCATAGCCTTCTAGACTCATTAACCTTGAGATATTCTATTTAGATATGGATCCTGCAGGGAGATATTTGCTCTCAACTCCATTGCCTAACCAATATAAATAGTTTCCAAAGATGGTGGGTTTGCAATATTGGTGAAGAACATATGAATGTTAAAAGCTGGTTTACATGGATAGACCATCTATCCCAGTATTGTCTGCTCTGGTTGACAATGGGTCTACAGGGTATATGGTAAGTGGTCTCTCCAAGACCTGCTGCCTGGGATCATTTAAGCAGAGATGCCAGGGATTGAAATGGAGATTTCATGCAAATAAAACAACTGCTCTGCCACTGAGCTATAGTCTCTCTTTATGGTATGGAAGGGTCTCTGGACCAGAGCTCAAGAGACATTAACATGATACTTGGGAGCTAGTGTCCTAGAGAGAGGCAGAATATGGTTGGAAGGGGCTGGAACTCTACTCACAAAAGCAGGCCCCATATGGGTCTCAGGTTTTCAGGAACATTAGTGGTTACCAGCCCAGCCTTACTACTGGAGAAGGCTTGACAGAAGTGGATTGCCAGGCACAGTGAGGTAGCCACCCTACTTAAACACCCTATGAATAATGTCTATTTCTCACTTGCAAACAATGGAATATTGCAGCATAACATACACTGTTTGCAAACCCAAGCTGCAATGTTTATCCAGAACCCACAGGGGAGTCCTTGAATCATGAAAGATCCTGAGACCAGAATCCACAGGGAATTCCTGGAGCATGTTGGAATAGCATCTAAAAATATGGCATACAATAAAGTAACATCAACAGCAAACCTGGCTTACTTTTGGATCTGAAGGTAAGATCCACCCTCAAAAATACAGGCCCACAGTTGCTGCTCAGAGTCTGCATTCTGGCAGGGAGGTTTTCTGAAAGTACTCTTCTGGAGACCACATCCGGGTTATTCTTCATTTCAAGTCTCAACTGTCAGCAAGCAATTGGTCCTTTCTTTTTTCTTCTTTTCTTCCCTGCAATGCATACAACAATATTTTACTATAAAAGTGATGGGATCAGACATTCCTATGGAAATCCCTGTCATCACCAGTGATGTGCTCAGCAGTAAAGGAAATGACAGTTATACAGGAAAGCATATGCCCCTTTAACTTCCATTTCTAACTTGCAGACATGAGACACACATAGTCAATATTCTCCAATTTATTGTTTGTGATTTCCTGTTTTTCATTCTGTCTTTTTATCACGAGCCTTGTTGTGGAAAGGAGGACTGAGTGAATTACATAAAAGAGCAGAAGTCTAAACTTTTGTCCAAAGCCTGAGATAAATCCAAACAGAATCTCTGCAGAGGCTGGGATAAAAAACAAAACAAAAACCTTTGTCTATTGTTTTCCGTATGAATTTTCACTTTGACATGCCTGCCCTTTCTGATAATAGTTGTCAGGAGCTGCAAAATAACATGTGCAAGACAGGCTATTCTCGAGACATTTCTGGCCTGATTGGAAATAAGGAAGCCTCACAAGAAATACTCTTCTCCTGAGCCCTACAGCTTTTCATAGTTTCCATGGGGCTGACTTATCATCGCTTGTACACCCAAGTTACATTCTTTTGATACCCAACACAGAAATAACTGGAAATATGTGAAAAGACTTGCTCTATTAGAATGGTATAGGCAAAAGTATTTAGGAGTCTGTATTCATTCATGTTTGACACCCTTCTATCACTCATCTGGCTGGGCAACCCTTGGGGATATATTCTTGGCAACAAAAATAGCTTTTGGAGGGAGGGAAGAGAAACATACTTCCTCTCCAGCCCCACCCCCACACCTCTCCCCCAGGCCCATGCTCTGTGGAAGCCCGGTGAGTGGCGGAGGTGATCCCCCGCTGCAGGGGGTGCTAGGCGGCACTCTGCTTCTCTGAGCAGCGTTCAGGTGTGGCAAAAGTGAAGGTAAGCACCAATTCTTTGACTCTTAAAAGTGCCACTAGCCACCCCTCCACTGGCGCCCTCACCGGCCGCTACTGTCACATCCCTCAGATGATCCTAATCCCCGGGGTCAATATCTTACACCCTTCTCAGGAGATCAGACCCGCAGGTAATAGCTAAGTACCCTGGAACCCATTGCCTCTGCCAGACACTAAGCCAGGTAGTGATTAACCCAAGGAAGCCCCACTTCAACATGTAGTCCTCACTTCATAAAACATCTCTTACTTTATAAAGATAGCTAGCAGAAACCCCTCCAACCCTTAGAACCCATCTTGGAGGTTGTGATCCTCTGCTTCCCCATCATTTCTCCACCCTCACCACCAAGGATCCACTCTCCTTTCATCATGTCAAGAGCAGGCAGTATAGGGGGCTTTCCCACTTTTGCCACACCTGAGACCTCTCCCTTCTCTCCCTGACTCTCTTCTGCTTTCTGGAGTGTATTGTGTGAGTGTGTACGTTACTATTAGGCCAGATCAGGCGGTTTCCCCTACGGGTCTTGTTGTATCTATCTTTTTCACCACCAGAGTCAGGAAGGTTCAGTCAGCTCCTCCTCTGATTAAGAGACAGACCTAGAGGTCACCAGGGCTACTTATCCTACGGGGCTCCTAAGAAACTCAGGAGCCCTGCTCATGAACAGCATTCCATTGTATGGCAATAACTTTAAGCCAAGGTCCAAAGCCCACATAAAAGTCACAGCCCTTGATCAGATTCCATTGCCCACATGAGGAATGCCCACTCATATGTCTACCTTCTAGCAAGGGACAGCAATAGCTTAGGCCGCCGGGGAGTGGCAAGCAGCATCTTAGGTGTAAATTAATAGATGTGTACCTCCACTACCGCCAGCCACACCTGAATGCTGCTTCGAGAAGCCATATGCTGCCCAGCACCCATTGCAGTGGGGGATCACTGCTCTGCCACTCACCTGGGCTCCACGGAGCCAATCCCTCGTGGTGGCCAGGTGAGTGGCAGAGGTGATCCCCTGCCACAGGGGGTGCTGGCTGGCATGCTCCTGCTCAAAGCAGCATTCAGGTGTGGTGGTAGCAGAGGTAAGTACCTATTATTTTACACTTAAAGGTACCTCTCATCCCCACCCCGGTGGCCCCCACACTGGCCGCTACTGCTTAGGGCAGAAGCTCTGAAGCAGTTTGCTTTCAGTTGACTGTATCAGCAAGGGATATTCACCTCTTGTCCCTCCCACTGAGAGGGAGCCCACTCACAGTCTCTCCCCCACTTTCCTCAATAGGATCTTGGCAGACTCAAGTAAACTGGTTCCCCTCTCTTCAAACTCCCCTGACAGTACAGGAGATTTTCTTTCCTTCCAATTCCACTTTCACAACTTTGCATGATCTGCACAGGGTCATGGATGCAGGGTCCAGCCTTTGTCTTTGCATTCAGCTGGAGAAGAGCTGCCACCCTTCCAACTAATTAGGTGAGCTGTTTCCTTCCCCTTTCCCTGACTTCTCCCCTGTGCAGACTGGACCAACCAACCACCACCATTTCCCTTCCCCGTCTCCGTCTAGTCACATGCTTGCATTGGTAGTTGTAGCAAAGGCAAAGCATCAAGCCTGGACACACATCCACCAGAAGTTCCTCGTCACATCCGAATTCTCTTTTTATTCATTGTAGTTAAGCCTCATATTTGTATTCAATGAAGCAAACTTTTTAAATTTTGATTTAAGCCTGTGGTTATGACTTTCTGGGGAAACAGCTTGCTTTATAGCCACACCCAAAGGTCCCTCAAGAGGGAGAGAGTTCCCCATGTAACAAGATCATTGTTACTTATACTCTCCTTAATTTATCCGCATTGCACCCAGAGGCCAAGATCTAGCAGTTTTGATGCACAAAGCATTTTTTAAAAATGGGGAGACTGTACTCACATACAGCACCCAAGAGCATGCTCTGAAGCCTTGCCTTCATGCTGACATGCTCAGATTCCTTCCCCTCCCACCATTACAGCATTTGTTCTGCAGAGAGGAACCCTGTACTCCTGGACAGATTCTTCCCATGATGCAGAATCTGTCCATAAGTACAGGGTTTGTCTCTCCAGACAAGCTAACTGTAGATAGCAGGGATAAGGTTTATAAGCACATCAGCTCAGGCACACAGCTTTAGAGCGCCTTCTCAGGATTGCTGCATACTAGTACAGTACCCCGTTTTTATAATGCCTGAACTGGGCTAACTTGGTACATGATGGTGCTTTTTCATTCTCTTCTAGAGGCAGAGAAGCCAAAACGTGTTCAGTGTTTGCAGAAAACAATTTTTATGCACACATGAAGCATTTTCTTCTATAGATGATGGTGGTACATGCATGAGCTCTAGATCATATCCAACAGTTACATTTAGGAAAACAAAACATGTACATACCAATCTAGCAAAAGTTATTCATTTGCAGGAGCAGACTTCTGCACATGGATCATCACAATTTCTAACCATGACTGGGGGTGCTGTGCTGGGAACAGCAAAAAGAAACACTCACCTGGCACCCAGTTTATATGCAGTATTTCTTGCTAGGTAGGATCAGTACACTCATCCCTGAGCAAGCAGATGGGCAGTGAGTCAGCTTTGACAGTGCTATTCACCTATGGGGAATAGTATCAAAGCCTTTTACCCTCTCAGTCCCTCAACAGATGATCAGTGCTATAAAAGCTGACAGTAACATTCATTGTCTAGCTGCTGTTTGCATGGGGAACTTCACATATAGCAGTCTGCATGCAGCCTGCTGCTGTATGTGAACACCTACCGACTGAGGCAAGAATATTTTTCAGATTAAGTCTGCCTCCCAGACTTGAAGCCCTATTGTTTGCAAGTAAATCCCACTGATTTAACTGAGACTTATTTCCAGCTAAGTGTGCACAGGATTGCAGCTTTATTCCCATAAAGGGAAGAGAAGGAGATGTCTTGCATTAATGAGGTATTCACAGAGAAATGGTCTCCCAATTTGATGATTCAGGTCAAAAGTAGTGCTTTCAGAGGGCAGCAATATTACCTTCCCTCAAAAAGCCAAATGGTACAAATGTTCATTTTTTAAAATTCTGTGTTATTGTTTCCCTGACCTGCTACTGCTACAGTGCCATTAACAAAATTTAAAAAAAAATCATAATTACTGGCTCTTCATCTTCCTGGGAATAGTCACATAAATGATCTCAGCAAATCAGACAACAGTGAATGGGAAAATATGACAATGCTACATAGCCAGAGTTGTCTGTGTGACAACTTCAGTAAAGACAAACAAATCACATTCATAGTTGTAGTGGATTACTAGGCCTTTGTCTCATAGCAAGCCCATGTGAGAGGAAGAAAAATGCTGAATCATCCCCTCCATGTTTTCTGAACAAAGGCTTTCCCCTTACTCGCCTGTATTCCTAGTAGTTTATATGCTGCCACCACACCCAATTATGAAGAGAGTTTAACCCCACCGATCTTGGGTGAAATTAATAATAATAATAATAATAATTCAATTTCTATACCGCCCTTCCAAAAATGGCTCAGGGCAGTTTACACCGAGAATTAACAAATAAATAAGATGGATCCCTGTCCCCAAAGGGTTCACAATCTAAAAAGCAACATGAGATAGACACCAGCAACAGTCACTGGAGGCACTGAGCTGGGGGTGGATAGGGCCAGTTACTCTCCCCCTGCTAAATAAAGAGAACCACCATGTTAAAAGATGCCTCTTTGCCAAGTTAGCAGGGGAAATTCCAGGGAAACTCTCCTTATCTTACTATTGGAAGAGTACAAAAACCATCCACATGCAAGCTTACATGTGGTGAGAAAATTGGTAGAATCGCTGAATGGAATGAGGCATGTTGCACCAGAGAAAAACCCTTTTGAACCACCCCCATCTGAAATCCACTCAGAGAGGATTTGTTAAAGAACATTGCAAAGAACAAAAATAAAAAATAAAAGCTTTATTCAAATGCTATAGACTGCTGTGGTCTGAGGCTCTCTCAGCTTTTAGTTACTGGTAAAAGAAATACTCAGTAGGTTATAAGAAAACCTCAAAAAGCACCCCAAATGATATTAGGGCAGCACACTTTAGAAATCATGGTTACCCAGTTGCAAAGAACATGGAGGTAATAAAACACAAGAGTATTTTTTAAAGCTTACAAAGTATTTTACAGCACCCTAGTTGGATGGGCACAGGATTAGCTTTTCTTAGCTTAGTTGTGTTACAGGAAAACAACACGAGAACAGGTTCAGGGATATGCAAAACACATGAAAAGAAAATAACAGTCTAATGCAAAATCTGACTACAGAAACAAACTTTCTAGACTAAACTCCCAGAAGCCAAAAGCCCTGGATTCCTTCTGCTTTGAACTCACCCCAAACTCCGGGAGAGAATTCAAACCACTGCAGTCCTATCTTCCAAGAACTGCAGTCCTCCTTTCTGCAGCCATTTTCATGGCCACACATCCTTCTGCAACCCCAGCCCAGCTTCCTTCTATCAAAAGAACCTGTCTCTTCCTTCTCAAAGTCCCCTAGGTCCCACCCACCTGGTGTGCTGATTGGCTGATCCCTGGACTTCACCAGCCAGTCAGTCAGGACAGGGTTCGCTTCTGGTTGACTCTTTAGGGGGAAGGAGGGGCTGATCAGAGGCTGATAATTACAAAAGTGCTTTGTGAATTAGCAGACACTTTCTAGTAATCAGTTTTGAAGCAATCAACAAATCACTGCTTTTGATAATGCTGAAAATGTTTCTGAAAGCACCCTTCCTTTATTGATTTATTGATTTCATTCATATCCTACTCTTCCTCCAAGGAGATCAGACAGTATACATGGTTATTTTTATCCTTACCACAACCCTGTAAGGTAGGTTAGGCTGAGAGATCCATGATTGGCCCAGCGTCATCCAGTGAGTTTCACAGTTGAATGAGGATTCAAACTCAGGTCCTCCTGGTCCTAGTCCAACACTCCAACCACTATGCTATGTGGGCTCCCGGCAGAAACCTAGCAGCAGACACACCTATGAAGCCTCCCCCTAAAATGGAGTTAAAGGAGCGAGCGCTCCCTTAACCCCATTTTTTGACCGTGTGGCAGCTGTGGCTTCTTGGAGCTGTGGCTGCCACACTGCAGGGAGCCCAGGGAGGGAGGGAGAGCCCCATGATGCACCGTGCACTCATGCAGTGCATCATTGTATTTCCAGGGGCTGGGACAACATATCCCAGCCCCTGAGCCTCCCTGCTGCTTCGGCACGTGGGGCATCGTCTGGGCGCATCTGTAATGCACCCAGCAACGCTTCATTGATTGTCTGTGGGGAAGGTATGTTTGACCCGCCTTCCCTACAGCCCACCCTTCAGCCCTTCTCAGTAATTGTGAGAAGAGGCTCATTATGTATGTACTATTCCCCACTGTCAAAGATTCCTTAGTGCTAGCATTTGTGGGGCTTAAGGAAGCACAAGTAACTATGTACTTATGTTGTATTATTATTATTATTATTATTATTATTATTATTATTATTATTATTTCAATTTCTATACTGACCTTCCAAAAATGGCTCAGGGCAGTTTCAAACTCAGGTCTTCAAACTCAGGACCTCAAACTCCAGGTTTGAAACACTGTAAGTGTTTCAAAACAACATATATTTTCATGGTTCTGTATAACATGATATAATGAAAATAATAATTATGGTAGTAATTGTAAGCAATAAAATAGCTCATCCTATGACCAAAGTAGCAGCTGCATGGATGGACCCCAACATGGACACGAACTCAGCTACCAAGTCTATGCTAAAATACTGGTCACAATCCAGCCCAGAGTTAGACACTCTTCATCTCCATGTATTTCAGATGGGTTAAAGAAGTGTGAGTCACTATATGCTGGCCAGTAATTTGTCATCAGTGCTCTCGGAAATGGGAATTTCTTTTCCTACCTGTTCCTGGTACAGCAGTATGTTATTGACAGTTATGTGACACTGAGGTGAGTCTCACGATCAGTGAGACTCACCGGAAGGAGGTTTTCAGGGAGAGTGGGCTTAGCCCACCCTCCCTGCAGACGATCGGATGGCAGCCCTGGGTGGCTGACTTGGCCACCCACAGGACTGCTGGCTCTGTCACAGAGCTGGTGGGGGCTGCGAGGATCAAGGACCACGTGGCCCCCGGAAGTACCAGGATGCCCCATGTGAGCGCGTGGGGCATCATGGAGAGACCTCCAAGCCCGGGAAGCTACTTGTGTGACACTGCGCCCCATGGCAACACACGAGCAAAAAGACGCGGTTAACGGAGTGCTTGCTCCGTTAACCTCATCTTAGGGGAGGAGCATTTTTGAAGGCTAGCTGCCGGGAGCCATGCAGCTCCCATTGCAGCACACGACTGTCCAAAAGCGGGCTAGGCTCCGTTAGCCCGCTTTTGGGTGCTTATGAGAATTACCTCACTATCTTCCTTTAATTAGTTTGCTCTTAAGTTTCAGTCCATTCAAGTTTATAATGAACTGTGAGGAGATTTACCAGTGAAAGCAAATAAGGATTGGTAGAGATGGAAGTTTTGGTTGGTTGTTCAAAATATTCTACACTCTTTTCTTGCTCACACATTCACTCTAAAAAAACCCAGCAACTCCTCTTCATACGAATTCTCTCTTATATGACTAGTCTAGTGCTTGTACTAGTACCAGTGAGCTTTATAATCTGCAGGATGTATTCCTGACTTGCTAACAAAGGTGTAATTAACCATTGTTTCTCAAAGAAAAGTCAAGCTATCTCTGTCTCATAATCTGGAGTCTCAGGTGAATGCACCTCTTGTACTGAACTGGCTTCTGCCTCGTACAAGCCTTCTCATGTGGAATGAGCTGGAAGTAAGCTCATCTGACCTGACATAACTCCATAAATGGACCTGGAACCTTTTATATCAATTGCGGATTTGTTTTTCTATCATTTTTAGTAGGGCTGCAACTGAACCATGGTGGAAAGATAAAAAGGTCATTGACCGGCTCTGTGAATTACTGTTCCTTGTCACAAGAGATTTTCTTTGCAGAATAATAGAATCAAAATAAAGCTGCATACAATTGCATGGATGTTGGAAAGTGTGTGTGATTCAGAGCAATCCTATTCATATTCATAGTCAGCATTGTTGACTGAATTGTCCCACTCGCCACACTTTAAATCAAACACTTGCTATTTTGGTTATTTGCATGATAATAGACTTGGGACTGGCTTTCCCCTCCTGGCTACTTTAGGAAGCTGGAAGAATTCTAGGAAGTAGCTTTAGGAAGCTATTTTAAGAGACATTCTAAAAGAAAAGTAAAAGAAAAGTGTCATTCTCTGTGGTTAACTGTTCTACCATATTGGTCTACTGCCCTTTCAGGGACACATTCCATTTCTTTCTTTCTATCTATCTATCTATCTATCTATCTATCTATCTATCTATCAGATGTACCCGTCACTAATTCCATGCGTGGCAGCTCTTGTGAGAGTTCGCGAGCGAGCTGCTGGTAAAAAGTGAACGGGCAAGAGAAACGGGTGAGAGAAAGAGGCACTGGGGAAAGCTGCTCCATGGGAAGTGCAGAAGGACAGGTGAGAGAAAGAGGCTCCGAGGAAAGGGGGGGAAGCAGTGGCGGGGGGACAGTGGCGGAGGGAAGCGGCGGGATGGGAAGTGGCGGGGAGAGAAAGCGGCGGGCATGCATGCAGCCCAAAATGGGCCAAGACTGGAGGAAGAACCAAGGAGGAGGGAAGAGGGGACAGGAGGGGTGGAGGGCCGAGAATGAGGGGAAAACTAGAGGAGATGCTCTGCACCAGGACCAGCTAGTACTACAATATTCTATGGAGGCTGGCTGGCCAATACTTCCACACTCAGTCCTTCCTCTGAAAACAAAATTATAAGCCACCAAAAAAAAACACACACACAGAACACCCACCCACAAACGCAGAGGCGTATCTAAATAATAACCTTATCTAAATAATAATAAAGAGCATGAAACAAACCTGCTTATTTGTTCATTTTACAGGCTGCTTAAATGTTTAGAAGCTGTGAATAATCTGTGAAACTTCAATGCCAAAGAGAGTTGAATTTACTTCCTAAGATCCTGTGAAGTACTTGATCTTGGCATGTTTGCCATATTAGATGGAATGGTCAGAGTTGCTTTCACTGAAGTGCACTCAGTGCTGTAGTCAGAGGTCAATCACAGCTTTGACATAAACCTATGGCTGCATTTGCACGTAACTCAGAATCACAATTAATAGGCCTGTGGTTCTGCAGACGTTACGTCCAAATGTAGGGAACCCGAGTTGGGCATAGCGATGAAACTGAGCATTCAGAATTGGAACACTAGTCTGGACCCTCAGGTTGTAGTGAGGTTCCAGGCAGCCTGTGGTATGCTCAAATTCAGAACTACAGGCTGCCTGCCCTGGAACTGGAGTTGAGAGAGGAAGCTCCTCCCTAAACTCTGCCGTGATTGCTCACACAACCAGCTCCCCCGCCTCTCTGCAGTTTCACTGACTGCTGAGAGGAAGCCCTCCGGAACATCCAAATTTGGATGGAAGAGCAGGGGGAGGGGCAGTGTGGAATTGCAGGTCCATCTTCATCCACATGTAATGTGGAACAAGGCAGGTTATATTATTAGTTTTGTAGAGGCACCCATGCTGCAAAAGAATTAAACTCTAACTTTGAGGTCAAACATGTTTCTTGGCAGTCAAACATGTTTATTTACTGCTGGGTGGAACACACACTAACAAAGGAACTGAACGGAACAAGAAAGAAAAATCCAAGGGTGGAGTCTAACTGTAGCCCATAACAGAAGGTTCTAATATTTAACCCTTTACTATGTTACTATAGTTAGGGGACAGAAATGAAACAGATAAATGTGTCATAGCAAGGCAGGAATGTGTAGCAGGGCAAACAGTCATAGCGAATGGGGCATGTTTACTGGGGTAGATAGTAGCACCAAGAAAAGGAGCTTGGGAAGCTGGATGAATGCTGCTTCGTCTTGTCACTGCTGCACTAGCACCAGTGACCAGCTCACTCTCTCCTGCTGTCTCTCTCCTCTAGCACCCAAAGTGGACATGCTTGGTCCCCGGAGAGAGAAAGCAAGCCAATGGCTGGTGCTGGTGCAGTGCTGCTAGTGGGAGACAGGGGCTGGTGAAACTGGATGTGTGCATGCTGCCTACCTGATGCAGCAGGCAGCAATGCTGGCCCTAGGACAGAGCCCATGCCCAGAAGATGAGGGGGGAGGTAGGTGCTGTTAGTGCCAGCCTCTGGTTTGGGAGGCAGTGCTGGTGAGGAAGGAGTGGGCCAGGAAGAGGAGCACAGGAACATAACTGGGCTGGCAGTTCAGATGAGAAGGGGGTGATGGCAGCAGGCAGGGTGCCCACACTCGCCACTCCATGGTGCACTCGCTACTTACTTGAGGCTGTTATGTGGCCTCATGTGGCCTCATGGAAGAGCCACCCTTGCCCGTGGCTGTATATGCAACTGCCCCATGTGGTGAGCGCCTGTAACGCATGCATTCTTAAGGGCCCAGACAGTAAGTGTATTTGCAGGAACTTTAAGGCAATAAACAAATAATATATGTATATTTATTCAGATATACATCAACAGAAACTTTTCAACATTTAACTCAACATACTCTCATACATCCCACCCCTACTTCACCCCCGCAATTCCCCACTTCTGTTTTTGAGAGTCTAAATTTAACTGGTCAGGTAGCTTTGAATGAGGAAAAACTCCAAGTCCCTTTTCTTGCAGAAAGTATATGCTTTCACTTGAAACTTCTGCCTTCAACTCTGCAACTCTGTCAATCCTCACTCCTCTATTCCTCCAAACAATAAGAAAATCAAGTTTTATAATGCCCTGCAATCAAACAATATATGCACACATAATAAACAACAAAACAAATCTCCAGGGTGCATTTACAACCAAATGCATAACTGCACATCTAATCAAGGAATCATCTAATCAATGAATCTTGTTCATTGTAAGACAGTCATCCTTCCATTCTCTCACTTGGGTCTCTTGTTCTACCCACAACAGAGAATGCCACTCACCAGCCTGAACCAACTAAACCAACTAAAGCACTTTTATTTGGGGTGGTGTGTGTGTGTGTCACACTACCACAACCATGGTTTGGCGAATCTTCCTGGCAGTAAAGTGTTCTCAGGCTCAAGACCAATCCTCTCCACTAGGCTGTCCATTGGCCCCTGCAGGTGGGGAGAGCTTTCTGAATGGGCTAGAATTTGCCTGGGCAACAGTTTTCCTGAATTTGGTTGTTTTTGGCTTGTTCCTCCAGCTATTGACTTTGCTCCCCTGGCTCCTGATTCCTAGTGCTGTTTCTCCAACTCCTAGCTCCATCCTGACAGCTGCCTGTAGTTCAGCTCTGACAGCAGACAGTCTTAGTTTTATGGCAAGACTGTGTAGAAACAGTGTAGTAGCAGCCCTGTTTGGCAAGTAATTTTGCTAGGGAGCTCCTCTGAAAGTGGGGTGGAGAGTGCAGGACCAAGACAAGAGAGCTCTTCTCACGATCAGTGAGAAGAGCTCACGGCCTGTCAGTAGGGAAGGAGGGTCACGCTTACCTTCCCCGCAGACAATAGTGTCGGAGAGGAGAGCTGGTCTTGTGGTAGCAAGCATGACTTGTCCCCATAGCTAAGCAGGGTCTGCCCTGGTTGCATATGAATGGGAGACTTGATGTGTGAGCACTGCAAGATATTCCCCTCAGGGGATGAAGCTGCTCTGGGAAGAGCAGAAGGTTTCTCAAGTTCCCTCCCTGGCTTCTCCAAGATAGGGCTGAGAGAGATTCCTGCCTGCAACCTTGGAGAAGCTGCTGCCAGTCTGTGAAGACAATACTGAGCTAGATGGATCAATGGTCTGACACAGTATATGGCAGCTTCCTATGTTCCTTCCCTGGGTGGGCAGATTCCCCTGTGGCTCCGGGGTCAGGGTGCCAGGACACACCACCATGCATTTTTCCACCCCCAGGGATCCAAATAATGCACTGCGTGAGTGTGCAGTACATTACTGGGATCCCCCCTCCCCCACGAGTGTGCCACCCACAGCTGCAAGCAGCTGACACATGAGCAGAGAAACAAGGTTAAGGGAGTGCTCGCTCCCTTAACCTCATTTAATTAGGTGGCTACTTTGGCAAGTTTGCCACCATGTAGCCACTAGGATTGGACCCGAGCCCGGTGGTTCACACGAACATGCAAAACTGGCCTGAGCTCCCTTAGTCTGGTTTTGAACACTCGTGTGAATAGCCTCAAGGTCTCAGCCTTCATGTGGGGTTGCCAGCAAGTTCATTGCCATAATTATTATTCCCTCCACCACAGTGCCATCTCTGAGAGACCAAGCAGCACCTTTCAAAGGTCTGGATTTGGCTCAAAGGCTATCAGATCCTCATTCCTTCATAACAGCAATGCCTGAATCAGAGCTGCAACAGCAACAATTGCAGGCCAGAAATCTTCAGGAAGCTTATGAGCAGGACCCAAAGGCAACAATTCACTCCTGCTTGTTTCCAGAAGGGACGCAGAGAGTCAGCATGGTGTAGTAGTTAAACTACCAAACAAGCACTGGGAAAACACAGGTTGGAATTCCCATTCAGCAGCCATGAAGATCATGGGATGATCTCGGGCCAATCACTTTCTCTTAGCAGAATTGATTTTACAGGTTATTTTGAGGATAAAATTGAAGAGCAAGAACCATGAAAACTTGGATGGCAAGAACCTTGGGCCCCTTCGAGGAATGATGGGGTATCAATATATATTGCCTTTTAACTTCTGTTTGGTCAACTTTCAACAGAGAACCTGCATGATGCAGAGATTCAAAAATCATTATAAAAAGCACCCCCCCCCCATTAACTCTATAATGCAGCACTAACTGAAGCAATGTCATTTGATTATTGCTCTGTTCAAAAAGACTTCTGCTGTTTTACTTAGACAGGTGCAATAGCCAAGACAAAATGCCCTGCCACTCTTTGAGATTAGTGATGGAGCTTTCAAGCTTTCTTGCAGATCTCTTCACATCTGTTGAAATCAAACTTTGACACTTAAATTTTCTGGGATTTTGTATAGTAGCACATAAAAATAGCAGATAGGTTCAGGAAAAAATGATAACAGGATCACCTTTCACATACAGGTCAGTAGTTCATATCAAGCCTGAGGTTAGCAGTGACTGAAAAACATTAAAATCGAATAGCTGTTCCATGGCCTCTGAACTTCACTTGAAGTATTACAGAAATAAGGTGCTCCAGCTACTTTCTTATATCATAAAATGCTTGATTACTGGGTTGCTGTTACTGCCCTGGTCTTTGACAGAATGCTATGGAGACAACTTGTCGACCCAGCACTTTTAATGAGCATTATATATGTTGTTTCCTTGTAATTCTCTGCAAACTCTGACAATGTTTGGAAACTAACTTGGTTATCATCTATATTTCAGCAGTCTTTTCTCATTTTTAGAGTGTAATTGCATGCTAGCCCTGAGTCACACATCTTCAAGTACAGCTGTATTCATGAGGCTCTCAAACAAGTAATGATCAGCATTATTAGAGTTGCCTTTACCCAGATTCAAAAGGAAACATGCAGTCAGATCTAGTTGCTGGAGAAGCGTTTTGTTTATTAAGCCTTCCACAATATTTTTACATAAATGGATTGCATCTTTCATATGTGTAGATCATCCTTGCTGGATGGAGATGTGGTTATATTCCAGAGAAATCTAAAATTTTAACAGGTATCTATGGGCCATTGACGTCAGTCAGTGCAGTGTAGCAGTTAGATATGGGACTAGGAACTATAAGACCCAGCTTCAAATTAAGCTCTGTCATGAAAGGGTCAGTCTCCTTCTCTAAGACTCACAGAGTTGTTATGAAGATGAGATGAAAGGAGCTGGGGAGAACAGTGTATACTTCTTGAAGGAAGGTTGGGATAGAAATGTAGCTAACTAATAAGACTTAAGAGGGACTTGGTAATATTATAATCACAAATTTATCTTCCTGTTCCTCTACTGTGTAAAATGACTTTGAAAACTTTTTGTTGAAAAGTGGTATATAAATATATACTAACTCTGGCCCACATGTTGTGCAACCATCTTCTGTCATAAAAGCAGTAGGCGTAGCCAGCAGTAGCCGTTGTTCTCCACCACCTGGAATGGCTGATCATCCAAAGCGATAATCTCGGCAAAGGCTACAGGAAAGAAGAAGAGAAATCCAATCCACAGAAGAAGAAAAATATTCAAACCAGCACCCAATTAAAGCCACTGGGGCTGCTTGTACAATTTTTTAAAAAAGAAAAAAAAGAAAAGCAGTTGTTGGCACTGCAGATTAGAAGGTATGTACGTGGGTGGGGGGAGGGGGATAGAGAGACAGATAAGCCCAGCAGTTATTCTCTGTTTCTCCCTCCACTGGCAGACCCCCCAGGCCACCTGCTCTGCTGCCACAGCCTCTCTGTTCTAATGATCCAGTCCTCTGGTATACTATCCCCTAAAAGACAGACACACTAAGGTCTCTCTGCTTCCCAGAGTCCCCTTGTATCAACTGTGAAACTCTCTCTTTTGACTCCCCCTCCTCCCAGACAATGGGGGTGCAGTTCCCCATGACAACACTTGATTTGGATGATAACCAAGAAGTAAGGAGTTCACAATCCAATCAGAAGCAGTGCCAGAAAACCAATCAGCAAGGGAAAAACAGACTTCCAAAATGGTGCTCGCAACACTTTTTTTTTTTTGCATTTAAAATTTTTATTGATTTTAACAATACCTTAACAATCAAGTTACACTTAATTAAGTAAATATTGACTTCCTGCTTACCAGTCTGCGCGGTTCTTGTTAACTATACATATAAGCCATTGCTATAATAATACAAAACATATATACTCCATCTTACAATTCAATTTTACCCTACCCAACCTGCTGTAATTACTAAATTTCAAACCCTGCTGAAAGGTCCATGTTAGAAAAATAGTTCAAGTAAAGCATGAAAGGTTCCCAATCTTTGAAACATTCCAAGTTTTCATCCCTTATAAGTGTTGTAAGTTTTGCCATCTCTGAATATTCCAAAATTTTTATCAACCAGTCTTCTTTTGAAGGCATTTTATTGTCTTTCCATTTCTGCGCATATACTATTCTAGCCGCCATGGTTGCATACATTAAAAAAGTTAAGTTTCTTCTAGAGAACTCTCCTTGAGTTATTCCCAGCAAGAAGGATTCTGGCCTCTTAAGAAATGTCATTTAAATTTTTTTCTTCAACTCATTATATATCATATCCCAAAAGGCCTTTGCCTTCCTGCATGACCACCACATATGAAAGAAAGTCCCTTCACATGGCGCTCGCAACACTTGGAACATTTCGATCAAAACAGGTCATTCTGTTTTGAGCTCGAAACTCTCAAAATAACCTGGTTCAAGCTTGAAACATTTTGAGCTTGAAACATTTTGCACATCCCTAGCTCTGATCTGTAATAGCACCAGGGGAGAGGCCAGCAGGCATGATCTAGATTTACTCCTTCAGATGTCCTGAATTGAGACTATCTTCATGAGGCTGTTGATTGCCCCCTGAATTTGAAAATAGGGGCTGTTGATTGAAGGGTACTCCTTCCATGTATAATACTCCTTCCATGGTCCTGCACTGCTGCTATCCTGTATTAGGAAGTATATATTGGGGGCATACTTGCTTGCCTTGCTATAGTTCTTGCTCTGTTTCCCTTACAACTTTCTGAAATGAACTGCTTCCCTGGTATATTGGTCAGGGCACTGGATTGCGTTCAGGAGCACTATACCTTTTCTGCTAGGCATTGGCCTCTGGTCTGCCTTCACCTCTTTTGAGTATATTCACACTGCTACATCATATATAGCCTTAACTCAGTGCTTGCTCAGTAATTAGCACTAAAACCCTCGGGGGAACTCTGATAAAAAAAATTACTACAATAAATATAGCTAAATACATCAAATCATTCCCCCAAACAAATGTTGTATATCATTGGATAAACTTCTGTCAATGGTAACCAGGTCTTCAGATTGCAGAATTTCTTTCTATTGTCTATAATTTATGATGAACATGACTTTCTGTGCTGCAGTCTTATCCAAGTCATCATTTCTCTGCATTTATCAGCATCCAACTATTGATTCTATTAAAATGTTCCAAGTCTTTCCCCAACCTGCGACATTATTATTAATCTATTTCCTGTCAGAATTGTGCTTTTGTGGACCTTCAGAGAGGAAGGGGGGAAATTATGTTGTTTAATTTCATCTAGCTGTTGAAATCCAAAAGTCTCATTAGCGGCCCTTTCCTTGGTAAAGATTTTTAATGAATGCTATTTTAACAGTTAGCATGTCGATCGTTAATCTCTTTGCCTCCTCTGTATTCTGCACCTATGCTGCCTTTCCTTTCACTAATGGTATTATCTCATCCTGTAGAATGTGCTGAAACAAACAGCCTTGTCCTTCACTGTTTTATTCACTTCTATCCATCATCTGTAATGTAATGTTCCACACACTTAGTTTTTTGACTCTCTTTAATCTATTGCTTTAAATGGTAAACACTTACTTTTGGAATAGCTCCCCCATCATATATCTGCCTTGATCGCACCATATACTAACCAATGTGTCACCAAGAGATGAGCAGACAGGTTCAGAAAAATAAGGAACTACTTTTAGCTGAGACCCAAACATAAAACTTTTACAAGGTCAAGCTATACAATATCCTTCTGTCGCTTCTTCAGCAACTCACACAGTCTCCTTCTATTCCATTTTGAGATTTAGCACCTCTGGCAACCTCATTAGGATATTCCGATGACTTGAAATCACATGGGCTTTGGGACTTCATAGGGCACAAAGAGGGAACAATATATTCTGTATTGCTATATCTGAGCAAAGTCCCAGAACATGTGTTAGTTGAAATATATTGGCAGTACATCTTTGCACAGCATACATAATTAAATAAGAATTCACCTTTCTGCATAAAATATTTGGGACTAGTACCTCAGTCCCAAAAATCCATATTAAAGTGGCTCTTTGGTGACATATTTATAATTCAGAATAGTGTATCAGCCCACACATAGATGCAAAATTTGTAGATAAAAAAGTTAGACGAGACATTGAAATGTCAACAGACTGAACAGACTGTTCAGTGATAAATACTTGCTATCAGAAGCTACTCTAGAACAATTACAGCAAAGGGGTGACAAAGAATGTTATTGGGGAACAAGAGTTTTGGTATATTAAATACTTACAGAGGTAAGGTCATTAATGATAATTTATTTACTTTATTCATGAAGTTTGCTTGACATTTTAAAACCTATTCAGAAAATGGGCCCGATTCCTCTTTAAAAATTATGTCTTTTAGCATTAGGCCGAACTTTCAGTCTGCTTTCTAGGCTTGATTTCTCTTCTTGTCCAAGACCATGCAGCATTAAGGTGAGGTGGGGAGAGAAGTCTGTACCAGCTGAAATCTGCAGTGGAATCCTGCACCCCCTGCACACATGGTTTCACCCAACCCAGTTCCTGGCTAGGAAGGAAGCTTGGGGATTGGTCTGGCTGTTTGGAAGGCTGGAGGACCCTCGTACCTACAATGGCTGCACTGGCTTCTGTTGTTTGTTCTGGGGTAGAGGAGTAAGTGAATGAGGTGTCTTTTAACAACAGAGGCCTTTTAAAACAATTAATTCGTGTGATAGGTCTATAATGTACTGTCTAACACTTTGCTATAAATTTCCAGTTAGATGGATGGGGGGAATGAAAGGGAGAGCAGGGAATATTTTGGGGGGAGTACCTGCTACCCCTTGTAGTCATCTCTGCCGGAGATGGTAAATACAATCTCAATATTTTCATGTGGCTTTGCCCTTGAAAGCAAATTCCTCTACCTGTACACACCTTAAGTGATGCAGTGGAGATATGCTTGACTTAACAAGCAGAAGGTTGCTAGTTCGAATCTCCGCTGGTACTGTATCAGGCGGCAGTGGTATAGGAAGATGCTGAAAGGCATCATCTCATACTGCATGGGAAGAGGCAATGGTAAACCCCTCCTGTATTCTACCAAAGAAAACCACAGGGCTCTGTGGGTGCCAGGAGTCGAAATTGACTCGACGGCACACTTTACCTTTACCCTTCTTACAAAAAAAAGGCAGGCAGTAGACTGTATTGACTTTCCTTGGCCACCATCACCATTTTGAAGACTATAGTGACATTCTGCATTATCACCGGTTTTCCTACATGCTCCCTACCCTATCTCCGTGCCAGTCTCATATAGGTGTTGGGTTTGAGGTAAAGTACTGATGCAGCACTCTGAGTCAGCATTCTCCTCTCTTGAAATTTTGTTTTATTGGTGTATTTGGGCATAGGACACAATCCAGTAAGAATTAAACACTTTTAGGCTTTAAAAGATCTTGTAATATGCCTAACTGCCTTTGAAGTCAATGGGTCTTTACAGTATTTAATGTTGACTGGATTTTGCCTTTTCATTCAAAATTCTTTTAAATTATTTGCATATTCTGGCAAGGAAGAGAGACCCATTTATTTTTCTCATTTCCTTCAAAAAGTCATCATTTATTTTCAAGTTAAAATTTGACTTTTTCTGCCTGCCCAATGTGCTGCTTTCTCCCCTGTTGCTAGCTTATCACTGCTTTCTTCTCTATTTTTCATTATCACTAGGGTTCATTTTCAAAAGTAATATTTCCGTCTTTTCTGTCAAAGAGAGAGAACTCATGTATTGTTGCGAAAATCCCATTACCAATTTTTAGTTTCAATAGTTTGATAAGCCATACTCTTCTAATACAGGTTCATTTTTTACAAGACACCAGCCGGGTTTAGCATGACTCACAAAACTTTATCTTATGTATATATAAAGGGGTCCCCCAGGGATATGTATTGGGACCACTGCTTTTTAATTTATTCATAAATGGTCATGAAATTAGAGAAAGCAGCAAGATCGCCAAATTTGCAGATGATACTAAACTATTTAGGGTAGTGAAATCCAAAACAGATTGATAAAAGCTCCAAAGGATCTCTCCAAAATGGGTGAGTGAGTGGGCAACAAAATGGTAAATGCAATTCAGTGTAAGTAAGTATAAAGTGATGTGTTGCATATTGGGCAAAAAACCCCAACTTCACTTATACACTGATGGAGTCTGAGTGAGCTGTCTGTGACTGACTAGAAGAGGGATCTTAGTGTTGTGGTGGACAGATCACTGAAAATGTTGATTTAGTGTGTGGCAGCTGTGAAAGGCAAATTCCAGGCTAGGGATCATTAGGAAGGGTATTGGAAAAAACTGCTAATATTATAATGTCTTGAAACAAATCAGTGGTGCAGTGGTGCAGCCACAGTGGTGGCTGCACCACATTTGGAACAACACAGTGGTGCAGCCACATTTGAAATATAATACCACCACCAAAATGGTCCTGGATGATAGCAGCATGGTGTGGGACCACTTTGAATTCTGCCATGGTGACCCACACTATGCTGTCTGCATCCACTGCAGGACAAAGGTCAGCAGGGGTAAAGATCCCAAGGATCTTGTTCTCAGTTAGTTGCAAGGTACCTGTTCCTGCTCCCATGCAGGAGAAGTTGCCTGCACGGTGCAGTCATTGGGCAAGTGGCCCAGAGCATCATCTCATCCCCCAGGTTACTGGGGAGATGATCACTTTGGATGACCAGCCATTCCAGGGGCTGGAGTTTATGCTGACTGCCCTGACTACTTGCCCCCAACTACTTGCCCCCGACTACAACATCCCCTCACATACCACCTTAAGTAGGCAGGTGGTTCCCTCCCTGATTCTAGGTGTGCCGGGAGGCTGCGCTGGAGCTGCTGCATGCAGCAGTGCCTGACACCAACATGCACTTCATTGTGGATCTGTCCCAGTGGGCTGCATGCTGCTTTCTTGTCCCTCATGGTGCACTGGTGAGGGCAGGAGAGCAAGGGGACATCTGCTGCTGCTGGCATGGCCAGCCCCTCCCATGCATCCCCTTGGGTGTTTCGGCATGGCATGTTCTGCCCTGCTTATGTGACCCAAGGATGAAAGGCATAGTGCTTACCCCTCAGCAGCTGACCAGGTGGAGGGACCTCCTGGTTGAAGAGGTTAGGTAAGCCCAGAAGAGGATGCTGGGGTACAAGCAGGAAGAGGATGCTGGAGAGCCTACTGCTAGTGTTCACCCCTAGCAACAGCATCACCACCACTTCCAAGACCAGCCAAGTGAACCAGCAGTTCTGCCTCCATGTTCCATCCTGCGGTTCATGGAGGGGTTCCTTGGTGCCTTACCAGGGGGATGGAAGGAGCCCACATAGCCCTATAGCAGTGCTAAGCAGTGTGTTGGGAACTCGAATCACCCCATTGTTCCCCATGGATAGTTCCTAAGGACACCAGAGTGAGTTGGGTGGTGTGGCATAATGGGTTCTACCTTCCAACCCCAAGCCACAAAAGAAATGGGCAAACAGGTGATTTAAAACAAATTTTTTAACCTTTCAAAGAAATCCCCACAAGATCCTATGGGGGTTTGGGGGAAAGGTTAAAAAAAAAATAATTGCCCACTTATCAATTTCTTTTGTGGGTTGGCTGATAGGTAGCACCCATCATGACCTACCACTCAATCCACTTTGGTATCCCTAGGACCTACCCATGGGGAACAAGGGAGTGATTCATTTCCCCAATTGTTCCAAATGGTTGAATCACTGAAAAATTTTGATTCATCAAAATGGCTGGCAGTGGTCAGCTATTTTGATGAATCAATTTGAGTATGTGCTATTCGATTTGAGCTTGAATCAAGTCACAAAAACTGATCCGTGTGCATCTTTAATGTACACATAATGCCTATATATTTTTGTAAGGAGAAAGAAGTATCCGAAAACGATTTACACTCAGCAATACACTCAGAGTAGAGGGCCCTAATAATTTGATATAAAAAGGACAGCCAACCAGAAGCCCGAGAATTGCCTCAGTCTTAACTCTGGTCCTATATTATGGAGTAAATTCTGAGCTCGGTTGCATAAATGTAGTGTAACCATGCAAACTGCTGCACTGCCATCTATGCCCTTCCAGGTTACCTGCATGTGGTACAGCATGGTTTACATCCTGCGCAGCAAGACATCTCTCTTAGCAACAAGAAAGCTTGTTCCTTCTTAGCCCTTTTGAACCCCACTAGCATGGCTTGAGAGATGGAGAGCATCCATGGTTGTTAAGGAATGAGTCCTCACACTCCTGCTGCTACCCCCATTATTCCAAATAGGAGTAGCAGTGGGAGTGCAAGGACACAGTAGTCACAGAGTCTCCCTGCCTTCACAAGCCACGTTTAAAAGGGCTCAGAAGCAGTGAATGCACCCATCGCTTAGGCGATGGAGTGGGAAAATATCTTAGCTTGACCAATTTTATATGATTTCATAAACCATCAAATGTTAAGTGTGGATAAAATATTTGTCTCTGCCTGAAGCAGGCAATTTGTTCACCTCAGAAGAAGACCACTGATTTCCCCTTCCTTCAATTCTTCTGTTCTGCCCCTATTGCATGATGGGAATTACACACAGGGAGCTACAATATACCAAATTCCTTTTTCTTTGTAGCTGTTTTTCACTTCCTCCCATCAAAACTTCCTTCTTTAGAAAACCAACTTGTATTACAAAACCATTCCCCTTTCCCCCTTCTAGCATTCCAAGACTCCTTATTTTCCATCCTTTTCTTACCTCCTACTGTAGGTTTTTCATTTTCTTTTTGCCTTGCTAAATTAAACTCTGTTTGAAATCTGATGAATACTGTTTTCCCAATATAAAACTAGCACATGATGTATCAAAAGATGGGTGTCCTTTGTATATGGTTGCACTCCAAAATGCCCTGATATAACATGAAAGAATAACTTTGTTTTACTGGTTTTTAAGAGTGTGTGGTCTTCATCCTGGGCTATGCAGGCTTTCTCAATAAAGCCATTCAAGGAAACCTTGCATCTTACAAGTGCCTTACAGTTTTATACTGAGAACAAGGTTAGGGAAGTGGCTTGAGGTACAGGGCTGGCTTCTTTGTGGGGCAGTTATTTCGTCAAGAAGACCACATGATAATTGTGTTGATAAAGGCAGGTGGGTGTTGCAGCATGGGAAGAGTTTGTAAATGTAGCACAAAATAACATTCCATTTTCCTTGGATAACATTCCACTGCAAATTGATTGCTTGAGGTAAAACACTCTCCCAGCTGCCACTTGCAGAGGATAATCTCTGAATGGTAGCCCAGATATTTGGGGCTCCAGATACTTTGTTCTTTACTTCATTTTTTTTTAACAATGACCATTCCTGCTTCTCAAATCTCATTGCATTGTAGAAGAATGAGGCCAAGATCCAAAATATCATGCAAATAATTCCTAATGCCCAATGGGAATCTGGGTTTGTGTTTCGCAAACAGCAGCCTGCCCTCATCTCATGCCAAATGGCAACTGAATTTCAAAATGACGCTTAAAACGCTGCTTGTGCCATAGCATGGGGAGCCTGTCGTTAAAAGAAAAGAAGTTAAAAAAAATCCCACTGAGCACAGCCAAGCCCTTCAGTGTGCCTAAAGTAGCTTTTGATTCCCAACTAATATGAGAAACAATTATAACACAGAATTCAATGGGTGTCCAGACTGACAAAAGCACCTGTTCCACTGGCAGATGGAAATGTTTAAACTCCCTCCTTCCCAAGTTCATGAAGCCCTCCAGAGCAAAACACCATATGATATGAGGTACCACCATTGGAAGAAATGTTTGCCCCTCTTCCCATGCATGAGTGGAAGTGATAGCCATTCACACATAGGGGCTTGGCATCACCATCAAATGTGAGAAGAAGGCTGTTGGAAATAGAAACAGCTTAATGGTCAAGAGCCCCCTCCCTCAAAAAACCAAATCCCATTGTCTGTGAAGTTTAACAGCATCCAAGTTCAAATAATTAACTGAAGCAATCATTTCTAACAAGAGAGCTAATTTTATGAATGACAGCACTTTTTACATAGAGGAATTGAAAGGACTCAGAGGATCCCCCCATTGGTTTTAAAACATCAGTCCGATATGTGGCAAGTGCAAATTGAACAAAGTGATTCCACATCTCATCGCTCTCCTGAAATTATTTTGAAATGTAATGAGGGCTACTCCACAGATGACAAGGGCAGTCAGTTCCTACTCTGAAATCCACCATGGGGCTGATGATGCATAGCACTCAAGATGTGACATATGCCTTTGATAGCTTTTCACAGGAGCTGCTGTGCAACACTGGAGTACCTTTAAAGATCTTGTAAAGGAAAAAATAACCATTAGACAAGAAGATGAAATTAACAAAGAAGTAGATACGTTAGCCAGTTCTTTCCAGGTCTTTATCACTGTCTCTTGTTTCACAAGAAATTCAGTGACTATTTACAGTAAGTGTTGGCATTTCTTTCAATCCATTTGCTTTTAGTTAAACATAAGATTTGATTCACACATATGGCAGAACAGAGGAATTCACTTCATGCAAACATCTTTGAGGTCTTATGGCTGTGTGGATCAGGACTACATACATACAGTATAGAAATGGTTACTGTGATCTTAGCAATTGCGCCGCCAAGATTCTGAGTGTCCAAGACTGATAAAATTCCAGAAGGATATATGCATGAGTGTGTTGCTGGTGCTCATAGACCTATCTTTGTTGGTTCTCATGAGTCAACCTTTATTCTAGCCCACATGACACTGAAAATGACCACAGGGGGAAATTCAACAGTGCCGATACAAATGTAAAACATATTTGCATGTGTTTGCAACCTAACCGTAGATCAGTCGATCTGTCCATCACATACTATTTTTCTCCCAGTGCACCCAAGTAATATAAGATTTAAAATAATGGCATACTAAAATAATAGCATACTAATACATATAATAGAGAAGGAAAATGGAATGGGGAGGGAAGAGGAAAACATGCAAAATCAGACAGCAGTTCTTACACAATGGCCACATCTGCAAGTCCAAAGGACCCACAGTTCTTTTCCCCCTCCCTTCACTATCCCATCTGAATTTGGACACCACGGAGAGCTCCCTCTCTGCATTCAGTGAGACTGCAGAGTGGAGGGGGGACTGGTTTGCCTGGGCTTCCTTCTTGACTGAAAGAGAGCCCCAGCAGCCAATAGCAGCCGGAGCAAGGGAGGGGCTTCCTCTTTCAACTGCAGTTGGGAAACAGCCAGACTGTGATGCTGCATTTGGACCCTGGCACTGCTAAACCAGAGGTCCAGGCAGTTGACGCAGCAAAACTCACTACAAACGTAAGGTAGAAATCAGAGTCTGGGGAAGGAAACTGTGGGTCCATTTTTTCTTGGAACTGCAGTAGCTCACATTCTGACATACAAATAAAACTGGAGGCCCCTTCACCTCTGTTTTTGTGTTACGTGTGAATGAGGCCAATGTTACATAATTTATGTAGGAGCAATGGTCACCGAGGGAGATAGTTCTAGTAGAAAAAAAGCCAAGCAGCAGTTGATCATTCAACCAATAGACTGGACCTTGCTACAGTATATCATGAACAACATGCCACTTCAGCAGCTCATAAAGCTCACCTTAAATATTCCTGTGCAAGTGTAAGGTCATACCGACTATAGCCATCAATGCTGAAGGGCCAAGGTACATGTAACACTTGCAGACTCCTGTCTTTAAGCAAAAGTATACCAAATCACATTTAAAGCATGAGATGATTTCAAATACAAAAGAAGTGCAGAAGGTGCTGAATCTTATTCCTTTCTATTTCCTGAGGTAATGAGTATGGCACAGAGACCAGAAGAATGCTGTATCTCACATCACCCCTCGCCACCTACCCTGGCACTGCCCTCACAGGTTGGAACACTCAGAACGTTCCAAGTCAGAACGTTATCGTTCTATTGGCTCAACTGGCTCAACCAGTCATTCCGACAGAAAGTTCCAAGAATTTGTGTTCCATTCCATGCTTGGAACAGAATGTAAATCTCATTCTGTGCACATCCCTTCTACAGATACCAAATTTTGCCTACACAACCCTGCCACTGAAATTAGCAGAATGCACCACCTTTTACACCAAAATATGCTTACTGAATGGTTTATTTTTTATTTTTTGGAAGAAATTCTAAATATAATCATATTTTAACTGTTATTGTTGTCAACAGATTTTTAACCCTCAATAATCAGATCAGTAATTCCAAAATGACATCAAGGCCCCCAAAAGCAGATCTTACTCAGATTTACATTTACTATGATTCAAATTTACTATATATGTTAATTAGTCAATAAAATGAATAATGTTTGAAGTTAAAATCCTACAAATTTCAAACTATTCTTTTATTACCCTTTTGTAAGGACATTAATTTTAAAAATGCTATGACATACAAGTGGCCATCAAATAACGATTTTGCCCATTCGCGTGCCACCTCCCTATATACCAATTTAATTATCACAGTGAGTAGTTCCAGTTATTCATGGTTTTCTAAACCCCGCCCCCCAACTAAATTGGTATACAGTTTAAATAGCCACTCTCTCTGCTTCTCAGACGGTGCATGGGGGATTTTAAAGAAGTGGCATGAAAGGCACAGCTTACTCTATCCACTCTTACCTCTTGTGCTGCTTCTTTCAAACTCCCCATGAATCAGCTGAGAAGCAGGGAGAGTGGCTATTTGGAACTTTACACCTCCCCACACTTCTCAGCTGATGTGTGAGGAGGTTTAAAATTTAAATAGCCACTCTCCCCATACAGGATGCTCCATCTACTCTTACCGCGGGAGTGGATTGTTCAGCTGAGGAACATTAACCCCATTTGGGGGGTTAAGAAGGACTTAAATAAATTCATGGAGGTCCAGACTATCAAGGAAGACTATCATAGTCTGAAGGCTATGGGCCACCTCCAGCCTGAGGCAAGATGCCTCTAAATGCCAATTGCAGAGGAGCAACAGCAGGAGAGAAGGCATGCCTCAGCTCTTGCCTGTGGGCTTCCCAGAGGCATCTGGTGGGTCACTGTGTGAAGCAGGATGCTGGACTAGATAGGCCTTGGGTTGTTCTTATATCATGATTTCCATGAACTTTACCCCCATGATAAAACAGCTTTGTACTGGGTTGCTTGGGAGAGTGTTCTTCTGCATGATCCCCGCCACACATTACTATAATCAAGAGAGGCCTGTCTCCTATACCACCAGCTTGTCTGGTGGTGACTTGGGAGCGGGCCTTCTCTATAGTCACTCCAGGGCTGTGGAATGTGCCCCTATAGACATCTGTGGCTTAACTTCTTTACCAGCCTTTAAAAGCACCCTTAAGATGTAGGCAGATTTCTTGTGGACAGTTTCTGGTAACCAAGAAATGCATAGTTTTCTAGTGAGGAAGGAGGGTTAAGCCACATGACCATTGCAGAGGATGGGAACAATTAATCTCAATGATACAATCAGCTAAAAACATAATAACATTGCATAACTAATATAACAAACACATGACAATAGCCAAAATTCCCATTAGCTAACAAAATACATCTATTGAATTTAAATCCCTGGTTGACATATAGATCACTTAGTCAGAGGACAAATACCTTACTCTCTATCCCACAAATTGTTAATTATGAATAATGCATAAATTGTCTAAAATAGACTCTGTTTGTAGAACAGCTGTGAAAAAGGACAGGAGAAATTTATTGAATAAATTATTCCTTGTGAATTATTTGTTTAGCTCTAATTAGTAGGAAGGAACCAGCTGTTTTTCTGCTTATTGTACTTGTATTTTATGCCAGAACATAGTTTATTTCTTTCACATACCATGCAGCGTGAGGTGTTCCCTTCATCTTTACACCCTGTTGTTCCTTGTCAGCATAAGGCCTCCTGAAGGGAAGCTTCAGGTCCCAGGTTAAATCCCTGCAATCTCCATGTAGGGCTGGGAAAGATTCCTGTCTGAAACCCTGGAGAGTGGCTGCCAGTTAGTGGACAACAATGAGCTAGATGGACCAATGGTCTGACTTAGTGGAAGAGTCGACATCTTCCTAGGTTCATGTATTCAACTTTTTCTGGCACCTACAGCTGTACTCCATTTCTAAATTTTCTAAAATAAACTTCAGATGGCTTCAGTTCTGCATACTTTGGAGTCTGACTGCTCCTCTACATCCGGTTGTGATTTCTTAGGGATTTCATGCATCCTACAGCTTCCATGCCATTACCTCATAAACTATGCAGGGCGAAGGCCAGGCTGTTTGGCTCAAGATCCCTTGTGCATGTGAAAAGTTGGGTGGGTATTTTAATTTGGCTTATTTTTGAAATCCTGGGTGAGCTGAGTTTTAATGTGTCTGGGTCTGTCTGGAGATGGGGAGACAGGGAATGTATCCACTGATTATAGGGCAGCTATTCCAGTGGTGGTGGGGAATAGAAAAAGTAATGTTGACAGGTCAGCAGGCCATTGCAGGGGAAGGGGAATCAGAAACTTAATGGCTGTCTCCCCTTCTGGCTGTCCTGCCAGCTCTTTGACCTTGGAAAGCAATGCCAACCACCCACAGAGCCTCGTCTTGCTCCTTTGTAATGCCAGTTCAGTACAGATTAAACCTGAAATCATCAATGCTTTGATTCTGGATGAAGGGCCGATTTGGTATGTATTACAGAGACTTGATTGGGGGAGGCTGGTGGCCCAGTCTGGTCCTAGCTTCTCCCCCCAGGGTACTCTGTATAGGAGCAGGGGAGGGGAAGTCTCTGGGGAGGTGGAGTGGCTGTGGTCTATGAGAACAATATATCCCTTGCCAGAATCCCTGTCAAAGTGTCTGACCATGTTGAATGTATGTACTTAAGTTTGGGGACCAGGGATATACTGGGATTCTGTTGGTGTACCAATCTCCCTGCTGCCCAAAGCAGTCCTTAACTGAGTTGATGGACTTGGTTTTGATCTTGTCATTAGAGTCTCCCAGGTGGTGCTGGGGGACTTCAATGTTCACTTTGGGACCAATTTGTCCAGGGCGGCTCAGAAGTTCATAGTGACCAGACAACTATGGCCCTATCCCAAGTGGTCTCAGGACCGACACATATTGCTGGTCACACGCTTGATCTGGTCTTTCACACTGAACATGGTGGTGTTCTCTGGGTGGGGACTCCTTTCACATTAGGTCACATTAGGATGGTCTACTCAAGAAGGTTATTGGATCCAATATAATTCCAAGAAGCCTTGAAGGGATTTAGTGTTGGCTCTGCTGGTGACCTGGTTGACACTCTGGTGGAGAATTTGAATAATCAGCTTAGTCATGCAGGGCTGTATCCTAGCTCCACTTCTGTTCAGTGTCTACCTCAATGTTACGGTGAGCTGCCTCAGCAACACAGATTTCCCCCCTCCCAAGTGGCTGAAAGATCCATTTCCATCCTACTCTATGCTGATGATGATGCAATGCTCTCAAGGATCCCTGTAGGCCTCAGAAGGGCACTGGTGGCTTTGTCACAGTATTGCAAAGATGAACAACTGGAAATAAACTACCAAAAAACTAAGATCATGGCCTTCACCATAAGACCAAAGAACCGCTGCTGGAGTATCTGGGGGTGGTCCTCTAGGCCTCAGGTGCAAGAAACGCCTACTGTGAACATGTTGCCTTAGCGGCACAGAGGAGCTCCATTGCCATCTTGAAGTTCCTTTGAACTAGAGGTAGTTACTATGTACCTGCAGCGCTCAAACTATATGAAGCCAAGCTGCTGGTACAATTACTCTATGGTGCCCACCCAGGACCCCCCTCTAACTTTAGTATATTGGAATGTGTCCAATCTAAATTCCTAAGAGTGGCCTTACAGGTACCTTGCTGTATCTCCAATGCCACTTTGCATTTGGAAACTGGCATGATAAAAGTTGAGGCCAGAGTTTGGATGACTGCTTTATCACTTGCTCAAACTAGTTCTTTGCCCACAGGGCCTGGCCCCATTGACACTGCAGGACAACTTCCAATCCTCCTTGAAGTGGGCAGTGAATAATAAGGTGGCATATTGGGCTTCTTCCTGTCTTACCTTCTTGCTATGGACAGGGACAAAGTGAAAATGGTCATCAAACAGAGGATCCTGGACACGGAACAACAGGCAGGCCTAAGTATGGTGCCTGGCTACCTGGCCTCAGACATCTCTGGGTTCACTATGTCCCCCTCAACATATCTGACTCAGCTGGAAATTTCAAGCCACAGAAGGGCATTCACCCTCACCCTTCCATCCACTGTGCTGGAAGGCAAATATAGGAAAATCCCATTAATAGAAAGGCTTTGCCCTTGTGCCTCTGGGGAGGTGGAAACCACTGAACACGTTCTCTTTTCCTGCCCATTTTATAAAGAGAGCCAGGAGAAGCTTATATTTCTTCTAGTTCTCAACTACCCTAGCCGCCCCAGTCAAGCCTACACAAAGATGTTGCTCTCGGATAAAAAGCGAACCTTCACATACAATGTTGCTAGGTTCTGTGCAGCAGCCTGCAAGATCCGTCGGACTATGACTGCTAGGCCATAATCCGTGATTTTAACTACTGGACATCCTGACATGTCTCTTTATATGCTTCTATTTCCTTAGATACATTTAACTCATAGTTGGTTAACTTTTAACATTTTGCTACTCATCCTATTAGAGTTGTATTTTTTTTAATAGACCAATTTTTATATAATGTTTATACTAGTTATCTTATCAGTATTATTACTTATCAGTTAGCTGTCTTATCTTTTAGCTACTTCTCTTTTACCCTTTAGTATATTTTATGGCCTATTTTGTACTTTTTAGACATTTTTATCCTCATTGATAGTTGTATGCATATATGTAGCAACTCTCTTTGTGGCTCTATTATCTATTCTGCTGTATTATTACCTAAGATGGTCTCTGACCGTAATAAAGTTGATAGATTGAATAATCAACTCACCAGGACAGTGGACATGATCACTCCTAAGCGTCCTCTACGAACTGCTTTGACCCACTTTGAAACTGGTCCCTTGGTATATGGAAGCACTACGGGGGCTGAAGCGGTGAAGGACACGACTAGAGTGCAAGTGGAGAGAGACTCGGCTCAAATCCGACAGATTATTGCATAGACCGCATTTGAAGATCTATGCTCAGGCAATATGTGCGGCAAAGAAGCAATTCTTTTAGTCCTGTATCATGTCCTCAAGTTCACATCTGGCGGAGTTGTTCAGGGTTTTGAAGGGGCTAATGTATGCCCCTTCCCCCTTGAATCAGTACTTGGAACCATCAGTTACTCACTGTGACATTTTTAATGAGTTTTTTGTGGACAAAATCTCTCGTATTCGGGCCAACTTAGATACAGACTCCACAATTGTTACAAAGTCTGATGCCGGGGTGTCCAACAGCTCCTCTTATGAGATGACCCTGGATCAATTTCTGTTTGTGACTCTTGAGGATGTGGACAAGTTGTTTGGAATGGTGCAGCATACCACCTGCCCTATTGATCCTTGCCTGACATGGATTATACTATCTGTCAGGGAGGCTGTTGTAGAGGGCCTGGTAGAGATTATAAATGCTTCTCTGAGGGAGGGCAAGATGTGTCCTTGTCTTAAGGAGGCAATCATTAGACCGCTTCTGAAGAAGCCTGCCTTCGATCCCTTAGAGCTAAGCAACTACAGGCCTGTCTCCATCCTTCCATGGCTGGGTAAGGTGATTGAGAAGGTTGTGGTCTCCCAGCTCCAGGCAGTCTTGGAGGAAACTGATTATCTAGACCCATTTCAAACTGTCTTTCAGGCGGGTGATGGGGTAGAGACTGCTTTGGCCGGCCTGATGAATGATCTCCAATTGGGAATTGACAGAGAGTGACTCTGTTGGTCCTTTTGGATCTCTCTGTGGCTTTTGATAATATTGACCATAGTATCCTTCTGGAACATCTAAGGGGATTGGGGGTGAGAGGAACTTCTTTTGCGGTGGTTCCACTCCTACCTCACAGGCAAATTCCAGATGGTGTCTCTTGGAGACTGTTGTTCTTCCAAATCTGAACTTTCCTATGGTGATACTCAGGGCTGCATATTGTCTCCGATGTTGTTTAACATCTACATAAAACTGCTGGAAGAGATCATCAAGAGATTTGGTGCAGGGTGTTATCAATATGCTGATGACACCCAAATCTATTTCTCCATGTCAGCATCATCATCAGAAGGCATAACCTCCCTAAATGCCTACCTGGAGGCAATAATGGGCCTGGATGAGGAATAACAAACTGAGGCTGAATCCAGATAAGATGGAGGTACTTATTGTGTGGGGCCAGAACTCAGGAGATGATTCTGATCTGCCTGTTCTGGATGGGGTCATGCTCCCACAGAAGGAACAGGTACGCAGTCTGGGGGTCCTTCTGCATCCAAACCTCTCCCTGGTGTCCCAGGTTGAGGCAGTGGCCAGAGGTGCTTTTTATCAGCTTTGGCTGATACACCAGCTGTGTCTGTTTCTTGAGATGAACGACCTCAAAACGATGGTACATAAGAACAGCCCTGCTGGATCAGGCCCAAGGCCCATCCAGTCCAGCATCCTGTTCCACACAGTGGCCCACCAGATGCTTCTGGAAGCCACAGGCAGGAGTTGAGGGCATGCCCTCTCTCCTGCTATTACTCCCCCGCAACTGGTACTCAGAGGCACCCCACCCCCGAGGCTGGAGGTGGCCTACAGCCCTCCAACTAGTAGCCATCAATAGACCTCTCCTTCATGAAGTTATCCAAACCCCTCTTAAAGCCATCCAGGTTGCTGGCTGTCAACACATCTTGTGGCAGAGAATTCCACAAGTTGATTATGCGTTGTGTGAAAAAGTACTTCCGTTTGCTGGTCCTAGATTTCCTGGCAATCCATTTCATGGGATGACCCTTGGTTCTAGTGTTATGGGAGAGGGAGAAGAATTTCTCTCTATCCACTTTCTCCACACCATGCATGATTTTATAGACCTCTATCATGTCTCCCTGCAGTCGTCTTTTTTCTAAACTAAATAGCCCCAGGTGTTGTAGCCTAGCCTCATAAGAAAGGTGCTCTAGGCCCTTGATCATCTTGGTTGCCCTCTTCTGCACCTTTTCCAGTTCTACAATGTCCTTTTTTAGATGTGGTGACCACAATTGTACACAGTACTCCAGGTGTGGCCACACCATAGTTTTGTATAAGGGCATTATGATATTAGAAGTTTTATTTTCAATCCCCTTCCTAATTATCCCTAGCATGGAATTGGCCTTTTTCTCAGCTGACGCACGTTGAGTCGACACTTTCAAAGAGCTGACCACCACGACCCCAAGATCCCTCTCCTGGTCCATCACCGACAGCTCAGATCCCATCAGCATATACTTGAAGTTGAGGTTCTTCGTCCCTATGTGCATCACTTTACACTTGCCAACATTGAGCCGCATTTGCCACTTTGTCGCCTACTCACCCAGTTTGGAGAGATCCTTTTGGAGCTGCTCACAATCAGTTATGGATTTCACTACCCAAAAGAGTTTGGTATCATCTGCAAATTTGGCCACCTCGCTGCTTACCCCTGCTTCTAGATCATTTATGAATTAATTAAAAAGCACCGGGTCCCAGTACAGATCCTTGGGGGACCCCACTTCTTACTTCCCTCCATTGTGAAAACTCTCCATTTATACCTACGCTTTGTTTCCTGTCTTTCAACCAGTTAGCAATCCACACATGTACTTGTCTCCTTATCCCATGACTGCTAAGTTTCCTCAGGAGTCATTGATGAGGAACTTTGTCAAAAGCTTTTTGGAAGTCCAGGTGTACTATGTCAACTGGATCACCATGATCCACACACTTGTTGACACTCTCAAAGAACTCCAAAAGTTTGGTCAGGCAAGATTTACCTTTGCGGAAGCCATGCTGGTTCACTCCCAGCAGGGCCTGTTCTTCTATGTGCTTTACAATTTTATCCTTGAGGATGCTTTCTATCAATTTGCCTGGAACAGATGTTAAGCTAACTGGCCTGTAATTTCCCGGATCACCCCTGGATCCCTTTTTGAAAACCGGTGTTACATTTGCTACTCTCCAGTCCTCTGGTACAGAACCTGATCTCAGGGATAAGTGATATATTTTAGCAAGGAGGTCAACAATTTCTTATTAGAATTCTTTGAGGACTGTTGGATGGATGCCATCCGGCCCTGGTGATTTGTTAGTTTTTCAGTTTTTCCAGACAGTTTAGAACATCCTCCTTCAATATGCTGGTAACCTCTAGGCTGGATCACTGCAATGTGCTCTATGTGGGGCTGCTTTTGGACATTGTCTGGAAACTGCAGCTGATCCAGAATGCGGTGGCTGGGTTGGTCTCTGGGTCATCTAGGAGATACCATATAACTCCTGTTTTGAAAGAACTACACTAGCTGCTGATACGTTTCTGGGCAAAATACAAGGTGCTGTGTATTACCGATAAAGCCCTAAACAACCTAGGCAGAGGATTCTTCATCTGACAGCAAAATCCAGGCGTAGGCTTGGCTTGGATGACCAGGGCACATGTGGAGTAGTGGAAATATAAGCTTGGCACAACTGTCTCTATAAAAGGGGCAAGGGAGGAGTATATGTTCTGTGATTTCAACCTCTCCAGTGTCACAGGGGCAACGTCTCTCTGTGATTGGAATCTTTCTTTATTTGCCTTCTAAAACAGCGGAGGAGAGGGCATGACAATGGGCAAGGATGAAGGCCTTTATGTGGCTTGGGATGTCCAACTTTGACAAGTATGCAGCGGGAGAGACAAAGTATTTAAGTCTTTCTGAGGACAGGAAGTTAGGAGCCCTGCCTAGGTCGGCCTGGTGCTCGGTATCCAGTACCCTTTGTCTGATGGCCAGTTTCACCTTGTCACAGCCCAAGTAAGTACAAGAAGAGGAGGAAAGCCTAGTAACACCACTTTAGTCCAGACAGCACATTTCCAGGAGCATTGAAAATTGTCTTGCAGGGTCAAAGGGGCCAGGCCCCGGGGGCTGAAGGATAGTTTAAGCCAGAGGATAAGAATGGTTACCCACACTCTGGCCTCAACCCTTATCGTACCAGTTTCCAGGCATAGGGTATCATTAGAGACACAGCAAGGCACTTGTAGGGCCGCTCTTAAAAAATTGGACAGGTCTTATTCTAGTGAGGCAAAATTGTAGTTAGGTCCCTTTTGGGCACTGTAGAATAATTGCACCAGTCACTTGGCCTCAAATAATTTGAGCACTGTGGGAATATATTGGCCACCTCCAATCTGTAGAAACTTCAGGATGGTGGTTGAGCTGCTCTGTGCAGTAAGGGTGATGTGATCGCAGTGGGCCTTTCTTAAGCCAGAGGCATGGCTTAACTGCTCAACTTTGTGGCCATCAATACTCCAGGAGCAGATCTTGGGTCATAACTAAGCGAAGGCCATAACTTTAGCTTTTTGGTAATTGATTTCAAGTTGTTTGCTCTTGCAATATTGAGCTAGAGCCGCTAATGCCCTTCTGAGGCCTATAGGGGTCCTTTAGAGGATTGCAGCATCATTGGCGTAGAGCAGGATAGAATGTTTCTTTCAGCCAGCTTGCGGGGTTGGAAATCTGAGTTACTATGGTGGCTCACCATGTCATTGATGTAGAAACTGAAAAGAAGCAGGGCCAGGATGCATCCCTGTTTGACTCTCTTCTGAGTTGGGACAGGGTTCGTAAGGTGTTCTTGAGGGCTACACCTTACCTTGAGATTTGTGTCTGTGTAGAAGCTGTGGATTAGATAGAACCATCAACTGAGGAAGAGTCCAGCTTCTCTCATAGCTTAACTCAGGATATGGAGTCACCTTAAGATCTATGTCACCTTAAGATCTATGAAGGCAGTGTAAACGGAGGTAGAATTGTTGCCCCACCACCACCTTTTTTTGTTCTTACTGAGTTATTTACCACCACATCTTTCAGTGTCCCTCAATAATAGTACTTCATGAAAATCATCATCTTTCCAATGCATTATGTAATATACTGACAAAACAGCAGGTGCAGATACCTTCTCAAACAAACAAACAAACAAACAAACCGAGGCAGCACTCATAGGTGCTTGACAAGCAGTTTCCTAGTACAACTTCTGCTGGCAACGTAAGTCTGGAAGAGTACTGAGGTTTGGGTTAGAAACAAATCCAGACAAAAAAAGCTACAGAAGCATTGGAAGTAAATATGATGAGTTTTAAGGAAATGCCCCTACTTACATATTCACTACACAACTGAAAGAGGTACAGAAGAGGGCAACCAAAATGATCAGGAGGCTAGAGCACCTTCTTTATGAGGAAAGGCTACTACATTTGGGGCTTTTTAGTTTAGAAAAAAAGAAGAGAAAGGGGATACACGATAAAAGTTTTAAAAAATAACAACACTAGAAAGAGGGTCATCCCATGAATCTGACTGGCAAGAAATTTAGGACAGACAAAAGAACGTATTTTTTCACACCATTCATAATTAATCTATGGAATTCTCTGCCACAGAATGTTGTGATGGCCATCAGCTTGGATGGCTTTAAAAGAGGTCTAAACAGATTCATGAAGGACAAGCCTATCAATGGCTACTGGCCTGACGGCTATAGGCAATCTCCAGATTTAGAGGGAGGATACCACTGAATACCAGTGACAGAGGAGCAATAGCAGCAGAAGGGTTATGCCTTCGCCTTGCATGCTTCCCAGAGGCATGTGGTGGGCCACTGTGGGAAACAAGATGCTGTACTTGATGGGTGTTGGCTTGATCCAGCAAAGCTCTGCTTGTGTTCTTATGTTAATGTCTGGACCAACTTCTACCTGCAGAGGTAGAAGTTTGGCAGCTTGGAAGCGAAAGGGCAGCCAGGGCTGTAAAAGGCCCTCTTGATTGTGAAATATTTCTACTAGCAGAAGGACATGAGTCACGAGCCCAAGTAATCAGAATTTGATTGCATTTCTCCACATAGGACCATTACAGGGGAACAAAGTTCTTATGATTTTCTACTGGAAGGCACCCTGATGAGTCACAGGTGGCATAGCCTCTAGCTAACCTGAATAGCTATTCTCTAAAGCATCCAACTTTAAACCTTGGTTCTTAATCGGGGTTAGAGGGCACAAGCGCACCCTCAACCTCAGCTTCAGGATTGTGTGTGTGCTCATGCTGCATGCAGCTCAACCTCACACATAGTCAGGTGTGTAGAGCGTCCGTCTTATGGGGGAATCCACCAGTGCACTGCGCTCATCAGGCAGTGGTTTATGGGATTCCTGGAGGCCAGGACTCATTTTCCCAGCCTCCAGTGATTTGCGCTGCCAGGAGCAGGACGGATTGTGTAAGCAGGCTCCAGTGTGCTGAAGTAGAGCTCCTTTGTTTAACCCTGTCTTCATTCCTGCCTGCCCTCCCTGCCGCTGTTATGGTCATGGGAACTGGTTTACCATTTCTCTTGATAAAAAACCCACTCCTTCTACTCTTCTCCCACTACTTTCACTCTTGCTGTTTTACCAGGCAATTTCTTTCTATTTCCCTCCCTCCTCTTTCTGTGAGTGTATGCTAGGACTTTTATCTCTCATTGGCAGAGTTCTGCAGAATCCCCTTTCCCCAGCTAATTCACCACATATAGAATATGCCTTCTGTGCACAGCAAGTCTGAGCAAGGCAATGAATTCATGCATCCATTCCTTTGTATCAAACACTTCCATTGAAGCCATGCATACCTGAAGCTTCCTCCCCAACCCTGGAGCATCTCTCTGCAAATGTTTTGTTGCAAACTATCTGAGTAACCTTGCCACAGCCTTCCCCATCTCTGTTGGGGTGTGTGTATGTGTGTGTGTGTGTGTGTGTCATTAAAAATGATGTTTTTGAACTTCTGGTATAAATAGCTAGTAAAGCACTAAGATGCCAGGTATGTAGGCATGCCACCACAACACCCAGCTTGCCTCGGGACAAATCATTTCCCTGGCCCACCACCGCATTTCACTTTTGCTTCTGTCATCAGGTAGCTAAGCTGTTCATCAAACCTGCCAGTCCCAGTTGGTGCCAATTTGGTAATCTTTCTCTTGAGTCTCTTCATGGTCATTCCCTCTGGGAACTCCTGGCCATTATTGGCATCTCTAGAACTTCCACCCCTCCAATACTCTATGATCCCTTAAACTCATGGTACTTATGTTTTCCCCCACCCACCCGACACGCTGGGTCCAAATTGCATTTCACCCCTCAGTGCAAAGTTTTAATTCAAAAATAGACCTTGAGGAGCAATTTAGCAAAACTGCCCTCCCTATGCAATTAGGAAACCGTGTGCCATGTGGAGGGGAGAACTGTGCACCCGCATTCTTCCCCACCTTGAGATGACTGGTTTCCAAACAATTAGCCACTCCCCTCCCCCTCCCGCAGAAGACAGTAAGGCACTGAAGTCTGAGGGAAGTGGCAGTGGTTGCGATGGAGCAGTGTATCTGTCATAAGCTGTAATCAGATATTATGTGTTCAGGTTGTTTGTGCACATGTACATGTTTCTGTGAGGAGCAGCATGTGTGTGCACATCTTCCTCTTCCCATCTGGCATGCTGTTTCATCCTTCTGCAGTTACACAGGGACAGAATATCTGAAAGTAGCTGAAGATTAGTCTGTAAATCTGTAAATTACATTAGATGTAAATGCGCCCCTTGTGCTGCAAACTGTAAATGAATCCAGGTGTCAATCACATACCTTCTTATCTGATTTTTTTAAAACTGATTTTGAGTTTTTAGTAACCTTCTGAGGAATATATGTTTTTACTAATGCAGTACTCCACTACTTGCATGTGTAATGCATGACCATGTGTGAGTTCATAAAACTTTGTCCTTTGTGAATTATACAACCAACTTTGGTAATCCACCCCCCCCATGGAGGCTTGTGAAAAATATGGCAAAAACAGGAAGCATTGTCCTCACTTTCATATAGCTTTGTGAGATCATCAAGGAGTGAAAACTAATTGGCTATATGATGTCACCAGGACAGCTATGTAGAGGAAGGACAATATTTATTGCCATCCTTCTGATTTTGCATCATGGCATTGTCACATAGGCAAATCAGATTCACTGCATGTCAATGTGACATCATCACGTGATCCCAGATAGCTCAGAAATGATCCTAGATTCTCTCAGAGGCAAGTGGAACCAGGAGCAGGCAGTTATTTATTTATTTATTTAACATATTTTTATACCACCCCAAACTTATGTCTCTGGGTGGTTTACAACAAGATTACAACATTAAAGCATTAGTTAAAAACAAAAAGAAATTTAAAACACAACAATTTTATTTTTTAAAAAACAATCTTCTAAAACAACATTAATATTCTAAAACTGATAAAACAGTATCAGTTAAAATCCTGGGTGAACATATGCGTTTTTAAAGACCTTTTAAAAATTGTCAAAGATGGGGAGGCTCTTATTTCACTAGTTAGAGGTTGTGTGGCACAAAGGTGTAGCACGAGCAATATGTTTGGCAGACTCCTAGTTTGGACCAAATATCTGAAGAGTTTCTGAAGAGATTCTGCAGGATTTCAAAGTAGTCCTAGGGACATCAAGTACTAAGTATAATCCAGAGAACTGTAGTAATTGTGCAATCATCACTAATATCTCTTTGAACTTGAATCTAGGAGTTTTGCAGTGGGATGATTTGACTGTAATAATATTTTAAAACTATACTTTTAAAAGTGTTTCACTGATTCTGAAGGACAAAATACTACAAAATATGTTTTTTTAAATTTGTTCCAAAGTTTGCATTTTTTTTCTATTGGAATAATTGGGGAAAATGCAGGTAAAGATGGTAGTGTTTGTATGCTGAGTTTCCCGGTTTCCAGGTATGCTGAGTTTCAAGTTTTTTTCTAGAGTTCAATTGAAATATTTGACATATAATGAATTCTGAGGAATTAAATAAATAGATAGTTATATTTCATTGCACTTGCCACTGACCATGGCAACTGTGATAAACTTAGGAATTTTTTGTTCTGTTTCCTTCCCACCATATTACTTACAAGCATTGACTTCCTCCATTTCAGGCCAGCAGGTTCTATAGGCATATGCACTTGCAGCTGGAAACAGCTTGCTCGATCATGGCACCTGTGCGCTTTTGAATCAGACAGCCTCAAATATAGATACAAAGAGCAAGTTAGATAGTCACTTGAACATAGATAGATAGATAGGCTTGACAGAACAAAAAGATGACCAACAACAGAGATACAATTAGAGGAAATCAAATTTTAATTTAACATTTCGCTTACACATTCATCAGCTACTGGTGTGTTGTTGTTTTTTAAAAGATTGTGTAAGCACAAGCAGCTCAAGAGGTAGCAGTTAAGAAACCTGTGTTTGCAGAGTTTGGGGCAGGAGAAAAGAATGAGTGACAGATGTTGCAATTAGATGTGAGGTGGGTTCCCCCCCCCCCGCCGTATTATCCTCCAATGTGTGTATTGTGTGTGTGTGTGTGTGTGTGTGTATACAACTTGTCCTGCTCATTATTTTTCTGTTAATCAAGAATAAGTGTGTGTCTATACCAGGCCTACTCAACTTCGGCCCTCCTGCAGATGTTGGCCTACAACTCCCATAATCCCTGGCTATTGGCCACTGTGGTTGGGGATTGTGGGAGCTGTAGTCCAGAAACAGCTGGGGGGCCTAAGTTGAGCATGCCTGGTCTATACAAACACACACACACGTATTCTTGATTAACTAAACAGAAAGCAAGACACTTTTGCTTGTTGTATTGTTTGTTTCCTGCAAACACTTTTCAGAATGTTACTGGAACAAATGCAGATTACTGGCCTAAGGAGTATATTACAAGGAGCACAGTTACCATGAAGATCCCAAAGAAAGATAAAGAACATCCAAAATTAACTTAAATATCCTTTTGTGGACTAGTCATGTTGTATAGTGGTTTAGAGTAGTGTTGCTCAATGTTTTTGGAGTCATAGACCAAAACATTCTTCGTGCGCAGTTTCCTGGACCAACATTTAGTAAAGGGGGTAACCTCTCACCCCCACTCCCAGTTACCCCCCCAAAACCAATTTTGGGCTGGCAGGGGCCATTACCAGTGGGAGCTCTCCAGAGTTCATTCCCAGGCAGCCCTCGTTGCTGAATAATGTTCATTTCGAGGAAGCAATAAAAGCTAGAAATGAGCTCCGGAGAGCTTGCCCAGGCTCCATGGATCCTGGGCCTCACCCCCTTTGTGCATGTCATGCACAGAGCCCAGGCGAGCTCTCCAGAGCTCATTTCAGGGCAGGCAGCCTTCGCTGCTGGATAACGTTCATTTCACTTCCTCGAAATGAACATTCTTCAACAGTGAGGGCTGCCTGCCTAGAAATGTGCTCCGGAGAGTTTCTGGTGGCAGCAGCCCCCACCGGCCCAAAATTTTTTGGGTTAAAAAAAAAAATTCCTCATGGACCAGCACTCGTCTGTGGACCAGTGGTTGAGAAACACTGGTCTAGAGCAGGGATTCTCAATGTTGGGTCCCCAGATGTTACTGGACTTCAACTCCCATAATCCCCAACCAAAGGCCACTGGGGCGGGGGATTATGGGAGTTGAAGTACAATAACATCTGGAGACCCAACATTGAGAATCCCTGGTCTAGAGTACACAACTGGTTGCCATCCAAGTTAGTCCCATAAAGCTACCATTTAAAACCTTTTGGATCCCATTCAGATTTATTTTTCTACATCTGATATGCAATTCATACCACTTGCAGGCATCATTTGACATATCCTCCTCCTCTCAGCCCACCAAGACTAACTTCAAGGGGGGGGGGGTGAGAGAGAGACCTTTTGTTGTTGTTTTGGACAAAGCAGGATGTTACAATGTTAAATTCCCTATGCATTATTTAAGTTGCTCCAAGATTGTTTGGTGACCTATAACTGAAGGCATTCACCAGAAAACTTTGTACTCAGGGTTGATTATGATTATTCAGCAGTCCTTTCATTATGAATTATGCTTCTTATGTAGTTAATGCCATGTAGGCTACTTAGGCTGGCCTTTTCTGCCTTGGCCCATTGCTCCAGGTATAAATGATCTATTTTAATCTATTCCGTGCATAGTGATGTAATGAGTTCCTGCTTCTTATTCACAATGGGGCAATAAATTGGATGGAGAGCTCTGCATTACTTCTTTGTCTGCTTACTGAATCAATATGTAATCCTGAAATAGGAATATAATGAAAATTTGGATTTGTTATTGCTGAATCATGAACATGTTTTCGACCCTAACCTTGTCTTGCCTGTGATGGTGCTTCCTGCTTTCTCCTCCCCTCCCCCACTGCAAAGGCAACAAGGAGCTAAATACGGATTTTAATAAATCAGAAGAAACAGATGGATGCATGAAGCACTTTGCTAAGCTAGAAGAATTGTATAGGTTGTAAATTAAATGTTTATTAGTGGCTCTATCTGCCAAGATTTCTGAATAGTGCTCTTACGCTCATGAACCGTTGCTACATAAAGCAGCTGCATTAGCTCTCAAGGACTTTCCTAAAAATTCAAGGTTGTATGGAGCTAACCTAAAGAATGATTGCTTGTCCAGATGTGATAACAGACACTAGCAGAACAAAAATGACAGTTTGATTCACATATAAATATAAGTCGGTCTTGGATGTCTGGCTTCCTTTCTTTTCTTTTTTTTCCTTTTTTTGTGTGCTCAGGCTAGATAAATGTCTTTTTAAAAAGCATCAGTGGTGAATGTTCTGTCAGTTTCAAAGGTCAGCCATTGCAAGGGATCAGCAGAAACATAGCTGTCCAGCTCAACAGAGGAACTGTAGAGTGCTTTCATTAGTCTTGCTCATTTGTTAGAAGTTTGCTCGTCTGTCTGTCCTCAGAAATTAGGATGCTTTGCAAAAGGAAGTAGTCATATACTGACAGTCTGAGGATAATTTAGGGAACAGTACTTCAAATTCATATATCTATACTATAAAGCTTCTTGAGTCTCCCTCCCTGACTGATATGAAACTCCCAGACCGAACTGCAAAAGATAGAAACATGTCGTTTTTGAAGTTAAGCTCAAGACATTGCCTAGAGTGAGGAAAAAAAAAATCCAACCCCCCTCTCCCCCTGAAAAATTCATTGCTTTCCCAGAAAATGTGGAAAAGCTCTGCCATTGAAAAGCATGGGGAATGAGACCACATATAACTAGGAAACGACTAGAGTCACATGGTCACAGTGGTTCTGCGGGAACAGCAAGGGCAGGGGTAAAATGCCTGTTCAAAACAGTGTACATCACCACCACTGGCCCCTGGGATCCTGCAGGAAGTCCAGGAGGCTGATGAGATCCTGTGGGGAGGCTTCCCTGCTCCCGCTCCTCAGCTGCCCTCCATTGTTGGTATTAACTGGTGGCTGATGTTCAGGAGATGGTGGGAACCTGGGAAGCACACAGGGATAGTCACCACCACACACTCTCTTTTCTGGAGGGCCACTGTGCGAAACAGGATGCTGGACTAGATGGGCTTTGTGCTTGATCCAGCAGGGCTGTTCTTATGTTCTTATGTTCCTTGATCACCTCCAACTGCTTGCAAGTTATTTTGGACTGTGTCGCCAAAGCATGCCTTAGTCTAATACTCCATGAGGCCAAACTTCTCTTCCCTATCAAGTATGAAACCTCAAGTACGCCATACTCTAATACACCAGTTTGGACCCAGCCCCTTCCCCATGAAGGCAAAGGAGCCTCAAAACTCTTCCTGCTGATAGTGGCTGGTGTTGCAGTCTGAACTAGGGATGTGCAAGGAACCGGTTCCGTGCACTCCCATGAGGGGGATCACTTTAAGGGGCAGGGAAAGTGCTGCCTACCTGCAGCCCCTGGCCCGCCACTCTCCCCCACCCCCACCAGCGCTCTTCCACAAAGTGGGCTCACGGGACTGCAGAGTGCCTGCTTACAACCAGGATCAATATTGCCACGCAAATGGCCTATGTGTGTGAACACAGCATGCACACGCATGTGCGCCAGCCATTTGTGCGGTGACACTGATCTCAGCTGCAAGCAAGCACGGTGCAAACCCGCACACCCGCTTTTTGGAAGAGCGCCAGTGGGAGGAAAGCGACGGGGTGGGAGCTGGCAGGTGGGCATAAGAACATAAGAACAGCCCTGCTGGATCAGGCTCAAGGCCCATCTAGTCCAGCATCCTGTTTCGCACAGTGGCCCACCAGATGCCGCTGGAAGCCACAGGCAGGAGTTGAGGGCGTGCCCTCTCTCCTGCCATTACTCCCCCGCAACTGGTACTCAGAGGCACACCCTTGAGGCTGGAGGTGGCCCACAGCCCTCTGACTAGTAGCCATTGATAGACCTCTCCTCCATGAAGTCATCCAAACCCCTCTTAAAGCCATCCAGGTTGTTGGCTGTCACCACATCCTGTGACAGAGAGTTCCACAAGTGGATCATGTGTTGTGTGAAAAAGTACTTCCGCAGCACCTTCCCTGGCCCCTCTGAACTGTTCAGATGCCGGTTGCTGGAACCGATTTGGCACTCATAGAATGGAGCACCAAACAGTTCCATCCACATCCCTAGTCTGAACAGGGGGAAAGGAGATTGAATTTTAGGGCTCAGCCTTATGAACCACCAGAATTCTGCTGAAGCAAATAGGAAAGAGAATAAACGTAACCTCTGCAGATACATACACCAGTTTTCACTAAGATTAAGCTCTACGAGACAAGCTGGTCTTAAGAAATGAAGGCAGCACAAACTTGAACTGAACTGGATGCTTGTAAGTATCTCTGAGATCTAGAGATTAATGCTCTTGTACAGCTCATATTCATTTCAGTGGGCCTCATGTGAAGAATTTCTTGATTAATTGTGCCCCTAGTGGACAAGAACCTCATGATGAGTTCTGTAAAATTATATGGCTAAGACATTTTATTTTATGGGAACTTGTAACAAAATGGGTCTTGCTGCACAGTGTTAGCTTTTGATCAAGGGACTGGTTTAATTCCTGGATATGTCAAAGATTTTTGGCATATTCTTTAGAAAAGGTTTGACTTACTGTGTTGCACTGCCATATGTGTATAAAGAGATTACTACAAAATTTTTCCCCTAAAGGTTAGTTTTAAGAACAGAGGTGTTACTAACAGGACTATATTTTAAGGAAAATGTGGCAAGATGGAAATGTATGTGATAGAAGAGCCACATGAACTGGTTACACCCAATTTATTTATAAACATAATACTTAAGCCCCCCCCCCCCACTTCATTATTATTTTGGCCCAAAATAAACTCTAATCTGCCCATAGTGGATAAGTTCTATTATTTGCTCCCACATCCTATGAAGACATGAGACACAAAGAATTATGATGAAAGGGCCAGAATTTTATTACTATAAAATTCAGTGAAGCTGCAACGGAAACTGGCTCCATGGCAGCCTAGCCTTATTCACACAGACGAAAACACCTTGGTGCCTGCCAACCACATAGCTCTAAAGCAGAGGCTGCCCATCATAGCTGACCTAAGGACAGGTTTATGTCCTTGGCGGCACCCGCCACCCTGAAGCTGCCAAGCCTTTCCAGGGAATGTTGTCTGACAGAGTAGAGCAGGCTAGGTCAAACTTCTCTGATCTGCCAAGCCTCTAGGGATCATACCGACCACTCCATAGCCAAACGCTTACCTGAAGGTGCTCACCAAGGCTTAGATGTTCCTTCCCACCACACTGTACCTGCCTCAGTGGGGGTTCACCCAGCTTAACACCCCACACTGCCCACCAGCCACACAAAACCACAATCAATTGCTTCCGTAAGTCCTCCAAGAAAATCTGGCGCTGAAAAATTATACCTGGGTGTGCTACCACCGAGGGCCTGCACGAAACATGCCAATTCTGCATTGATCTGTCTTCTAGTTCTGTCAATCCTACCCCGCTCGTCAGCCCCACTCCATACCCAGTGTTATATCAAGGCAGACCAGATAATAATTAAGTCTGGGGTCCGGCGCGGGAGCTGTGTCAGTTGAAGATATGTACAAGCCTTATGGATAAGGGAGAGCCCTGACTATCTGACTAAACCATTCTCCCCCAAATGCACCACAAGAATATCCAAAGGTGGATTATCCTTCAGGAATTCCAGCAAGACTGGCAAAATTGGGCAAATAACATACCCCGCCAACTGATCCACAAGATAGTAAACATATCCCCATAAGGCCCAGTTGCATTCCTGAAGCAGCCCCACACACCTTCTGGTGGGCCCAGAACACAATGGAGTACCCTAGGATGAGGACCTTAGCCTGCTTCAGCAACATCCCAAGCCCTTCAAGGTCACAGTCTTACTAGAACACACCACAAACTGAACTTAAGAGGTCTACTTAAGCCTACTTTTGTTCCTGTCGCCTGCTTAGGGTTCATCGATGGCAATGCCTCTGCTCATACCCCAAACCAAGCCAACACATGCATCCACAGAGCCTGGAAACCCCAAGGTTGCCCTATGCTGGCCAGTGCATGCAACCCGTCATGCCCCCCAAAATGTGTAGGGACCCCCTGAAGAACCTAACTGGCCCCTGCCAGAGGCAAAATGGGGCTAGCCCTGTGCTGGGCCGGGGCCAGATCCCACCCACCCCCAAGCGCTCCAAACCATGACGGGGGAAGAGGAAACCCAGCTGCAAAAAAAGGTTCCTCTCACAGGGCACCTGCAAGACAGGCCACCAACCCTGCATGTACATCATTCTGCCACATAATACCCATGCTGCTCGGGAAGGCCACTGCCTGGATCACCACCATGCCCGTGTTCCAAGTAAGGGCTTTGCTCCTCGCAAGGCTGAGTAGGCCCCCATACATCCATACTCGCTGCCTGCTGAGTATAGACTGAGGAGAAATGTTGAATGGCCACAGTATGCCAGAAGTCCCGCCCCCTCCACATGCAGGCGCCAATGGGCTCTGATCTCTGCCTCGTGCTTCTTGTGCAAGGGGCTGGAGCAAACAAGTCACGCCGCCCAATTGGGCAGAGAGTGGCTGCATTATTCATTCATTCATTCATTCATTCAATTTCTATACTGCCCTTCCAAAAATGACTCAGGGCAGTTTACACAGAGAAATAACAAATAAATAAGGTGGCTCCCTGTCCCCAAAGGGCTCACAATCTAAAAAGAAACATGACAGACACCAGCAACAGTCACTGGAGGTACTGTGCTGGGGGTGGATAGGGCCAGTTACTCTCCCCCTGCTAAATAAAGAGAATCACTTGTTAAAAAGGGCCTCTTTGCCAAGTTAGCAGGGGTCTAACTTGGGGGTCTGATTATGGACCTCCAATATATAATTCTATATTAGGGGTCTAATTATGACATGTAATGTACCAAAGCCAATGAATAATATCACAAATACATTATTTGTAGCACTATTATACAAATTGGAATATAAGTGACATTCAGTCTCTACTTGGATGCATTTCAACCTGTGAAAGCATCTTGAATAGTAATTGCAGCCTACCTCCATAAGTCTTAAGTCTTCCTACCTCATCAGAAAAATGGCAACTATTTAATAAATAAAAGTCAAAGTGTAGGCCTAAGAACATAAGAAAAGCCCTGCTGGATTAGGCCCAAGGCCTATCTAGTCCACAGAGATTGTTTCATATAGTTGCCCATCAGATGCTTCTGGGAAGCCCACAGGTAATTGCTGAGGGCATGCCCTCTCTTCTGCTGTTGCTCCCCTGCAACTGGTATTTAGAGCCATCTTGTCTTTTAAGCTATCGCCCTCAAACTATAGCCTGCCTATAGCCATCAGACTAGTAGCCACTGATAGATTTATCTTCTATTTGTCCTTGAAGGCCTTCTTAAAGCCATCCAGGCTGGTGGCTGTCACCACATCTTGTGGCAGATAATTCCACAGATGTATTATACACTGAGTGAAGAAATATTTCCTCTTGTCAGTTTCATGGGACGACCCCTGGTTCTAGTGTTATGCAAGAGAGAGAAATATTTCTCTCTCCACACCGTGCATAATTTTATAGACCTAGATCCTGTCACCCCTCAGTTGTCTTTTTTTCTAAACGAAAAAGCCCCAGGTGTTGTAGCCTTACCTTATAAAGAAGGTGCTCTAGGCATTTGATCATCTTGGTTGCCCTCTTCTGCACCTTCTCTGTTTCTATTATGTCCTTTTTGAGGTATGGTGACCAGAACTGTAGCCAGTACTCCAAATGTGGCTGCACTGTATATTTGTATAAAGACATTATGATTCCAAACATGGAATTTGCCTTTTTCACAGCTGCTGACACTTTCAACAGGCTATCCACCATGACCCCAGATCTCTCTCCTGGTCAGTCACTGACAGCTCAGAACCCATCAGCGTATATGTGAAGTTGACTTTTTTTGCCCCAGTATGCATAACTTTACACTTGCTAACATCTGCCATTTTGTTGCCCACTCCCCAAGTATGGAAAGATCCCTTTGGAGCTTCTCACAAGCTAAATAGTGTAGTGTCATCTGCAAATTTGGCCACTTCGCTCCTTACCCCAACTTCTAGATCATTTATAAATACATTAAAAAGCACTGGTTCCAATACAGATCCCTGGGGGACCCCGCTTCTTAGTTCCCTCCTTTTAGAGAACTGCCAGTGCCTTTGTGTGTTGAGAGCCTTTTCTTGTGTTTAGTAACTAACAAATAGAAAACTTCAAAGTGCTACAGATAAGGTTGATTATTATAGAAGAGACTTGAACAGTGATGGAACTGCTCGATTTATAACCCAATCCTCTGAGTTTTGGTTTTTCTTTCATCTTCTGTGATTGATGAGAAGGATGGGAAGCTTATTGAGACAGCTGAAGTTCTTGAAGGTTCAGAGGAGAAACAGTTTAAGTCATAGGATACAAAATACAGCTATTAAAAATAGCACACATTTCTCAGCCAGTTCCTAATACTTGTACTTAGATATTGAGGCTATTCACACGAGCAACCCCACCCAGGCTAGGGCAGCCCAGCCTGGGTTTGGCTGCTTGTGTGGAATGCTGGGATTGCTGCCGATCCCAGTTCTTCTGGCCCCTCTAGCCTGACTTTTAACCCCAGCCCTTAACCAGGGCTAGGGGGTGCAAGCACACTCTCAACCCCAGGTCCGGGATTGTGTGTATGCTCAGGCCACACATAGAGCTGGGTGCCTAGAGTGCCCAGCTTGAGGGGGAATCCCTCAATGCACCGCACTGCTTGAATGGTGCATCTTGGGATTCCTGGAGGCCAGGGATCATTTTCCCAGCCTCCGGTGATCTGCACTGTTCAGAGTAGTGCAGATTGTGTAGGTTCTTGATCCACACTCTAAAGAGAAACAGGATGGTCATGGGGGTAGGGGGAGTAGGTTCAACCCTGCCTCTCCTCCTGCCCACACAACCAACGGTAGTGAGAATGACCTTACTAAATATAGAAAAAAACCTGAATGGATTTTACACATAGGAAATAAGGGAAAATGTTTTTGTTATCTGTAGCCTTTTGATTTGTACTTTCCCTATGCTCTGAAGCAAGATTTTCCCAACATTAGTTTTCAGTTAAGGTGAAATCAGCCAACTGGGTCTCAGATAGGAAGAAAGGAAGATATTGTAATATATAGGCTATCTGGGGGACAAGATGGAGTTTGTGAAGACTTCCTACCAGAATTTCCAGTTCAAAACCTTTCAGAGAGAAAAGGTGGGGTCAACAAAAAGTTATAGAAAGCAATATAGGAAGCAATTATTTCTATGTGAGAGTTCCTTTTGTTCACACGCCCAATTGGAATGGACATATAACAGTCACACACCAGATCGGAAATTCCAAGTGTGTTCAAGAAAAAAATATCATTGGTTCACATACCATACATTCTGAAAGTATTTTGCACACTGTAGGTGGTGCTCTATCTTCCAAATGCAAATATTCCACTTGCATAAATGCTGAGATTGTGTGAGGGAGTTACATGATCATACACGACCATTATTTCCAATGGCCATGCAATTGCACACACCCACACTTGCATTATTTCAGTGCTTGAGCAAGTACGCTGTACTGTAACTTGCATTTGGAACACACAGCGGCACTCGCAATGTGCAGAATGCCCATGCCCATGGGACGCTGCATGGTATGTGAGCCAGTGTGTTTCATTTAAAAAATCTGATTAAACTTTATTCATTTCATTTTATTCTCCATTCCTTTTAACAATTACTTTCATTATTAATCACATGAGTTTCTTTTTCCTCATTCCTTTTTGTTTTCCATTAATTTCAGTGGAAGATCTGTCAATGATACCTGTAACTTTGAAACTTTACCTCCAAATGGCATGCCAGTTTCAGGCATGCTGCTAATCCTAATAGAGATCAGTCATGCCAGATTTCAGAAATTTTAGCCCCTGTGAATAGCTAATTTTGAAAGGCATATACAATAGATTTTGCATTGATTTCAATGGAAAACCCACCCGTTGTTCTTCAAAGTCTAGCTTACTATTCTGTGACGTACACATTCTACAGGCTATTCTAAGATTGTTGTGGGCTTCCATGAATGGCAAATGAATATATATTCCTAAACATTCTTGAAATTCTCCAGGAATGCAGAGCAACATCTAGCTTACACGGGGCTCTCCAAATTTCACATCCTGAATATGTGTTAAGAAAAGGAATGTCCTGTAACTGAGGTGAATTGGACCTTCTTGAAACATCTAGGATGCCTCATGCATTTAGGGACAAATGGAATGCTTATCCAATTTGATTTATTCTTTAGCTGCTGAGCCTCGAAATAGAATTTGGGAATGATGGGTTAGCTGAAGAAGGAAGAGAAGCATTAATCCTATTCGCACATTATGTTCAGTGCACACAAAGTAGTACACTTCCTATCTGTAGTCTGCATTCAAGCTTTGGTTTTCCCTACTTTGTACTGCAGCATAGCTTAAACCTACCATGCTGGCTGGTTGCGGGGGGCGGGGGGGGGACATTTGTTTTCTCTTGACACCTGTCAAACAAGACAAGGGGAAAACTAGGTTTCCTCCAACTATCCCCCTCACTATTTTTAAAATTTTATTTTTATCACACGTCAGTACAAAGATTACAAAAGTAAAACTAAAATATTTGAAATTTATTTAAACAAATAATGCAAGCTTTTTGGAACATTAGGGATGGTCACATCCTTTATTCTTCTCAGAATGTTGAAATAAACAGACAGGTCCTAAATATGTTGAGGATATCCACTTTAACAGTTTGACATCTCCAGCAACATTTGTATAAATGTCCCAATGCACAAGAGTTCAATATAATTGAAACTGGACTTTGGAAAAAAGTTAATACTTTTTTACTTGTGCTACACTATGCAGATTTTCTGTGTCTCTCTGTATCCTCTGGTGCAAACCAACCTGAATAGCTTGAGTACCGCCCACATTCTTGCACATGTGTAAACACTTGCAATGAGGCTGCACTGCATGGCAGCAGCACTTGGTGATCAGGCACCAAGCAAGCAGTTGTGTGATGCCCATTATTTCCACTGGGCATTGCATCACACAACTGCATGCATAGAGCCCTTACTGCCAAGTACTGCTGCCCTGTGGTGCAGCCCCATCTCAAGTGTTTATACATGCACAGGAGAATGAACAGTGCTCAAGCTGCCCATGTCCCTTTGTGCAATATGTCCTGCCAGTGATTTCCTGCATCTCTCGATCTCTCTCTTGAGCCCCTGTGCCCTTTGTCTCTTGTGCTCTTTGCAAATTTGTCTCCGACTCACTTTTGGGGGCTGTTGCATAAGAGTGCTTGACCAAAGGATACACTGGCTTTTGAGGGCAGTTGTGTTTAGACATGAATACACAGGCTTCCTTCAACTAGTTGTGTCTTGGTCTCCATCTGAAAATGGGTAAAAGATTTGTAGATGTTCAATTCCTTAGCCATATAGGAACATAGGAAACTGCCTTCTACCAAGTCAGACCATTTGTTCATCTAGCTCACTATTGTTTACATTGACTGGCAGTGGTGGCTTTCTAGGGTTTCAGGCAGGAATCTTTCCCAGCTCTACCTGGAAAATGCCAGCAATTGAACCTGTCACAACCTGCTAGATGCTCTACCACTGAGCTGCAGCCCCATCCTCATATATTGTACATGTACCACTTGATCTGTAGTCTGTGGCTTGACTACTTTCTTGAGTGAACTGCATGTAGGTTCCTTGATTTCTGACAGTTGTCATTTGGATTGATTCATGGGGGTCTGATATCATGAATGGATGTTATTACTTAACATCAGGGCTTTAATCAGAACACATGAGGACCAATAGCAGAGAATGAGTAACAAGATGCAATAGATGAGTGTGAAATAAGCTTATGTTCTTGGCCTTGCCTCTGGACCTGAGAGGCTCCACCACTAGAACAACCCCAAGGTACCAGAATGTTTTATTTCAGTAGTTGGTAACTGGTTGCTGAAGGTACAATTTTTCAGTTTTTTCTTGCTTTCGATATCTAAAATAACTTGAACATTGTGCCTTACATAATTCTGAAAAATGGTCTGGGAATGAAATCCTCTTGAGTTTCTGAAATGGCAAATAGATACTTATAACAGAAGTATACACCGTAATGAAATATCTCCAGGTGATGCATGCTACTAAATCTCATGTATTGGACCATGTTGTCATTATCTGCCTTTCTAACAAACTCAAATCATTAAAAAGGTATGAAGTTGGATGCAAAACTACCAAACAGAGCAAGCATAGCAATATAACTTTATATTTATATGGGCAGAGCAATTTTATTCCCAGAATTGGAAAAATTAAATGAATACCATAAATAAAACTTACTAGACAGTCAAAGTTAATGATGTTACATTCAAACATCCTTGCAATGCTGATTGTTTAAATATAGTTATAACAAGATCTGGGAAATTTGCCAAACGTTAGTAATTCTCCAAAAGCCATAACCGAATTCAATTGCATCTTTAATAAAAGATACAGTGCATTCCTTCTGCAGTATAATAGATCGATTTTAGAAGAGTCCCAGTCTTACAGCTTTTATCTCATTCAACAAATCCCACTGAAATCAATCAGTCATCCTTTCATAAGTAAATGCAGTGCTACATAAAAGGCCTGTGCTGAATCCTATTGAGCTGAGGGGCACATCTCTCCTACACATCTCTCAGACTCTGCTCTCTTCCTGTCTTCTGCCAACATTCACAGGCTTTCTATAGGTAGCAGAAACCCTTCCTTGGACTGACCAACCACACCTACAGTTTGCAAAATATAAGGTGAAAGTATACTGTCTCTCTCTCTCTCTCTCTCTCTCTCTTTTTGCAAAAGTATCCATGTAAATGACTTTATTCAATCATTTTCCCTTGATAAAGGCACCCCAAAATTGTTGGATTATGGTTATGAATAACTTCAAAACATCCACTTTCAAAAATCTAATGAATATACTGCTTTTAAAAAATGAAGGTATTTTAGTATGTAGTGAGATATAACTTACTGTCCTTTCTTCCAGTTTTATCTTCAGGGTAGAAATTGAACTGAATTCTGATTTGTCAAATTATTTATGGAAACCATAGGCCTGATATATGCTTCGACTGCTCTTAAATACTATGCCGACTTACCCAGACTGAAAATATAATGGGTGTTTTCTTTTGTCCCCCGCTCTCGAATCTTGAATGAAGGCATTGTTGGGATAGTATCCATGACTTGACCTTCCATAGTACTGGTTATGAGAGAGCATGAGTGTGAGCTGCCATCTGTAAAGAAGCAGATGCTGAGACCCAAGCAGCATCTGGAGCTGCTGTTGCTTTCTGCTTCCTCATTATTACCAATTCCTCCAACACCTAGGATATGTAATGGGACCAACATTGTTTGAGATAAGCTTACAGAAGATGTTCTTGATGGTATCTCCAATAGTACTCAGCAGAGGCAAGCTTGATGTGACTCCAGTGGTACTCATCAGAGGCAGGCTTGACAGCCAAGTAGAAGAAATTCCTGGCAGTATCAAAACTGCAGTTTCCAAGATGGAACTCAGGGAAGAACAAAATATATTACATAAAGCTATGGTGCTATGGTTTACCAAGATACCTGTTGGTAAATCTGAACATGTTTAGGATTTAGAATGAGAGAGTGGACCTTAATTTAACAAGAGAAAAACCCAGACCCTTTCTGAGGCATTACAAAAGCTGATTTCTTTGAACAAGGAGGACATCACCCCTATTTCAGTATTTATTCTACACACACACAGACACACACACACACCCCACTAGATCCAGCCAAGTTCTTGGAACAAATATTACTTTTAGTGTTTTTAAAAAATATATTGTATCAAATGGGCCCAATTTGGTTCAGTTTTTCATGCATTCCAAAACAAATGCACAACCCTACACAGCCTCCATTAAACGTATGGTCTTTGAGGTAAGATCAGATAATTTGAAAGTTCTATATATGATGATGAAACTTTGAACTGTCATCATTTATTGTTATGGTCAACATATGCATGAACAGACTCTTCATTATCATTTTGTATAACGAGCATTGGAGAGCCTGCTTATGCTCAATGTATTACTATCTGCATATAATAATTGCAATTGAATTCTCATTCTTCTTAAGGCTGCAGTCCTTTTCAAGGACAACTACAAAGAACCTCTTTTTCAGTTTGTGTCATTACCTCTTTGTAATTTTCAAGCATCACCCTTTGTTTCCTAGAGTTGATTTCATGCACCTTATGAAACAGAAAGTTTAGAAATGCCAAGAGGCCTGATACAATCTAAATCTCATTTGGGCAGACACCAATTGAAGAGCTAAAAAAGAAAATGCAAACACTTGCAAGATAGAACTCCTCTCAACTGTGTCTTCAAAAGCCATTGCAATTCTACCCTGCAGCTTATTCATTCAACTGTTACATTAGTAAAGCTAGACTTGCTCACTTACAAAATTCAAGCAGGGAGTAATAGCACACCAAAGTTGTAAAGAACATTTGCATAATACAGACTAAATATTTCAGGGATATGATATGGGCAAAGGGCAAAGCTTTTATTGTAGCTGAATAATGTAGAACATATTTGTCAATAATGTATTCTCACAGCGATATGACCCAACAAGGAACTGCATAAATTAGATGGAAAATTCCGTTTCACAAAGCTTATGAAGGATAAAAAAGATGCAGCAAAAGTGATTTAGGAACCTGCCCTTCTCTAATTCCCCTTGCCAGACTTGTTTCGCTCAGCCTCAGTACTCATTCTTCTAAAGCTATTGACATTTTATCCTGTAAGATCTATTCAAATCTTACATTAGAAAAACTAGATTCATCATGAACTTTCTTGCAGTCCGACTTGACACAGTAAGGTACAAAGCCCCAATGTATCTACTGGTTTCTGCATACATATACTGTTATTCTCAGTATACAGGAAAACCTCAGTATTAGTGGGGGTTCCGTTCCATTAGGCTCCTGGAGGCTGGGAAAACATGGTAAAAATGGACCAAAACAGGTGGGGGGGGGGGGTTATGCAAAATAAAGTGCCCTGCCATGGTCCACGGGCCTCTAGCACCCCAGCAATTAACCCCCAAAGCACCACAATTTGTTTTTTTCTTTAAAAAACCCAACAATTTTCAACCCACCCACCCACCCACAAACGAGCCACAAAATGGCTCCAATGCCCAAAATGGCTGCCAGAAATGCCCTCTGCAGTCATTTCTGGCTGCCTCCAATCTGTGGATACACAGATTTAACCCTTTGGGGGGTGGTTTAACCTCATGTATACCTAGGTTGGGTGCCAATTACCCGAATGCATATACACAAAACCACAAATGCTTGACTGTTGATTAACAAGGTCCTCCTGTAAAAAAACAACAACATTAAACAACATACCTGTATGACACAATTTAGAATCTCCTTTGATTGTGGACATAAGCCACACATCCCATTGGGCCATGTTTTTTGTTACTTTTAGACCACAAACCCCTAAACACATTGGCTAACAGCCAGACTAATGTTGCACTAGTGCAAGGATGTTGCATTAGTTTGGCTAAATCAGCTTGTGTTCCAGACCAACACCAGTGCAACGGAATGTTCTTCCAACAGTGTTGTGTTCCTGCTGTGAAACCTCTCACCTTGGTCCATACATGGAAGACTAGGAGGCTAGCTGAAAGGCTGGGGACTCTTTTCCACCTGAACTCTTTTGCCAAGCCAGACCTGCCTCCTCGCTTCAGCCTTGACCAGCAGAGATAACCTGCTGATGGAATTCCTTCTGCCAGCTTGAGCCACTGTCCTGCTTGCCTTGACAAGCTGTAGTCATGGGGGCCAGTTTCATCAGCCAGACTCTAGAATCCACATGAGAGGTGGGGTCTAGGGAGTTTGGCTTAAAAGGACTGGGTCAAGCCAGAGGCACAGCTGCTGGCATAGCTGCCAGCATGGCCGCCAAAAGGGGCCAGCTGTTGGTGTGGGAATGAGGTCTGAGGAGGAGTTATACTCAAGGTCCTCCAGTTTTAGTGTAATACTCTAAGGGGGAGGAGGTGTGTTCCTGGTCCTTTTTGACTCCAGAATCACAAAGTCAGCCTCAGGGTAAACAAGGGGAGAAGGTTACTTCATCACCTTAGTCCTCCTTGTGGCTCATAGTCATGTGCACGGACCGGTTCGGAGGCCATTCTAAAGGCCTCTAGACTGGTCCGGACACTGGGTGGTTTTGGTTCGGGTGGGGGGTTCCAATTTAAAAAGGGGGAGCTTTACTCACCCCTTCCAGTAAAGAAACGTATTTCATGTAGTAATTGGACGGCAGGGTGCTGCCCGCTTCAATCTCCGGCCGCTGCGCGGGCTTCTCCTTCGTAGACATAATCGGGCAGCAGGATCGCTCCAAGTCCCTGCCGCCCGCCCTCTTCATGCTAAGCAAGCCCCCCTCGGCTGGTGGCCACCCCCTGTGACTATCAAGGGGTTCCCCCTCCCCTCCGACCCCTTCCTGACAAATGGCCCCCCATTACAGGAGGACGGCAGGAGAACTCCCTGCCATCCCCCTTCTCCTTTGCCGGCTGAGCTGCAAATGGCTCCTAGGAAGCCTTTAGCGCGCGTGCGCAAAAGGCTTCCTAGAAGCCATTTGCAGCCCAGCAGGCAAAGCAAGAGGACGGCAGGGAGTTCTCCCGCCGCCTGCTCGCTAAAGCTGCTGGTTCTTGTGGATCTCTCAGTGGCTTTTGATACCATCACCCATGTTATCCTTCTGGATCACTTGAGGGATTTTGGGAAAGTAGGCACTGTTTTACAGTGGTTCTGCTCCTATGTATCAGGTAGATTTCAGAAGGTGGTACTTGGTGACAGTTGCTCTTCAAAATGGGAGCTACTATATGTAGTCCCTTAGGGCTCCATTCTGTCACCAATGCTTCTTAACACTACATGCACCCTCTGGGTGAGGTCATCTGGGGATTTGGTGCTGGGTGTTATCAACATACTGATGACTCCCAAATCTATTTCTCCTTGTCATTGATAGCAGGAAATGCCATTAGCCCAAATGCCTGCCTACATGAAGTAATGGGCTGGATAAGGGATAGTAAACTGAAGTTGAATCCAAGCAAGATGGAGGTGAACATTGTTGGCAGGAGTCATAATCTGCAAGATGGAATAGAACTTCCTGTTCTGGACGAGGTTACATTCCTCCAGAAAGAACAGGTCCATAGCTTGGGAGTGCTCTTGGGAGCTTGGGGGTGCTCTTACCATCGTGTAGCTTGGGAGTGCTCTTGGGAGCTTGGGAGTGCTCTTACCATGATGTAGCTTGGGAGTGCTCTTACCATGGTGCCACAGGTTGAGGTTATGGCCAGGAGTGCTTTTTACCAGCTGTGATTGATTTGACAACTCTGACCATTCCCTGAAGAGAATGACCTGAAAACAGTGGTACACCAGCTGGTAAACTCCATTGCAGGACTACTGCAATGCGTTCTATGTAGGGCTGTGTGTAGTTCGTAACTTCAGTTAGTTCAAAATTTGAACTAAAACGGCAGCCAGATTTGTCTCTGGGGTATCCCAGAGAGACCACCTTATGCCTGTTCTTAAACCGTTGCACTGGCTGCCGCTATGTTTCTGGGTGAGGTTCAAAGTGCTGGTGGTTATTGCCTTTTAAAGCCCTGAATGTCTTAAGTTCAGGTTACCTGAGACAGCGGCTTTATGTACAAGGTCTCCACTGCTCATTAAGGTCATCAGGAGGGATTCATCTTCTGGTGCCACCAATTCATCTGGTGGTGATAGGGCCTTCTCAGTTGCCATCCCTAGGATATGGGACATGGTCTCCATGGATATAAGAGGAATATCTTCCTTGGAGGCCTTCAGGAGAGCCTTAAAGACCCATCATTTAGCCTGGCTTTTAATGATATTTAGTTTAGTTTATAATTTTAATCTGGTTTAATTTTTAATTTATTTTAATTGTTTTATTATGTGGTTTTAATTTTAACTTAATTTTAATTTAAACTAACCTGAGCTACTTTAGGAAGTGCTGTATATACACTGAATAATCAAATAAATATGTTGCAGGGAATGATGCAAAGCTATCTGCTATCCTTGTTGGATAAGCACAACCCTTTAACAAGCAGACTGCAAGCAAGAGATTGCACCACTTTGAACATCTGTTTACAGTAGCTACGTGACCTACTTGCATATGTGCAAATGCTGGTCTTGTGGTAGCGAGGAGAGCTGGTCTTGTGGTAGCGAGCATAAATTGTCCCATTTACTAAGCAGAGTCTACCCTGATGTGCATTTGAATGGGAGACTATATGTGTGAGTACTGTAAGATATTCCCCTTAGGGGAAGGAGCTGCTCTGGGAAGAGCATCTGCATGCTTGCATGCAGAAGGTTCCAAGTTCCTGCCCTGCAACCTCCAGATAGGGCTGGGAAGGACTTGTGCCTTTAACTTTGGAGAAGCTACAACCAGTCAGTGTAGACAATACTGAGCTAAATGGACCAGTGGTCTGACTGGTCAGCTTCCTATGTTCATCTTTGTTGCATAAGCACAGTGTTGATCTGGATGCCAGCCATTTAGTTGGAAGTTGTTCCTTTGGAATAGTAGCAAAAAGCACGAGCCTTACAAATGGCAATCCAGGGACAATACCTGCCTGGAGGAGAGAAGATCAGGATTGCACCCATTAGCCCCATCCAAATCTCTGAGCAGTTATCCAAACCTGTGGACCGAAACTCTAGGCTCTGTCACACGACCATCATAACTGGGATATGAGGCAGGCTACCATGATTTGCATGATCATCAGAACTCACACATTTCCCTCCAGCCTGGCTGCTTCTGGCAGGGCTACCCAGCTTTTGTACCCACCTTTTAACTGAGGGTGGAGGAGAGGAGAACTCTCCTATCCTGATCCTGTAATCCTGAGAATGCTTGCATCTCTTCTACCCAGCCACTGGGACTTGGCATTCCCTCCCCCACATAGAAACCATAGAGAGCTGTGTCTACAGCAGCTGTTGTCAATGGATGTGTTAACCTGCAAAACCCACTCTATAATCATCAGGTGGGAGCAGATTTGGCACAACTGTATCTACCTCCTGCTTCTTCATAGCCAATGCTAAGGTAGCTGCCGACATCATGAAATTTTTCCTGTCTGCCAGCAGTGCAAAGCATGCTGGGAAGTCATACCCTCCCCTGGAGGATTTTCCATGGAGGTGTGGGGCTTGCTGCTGCTGAGTTCAGCATTGGACCATGCAATAGCTTGTTTCCTGGGTTTGCAGACCCAGACAGAAGTGGTGCTCTTGTGCTACTGATCTGTGGATGGACATGTGAACAAGCCATCTGTGTCATAAGAACTCTTCATATTTATTATATTCTTGTAATCTCCACAACAGTCCTGTAAGGATTGGCAGACGTGTCAAGATGGCAGATGTGTGAACTTTTGAGGCGCAAGTGCACTAAGTTGAGTACTGTCTAAATGATTTGGACCAAATTTGGTACAGTTGTAGAAGGTGACACACAGGGACACCTCAATGGTGTAGTTTGTAATGATGTTATCCACCCCAATCCAAGATGACAGATGCATGAACATTTGAGGTGCAAGAGATCTAACTTGTTGACCTTGATTTGAACCAAATTTAGCCCAGCTGTAGATAGTGAAAGGAAAGTAGGCAGATTAGTTCTTACTAGAACAACTTGTTTATAATATTTATAGAGAGTCATTGTCTTATTTTGGGATTATTATTGTTTGTGAATCCAAATAATATTAACTTTGTGTTTTTATCTTACAACACACATTCTTTATGGGTGGGGTGGAGGGTTTACAAACTTTTGGATTACCACTGTATGCCAATAAGAAGCCCTTAAAGATTCAAAGGGTAATGAGCAGAGCATCTGCATGAACTTAGTAGGTAGCCAGCTGGTATCACCGAACTCCACTGCACCAACTAGAGAGCCAGCATGGTGTAGTGGTTAGAGTGCTGAACTAGGACCGGGGAGACCCAAGTTCAAATCCCCAATCAGCCATGAAACTAGCTGGGTGACTCTGGGCCAGTCACTTCTCTCTCAGCCTAACCTACTTCACAGGGTTGTTGTGAAAGAGAAACTCAAGTATTTAGTACAGCACTCTGGGCTCTTGGAGGAAGAGCGAGATATAAATGTAAATAATAATAATAATAATAACTAACCTACAGTACTTTTATAATGGTTCATGAAATTGTATCTAGGAAGTACTTTTAACTCAGAAATGTAATATAAATATTATTATTCACCATACTGAACACCATTTCCCAAAGATAAAATATTTCCTACAGTACAAACAGATACAGTACACACAGTAGAAGACCGCTTCCCATGGTCTCTAACAAGGATCCTCAATTGTGGATCCTCGAGGATCCACAATTCCCTTACTGGCAGGTCTATCCAAGGCACACACACACACACCAATTTACCACCGTTTAGAGGGTAATATGAACATGGATTAGACAAATTCATAGAGAAAGAGAGGTCTGTCATTAGCTGTTAGTCATGGCTATCATGTGAACAATCCAGATTCAGAAGCAGTATACCTTTAAATACCACTGTGTGGTCAAGCCATTATTCAAATTCTTAGCCAAGTGGCTTAGCCAGCTTCTCTCCCCCGCCCCCACCCCCCCAACTCTCTCATACACAAACAGATAGATTACCTTGCCAAAAGATCTATCAAGATGGAAAAGACACCAAATTGCAGACAATATGATTTCAAACCATACCTGGATTTACCCCACTTTATAAGGATTTAAGAATAAGCAAGCACTTCAGTGGAGAGCAAAGGGGTATCTTTTAAAAGAATTCCCCATGATTTGTTTTACAAAACCTTATTCTGATGCAAAAAAGCAAAAGAAAAAAGAAAGAAAAAGGGAAACCTTGCCATGTGATCTGTAATCTGCAGGTCCCTTCCTCTGCCAGCAAGAGCCTAGACTTGTGATTCAGACATGAGAGGAGCTATGGAAAAACCAGTATAAACTAGGATTAAAGAGTTGGCAGTGATTAAGGACATACAGACGTCTTTGTTTAATTGGTTTAAATGCATCAAATTGTCTAATTTCTTTCTTTCTTTCTTTCTTTCTTTCTTTCTTTCTTTCTTTCTTTCTTTCTTTCTTTCTTTCTTTCTTTCCTTGAGAGGGCCTGGCCCCCTAAAGAGCAGCCTCCACTGCTATTTTCATTTTGGACATGTTGAAGGGTATGGGCTTGGCTCATCTGCTTTGACAATATCCATAGAGTAATTATTGTGAAATAATTATTGTGTTAAAAAGTATATGTTATCTGTCCTTAATTTCTTGGCAATCAGTTCCTTTGGACGACTCCTGGTTCTGGTGTTGTGAGAGAGGGAGAAAAACCTCTCTATCCACTCTCCCCACACTATGCAGTATTGTATAAACCTCTATAGTGTGTCCCCTTAGAGGCAGGTCAGTATTATTAGCTTCATCTTGCAGATGAAGAGCTGAGGAAGAGTATTTTGCCAAAGACCACTAATAAGTTCATTCAGAGGAGAGATTAAAACCAGGGCCTTCCTGTTTTGTAGCACTAAACCAACTAAGAAGCAGATATGTTTTCAAGCAAAGAACCTACACATTCTGCAGAAGCGTAATGCACAATACTGTTTTGGTCATTATAAGCAGGCAGTAAAAAATGAAATTGTGTTAGCACATGCAGACCTGTAATAAACATTGGTAATTGTTTTCCACAATGCCTTATTTAATATTTAAGATAATAATTAAGATGATTGGCTAGATACCTGTGATTGTAGTGTGGATTCAATAGATTCTTTGATGTCCAACTCATTTTGCCCAGCTGACACGATGAATGGCTAGATTGTAAATCGTATCCCAGATTTAAATGTTACAACCAGATTTTGTGAAGAGGAAAATGCTCAGATTGCATATTATGTGAAACTGTTTTCTCTGAGCCTTCCTTTGATGTATATGGAATACCTGATCTGATATTCAGGCTGTATGACTGAGCACCTTAGATGCATAAATTTTTCTCCTTATGCCTGATGAAATCGCTGTGCTCCACTTTTATTTCCATAGCTGAAAATTCTAGGCAGGCATCTGGCATTATACACAGCATGTGTGAAAAGCATAATATCAATATAGATTTTAAAGCAATCCAGTGTGGGAAGATAGATGTGCAGCCACATCTTCTGCATATTTATTCAAAAGCACGTCCCGATGGGTTCAATGGTCTTACTCCCACGTAAGTTTGCCTAGGATTGCATGCTTAATCATCTTTAAACTTGAATAAACACAGTTTTTTAATTTATTGTTGTTTGATTTAGGCTGAAATCGTTAGTTGAGACCCATTGAATATCCAATATCATTTTGCTTTCCTTGAAGTAGAGATCAAGTTAGTGTACTGGTCAGAGATCCTGATGAGTTCTGTTATCATATTTTCCAGTGAATGGATAGACATATAACATTCAAGGTATGTAGCCTTGACAAATAACATTTCCTGATACTATCCCACTCAATTATCCCACCTATCAATGGGATAGGTGCATGTTTGGAGAGGTCTGGAATCTATCGCACTGTAGTAGATTCTAGACCAACTCTGAAAATGGCTCCACTTCAACTGGCACCTGGAGTTTCTTCCTGCAAGACTTCTAGTGGGTTCTTGAAGCATCCATCATCTCTGCTATCTGGATTTTAAAACCCAGTATGGATCATTATTGTGTGCAATAAATCTCATACAACTAAAGGCCTGCTAACCAATCGCTAATATTAGGTTCTGACCTTGTTTTTGGCCTATTTTATTTCAGATCAATATCACTGAACTTATTACATAAGATATCAAAAAGAGACTTTAAGGGTGTTTTAAAACTGCATGACCAGCTTGATGCATAAGTGTAGGTGAGATGCAGTCTGTGGTTTTCAATCTTCATAGTTTAAAATAATTCCAATGAAGTTTCTAAACTCAGCATTAAAGATAATTAACTCTGCTCAGGGATCTTTCAGGGAAGATTATATTAGCTGAGCATTTTTTCCACCTTTCTTGTCCCAGGAGTTTTTGCAAAGAGACATGTTTCATCCTGAACAATTGTCAGCTATATTAATTAAGAAAAACTAGCCAAGTAGAAAGAAAACTGTGCTATAACATTAAGTTGGAAGTGGTTCAGGAAGATTCAGAAACATCACCTTAGCATCCTTAGTGTCCCTCTGGAGAAGTTTGGTTTTCACATTTCCCCCCAAAAAACAAATGTTGCAAATGTAATAACAAATAGCACACTGATGTAAGATAGCCCTTATCTTGGATGGTTTAAAGGTTGAGCTTAATAAGCCACTGGTTAACTCTGTCAGAAAAAGTAGAAGATATTCTGTATACAGAATCATTTAAACCTGAATGGCATTTTATTCTGGTGCACTGCCATTCTGTAAATTGTTGTATAATTTACAGAATGGCAGATTGTTCCTGCTCAGTGGACCAAAAGTCCTTGAAATTCTTTGCAGAAAAAGCAAACATAAAACCATAATCTATATTGATACACACACACACACCTCTAAAGAAATAAGAGCAGCCAGTAAAGCCAATGCAGCACCAGCAGAGATCAAGATTACAGGTTAAATGCTTATCAGAAGATGAGAGCTTTAATCTGATGTCTGAATGTATACAAAGAAATCACCAGGAGGATCTCCCTAGGGAGGGCATTTCACAAGGCTGGCTGGTCAGTAAGGGAAGGGGGGGCTATTCCCTCCACCTCCCTCAAGCAGATTTGGATATTGACAAAATTTGTTTTCCCAGTTCGTTTCGAATCTGAACTGGGCTCGAACTGAACCAGTCATGTTCAGTTTGGCCCCTGAACAAGTCAAATTGGAGCCAATTTAGGCCCAGTTTGGGGGTAGCAGGGATGAGGTTTTGTTTTTGTTTGTTTTAAATGATGGACTTACCACCTCTAAAGCCTCAGGGGTGCTCCTAGAAGCCACAGAGGGATCCCCGGTGGTTCCCCTCCTCTGCCAGCCTCCTTTCAGTCTCTCCCAGGGCCTTTCAGCCCATTTCTGAAAGCCCTCTCCAAGGTCACAACCTGGGCATGCAAATGGCTTGTGCACATGCATGGTGGCCTCCAAAATGGCCACTTGGATCTTAGAGAGGGCCGGAACAGCGTGAAAATGGACCGAAACGGCCCAGAGGAGACCAGGAGGAGGCTGGGGGGGGGACCTGCCGGAGACTCCCAACTGCCACCAGCAGCATCCCCCAAGGCCTCAGAGGCAAAGTCCTCAAAGTCCTCAAAGTCCTCAAAGTCCATCATTTTAAAAAATGAAACAGTTCTAGTCTGGCGGACTGGCTCGACAGCGGGCCCTTAGACTGGGCCGGCTTGATGGCGAACTGGCTTGAAGACAAGCGAGTTTGCACATCCCTACAAGCAGGGAGCTTTCTCCAGCCCCTCTTCCCCGTGCCAGCAATTTCCTGGTTTTAGCTGCTGCTGCTGCTGCTACTACTACTACTACTACAGCTGCTAATCAAGCTGCACCAGCTTTTGATCCCCAGTGGGTGGCTCCTGGTATTACCCATCACCAACCATTTTCAAATTGGGTTGAAAATATAGCCCCTGAAGCCAAAAGGAACTGTATTTGTAACCCATTTTTACTGCCTTTTGAGGGTGGGGCTAGGCCGGTGCCCCCTAGCAATCAGACTGGCTGAAGTAAGAGCAAAAGAGGAACTGGAGTTCCAGCCAGTAAGAGCAAAACAGGAAGTTGTGGGGGACGGGTTGGAGGAAGTTATCTACTCGGAGGAGTTCATTGGCTGTTTGTTTTATTTTATTTATTTATCATATTTTTATACAGCCTGATATGTACATCTCTAGGTGGTTTAAAGGTCATGGATTATAATACATGACACAATAAAAGTAGAATAAAATAGTTATTAAAACAAATTATGAAAAACATTAAAATTAATTCTAATAAAAAGCCTGTGAGAACAGGAGAGCTTGAGAGTCTTCCTGAAAACAAACAGAGAAGGAGATGCTCTTATTTCACAAGGGAGCATATTCAAAAGCCCTGGGGCAGCCACAGAGAAAGCCTGGTCCTGAGTTGCCACCAGACGAGCCGGTGGCATCTGTAACCAGACCTCTTCAGAAGATTGTAAAAGGTGGCAGCATTCATGACAAAGGAGTTGCTCTTAAATAGCCTGGACCCAAGCCATTAAGGGCTTCATAGGTAATAATCAGCACTTTGTATTTCACCCAGAAACATATTGGCAGTTAGTGCCGTTCTTTTAAAACCGGTGTTATTATTATCCCTTCATATTGTCCCAGAGACCAATCTGGCTGCTGAATTCTGTACCAATCATAGTTTCTGGACTGCATACAAAGGCAGCCCCACGTAGAGTGCATTACAATAGTCAAGCCTGGAGGTTACCAGTATATGTACCAGTTTTATGGTAATTCACCTCTAGATATGGACATAGCTGATGTATCAGCTGAAGCTGATAAAAAATGCTCCTGGCCACTGCCTCAACCTGAGAAACCAAGGAGAGCTTGGGGTCCAGGAGCACTCCCAAGCTACGTACCTGATCTTTCAGGGGAAGTGTAACCCCACCGAGAACAGGCAGATCTAAACTATCTCTCGGGTCCCCCCCCCCACAGTCAGTACCTCCATCTTATTTGGATTCAACTTCAGTTTGTTATCCCTCATCCAGACCATTACTGCCTCCAGGCAAGCATTTTGGGAAGCTATGCCATTTCCTGGTGAGGAGAAGTAGATCTGGGTGTCATCAGCATATTGGTAACACTCAGCACCAAACCTCCTGGTGATTTCTCTCAGCGGTTTCATGTAGATGTTAAAAAGCAGTATGGAGACTTGTGGAACTCCACACTTCAGTTCTCCCTTAGCAGAACAACAGTCTGCAAGCGACACCATCTGGAATCTGCCAGAAAAGTAGCAGTGGAACTACTGTAAAACAGTGCCACCCAATCCCACCTCCCTCAGGCATTCCAGAAGGATACCATGTTTGATGGTATCGAAAACTACAGAGAGATCCAAAAAGATCAGCAAAGTCACACTCCCTCTGTCAATAGCCAGATGTAGATCATCCATCAGGCTAACTAAGGCATTCTCAACCCATAGCCCACTCTTTCTTGTTGAAAGAGATAGCAAGAAAGAGAGGCTTGGTGAGTTTGATGAGAGGCGGATTTGGTGTGTGTGTGAGAGGTGGTGTGAGAGTGGATTTGTTGTATGTGAGAGTTTGGTGGAGTTTGGTGGAGAGTTTGGCGGATTTGGTGTGTGTGAGAGTTTGGTGAGAGGCGGATTTGGTGTGTGTGAGAAAGGGCTTGGTGAGAAAAAGAAGAAAGGGGGCTTGGTGAGAGAGGATAAAAGGCTTGATGAAAGGGGGGGCTGTGCCTGCGTGTGTGTGTATGAGGGGGTGGGGCGCCAGTGGAGAACCACTACCAAAAAGGCTATTTCCCTCATGGCCATCCTTCACATCACTGTGCATGGTGACACCCAGAGAAGACCCTTCAAAGCTAACCTTAAAGAAACAAAAACAATTTTGTGTATTATGAAGTGAGAAGAGACTCTCAAGTTCTGCCATTTTATCATAACAAGTGAATTGTCTCAATAACTCTAATCATCTGAGAGGGAGTTTTCTAAAACTCAGTTGGTTCTCTAAAAGATTGTTGGGTGAGGACAAAAAGTATGCTTATAAATACTAAACAGATCTAAGAGATTTGTTTACCCCCCCCCCCACACACACACGGATACAAGACACTGCATACAAAGGCTGTGGAACAAGGCTGTGGAATAAGATATATCTACTGTTTGTAGCGTGGTTTTAAAATTGGTGGAAGAAACATCAATAACCTGCACTACGCTGATGACACCACTCTGATAGCTGAGAATGAAGGTGATCTGCAAGCTCTCGTAATGAAAGTCAAGGAACACAGTGAAAAAATGGGATTACGACTAAATCTAAAATAGACTAAACTAATGACAACAGGTACAGCAACCAACCTCAGAACTGATAATGAAGACAATGAAGTGGTGGATAGCTTCTGCCTTTTAAGATCGACCATCAATAGTAAAGGATCTAGCAGTCAAGAAATATGCCACAGACTAGCACTTGGTAGAGTTGAAATGAAGGCCTTGGAAAGGATATTTAGATACCATGACGTTTGTAAACTTACAAAGATTATAACTGTTCGGACAATGGTTTTTCCAGTGACACTCTATGGATGTGAAAGTTTGACTTTGAAGAAGCAAGATAGAAAAAGTATTGATGCTTCTGAACTTTGGTGCTGGAGAAGACTTTTGAGGATACCATGGACAGCCAGGAAAACAAACAAATGGATCATAGAAAAAAATCAATCCAGAATTTTCACTCAAGGCACAAATGACTAGGCTCAAACTTTTATACTTCAGACACATTATGGAAAGACACAGCTCCCTTGAGAAGTCCATAATGCTGGGAAAAGTTGAAGGAAAGAGAAGAAGAGGATGACCAGCAGCAAGGTGGATGGACTCGATTCCGATTACAACAGCAATGAATGCACCACTGAGAGACCTTAAAGGCCAAGCTGAAGACAGATCATCCTGGAGAGAATCTATCTATGTGGTTGGTAAGAGACACTGACTTGACGGCACTAAATCAATCAATCAATCAATCAATCAATCAATCAATCAATCACTGTTTGAATTATGAGTGAGAGGGATGGGGAGGAGGGGAGGAGGTGAGACCATACTATTCTGCCACTGTCCTCCATACTTACTTCTGTGTGATGTCAGCCTGATGGTGTGCACCATCTCACCATTAGCAGCCTCTGGCCAAAGTCTCCACTCTTCTCCATTAACTTGTGATAGATAGTTCAGTCTCTTGAACTGGTTTTATCAATGACAAGCTCTCTACAACTGCCCACTGCACAATTGCTCTGAATGCTTCAATGTGTTGGAAAAAATTAGCAGGGTGTTTTGAAAAGTGAGCAGAGATTCCCACATCCTGTCCTACTCTCTGTACTTCCATTCCTTTTTACATTTACACTATCAGGAACATATTCTGGAATATATTTTGGAATGTTTGAAACACTTTGGAATAACTTTCAAAATCTTCAGTAAATCTCACCCTACAGCAGCAGCTATGAATTCATGTCATTCTTTGTTTTTGGTGACATGCTTGTCTGAAGACACATGATTTTTATCACAGATATGTGGTTTCCTGCTTGTAATTGAGCTTCTCAGCTCTGGATTCAAGTGGATTCACCTCTTCAGATCTCTGTGGTCTGGTCTGGCATCATTCCTGGTCACAAAGGGTTGCTGTTCTGTTGTGTTCTCCTCTGCCCCCGCCCCCGCCCCCACACCCTACATTTTCCAAATATACAGCTCCATGTATTGGTGCTGAATATTGCATAAGAACAATGAGTTCTTATTGATGAGTTCTGGAGCCCTGCCAGACAGTAATTTTGCTTTGGAAGGGCAGGTGTGTATTCACATATAGTCCAGATTTATGTCAAAGTCCCTGTGAGCTATCGAGGGGTACTCCATTCATGATTCAGGTTTTTCATTGTGCATTGGAGCTTAACCCAATTTATGTCCAGGGTAAAAAAAATCTACTTTTTGTGTTGGGTTTTGGGGCAATTTTGAAATATCTGCTATCCCCATAACCGGCAGTATTTCATCCCTCTTAATACCATGGTAAAGTCTGCTGTCTGGGAAAGGCCCACGTGGTGCAGAATTTGATATCTGGTGAGTACTTAGGGAGGGGGAGGGAGAGGGAGAGGGAGAGAAAGAGCGCACCAGAAATCTGGTATGGGGGAAAAGCTGTTTTCAAGAACTGTCAAAAATGAACTATGTGTGATAGGGGTTGTTTTGGGACAACCTTAGCTGGCAGTATGCAAGTGCCACATCTATGCCAGTTTTGAGGTTAGCTGTGCCATTCTGCCAGTACTGGGACTTGATGCTATGAGCTGCTGGCTCAGCTCAGTATGTCACAATGTGCCTTAGCACAGCAAGGCCAATGGGTTTTATTCATGTTTGTACTAAAACAACCATCTGATCACTTTGGATTGCCATTCCATTCCATTAACAGTGCTGCAATATGTTTTAACCGCAGCCTTGTGGAAAAAAAATGGAGCTTTGAAGTGATCAAGTTATGTTGTAATTTAAATCACTGGGATTCAGTTGGTGGATGGACCCATAAATGGGTCCTGTGGTGGGTTGCACCAATGACACAATTACCATTTACTTTTTTTGTTACTTAGAACTAAGGGGGAGAGAGAGAAAGAGGCAGGGAAGAGAGGAGGAGAAGTGAAGGGAGACAGACCGAAAAATTGAGACTAGTGGAAGGGATGGGAAGGAAGAGGAGAAAAGGAGAAATAAAACTATATATGGTAAAAAGACTTACCTCTGCACTATCAATCTTGTACTGCAGAGGTAAGAGAGCTTGCAAATTTTTGAAGAAGATGCTATTACCCTGAGCACATAGGGCCTTCGGGTGTGTGTGTGGGGGGGGGGGTACACACATGGAGAGAGGGATTCCATCCAAAGTATGATTCAGTATCTGAAATGATTAGATCAATCATTTTCACTCAGGTTAAAATATAACCCCAGGACTGAGAGTTCTTTCAGTATTTGGGGTATAGAATACAGTAACTGACACATTGCTCAACGTTACACATGCGGTGAAATGCAATGTTTGTGCAGTTGTGAAAGTGCACAAATTGTAAAAATGGAGTTGCATGACATTAGATATATCACATAACTTTGCAGTTTTGCACATGCGCAAAGTGCTCAGGCGCAACGACACAAACTTTGTGTTCCACCATGTGCATAATGTTGTGCAGCGTGTCAGTCAGAGAAGGAGTAGGGGCTCAAATGAACTGTCTCTTGGAGTGTTAAAAAGCCCCCCCAAGCACACAAGATTCAACATTATTTTACTTAAATTTAAAAAAATCTTGACCTCCAACTGCAAATGGATCTTTTACCTAGCACTGTCATTATCATGACTGTAATAGATCAGAAGCAGGTGGACCAGTCTTGTCTGTTTAATGGAGCCTTTGAGAGCTGTATTTCATCTGTTCCCAAATACACCAGATTTATAATGCTATAAATGCCTTAATTTCTTTAGCTATGTATTTGCATGGATTGTTGGCTCCTTGGTTATATTCTAACCATTTCCCTCACAGTTAGGAAGCTCCCATTCATTTCAGTGAAGACCAAAATGTGTCAATTTTAAATACAAATTGAGAAGATCCATGCAGTTGAATTTTAACTGCAAACTTGTGTGTGTGTGTGGTGTTTAAAATATGTACACCCTGCTTTTCAAACATATATGTCCCAAGCAGCTTACAACATAGTGACCGACATGACAGGAAGTGATCCATTGACATAGTCAGAAATGCCTCGAGGCAGGGAGCTTTCAGAGTAGTTGCCTTGTAGGCTTGATGGGCAGGGCAGCATGTGGGGCGACCAGGAAGTAATTTTCACTTTTCTCCCCTTCCCAAAAAACTGCTATTCACTGCCAGAAATATGAGGGCTATGCATTCCTCACAGACATATTTCTGGAAGCAAACAGCACTTTTGTAGAGAGAGAAGAAAAGTGGAAATTACTTCCTGGTCACCTCACATCCTGCCCTGCCCATCAAGGCTGTTCCTTGCCTCCAGGCATTTCTGACTGCATCAATGGGCAACTGCCCATCATGTCAGCCACTAAAAAGAAAACCACAGTAAAATAAAGAATACCTTTAGTGAGGCAAGGACAATAAAATAGCCATTAATTCAACCAAACAACCAAGTAAAAAAGAATCAGGGGGAAACCAGCTGAGGAGTCAACCAAAAGAATAAAAGAACATAGGGATGTAACAAAAAGCCCTACTGGATCAGGCCAAAGGACAATCTAGTCCAGCATCCTGCTTCATGCAGTTGCCAACCAGGTGCCACTGGACCTTGGGGCCCCAGTCCATGGCCTCCAAGGTCTGGGGGAGCCTCCAAAGACTGGGGAGGCTCCTGCTGCCACCATTGAGCCTTCATATGTTTGGGACTCCACAGACAAAACACTTTTTGTTCTTTTGATAAATTTGAAAAGGATCTTCACTTGAAATTAGTTGCTGCCCAGTGCCTCTGCACAAACTAAAGTCTTCCAAGCGGTTTATTATAAACTCCAAACTCACATCATCTTTGGCGTCTAATACATTTACAATAGGTTCAAATTACTCCGAAAGATTGTTCAATAACAATACAATCTGAACTGTATCAGGCAAAATTACTCCTTGTGCTTGCAGCTGTCGTGAAGTCACCAACATCTCATTTACATGCTTAGACATACCCTCCCCCTCTTTTAGTTTCTTATTACATATCTTTATAACTTGATGCACTTTTGAAACAGCTAATTTTCTTTCATACAACTTCTTTAGAGTCTTCCACCTGTCCTTTCCATGCTGTTTATTTCGTAAATGCATCAATAAAGAGTTACTCATCATTTGCACTGACCTAGGCTTGTTGTTCTTCTCCTTTCTCTGTCAGGGTGCTCTTGTGTGTAAGACCCTGCTGATTCCATGACTTTTTAGGAGCACCTCCATTTTGAAAGACCATAGTTCTTGACCTTGTAACCTCAATCCCCTGTAGCACTTGTCCGTTCTCCATCTTGAAACCTTGTTTTTTAAAAATTCAGGATAATTACTTTTGTCACCATTCTCAGTGCTCTGGGCCCATAACCCTGTTGAGCAGAGTGTGGAGAAACATCACATAGCAGTGTGTGCTCCGGTGGAAAATAAGCCTAGCCTAAGAGATTATCTGGAAACATTAGGTTGAGTTCAAAAAACAAATAAAGGTTTATTAAGAAACCAAAACATCACATATGGTGAGAGACATAGAACAGCATACACAAACAGGCACTAGCTTTCAACAACAACAGAGTAGTTCTAACTGATTCTTAACTGGGCAGCCTTGCGGCATCGGGTGGGGGGTCTCACGATGGCAGTGGTCCAGGCACCAAAATCAGGTAGGTGTGCCACTGGATGACCGTGTCTCTAGTCACCACTTCATCTTAGGAAGTGGGGAGACCAGTGTCATCCGCTGGTCAGAAGCTGGGGAGACCAGATCATCCAGTGGCACACTGGATGATTTTGGCACTGATTTTGCACCCGTGCTGCTGCTGCCATGAGGCCTCACTCTGCCGCAAGGCCCAGCCACGACTTTTATGTAATTTTAGTCACCATGTTTGGTAGTGGAGTGGTGAGTCAAGCAGGCCTCCCCCGACCATGGCGGTGGTGGGTGGAGTGGCCGCTGGGCCTGTCTGGCCAGCCCAACAGTCCTCAAAAACTGTGAGGTGTGCCTGCACAGTTTGAATAGATAGCCGCAAGCCCATAATGTTAACACAGGCTTTGTTATTCGGGTGCCAAAATCAGGTAGGTGTGCCACTGGATGACTCTGTCTCTAGTCACCACCTCATCTCAGGAGGTGGGAAGACCCAGAGAAGGCCCTTCAGTTAAGATCTGACTGAAGGAGAAGGCATCCTCTAGATATCTTGAACCCAGGCTGTTTAGGGTTATCTTTTATTGGTTAGCAACACAGTTCAGATTGTATTGTTGTTGAACAATTTTCATGAATATTTTGAACCTATTGTGCATGTATTAGAAGCCAAGGATGATTTGAGTTTGGCGTTTATAATAAACTACTTGGAAGACTTTAATTTGTGCAGAGGCATTGGGCAGCAACTAATTTCAATTGAAGAAAATCCTTTTCAAATTTATCAAAAGAACAAAAAGTGTTTTGTCTGTGGGAGTCCCAAACAGATGAAGGCTCAATGTCCTCAAAACAAAGAATTTGTAGCTAAAAAGGAAGTGATGCCACATTTCAAGAGGAGTGACTCACCTAAGCATACAAAGAAAAATGTGTGGAAGCAAGGAGATAATACAACTGACAAATATAAAATGAATATTGCTAATACAGAGAAGAATTTAAGAGCTAGTTCTACAAAATGCAATGTTGGATTCAGGCACAATGAGCAATTTGATTAAAGAAAGATATATATTTATTAAGTTGGACACAAATTAGAAGGTTTCCATTTTTCTGGCGGATGGAAGCAGATGCTTTTTTGAAGCAGAGATTCTGCAAGGCTACACTGCAAACTGCAAAAAGGAGAAATAGTAAAACTGACTGTTGAGGATGCATTGTTTGTGCCCATCCTTGTTTGCAGCCTGATGTCAGTTAAATATGCTACAGAGAAAGATTATGAAGTGAAATTCTGTTTTATCACAGATAAAAGTGAGCTACTAATGAAAGGGACTTTGCAAGAGAGTGGCCTATTTGAATTGAAATGTATAAATAAAGATGTCAAAATTGAAAAGCAGTGTTCACATGAAAAATGTTTAGATTCATGGCATAGAAGAATGGGACACAGAGACCCCATTGCAATCCTTCAACTGGAGAACAGAGGATCTAGCCAGAGGCCTAAATATAAGACATTATATATAATGTATAATGTACATTATATATAATATAATGTAGAGTCCAAGTGTACATGCTGTGTAAGGGCAAAGGAAACTAAACTTGCCTATCCTCAATGCTGAGAAAAAGAGAACAACAATGTCTTGAGCTGATATACAGGGATATCCGTGGGCCTATGCAGATAAATTCATCGGGCGAAACAAGTATTTCCAGGAAAGAAAGAGAAGAGAAAGGGTTCTTTGTTCATAAATGATTATTCAAGAAATAAATTTACTTATTTAATTAGTGAAAAGAATCAAGTACTTGAAAAATTGAAGCAGTATGCTGCAAAAGTTTGCAATAAGTTTGGAAGGAAGCCTCAAATTCTGAGATCAGACAGCATAGGAAACTAGATAACTTAATGGCAAAAAAAGGAAGTGCATTGAAAATCAAATGACAATGCCATATTCTCCAGAACAAAATGGTGCTGATGAAAGAAAGAATCAGTCTTTAACAGAAATGGTCAGATGCATGCTGCTGGATGCAAGATTACATAATGTGCCTCTTCTCACTATTAGTGAGAAGGGCTCCAGAGCAGGCTGTGGGGAAGGTGGATTATACTTACCTTCCCCACAGACGATCCTGCTGGCATTGCTGGGTGCACTCCCAGATGATTCCTTGTGTGCCTAGACAGCAGGGAGGGCCAGGGGCCAGGATGTGTCATCCCAGCCTCCAGAAATACCATGATACACTGCAAACCCCCTCCCCAGGCTTCCTGCAGCCTGACAGTCACGGGTTGGCCGCTGTGTTGGGGGTTTGCTGCCGTGTTACCTCCAGGATTGGCCTGATCCTGGTAGTTGATACATGCGTGCAAATCTGGGCTGGGCTCTCTTAGCCCAGTTTTGCATGCACACAGGAATAGCCTCAATAAGTTCTGGGGAGATGCAATTATGACTGTTAATTATTTACAAAACAGTCTACTAAAGTTATGCCTACTAAAGTTATGAATACAACACCATTTGAATTGTGGCATGGAAAGAAGCCTAATTATAAGGCATATTAGAGTATTTTGTGCATATAAAGTTTTTTGCTATGTGCCATACAGTATAAAAGAATCAAGTTCAACTGTAGGTGTAAGGAAGGGATATTAGTTGTCAATGCACCAAGATGTAACGGGTATAGAATACTTGAACTTGCCACAGAAACTGTAAAAATATGTAATATGGTGTATTTTGATGAAAAAGAAAAGCCAACTACTGATCAAGTTCCAGATATTAAACCAGACTTTCAGACATGCAAAAGGAGCTGAAACAAGAATCATTATCTCCTACGTCAACAATCAAATCATCAAGCTATGTCAGTATATGTTCATCTATTTTTTCTAAACCTTGAATAAAGACAAAGCTTTTCCTTAAATAAACACTTGTTTAACTAGCAACTGATTTAGTTTTGTATTCCAGGCTCTTGCTGCTTCCTTTAGCCCATAATGCTCTTTTAGAGCTTAAACACAAGTCCCTCCTTACCAGGTTCCTTAAACCCTGATGGTTGCTCCACATAAATATCCTCCTTAATATAGCCATGTAAAAATGCAGTTTTGACATCCAAATGGTCCATGCTCATTTTCCTTACTGCTGCAATTCTTGTAAAAGATTGTTTTACTACTAGGCAAAACTTCATCATAATCCTCACCATATTTCTTCTAACATCATTTAGCTACTAGCCTTGCTTTACAGCATTGCACATCTCCTTCTCCATCATACCTCACTTTGAAAACCCATTTGAACCCTACAGTTTTTTTCCCCCATAGGCAGTTTGGCAAGTATACAAGTATTATTCTTATGTAGAGATTGGATCTCTTCTTCTGAAGCTTTTCTCCAATTGCAAGCTTTGTCATCTGGCATTTTATCAATATCTTCCCATGTACTTGGCTTCTACACATTTTCTTCTCTAGTCATATATGAGAGTCTTTTTGCTGGAACACCTTTGTTGGTTCTTGCTAAACACCTTATCTCTGGCAGAGCCTTAATTTTGCTTTTGCTCATCAATATACATGATATTACATATTTTTACAGTTTCTATGGCAAGTTCAAGTATTCCCCTTTACATCCTTGTGCATTAACAACTAATATAACTTCCTCACACCTACAATTGAATTTGATTCTTTTAGACTTTGGCACATAGTCATATGCTTTTGAGCAAAAAACACAAATATGCTCTAAATTAGGCTTCTTTCCATGCCACAATTCAAATGGTGTTGTATTTATAACTTTAGTAGGCAATCTGTTTTGTAAATAAATGTAAATTCTTTCAGACTTTTGTAAATTCTTCTAGACTTTGGCACATAACCATGTGTGTGTGGGGGGTGTCTCTCTGAAGGTTTCACCTCCCGCTGCAGGCCTCCCCCCAGTCTTCTTTGGGCCTGTTTGGCCCTCTCCTGGCTCACAGTGGCTATATTGAAGGCCATCGCACATGCGCACTGGCTATTTCCATGCCCAGGTTATGAACCAGGCATGCAAACAGTCAGTGTGCATGTGTGGCAGCCTTCAAAATGGCCACTACGAGCTGGGAGAGAACAGACAAGGCCTGAAAATGTGCTGAAGCAGCCTGAAGAAGACCCAAGGGAAGCTGGTGGGGGCGGGGAAACCTTCAGAGACACCCCCACACACACAGCCACAGCAGCACACACCCCTGAGACCACCAGACCCGGCCATAATTTGTTGTTGTTGTTGTTGTTGTTGTTGTTGTTGTTATTATTATTATTATATTTTAACTTATAGAAGTTAACTAGTTTGGCCTAAAGATGAACTGGGGCCCAGCTCCAGATGCACAGAACCAAACCAGGCCCAGTTCGGTTCAAGTCCAGTTCGATTCAAACCGAACCGGGCTTCCCAGTTCCATGTAACCCCTAGTGCAGTCTAAAGCAAAACACTTTTGCTCTTTCCTCTACAGAAAATGTGTTTGCCAGGAAATGGCATTGTTACAAGACTTTGTTACAAGACTTTGGAGTTGATGAACTGAAACCAACTGAATTGTTTGAGGACAGTGAAAATTATATTTCACTTTCACAAGTAGAGAAGACAAAATCTAGAACAAAGTATACTAGCTGAACTTCTGTGCCGCTAGTTTCTCCTCACCACTCCCCCCACCTGCCCAATCTATTCCCAGTCATTTTCACCCACTGGCTGCCTCCTTTGCCAGGGCCCGCCTCCTCCTCCACTGCTCTCCCCCCCCCAGCCCCCATGCCCTCCACAACAGCCCCAGTTGCTGCGCCAGCCTCCGCCCGGCAATTTTCAGGAGCCCACCGCCACCCACCCAGCCGGGCTCCTCTCGGTGGTGCGGATCAGCCGCCCGCCGCCTCTTTTCCTCTTGCTGCCCCTCACTGGCAGCTCCCAGCCGCCAGAGCGGCACCCCCTCGGCCTCCTCCTCTGGGCTCCTCCAACCCCCAACTGACATTTCCCTCAGTCTCGAACTCTCGCAGCGTGTCGCAAGAGTTCCGCCACCAAATCCTGGGCACTCATGGTCCCAAGAGAATTAAATGTATAGATTGAGACAAAATACCATTATGTATGTGATGTAGAAGAAAAGGGTATTGTGGAGTTGAAATACTGCCCAACACACAAGATCTTAGCAGTGTCATTGCTAAGAGATCATTTTCTTGCGTTGTGAGAGATGATGGGAGGTATTGATCGGTGCTTGAGCAACCAGAAGGGTTGTTATAAGTGAGAATCCTAAAGTATTACTCTTAGCACCACAGTAACTTCTTCTGGCCACTAGAGGCTAGGGATGTGCAAAAAATTTCGGGCACAGAATGATCTGTGCCCGAAACAAGCAATTTTGGGTGATTCGGGGCTGAACCGAATCACCCCCGATGTCCCCCGATATTTTTCGGGCCTGAGCCGAATCACCCGAATTTCGGGCCCCCAAAATTTGGGTGATTCGGTTCATGGTTGATTTGGGGGGATTTTTTGAAGTTTTAGTGACTTTGGGGCAGTTTGGGGGCATAGCATGGGATCTGGGCAAAAGGAGTGGGGTGGGGTGGTAGTGCCTAATGGGTGCAGGCTACCACCCCAATTTCAGGGGGATTGGGCAAAGGGCTGATTTTTGGGAAATTTCTGAAGTTTTCATGTCTTTGGGGCAGATTGGGGCAGAAAGTGGGGCCTGGGGCAGAATAGTGGGGTGGGGTGGTAGTGCCTAATGGGTGGAGGCTACCACCCCAATTTCAGGGGGATTGGACAAAGGGCTGATTTTTTGAGAATTTTTGAAGTTTTAGTGACTTTGGGGCAGTTTGGGGGCAAAAAGTGGATCTGCCCCAAAAGAGTGGGGTGGGGTGGTAGTGCCTAATGGGTGGAGGCTACTACCCCAATTTCAGGGGGATTGGGCAGAGGGCTGATATTTTGGGAATATTTGAAGTTTTGGTGTCATTGGGGCAGATTGGGGGCAGAAAGTGTATCTGCCCCAAAGGAGTGGGGTGGGCTGGTAGATAGTGCCTAATGGGTGGAGGCTACCACCCATCCCCAATTTCAGAGTGATTGGGCAGAGGGGTGAATTTTGGTGAATTTCTGAGGTTGGTCTTCATAAGGTGAAGTGTGCTAAATTGATTACTTCCTCATATTCATAGTAATTGAGAGTGTGAAAAAGTGAAAGTGGGGTCATGAGAGTTGTTTAATTGAAAAAAAAATCTCATTTGCTATGATAGAATGAGAATTCACACCTCAGAAAAAACTTTCCCAAAAATCAGCCCTTTTCCCAATCCCCCTGAAATTGGGGTGGTAGCCTGCACCCATTAGGCACTACCACCCCACCCCACTCCTTTTGCCCAGATCCCATGCTATGCCCCCGAACTGCCCCAAAGTCACTAAAACTTCAAAAATTCCCCAAAAATCAGCCCTTTGCCCAATTCCCCTGAAATTGGGGTGGTATTGGACTCCACCCATTGGGCACTACCACCCCACCCCAAAAATTTGCCCCTGGGCCACTTCCCCCCCGAATCAATTCGGATTTGGATTAAATCCGAATCCGAACCGAATCAAGGGTGATTCAGGTGGCCCATATTCGGGCACAAAACAGAACAGGGGTGATTCGGTTCGGGTCCCGAACCGAATCACCGAAAATCCGAATTGCACACCCCTACAAGAGGCATGATGTTGTCATGTTAATAGATCTCTCTTGATCAGTTAAGATTCAGTTAGAACTGTTTGGTTGTTGATGATGTTGAAGGTTAGTGCCTGTTTTTGTATGTTTCAATGCCTCTCTCCGTTGTGATGTTTTGGTTTCTTAATAAATCTTTATTTGTTTTTTGAACTCAGCCTTATGTCTTCAGTGAATATCTTGGGCTAGAATTCCTTCCCACCAAAGCATACTCTGCTGTGTGAGGACTTTAATGTTTCTCTCCATACCCCTCAACACATTTACCCAAAAGGAAGAGGATTCTAAATTTAAGATGACCCCATTATGTCTTACATCAAATAACTTTGGGGAAAACACCCTAGTCTTGGATTCAAGTAAATACAGTAATATTTATTGTGAGCCACTTTGATTTCTTCAGAATGTCCACAGGATATAAATCCTTTAACAGATGCATACATTTCCCTGAAGGACTTTAGGCAAGTTCTAATGGACCACAATTTTAAAGTACCATCTTCATATTAATTACACATTAATGCCACTGAATTCCATGAAATCCACCTCTATATGATATAGTGCAAGTGAATAGCACAAAACTTTGCTTATTTATGGACAAAGACTTTCCATACATTATAATTTTGGGCATACACCAAAAGTAGTCTTCTTTTTAATGCACACATTAAAGTGTTAGTTTAACAAACAGAAACTTGAAAACATGTATTATATACAGGTATACTAATCAAAGAACTAGGATTGGCTTGAACATCCCTGTTGATTTTTCATGACATACCTGGGTTTATTGCTTTATATTATGTGAAAAAAACCTCTAAGGGTGATTTCACACAACACAGTAAAAGCCAAACCACCAGATCCTGAAACTTCCCAACTTCCCAATTTCCTGGGGGCAAGCCCAACTTCCTTGGGGCAGGGGTCAATATGCTGACATTGGTTATGTTGTCTGAACTCGCCGGTATCCAGGGTATTTAAGAGAGTGCCTCCTTTGTCATGAACGCTCCCACCTCTTAACATCATCTGGGGAGGTCTGGTTACAGGCTTGTTTGGTGGCTACTTAGGATGGGGCCTTCTCTGTGGCTGCCCCAGGGCTCCTGAATCCACACCCTTTCAAAATAAGAACTTCTCTACCTCTGACTGCCTTTAAAACATCCCTAAGACACATCTGTTTTCTCAGGCATTTAAATCATTTTAAATGGCATGTTATCCTGTTTTATATTTGTTGTATTTTAACTTGTGTATACCCCCTAGGGATGCATCATTTTAAATGGTATGTTATCCTGTTTTATATTTGTTGCATTTTAACTTGTGTATACCCCCTAGGGATGCACATATCAGGCAGTATATAAGTATGGTAGATGGATGGATGCATGGATGGATGTTGGCATATTCTGCCCCATTTGCAGTTCTGGACCCGACATTTGTAACCAGGATATCAGATCTGGAATCAAAGTTGGCTGAAATATGCCAATGATGGCAAGTCTGGACAACATGATCACTGTTAGCATATTGCCACTCACACCCACCAGAATTCAGGCTCACCTCCAAGAGCTAAGAACCAGTAAGTAAGTAAGTAAGTAAGTAAATTTATTACAGTCCTTAGACCAGCGTAACATTTAAAATGATACATTTAAGAGTTAGGAGCCAGCAATTCAGCTTTTACCTTGTTGTGTGAAGCTGCCCTTAAAAAGCAAGTGTTTATGACTTTTCCTTTATGGAGCCTTGTACTCAAGACTACTTCCTGGACTGATTATACATTCAAAAGCATATGAAAATATAAACATAAAGTCATACGATTAGAATAAAATAAAATAATGGAATGGTGTATATTGTTTCATCTGATATATCAAAGCCTCACTTAGTCATGCTGCCTATAGCCATGTTTATTTAAGATCTTCAGCAGCCTCAATTTGGCCTTGAGACATTGTTCTCTACTTGTACTTCTACAAGTAGAGAATGCTCTACTTGTAGAAGTAGACCAAACAATGCTTGCAGGGTGCAACTACAAGAACATGCGGTGGGGGGAAAAGAGAATCAGGAGAAATAAACAAATGTAAAACCCTGAAGCTGATAATTTAGAAAATTTAATCAAATTGCAGCATTTATAATAAAAATACAGTTATGAGAGAAATCATAGTGTGTGGACTGTTTTAGTTGTAGCGACATGCAGGTCATGTCAGCAAGCAAATGGATGTCTTATTCAGTGGCAGAACTTGTTACATGGAATGATGACTATGATGTTTGCTCACAAGCCATTCCTGTGACAAGACTGATGATACACGTAACACATAGCAGTTCACAGCTCTTATCTCACAATGACCAACACAAAGAAATCTGCTTCCACACATGAATTGTAAAGTTCCAATATTATATTTTTCAATCTGTTGATTGAGAAATCAACAGATTGGTTTAAGCAATACATTGTGTCTCATTAAAGTAATAATTTTCAAATCTTTCAAAGTTATTTCCAAAATTAAATTAATTTCATTATAAATATTAGATAAATAGAAGTTCTTATAAAACAAAATGAATGCATGGTATGTTGGATGCAAGAAAAGAACAATCGATTAAAAAAGACCAGCAGTTATGTTGCAATTATACATGAATGGTAGTGCCTGTATAGTTAAGGTGAGGTGTAAAATCTGAATTCTCCCATTATAACCTGTGAATATTCTATTGGTAATAACATCCAAAGTATCCAACTAATCTGCCAGAAATTTGGTGCAGAGCAACTACGTGAAAAACTCCACAAGTTTTCCAAATTTCGTGGACTTCTCTTGAGAAACGGCTGAGATATATCAGCTGGAAAATTGACCCTGAAGATTTATAATATGGAAGTGACAAATTTTGCCAAGGATAAAAATTCAATACAAATTGAATTCCCTTCAATAAAAATAGTTGCCACTTCTTTTCCACCACAGCTCAGAGTAGGGATGTGTACTAATGGCTCGTGCAGGTGTGGACAGGGAGGAGTTCCTTTATGAAGCAGGTAAGCAAGTCCTTTCTTGCTCTACTGCTGCCAGCATGCACAGCAGTAGCAATAGCAATAGCACTTACATTTATATACCGCTCTATAGCCGGAGCTCTCTAAGCGGTTTACAATGATTTAGCATATTGCCCCCAACATTCTGGGTACTCATTTTACCGACCTCAGAAGGATGGAAGGCTGAGTCAACCTTGAGCCCCTGGTCAGGATCGAACTTGTAACCTTCTGCTTACAGGGCGGCAGTTTTACCACTGCACCACCAGGGGCTCTTTTGTCATGTGCATGCTGTCATGTGCATGCTGATGCCATGCTCGCAAGCTTCAGGGAACAGTGCCACACCTGCACGTGGCCTTTGCTAGAGCAAGTGCTGTGCCTGGAAAAGCAGTGGGGTGGCAGTGGAGCAAGTAAGGACCTGCTTATCTGCTTCTTAAGGGAACCCCTCCCTGCTCCACCAAACCCTGTGGGTGCCCAAGCTGGTTCAGCGCTTCCCGAAGGAATTGCCAAACTGGGTCATGCACATCCCTTGCTATGAGTGTCAATGGAGGCACCATTGCAAGCTGATCTGTGTGTCTAACCTGAACCTCATTCAGAGCAGAGATTGCTGACAAGAGATATTCTAATAAGAGTCTATGTGGGGAAGACAGACATAGCATGAAAATAGAAGTGAAAGTGAATTCCTCAGCTGGCTTGTAATTTCCACAACAGCTGTACATACCAGCAAATGGAACCATGGCTCAAATATCCGTCTTCTCAAACATCTGTCTTCTTGAACTGGCTCAAACACCAGCCCTTCCTCCAATGGGGCTGTTGACCTTTTTTATTTTTTTAAAGCACTGCATGTACATTTCCCCATTTTCCCTTTTTCTTTTAAATTGCAAAGGTCCTCTGGCAATTGTGGGAAAATAAATTTCTTGGCAACAAGAAACCAGCTAGTCAGTGCCGTGCATTTCAGGCTTCTGCCGTAAACTTCCACAAATAGGTATTTTTTCTCCAGAGCTCGACATTGGAAAGGAAAGGCAAGCAAAATGCAGCAAATTTGGTCTGAAGCTGTATCTGTCTTCACTCTATATGTTCAAATGAGTAGGGAGACAGCAAGGATCAGGACACTGCATTGCTTGTTTCATTTCTCTGACTAACGTACAGAATGATATAAAAGTAGATAAACTGCAAAAACACTTCAATACAATTCAGTTCTGTGAGCAGAAAGCCAGACAGTATAAAGCATCTATACTGAAAAGCTCCATATACTTAGGTAACAAGCCAAAGATAATGATAATTGAGGGCCAGTAGTTCAGCAGATTGTTCTTGAGTTGACCATTCTGTATCCATAGACACATTCAAGGTGCTGATTAGTTTTCATGAAAGGCTGTCATTCTCTTGCCATACTTTTACATAATTATCCTTATTCAACAGCTATTTTCACTGTATTTCACTTAGAAATAGACAACTGAAGCACATTTCCCTAAACGGGCAATTTCCATAGGTACTGAATGATCATGAAATGTAAGGCTCAACATCTTTTTGATGAAGCCATATTTGTCATGCATTTTTGGATGAATATTTTAGAACCAAACCTTATTCCAGGGTACTAAGAGATGGATAGAAATACTGTGGCTGTATCCAGAGACTAAATGCAGGATGTGGAGAAAAATATATAGCACAACTGAGACAAACTTAATGACTTTTAAGTCCCACCAATCTCAGTTGCTGAGATCCTTTGAATAACAAGTGGTATTCTGCAAGGTTGCCAAATTACACGAGCAAAACAAAACAGGAGATAGTCAGTACTGATGAATGAAAATAATGTATCAATATACTACTGGGAAAAGACTCAAAATAATATTTTATAGGAAAATTAAATCCCATGTTTAAAATGTCACAGGAAAGCACTTAGACCTTTTATGATGTTAATTTTGTGTAGAGGGAATCTTTAGAGTTTTTTTCCTTATTCAGTTTCCTCTTGTTTTCATGAAAATATTTCCCAGTATATGATGGATATATACACTGGATGAAGAGAGCCATTAGTCATGTTCAGTCATTCAAAGTGCTTTCACTGAAGGCATGTGCAGGACAACTGACTCCATCCTCCAATCTACCACATTCATTTGGATGCCTGAAGAGAGCCCTAGTGACCACAGCAGCATGCACTGATGCTCTACTTAGGCATTCAAATGTCCATGTGCAGGTTGGAGGCAAAACCTACCACCTGTCCTATCACATGCAGTCAAGTGACAGGGCTGGACAGGGCTGGTGTGGTTGAATGAATTAATTGTGCCAGTCCTGAGCCTTGAGAAACCAGAATTCAAATCTAGGGGTGTGCACGGAACCGTAGAGCTGCGGTCCGGCACTGTGAGTGGGGTTCCTTTAAGGGCGGGGGAGGGTTTACTTACCCCTCCCGCTGCTTTCCCCCTCCAGCACACGTATTCTATGTAGTAATTGGGGCGGCAGGATACCTCCCTGCCGCCCCTTCTCCCGCTTGAGTGCAAAAGGCTGCACGGAGCCTTTTGCGTGCGCGCTTCACGTCTCCGCGACTTGCATGACCGGACCGGTCCGGGCCCATCCCTATTCAAATCCCCCTTCAGCCTGAAATTGCCACATGATCTGCTACTGGGCCTCATTGCCCATCAGTAAAAACAGGAGTAGCATAGGCAAGAATCTGCTTCTGTATTGTTAGTTGAATGGGATGTAAAAGAAAGAAAGAAAGAAAGAAAGAAAGAAAGAAAGAAAGAAAGAAAGAAAGAAAGAAAGAAAGAAAAATAAATGATCATGATATTGCCTGGGAGCATCTGCACAGAACAGAAAATAATAGACTTTTATGATATGAACGTGTTTCTAGAAAATCTTGCTTCTGTATGCTGCATTCCAGTTGTTAAACTGGAAGAACATCTCAGTGTCTGCATGTATGTGAACTGAGCACCCATTTTGGAGAAAGACAATTATAGAGATCACCATTATTTTTTAATATTGTCATATTTTTAAATTGAGAGTTATATTCCTGTCACAAGCACATATATGAACTATAAAATATCACAGAATATGATATTAAAATGTCTAAGTGGCTGGTATAAGCCTGTGTATTTTTCTCAAATAGATATTTTGATTTACACTTTTTTTTAGCTTCACTCTACTTCCTCAGATTAGGCTACATTTACATTTTCATAGCATCCAGCTGCTCTACATCCATGATTTATCCTCATCCAGTATAATTAAAGTATTTGTTCTGGGCTTACAGGAATTTTTAGTGGCCTATATTTCTGCACTGTGTCTCTCCCCTTTCCTAAATTTATTTTATTCATCAGGCTGCATCTTAAAAAGCAGAAACAATTACCTCTAAACTAGGCTCCATGAATAAAGCACATAGCCTATTTGAATTTCCCTCGCCCACATTTCCAATTTAGTATCAAAAATAAATATGTCTCTTTCTAGAAATTAGAATCTAAATAAATAAAAAATCATTAAATAATGCCGAGGGTCTGGTTTATAACAACAAAATTAAGCATTAGATCTGCAGCTCTCTTCTAAACATTTATTTCTGCTTACCCTGGGGCTCTTCTGCATGTTCACTTTTTCTTAAAAACAAAAAACAAAACCCCAAACAATATAACAAACATACAAAGCGATCCTTGGTATTTCAGGAATCCATTAATTCAAGGATGTAATTCATGTGTGCTAATTTCATTAGAATAAAGCCCGGCAAAGGGACTCTCCTTACAACTGTTCTCATCCAAAACCCCTGAAGAAAATGTGACAGAATTCATCAATGTTTCTCATGCATTGTTCATTCATAGTAGCAATGTTGGCAGCTACCTCTTGGGACTCTGGGGGATGGGGAGAGGGGAGCGGGGAGCTGGGGTAAACATAGGTGGGGCTAATAGTAGGCAGTAGTGATGTGCAAATTGATTTGGGTGCAAAACTATTTGTAGCCAAATCTACCTGTTTGGGGTGATTTGTGGACAAAACCAATCACTCCTGTGCTAGCTGGCCAGATTCGGGTCCAAAACAAATTGCCCAGATTTTGGACCTGAAAAATTTGTAGATGCAGAACTCCATTTTGTGACAATCTCTCTTGCTGTCTCCATTTTGTGTCAGGAAAATGTTTTGAAAATCCCTTCCTAAGATTCAGATTGGTGACTTACAGTGTACAATGATTGGCTGGCGATTTCCCCCCGGTTCCAGATTGGCTCATTTCCATTCAAATATTGTGTTGCCAGGGGTGACTGACCCCACATTGGCTAGGGGAAGGGTTAAAGAAGGGACATGTTTGAGGGAGTTTGAAGGAGGGATTTTCAAATGTACTTAAGGAGGCAGCCAGCCACCATTCTGCCTCGTGGGAGGAGAGAGAGAGAGAGAGAGAGAGAGAGAGAGAGAGAGAGGCTTTGCTTTGCCTTGCCTGCTGCCTGGAGTGGATTCTCTGTCTTTTGTTCCTACTTTCCTGATTGAGGGAAAGAGATGAGAATTCTTTTCACCCCCTTCCTGCTGCTGAGAGAATCACTGAGTGTACCTGCTATCTGTTCGAATTGATTTGGGTACAAAACAATTTGTAACCGAATCTACAAAACAAATTGCCCCTATGCTTGCTGGCCAGATTCAGACCCCAAACAAATTGGGGGGTGATTCGATTTGGGTACAAATCAAATTGAAAAAATCAATCTGTGCACATCCCTAGTAGGCAGGCCCAAACCTAAATTTAAAAGAAGTGAATCACCAGCCCATAGTTTTCTCCATTTGTAAAGTTGTTTACTTGTCTCAACCAAATCTCCATCATTCACACCAACACTTGGCAGGTAGTTATGGAGTGCTAATTTAGTGCTAAATTCAGCCCTTGGTTGGATGTGTGTAAAGTAATCCTGACCTTAAAGTGGTTCATGGTAGGTGTCAGTGTGGAAAGTAGCAGTGTCCTCTAAAGTCCCCCTGCCTCTTCTTCCCCTTAGTAGCTCCATCCCTTCTTCTATCAGCATTGCCTCCATGTCTCCCCCTCCCTGCAATCTCAGCCCTCTCCTTCTCAACCCATGCAGAATTAGGCTAAGAAGATCAACTTAGTCAGGTTGTGGGGGGAGGTTTTGAATCTTGAGCGCCGATTTGCAGGTAACAACTGCTTATATATGTTTCACAATGCTTGAAAAAACCACATCTGGTACCAAACTGCAACCACAGAGACTGCAGAGCAGAGGGGGAACTGGCTGTGCAGGCTTTCTTCTGGCATGAAAAACAGCCCTGAGCCAATCACAGCTGGAGATAGGGAGGAGCTTCCTCACTCAACTCTGGTTACAGCGAGTGCAGCCTGCAGGTGTGCATTTGCATGTAACGCTGGCGGCTGCAAACCTTGAGTATGAGCAGCAAAACTCACTACATCCCAAGGTTTCAAATTAGAGTTTGGCAAGCGAAACCTCAGGTTACCTTCTGATGTAGCCAGGGTTTCACTTGTTCACACGTACAGGTTTGTCAGCCTCATGCTCCTTCACCTCCAGTTTCCCGTTACATGTGAATGCAGCCAAGGCAAACCTCACAGGCAGTTAGTTAGGCTCTTGTGAAGATGGAGCACTTGCTCCAGTCTGTAAAGCATGTCTGCCACTTTTAAGAGTTTCTATTGACTGCCACGGATTAGAAATTATCTTGGGTGGCCTGTGCTGGAAAGATAGATAGGAGAGTTTGTTTATGTAAACTGCTCTATGAGACTTCAGGCTTGCCTGAAGCAAGATATAAATACCTAAAATAAATAAACTAGGGGCTAATAAATAGGTTTCAAAACAAAGTAACTGGTCCACAACCATCAGTACCACTTGAGCTACCATGTTCTGCACCCGTTAAACCAAGTGCCTCAATATTGCATATTGTTCCATTTGTGGAGGCTTTGATATGTGTATGAACAGATCCATATGAAACTGCCTTACACTTAGTCAGATTCTTGGTTTTTCTAGCTCAATATTTTCTACACTAACTGGCAGCAACTCTTCAGGTTTTCAGACTAGAGATGTGCACAAAGATCTTCGGCACCAGCGGGGGTAATACTTTAAGGGCGGGGGAAAGTGTACTCACCCCTCCTGCCGCATTTCCCCCGCCGGTGCTCTGTTATTTTTAAGCCCCTCGGGGAAGCAGCATTCCTCCCTGCTGCCCTGTTCCTCCCATCGGACGGAAGTAGCATGCACACGTGCGCCTGTTGCATGCGCACACCCATCTGCCATGTGCGCATGCATACATGACGGGCGAATGTGCACTTGCTACTTCTGGCCACTTCTGGCCGATGGGGGGAACAGGGCAGCAGGGAGGAAAGCTGCCGCCCTGAGGGGCTTAAAAATAACAGAGTGCCGGTGGGGGAAATGCGGTGGGAGGGGTGAGTACACCACCCCCACTTAAAGTACTACCCCCGCCAGTGCCGAAATGCTGACCCCCCCCCCCCCAGTGCCAAAACGTTTCAGAGGCCTTCATAATGGCCTCCGAAATGTTTCGGGCACATGCCTATTTCAGACAGAAGCCTTTCCCAGCCCAACTGGTGCAAAGTTACAGCCCCCTGTCCCCAACCTAGCAGATGGGGCCATCCCCTTCTCAGCATCGAACTAGAAGGATGGCTCAGTCAGTGTTCCCTGTAACAGGAATCCCAGATGTTTTTGACTACAATCCCAGCATCCCCTACCAAAGGCCTTGCAGCTGGAAATGCTAGATTTATAGTCAACATCTAGGATTCCCTGTTACAGGAAACACTGGTCCAAATTCTCTTCTAAAACATAGGAAGCTGCACTATACGGAGTCAGACCATTGGTCCATCTAGCTCAGTATTGCCTAAAATAACTGGCAGCAGCTTCTCCAAAGTTTCAGGCTGGAGTCTTTCCCAACCCTACCTGGAGATGTCGGGGACCTGGGATCTTCTGCATGCAAAGCAGATAATCTCACTGAGCTGCAGCCACATCCCCCAAGGTAGTATAGATAGGGCTCTCATCCAGGCACTGACCACACTAAGGCCCACTTAGCTTCAGCAAGTTGGCTGTATTGTGTGTCCTTATACCATGCCCTGGGACTCAAGGTTCTCAAAGAGTGCTTAATTGCTCTCCACTTAAATCAATGGGGACTGTTATGTCCATAACAGTTCGGTATGTGCATTCAACACAAAGTGGAGTGACTGAGTGTCTTATAATTAAGTTTTGTAGGATATAAAACATTCTATTTGAGCAAAGAATGCACTGATTTGCAATGGAATGTTTATTGCCTTTCTCAAATCAAATTAATTAGGGAAGTGGCCCTGTATTATTTAAAACAAACAAACAAACAAAACATGGCTTATGTAGGGAATATGAAGATGCTTATTGTGCTGTCCGACTCTGTGACAATTTGCAATGTCTTCTATAAATTATTATATTGCCAGTACATATCAAACAGCTTGCTTTTATAGGTCCTTCCGTTATTCTGCATCATTATACACAGAAGCAACATTGCTAGCTTTGCTAATATATAAAGGCTTTATCATGTTATGACTGGGTTGTGTGTATTGGTTTTATGCATTTCTTTTTATAGCCTTCAATTAAATATTCCATAATACTGACATAACATTTCTCTAAAGCTTACAACACCTTAGCCCTGCATTCATTTGGAAGTTAAAATATTTTACAACACAATTAAATGATCTTATGATTAAGAAAAAAGGGGGAAACCCGGCCTATGATAATAAATTATTCTTAATTGATATTGATGGTGAGAAATACTGTGAACCAAGCTTTTAAAAAATGGAAGGAAAACCTTCTGTATTTTTTGAGATGTGCAATTACTTCCTGTTGCATTCTGCAGCAGAATATTAAATGCCATAAGAAGGGCCCTGTTGGATTAAACCAGGGTTTCTCAACGTGTGGGTCCCCAGATGTAATTGGACTTCAACTCCCATAATTCCCATCCAAAGGCCACTGGGGCTGGGGATTATGGGAGTTGAAGTCCAATAACATCTGGGGACCCACACGTTGAGAAACCCTGGATTAAACTAACATCTTGATTGTTTCACAGAGTGACCAGCCAGATGCAGCTGGGAAGTCCAGAAGCCCATAAATCTGTACCATCATTTCCCCTTTCCAGCTCCAAATGCTTCCCTAGATTCCCTGTTAATATTTATTTAGTAACTAGAGAAATGCTTCCCCTTATGAGTGTGAGTCCATATTTTGCAAGGTCCTGGAATAATGTAACACATTTCTTTATCATCTGACAGATACATTGCCCTCTCAGCGGGCATCACCACCACCTGGAGAGCAACTGCCATCCATAGCACTGTTTCAAAGTCCAGCACTTAATTTTGTGTTGTTTTTTAATCCCATGGGTATGGAGACAATAATGATGCATGCTTAAGTACACCACTTGGGTGGAAAATAAATATGCACCTAGCAATGGTGTCCCCCATTTGGGGGAGAGATTCCAAACACCAATAACGGTTACTTATTGCAGCCTGGTTTATTTTGTCCCAAGAAACTTAATGGTAGGCTAATGGTGCAGCAGGGAAGTAACTTGCCTAGGAAGCAAGAGGTTGCCAGTTCAAATCCCCGCTGGTATGTTTCCTAGAATATGAGAAACACCGATATGGGACAGCAGCGATATAGGAAGATGCTGAAAGGCATCATCTCACACTGTGTGGAAGATGGCAATGGTATACTCCTCCTGTATTCCACCAAAGAAAACCACACGGCTCTGTGGTAGCCAGGAGTCGACACCGACTCAATGGCACAACTTTACTTTACTTTATTATTGACAACTGAGTCAACACCCATCTACATATCCCCACTTTGGGTTCAGCTTTTTATTCATGTTACAGAATATGGGGTAGTGGGCAAGACTAGGAAATGGCTATGAAACATAATTATTTATCTATTTAAAACATTAATAAGCTTTTTTTCTTAATAAAAATATTTAAAGCAGCATACAAAAAAGCAAAAAAGAAGAACCCAGTGGCTGGCATACCATACAAGGATATGTTGGCTCAGTAACACTGAATGAAAGCAAGGTGTGCAAATGCAAAAATTGTGCAACTGATGCTACATAAGATTAAATGCACTATTTCCAGTTTGCTTACTCTTGTGTGATATCATTTGCACAATTGTTAGGTTACTGGGCTGATGTGCCCTTGGGCATATGTCGCCAATTATATATTTAAAAACAGAAGATGATTAAGTCTTAAAACGTAAGTCTTAAGTCAAGCAAGATTGAAAAACAATTTAAACAATAGCATGAAAGTTCAAAATAGCAGCAGTAAGATAATAACGTGATAAAACTTAAGAACCAGTAAACACTTTGGTGACCAAATTGGTTTGTACTTGTCTCCTGAATAATAAAAGAATACATGCCTCCCTTACTTGTTGGGGTCACAGTGGGACTCTCCAGTGAAAAAGCCTTCTTCCCAGTTGCAACCTGCCTGGAATTGAGCCTGCAAATGTTCTGGAAGATAGTTTGGATAACTAAACTGAAGTGCAGTGTTATGTGTTCAGAATGATTTTTCTCAGTCAGAAACCTCATGTTTTGAATTGAACCAACTGAACTGGTTTCTGAATTGTCATCGAGGGCAGCCCCACGTATAATGCATGATAGTCATCTAAAACAGACAGACAGATTGTCTGACATCCAGATTAACAAAGCATGGGTGCTAGGTGAGCTGTGCTGGTCTCAGCAGCAGCCAATGAGCCCTATTTCAGGTGTGATGATGAGGGTGGGAGAATATAAGTTTTTAAAGTAGCAGCCATACCTGCTGCCAGCAGCCTGGTGGCTGTATCCTGTGCAGCCTTGTGGTGGCCAACCCAGCATCTCCGGGGGTCGGGGGGAGTGTTCCCTGCCCCTGCTGCTCAGCTGGTCTCTGCACATGTGCAGCAGCCATTGGATAGGTCAGTGTGGCAAAAATCTGCTGTGCTGAAGCCTCAATGACAGCCACACATGCATAGCGGGCAACTGAGTGGTGGGGTGGGATAACTGTTACCTACTTTCCAGTGGAAAGGAAGCGCATGAGATCACTTTATCTCTGTGTGTGTGTGTGTGTGTGTGTGTGTGCCCCACTTATTTTTGTGTTCACAGTCTGCTGGAAATCCAATTATAGCACATGAGAGAGATCCTAGGGGACCCTGACAGAGCATTTTCCCACCACCTTGGTTCAAAGTGGTACCTACTCAAAAATATGAGTAGAATTTATATCTTCTAGAACTCATGTATTCAGTCCAATAAACCAAATTCACAGCACATGGGAAAGGAGCCTGGGGTATCCTGAAAGAGGTTTTTCTCATCTGCCATCTTGAAACAAGATGGCAGCCACTCAAATTATAAGCACCTTCTCTTTAGAGCTCATTTGTTTACAGTCTTAAAAAAACCAAATTCACAGTGCATTAGTCTGTTTTAATTATGACCCTCTATTTTGAAAACGTAATGTCTCACATTATAAACACCTCTCCCTTATAATTGTACCGAAAGCAAAAGTAGGCAAACAAATCTGATTTTCAGGAATGGTAACCAAATACTATCAAGAGTCAGGCAGTAGATTTTCCGAGTCTGGAGGCAGGAATCTCTCTCAGCCCTATCTGGATGCCAGGGAGGGAATATGGAACCTTCTACATGCAAGCATCCAGAGGATGTGGACAAGCTGCTTGGTGTGCTGCGGACTACCACTTGTTCTCTGGATCCTTGCCTGACTTGGCTGCTTCTATCTAACAGGGAGATTGTTGGACGTGACCTAGTTAATATCATAAATGCATCGCAGAGGGAGGGTAGGGTGCCTCCTTTTTTGAAGGATGCAATGGTTAGACCTCTTCTTAAGAAGCTTTCCTTGGACCCCTTAGCGATGGATAGTTGTAGGCCAATCTCCCTTGGTTGGGCAAGGTGATCGAGAGGGTGGTGGCCAACCAGCTCCAGGCGGTTTTGGAGGAAACATATTATCTAGACCCATTTCAAACTGGCTTTATATCTGGCTATGGGGTTGAGACAGCCTCGGTCGGCCTGATGGATGACCTCGACTCTAAGAGGAATCAATGGAGGGAGTATGACTCTGTTGGTTCTCTTGGATCTCTCGGCAGTGTTCAATACGATCGGCCATGGTATTCTTCTGGATCGCCTAGAGGAGTTGGGAATAGGGGGCACTGCTTTGCAGTGGTTCCACTACTATCTCTTGGCTGGATTCCAGATGACAGTTGCTCCTCAAAATGGGGCCTGTTATATGGAGTCCCTCAGGGCTTCCTTCTGTCACCAGTGCTATTTAAGATCTACATGAAACTGCTGGGTGAGGCCATCAAGAGGTTTGGTGCTAGGTGTTATCCATATGCTGATGGCACCCAAATCTACTTCTTTTCATCTGGAAATGGTGTTCATTCCCTAAATGCCTGCTTACAGGCAGTAATGGGCTGGATGAGGGATAACAGTTTGAAGCTGAATCCAAGCAAAACGGAGGTGCTCATTGTAGGGGTTCAGAATCTGAGGGATGAGTTAGATTTCCCTGTGCTGGATGGGGTTACACTCTGCCAGAAGGAGCAGTTACGGAGCTTGGGAATACCCAGGCCTCACCCTGGTATCTCAGGTGGAGGCTATGGCCAGGAGTGCTTTCTATCCGCTTTGGCTGATTCGACAGCTGTGTCCATTCCTTGAAGAGGACAACCTCAAAACAGTGGTGCACCAGCTGGTAACCTCCAGGCTTGACTACTGTAATGCACTCTACGTGGGGCTACCTTTGTACGTAGTTCGGAAACTTCAGTTAGTTCAAAATGTGGCAGCCAGATTGGTCTCTGGGGCAACCCAGAGGAGCCATATTATGCCTGTTTTGAAACAGCTGCACTGGCTGCTGATATGTTTCCGGGCAAAATACAAAGTGCTGGTTATTATCTTTAAAGCCCTGAACAGCTTAATTCCGTGTTACCTTAGAGATCGCCTTCTTCTGCATGATCCCCACTGCACGTTAAGGTCATCTGAACAGGTCTGTCTCCAGTTACCACCAGTATGTCTAGTGGAGACAGAGGCGGGCCTTCTCTGTAGCCACTCCTGGGCTGTGGAATGCACTCCCTGCAGAAATTCCATAATTTGAATTCTTTATTGGCTTTCAGGAGAGCCCTCAAACCTATCTGTTTGGCCTGGCCTTCCAGGGTTTTTAAATTGTTGTAAATGGTTTTAATGTTGTAACCTGGTTTTTCAGGGGTTTGAAACTATTTTGATTGTTTAATTGTTGTTTTATGGTGTTTTATAATAGCAATAGCAATAGCACTTACATTTATATACCGCTCTATAGCCAAAGCTCTCTAAGCGGTTTACAATGATTTAGCATATTGCCCCCAACATTCTGGGTACTCATTTTACCAGCCTCGGAAGGATGGAAGGCTGAGTCAACCTTGAGCCCCTGGTCAGGATCGAACTTGTACCTTCTGGTTACAGGGCGGCAGTTTTACCACTGCGCCACCAGGGCTGTTTTAATGATTTTGTTTTAATTTTAAACTGCCCTGAGCCATTTTGGAAGGGTGGAATAAAAATTGAATGAATGAATAAAACATGCAGGTGCTCTTCCCCGAGTGGCCCCATCCCCTTAGGGGAATATCTTACAGAGCTCACATGTAGTCTCTCATCCATATGCAACCAGCGCAGACCCTGCTTAGCAAAAGGGACAATTCATGCTTGATACCACAAGACTAGCTCCCCTCCCTGCTCAGAGCTACTTGGTTTTAGTTGTATTTTGAAAAGCACTAATAGAAAGTCTCAGTTGTACACTGCTAGCATAACATTGTGTGGTATAAGGGAACAACAAATCATTCTTCCAGTTGTTATCACCAAAAATTACTAATTGATACTGTGCCTTTGCTTGGACATTATGGCTTCTTTAACCTCCACAGTGAATGCATTGACAGCAATTGTTATTTCACAGAGCTGGCTGAGTGTACCCAAACAGTCTTCAGTTTAAAACCCAGTGGCTGCCATCCAGTGTACAGTTAAGTCCTATTGATTGAAAAGTGACTTATGTGTGCTTAACTGTGCATTGAATTGTGCTCCATCCCTCCAATGGAGATATCCCATAAAATCATAGGATGAAGGCAGGTTTACATTAGGAACAGGAAAGCATAGAAAGGATAGACGGTGTCACCAAAAAAGTTCATATTACTCCAGTACACAGCTTTAAAGGTTAGATGTCTAAACAAAACTCTGAACATTTTGGCTCCAATCCTGCACACAAATAGGCTGCTTAAGTCCCATTGACTTCAGTAGGATTTGGGTAGCCCAACTCTCTGCATGATTGTAGTCTCTGACATCTCTGTTCAGTCTTTTGCCCTATAATAGGTATGTGAAAAGGGAGTAAACATAAACAAAGATTGGCTTGCAAATGAGAATTAAATTAGCTGAAGAAATGGAAAAGAACACTATAGAAGCAGTAAAAAGGAAAAGGTAAAAATGTTAATGTTTTCTATTCCTGCAGAAAAGACAGAAAGTAAATTCTTTTTTAAAAAATAAATCTGCTCACATTAACCTTTATGCAGGTTAAAAAGAACAGTCACAAAGAGCACTTACAGAGCTTTTTTCACCATTCTACTGCAGGCAATCATCCATGGTTGCCATAACAGGTTTGCTGGATTACATTTGGCAAAAAGAGATGCTGATGGAACGCAGGGGATCAAAAAGAGCAAGCTGTGCAGCCCAGAAAATGCAAACATTTGCTCAATCTCTGATGCTAGATAGACAGATGAGAGATATGAGTGAAAAGTTCTTACAAAAGACCATCTGTCACAAATAGAACTTTATCTTGAAGTTTCTATAGGTCTACAAGGGGATATCCAGGGTGGTAGTGATCTCAAAGAAGGCAGTGAGGATACCACGAGGATAAAAGCACAAATGCCAAATGTGAGAGAGGAAAGCATTTTTGCCTGCAGCAAAATCCAGTTGGAGCAGTTACTTTTAACCTGATTCTGTGCATTTTTAACTAGGAAATAGATGACCCTGAGTTCAACAGAGTGTATTCCCAAACCAAGTAAGTATGCATAGGATTGCAGCCTTAGGCTGCAGTTCTATGCAGACTTACTTGGATATCCCATACTTGACATATTTGAACTTAATATGACCTGCTTCCAAGTAAATGAAACCAACATCAGTTTCCAGGATTTGAAGGAGTAGCCTGCTATTTATTTATTTATTTATTTATTTATTTATTTATTTATTTATTGGCATTTATATTCCATCCTCCAGTTCTAGAATTTCCAGGGTAGTTTGAAAAGCAAAAGTTAGAACAATGAATCTGTGGATGTATTAGGCCTGTGCAGACCGGCAAGTATTCAGTTTGGAGCATGTACTATTCAGTTCAGTATTTGTATGCCTCCCTATATTTGATTCCGAACAGTTGGGTCATCTGAATATTTGCCCACAGGATATAAAAGGAAAATGTGAATGAAGCCGCTTCATCCCAGCGGATGAAGCCGCTCTGGGAAGAAGCCGCTCTGGGAAGAGCAGAAGGTTCCAAGTTCCTTCCCTGGTTTCTCCAAGATAGGGCTGAGAGAGATTCCTGCCTGCAACCTTGGAGAAGCCGCTGCCAGTCTGTGAAGACAATACTGAGCTAGATAGACCAATGGTCTGACTCAGTATATGGCAGTTTCCTATGTTCCTATGTGCTATAATGTCTATAATGTCTTCATTTGTTTGTGGAATGTGATGAAAACAACTGTAGGGTTGTAGCCCCTTAAGTGGGCATGAACAATGAAAAGTTTCAAGTAAATAGGTTCAGGAGTGTCCTAACAATATATATATAATTAAAGTTTCTTGGGGGAAAGGAAAACAATTCATTTTTGTTACACACCAGTGGAATGAGAATAGCATGGATTTGCAGCCCTTTCTGGGAACATGAAATCTACAACATTTCAAACAAATAAGTACAGGGCAGGAAAATGCTTTATATGTTTTCAAACTTTTTTTCCCCAAAAATAACTTGCTGGTTTGCTCTTGGGTGGAATGTCATGAAGACCAGCAGGAAATTAGTAGTCCCTTCTAAAGGAATAACAACTGTAGTATTTCAAGCAAATAGGTGCAGGGATTCTCTGTAAATGTAAACTTGCTCTGGTCCTTCAGAGCTAGGCTAGCAGGCACATCGGGCAAAGTGCTGGTGCAGGTGGAAGCAGGACTGCTGGGGCACTGGAACTGCCTTAGATGGAAACATGCTCTGAACCTTGGTTGGTTTCTTCAGAGCTGGAGGAGCAGTTCTGCCTCCTACTATTCATGCAGCTAGCAGGCACTGGCAGAGGCAGGCGGGTGGGCTAGGAGGCAGAGGGAGGCAGTAGGCAGCCAGCAGGGCTTCCAGACACATCCAAGTCATATTTGGACATTGTGTATTCTATTTTGAGCTATTCTGAGCCTATTCGGATATTTGGAGGCTTCCCCCCTCCCCCGCTATTTTTCAGTGGCAAACATTATAATATGTTGAACCTCACCAAGGAAGTGAATTCCCTATTCAATCTGGATTTAGATATTTGGTGGAATATTTGGACCAAACCTAATCCAAATTGAATATCAATCCAACGCTTTGCACAGCTGTAGTATGTATGTATCTGTATACACATGCACATAAAACACTAAAAACCACCAAATCCAGCCAGAACACAAGAAAGGATAAGCAATAGCAGCAGTAAAGCCAGCACTTGATGCCAGGTGAACCTCCATGAGCAGAGAATTCCGCAGATGGGACACCATTTCTGAGGACACCCTTTCCTTGGGGTCTAATAATCTAAGATTGCAGGGAAAGACCTCAGAGGAAGAACTCAGCATTCCTTCCCTCTTTGCCAGGCAGTCTCTCGTAAACCATAGAGTTTCCATTTGTTCCCTCAGCAATAAAGAACACCCCCCCCCCTTTTTTTTACAAGCAGCACACCAAAGCTTTGTCACATGAAGAGCATTTTGGAAGCTGGAATAGTCAGAGTCAGGGAACCCAAAGAGGCAGCCTGTAGCTGAAGGGGCTGGGATTTGCATGTGGATGGTAATTTGCCAGCCAGATCTTTGGCTGAAGGTCTCTCATGCAATGATAATACTTTACAATGTCCTATGCATACTATTGTCACATTGGAGTGACAGCTGACCTTAATCACATAGTTGTACAAGAGCTGTGAATTTTGGCCAGGCACTAGGTGGAGGAGCAATAGGCAGACGGGCTCAGGGGAGTATGATACCCATGTTGGTCACTGCACTACTGCATTATTTGGAGTTTTCTCGCCTATATTTGTCCAGCAATTAATCTCAGCATTTACATATTAATAGAAGTGATGTGTGACTCATGTCATTCTAATAATAATAATTTTTAAAAAAACAAATGTCAGTAGGGAATATTTGAACCAGTACTCTTAAAACCTGTTCTGCATAATACAAACAAGCTGCATATTTCCCCAATGCTCATTAGTTCACCTAGCTTAAACGTTATATCCAGTGTTCATTTGTTAAAAGTACTCCCTTGTAATTTTGTTATCCCCACTTGTATCTAGGGCTTTTTAGTTTGGAAAAGAGGTGACTACAGGGGCACATGGTAGAGATATTTACAATTATGCATGGTATAGAGAGAGTGGATAGAGAGAAATTTCTCTCACACACACACAACACTAGAACCAGGGGTCAGCCCATGAAAATTATGGCCAGGAAATTTAGGACCAACAAAAGGAAGTACTTTTTCACACAGCATATACTCAGTCTATGGAATTCTCTGCCACATGAAAATGGTGATGGCCACTAGCTTGGATGGTTTAAAAAGGGGCTTAGACAAATTCATGGAAGACACATCTATCAATGGCTACTAATCTGGTGGCTATAGGCCACATCCAACCTCAGAGGCAAGAGGCCTCTGAATACCAGCTGTAGGGAGCAACAGCAAGAGAGAGGGCATGCCCTCACCTCTTGCCTGTGGGCTCCCAGAGGCATCTGGTCAGCCACTGTGTGAAACAGGATGCTAGACTGGATGGGCCTTGTGCCTGATCCAGCAGGGCTGCTCTTTGTTCTTATGATACATAGGTGCATAGGAAGTTACCTTAAGATGAGTCAGACCATTGGGCCATCTAGCTCGGTATTGCCTACTCTGACGGGCAATTACCCTTCCTACATTCAGATAGGAGACTTTTTCAACTCTTCCTGGAAAGGCCAGAGATTGAACCTGGGAACTTTTGCCTGCAAAGCAGATACTCTGCCAGTGAGCTATGACCCCATTCCAAAGTGAGTTGTACCGTGGGATTTATTGATTATTGTTTTGTATAGGAGGGCCCTAGGCATGATAGTCATGTGTAGGACCAGCACAGCAGTGTTGTGCAGTGAGTTGTCTGCCTCATGGAGTGGATTGATGAGTCAACGGAGGGCACCCTATGTCCGTCTCCACTGGCTGCCTCACCAGGCCACCCGCCCCTATTTGATGTGGTAGTGGCAGCAGTTGCTGCTGATTCTGCTCTCTTCCTTTTCCATCGAACCCATGCTACTCCTTGCCTTTTCAAAAGGCAGGTGGTGGGAATGAAGAAGCAGGAAATGTGGACTCCTTCACACTTCCTGCACTCTGCTTTTCATCCGTTGCCTGAAGGAAGTGGGACATGATCAGAGCAGGGAGAGGAGAAGCAGTGGCAGTGGCTGTTGCTGTCACATTCGGAGAAATTGGAAGGAGATAGCAGGACTCTGGATCAGGGAATGTGCTTTATGCTACATTGGAGAGGGGAAGGAGATCAGGGCTGTGCGGAAGAATTTAGTGTGTCATGCACTTTGCAAACCACAGGGGTAAGGATGACAGTCAGGACTGTGGGAAGGGCAGAAATTGAAGTGTATTGTGAAGATGGGAGCAGCAGTGGGAGCAGCAGTGTGCCATGTCACCTTGGGAACTGGAGCCTGAATGTGTACACTGTGGAATACTCATTCATGCTGAAGGACCTACTTTTATCCCTTGTTTCCCTTTACTAGTCAATACTGGCGATGTTCCGGCCTTTTTTCCTTGACCTTTTCTTTGAATGTAATGTGAGCTGAATTAGTAATCACTGCAACCCTGTTCTTGAAATGCAGTATCCCTTTCCTGACACATAGGCCTGGTGTCAGAAATTGGCACTGTTGGGCATCTGCTGAGGCCCACATCTGGCAGAAGTCCCACCATCAACTGCAAAAACTGCTTCCTCCTACTTCACTGTTTCCATGCCTGCCTCTCATTCCCTCTCCCTTTCCCTTTCAAGCACCAGCTAGCACTAACCACCACTGATGGATGCAGTCTCTACTGCCAATCAGACAAGCAAGTACTTTGGAGGAGGCTTATGCTCTAAGTACTAGTTTCTACTTGGAAGGAAAGGGAGGATAACCAGGCCATGGTGATGAACGGTAGCAGCAGCATTACCAGTTCATTGCAAGCAGGGGCGGGGTGGTGGTGGTGTTCTGTGCACTCATTACAGACTTGTCCAGGGCCCACAGAAACCTAGAACCAGCCAGGATAACAATAGTGGTCAAGCCATGTACATATGCTAATATGCTAATGTCCACCACTATGGATGACTGAAAAAGACTGCATCTTGTAGATAATATTATGTATCTGCAATATTTAGACAAAACCTGCTGCACCTTGGTTGAGGGACCCTGCTTGTAACAAGCACCATCTGGAAATAGTTCTGCTTCTCCTAAGATCTTTCTTTTTAGGAACACCCTTCCCCCACCAGATTCATTCAGCCCCCTCCTTAGTGGCTTTTAAGGCCCTTCTTCAGATCTACCTTTTTCGCCAGGCTTTTGCCCTTTAATATATTTTTAAAAATTATTGCTATTGTTATTGTTACTGTTCACCACCTAGAGTCTTTGGAGGAGGCGGTATACAAGAAATTTTTAATAAATAAAAAATAATAATATTTAACTCTTAAGATATTATATTAACCCTAGTTCTAATTGATCATTAGCCATTTTGAGGTGGGTTGGCAATAAGGTGGGGTATAAATAACTTAAATAAATAAATGCATGAATAAATCCTCTCAATTAGTGTAGTTATTCAGTTATGATTCTTTTGAGATACCTCAAATTATCTTGTTTCCTTGAGCAATTCTTTCTATTATTTAATAATTCTTTGTTTACCTTTGGGTAGTTCAAACTTCTTGCGACCCACAAGCCTTTGCCTAAATGCCTAGACTTTGGTTTGATATAAAGGAGAGGGATGGGCTGGAAAGCCTTTTGATTGCATGACAGAAGCACTGACCCAGGATAAGTTTGGGCCAGGAGAGGTTTCGGCCAAGGATAGGTTTCCATTAAAGCTCATCCAAAGATCCTATGAGCTTTAAGGAAAATGAGAAAATTATTGCCTCTGAAATTGTATGGTGTCATGAATATCAGGGAGGTAATTTGAAATCTCAGACTAATGTTCCTTAAGTGACAGTTGCTCACAAGATTCCATTCTTATTCAGAAATCAACCATAGACATGCCACTGCTATGTGCAAGTAATTAATTTCTAGAAAGGTCCTTCCCCTTAAGAATATTGTATTGTGCAATTTCTTTTATTAAAACTGGCTCACATACTGTTCAAGGAAACACGGATCAAAGGGAGAGGCATGCACTCTTCTTTCAAGCCACGCTGCACGCCTGTGCTGCTTCCGATGGTGGGGCTGCTCATGATTACCAAGGAATTTGTCATCACACTTCCAGGGCTATTCCCATCATTCCCAGCGGGAAAAGAATCGGAAGGGTGATGATGTATACCCCTTATTAGCCACAGAGCAGGCCCCCTCCCCGTTAGAAGTAGTAAGGGTGGGCTGCAGAGTAGCTTGCAAGGAATGTGTGTGCCTCTCCCTGTGATTGGCAGTTCTTTGTGCCGTATGGGAGCAATGACAACGACAGCGACAACAGCAATAACAACTATGAATGGGCAGAGGTGCTTTTACGAAGTCCAGGGCCTCTGTACACCCTGGGGGGCCCCAAATCCTCTTTAGTCAGTCCTGGGTGGTGTGGTTTGTGCCTTCAAGAACCTAAAAGTTAATAAAATGATGCTTAACTCGCAGCGGGGGTGGGGGCTCCAAAGGCCTTTAGGTCCAGGCTCCAAAATTACATAGGTGCACCTCTGGGCTTCAAACCCTAGTGGTTTTCAATTAGGGAACCCTCTCCACAACTCCTCATCTGCTAAGAAACCCCAACACATAATGGAAGATTCCAGGAGGACATATCCCACTGCAGATCATATAAGAGATTGGCCTAGCTTTTGGGGCCTTTCTTGTCCCTCACTGGACTGTGATTTAGAAGTTAGAACATACCACAAGACCAGGAGAGCTGGTCTTGTGGTAGCAAGCATGGCTTGTGCTAGCAAGCACGACCTTAGCTAAGCAGGGTTCATCCTAGTTGCATATGAATGGGAGACTATAAATGTGATGCACTGCAGGATGTTCCCCTCAGGGGATGGAGATGTTCTGGGAAGAGCAGAAGGTTTCAAGTTCCCTCCCTGCTTTTCCAAGATAGGGCTGAGAGAGATTCCTGCCTGCAACCTTGGAGAAGCTACTGCCAGTCTGTGAAGACAATACTGAGCTGGATAGACCAATGGTCTGACTCAGTATATGGCAGCTTCCTATGTTCCTATGTTGCTAACCATCTTATTTATGGAGAGGAGAGCTGGTCTTGTGAGAGCAAGCATGACTTGTTTCCTTAGCTTAGCAGGGTCCACCCTGGTTGCATTTGAATGGGAGACGATGTGTGAGTGATGTAAGATATTCCACTTAGGAGATGGAGCCACTCTGGGAAGAGCAGAAGGTTCCAAGTTTCCTCCCTGGCATCTCCAAGATAGGGCTGAGAGAGATTCCTGCCTACAACCTTGGAGAAGCCGCTGCCAGTCTGGGTGGACAATACTGTGCTAGATGGACCAATGGTCTGACTCAGTATATGGCAGCTTCCTATGTTCCTGTGTTCCTCAAATCATCTGCAGCTTCACTTTGCAGAGAAAGATCAGTAGAGTTGGATAAGCTTGTCTACCATTACTGATTTTCTCATTACACAAACCCAGGTTGCCCTGGAGCGAGTTTGAAAACAACTGTGAAAGAAAAGGATATTTTAGGAAACAGGTTTTTTGAAATAAAAATAAAAATAATCTATTACCCATAGACATGAAATCTGACCAGTACTTCTTCAAAGTACAAAGAAGCCTTCTAATCAATTGTTGCAAGTCTTGTGAAGTGCAAGGTTTAAAACATTTCAAAGCCTTTCTGACTCCTACAATTACAGCTGTATAAAACAGTAAAAGTAACAAAGGTCAGAAAACAGGGAAAAGAGAATTTAATTTAGCCTTTTTAAAAGAAAAGAAATGTAATGATTACTTTTTCATGAAGACGCTCCTATCTGCTCTGAAACACATGAAAAAAAGCACTCAGGGCAGCATTATTTCCCCCTCTTATAATTAGCAAAAAAGTGTGCCATTCTAGAAAGGCAGAATTTTTCTTATCACTAAAAACAACTATTATTTAACTTGAACATTTCTCCCCTTCCACACGACTGCCAAATGAGGTCCTCTTGACCTTCTTGAAATGTATGCATTTTTGTAGCAGGACTAATTAGACTTTGACCTGTTCAATAACAGGAGAGAACTTTTGCCAATAAATGCTGACAGAAGAGAAAAAGAAGAAGAGCTCATTTGAGATAGGACTCTCTACATCTGACAATTTACTCCGGTGCCCTGTTGGTATTTTAGTTCCCACCATTACAGATTTGTAGATAAGGTTGAAGACAGATGTAATATGCAAAGAGAGTTCACAGTGGATTCTTCACCTGCTGTGTAAATCTGGCATCTTCCTGGCTTCTAAATCTGCATGATGTCGAGAGCCATCTAGCTCTCCATTTATCGAGTCGGAACCTAGATAGCCATCAGTCTTGCCCAGAGGTGCACCTAGGTAATTTTGGAGCCTGGACCTAAAGGCCTTTAGAGGCCCCCCTCCTGCAAGTTAAGCATCATTTTTTAACACGTAGGTTCTAGAGGGCACAAACCACACCACCCAGGACAGACTAAAGAGGATTTGGGGGCCCTAGGGGGTGTGGAGGCCCTGGACCTTGGCCCCAAAGTCCAGGGGTAAGAACAGCTCTGTCCTTGCCTCTTCCTTTTAAGCTTTATAAAGTGCCTCATGTACACCTGTCCATTCAGACTTTCATCCTTTAACCTTAAAACAATGAACACTTTTTTAAAAAAGTTGCAAAACAGTTGTTCTCAAGACTGGGGGAAGGGTATCTTGGTAAAAGCAAAGACACTACTGCAGAACCAAAAAAAAAAGTATGTTTATTTTGACCTCAGGCTTCCATACTAGACCCACTGCTCTACCAATTTAGCATCCATTTTCTCTTTTAGAATGTGCATCTGTATTCTTTAAATAATTGCCCTTTTGTCCAGATTAGGATTTTTTAAAAAAAAGATATTTAAGGTATTATATCTCACCAATGAGGAAGATACCTGGTCTTGTGGAATTGTGGCATGAATTGTAGCATGAATTTTCCCCTTTGCTAAGCAGAGTCCTCCTTGGTTTGCATTTGGATGGGTGATTACATGTAAGCGCTGTAAGGCATTCCCCTTAGGGGATGCGGCCTGAGATTAGTGTAAAAGCATCTGCATGCTTGCATGCAGAAGATCCTAGTTTTGTGCTCTGACATCTCCAGGTAGGGCTAAGAGAGTCAGTGGAATACTGAGCTGGATGGCCGAATGGTCTGACTCTGGATAAGGCAGCTTTGCTATGTTTCTAATCAATTTTAATAGTGTTTAGCAGCATTTCCCATTACCATTTAATACATAGAAAAACCCAGCATACCGGTTAAATTATTTGAAGGGTCATGTTAATGTATGCTGGGAGTACGTGTGGAATTTCGATATGTGTTAAATTATTTAAGTCTTAAGAACATAAGAACAGCCCTGCTGGATCAGGCCCAAGGCCCATCTAGTCCAGCATCCTGTTTCACACAGTGGCCCTCCCAATGCCACTGGAAGCAGGAGTTGAGGGCATGCCCTCTCTCCTGCTGTTACTCCCCTGCAACAGGTATTCAGAGGCATCCTGCCTCGGAGGCTGGAGGTGGCCTATAGCCCTCAAACTAGTAGCTGTTGATAGACCTTCATGAAGTTATCCCTCTTAAAACCAAACCCTTCTTAAAGCCATCCAGGTTGTTGGCTGTCACCACATCTTGTGGCAGAGAATTCCACAAGTTATTCATTCATTCATTCATTCATTCATTCAATTTTTAGACCACCCTTACAAAATAGCTCAGGGCAGTTCACAAACATCAAAGACCCTTTAAAACAATTTAAGAGCACTGGAAGGCCAGGCCGAACAGGTAAGTTAATTATGCATTGTGTGGAAAAGAACTTCCCTTTGTTGGTCCTAAATTTCTTGGCAATCAATTTCATGGGATGCCCCGATTTCATGGGATGACCCAGTCTTAATGTAAGGAATAAGATTTCAGCTATTGAAGCAGACCTACAACTTAACATCACTGCTGTAACTGCCATACACAGTACAATAAACTCTGGAGTTTTATTAACTGCTTCCTGTAGTAGACTGTAAGGTCTTTCACACTATTATCTGGAGGTGATTTGGTGTGTGTGTGTGTGTGTGTGTGTGTGTGTGTGTGGTTCTCCTACCCTGATCCTCACAGATGAGCACGTATGGCTTTGCAAACCCAGCACACACACAAATAGTGCAGCTCAGATCTCTGTTTTAGAATCTAGGTGCTGGATCCTCCGAGGATTGAAGGAGGCATCCCAGAAGCATTGTATCCCCAGTAGAGAGGGAGCCCTCGCTGCACCATCAGCTCTTCTCTGCGTGGCCTCTTCTAGTTGAAGCACTCTCTTTATAGTGGTCGTAGTAGTTCTTTTATTGCAGCCATAGGCCAACAGACTCTTTATAGTAGTGATTCTCTTTATTCAGCAGGGGGAGAGTAACTGGCCCTATCCATCCCCAACACAGCATCCCGCCAGTGGCTGTTGCTGGTGTCTGTCTTATGATTCTTTTTAGATTGTGAGCCCTTTGGGAACAGGGAGCCATTTATATCTATCTATCTATCTATCTATCTATCTATCTATCTATCTATCTATCTATCTATCTAAACTGCTTTGGGAACTTTTGTTGAAAAGTGGTATATAAATATTCATCATATTCGCATTCTGATAAACGTGGCTGCTAGCCACCAGGGACTGTTCAAAATGGCAATTTCACCACATGATCAAAAACTGAAGTAGAGCACCTGCTATTTTTGTCCTGCCTTGGTAAAAAGCAAGGTTTAAAGAGGTCAGGTTACCTTGGTTTGAATGGGCTGGGGAGGCATGAGTCCTGTGGGTTCTCACAATCAGCAATAGCTGGCTTTACTGCCTCCTATCCTCTCATTCTTGGTTGTGAGAATGGGCTTTATGTTTAGCAGTGCACAAGGTGTTAAAATCCAGAACACTCTTTGCCTAAAACCTTTGTAGATAACCAAACACTTTAGGGTTGAATTGTCTTCTTCTGCTTTACTGCTACAGCTGCAATATTCACGGCTGTGAATCAGCAAATTTGAAAGGAATGTATTCTTTACTTCATTTCCCTTCATTGCGCTTTCCTCACCGTCCTGTGTGCATTGTTTCCAAGCAGGAGGGTTAGAAAACAGCTTCCTCAAGCAGACCACAAATGTCAGCTGGAAGATTAGACAGCAGGGGATATTATGGAATGAGAAGGAGAGCCCCTCTGGTATGTTCTGCCTTGGCAGTTCCAGGCCCTCAAATGTAGAATCCGTTTCTGAACTGCAAATTTCCCCCGGAGACCTGCTGGAAGCTCTTGAATAAACCCAGACTTAAAAAGACCCTCTGTGCTGCCTGCATTTGGTGGCAGACTGATTGCAGCTCCCTGCTACTCATTCCATTTGAAAGGGAGATTCATGAACACCACAGAAAAAAGAGGTTCCAGAAAGGGGGAAATGAAATTATTGTCGCTGTTGTCAAATACCATAAAGTCGACTAAAGAATACGCAATTAGGGATTGGAGGTGCAAAATGGCAAATTGATCTGAAAGGATGTGGAAGTATTTGCCAAAATATATGCACAGCACCGTCCATAATTACTTTTCCACAGCAGTGCTGGAATAAGAATCTTTAGCTTATATTCTTATTAATTTGTTTATTTAAATATCTAATGTCCTGCACCCCAAAGACTCAGATAACTTTAATTTGAATGCCCATATCAGAATCTGACTTGTATGTGAGAGGTGGGTGCAAGCATGGGGAGAAAGCGACGATGCTAGCTAGATTGGAAATCTATACAGAATGAGAAGTATTTTGTGTGGGTCTGGGAGATAGAAAAGGCTTCTCTTACAGAGAAAGGAGGGTGAGGGGGGGGAGATCAAGCTGCTTCCTATCCATTTTACAGCCCAATCTCCTTTTCCAGATTGTCTGGCAAAGATTCATCACTGGTCAGTTGTGCCACAGGGATTGCAAGAGAGAGCCTAACACCAGGGACAAATTGTTAGTGCTTGGAGCCAGACAGCAGAGAGAGGAGTATCATTTGGACTGTGATTGAACATGTTCAGAAGAAGTGGCAATGTACATTTAATATACTGATTAAATATATAAGTAATATAAGATATAAGTGGAAATGCAGGCAGAGCAAGATCACATGCACTGGCCTCATCTCTATCCACTCAAAGCAGCCTAACTGCCACTAGTCCTAAATCCATGTGAAGCAAATCAGTGGCTGGCATCCTGACCAACTGCGCACACCTTGAGACACAATGGGAACCCTAGTGCAACTCCCCCCAGTCCCTCCTGCATACACGCTGTTGAGCAAGAGCCCTTCGAGTGAGAAAGTCTCTGCAAGATCAGAAACATATCTCTGTGGGTCAGTGTCGTGTTTCAGATCTTGCAGAGCTCTTCCGGAGCACAGGGAGTTCTCTGGACTCTGTTCTCAAGACCACGCGCACAGGGGAACTTGAGGGAGTTACACGAGGACTCCCATGATGCTGCTGCAGTCTCTTGAAGCATACACGCTTCGTTAGTCAGGGTGTCAGCTACTGAATTAAATAAATGAATGTCAGAGAAGGGTACCAGGTAGCTTTTTATTGAATTTATTCATTTTATTTACTTAAAGTATTTATACCCAGCTTCTCCAGTACACTACTGCTTGGTGATGCTCACAACATTCATAAAATAGATACAATGTAAAATAACGCTATTTATACCAAATTAGTTAACCAAATTAAGCTAAACAAGTTAAAAGATCAGGCTAAAACAATTAAAATTATATATTTTAAAAGTTTCAAATTACAACCTATTTAAAAAGCTAAAAACTGGGAGCTATGGAAACTAAAGAACCTGCCAGATATAAGCAGCAGATGAAACATTAAAAAGCCTCTTTAAACATATTTTAAATTATTTTTAAAAGAAAAAAAACACTGAGGGAGAGAGCATGGTGAAGCTCTTCGGGGAGGGCATTCCAAAGCAAGGCACCACAACCAAAAAGGCCCTGTCTCTAGTATCCACCAGCCAGATCTCTGTTAGTGGCTGGGCCATGAGCAGGACCTGAGAAGATGAGTGGAGGGCCCTGGCAGGTTCATATTGGTGAATGTGGTCCAACAGGTACCCCAGCCCCAAGCCATGTAGAGTTTTAAAGGACAAGATCAGCACCTTGAATCTAGCCCAGAAGTGGACTGGTAACCAATGAAGCTGCCGCAGGATGGATGTGACACTCATGAAGTGATTTGCGCCCACGATCATCCTTCCAGCAGCGTTCTGGACCAGCTGAAGCTTCCAAACAGTCCTTAAGGGCAGCCCCATGTAGAGCACATTGCAGTAGTCCAATCTGAATGTTACCAAAGCATGAGTGACTGAGGTCAGGTCCAACTTCTCCAACTTGGGTCACAGCTGACATACCAGCAGTAGCAGGTAAAAGGCACTTCTGTACACCACCGTCACCTTTGCCTCCTAGGACAGCGTTGGGTCCAGAAACACCCCCAAGCTGTGGACTTTGTTTTTCTGAAGGAGTGTGACCCCGTCCAAGACCATATTTACCTCACTAGTTGGATGGTCAGTTTTACCAACCCAGAGCACTTCCCTCTTATCTGGATTAATTTTTAGCTTGCTTGCCCCCATCCAGTCTAGAACAGCCCCCAAGCCCCTGTTCAGAGCATCTACTGCCTCCCTGATGTCTGCTGACTTAAAAGATAGGTAGAGCTGGGTGTCATCAGCATATTGATGGCACTGCAGCCCACACCCACAGATGACCTCTCCCATATGTTTCATGTAGATGTCAAACAGCATAGGGTAGATCCCTGTGCTACCCCATATGCCAAAGCCCAAGGGGTGGAGCAGGCATCCCCCAGCACTACCTTCTGAGTAAGACCTTCAGGCAGGAGCAGAGCCACCATATAACTGTGCCCCCAATTCACAACCCACTGAGATTTCTCAGAAGGATACCATAGTCGATAGTATCAAAAGCCGCTGGTCCAGGAGAATCAACAGAGTCACACACTATCTCCCTGTCTATTTCTCTGTCTCTCTAGCTGAACGTTCTTTCTAAATTCCAAATGCTCCAAAAAGACATGGACTAGAGCCATGCTTATTTATACTAGATGAGCATATGTTAATCCAGAATGTAATCTACAAAACCTTTTATTGCAAAACAGAAATTTCTGGGGGAGGGAAATGTTTAAAGTATTCTGCTTCCAATCTTATGGAGGATATATTCATCAGTACTGATGGCTCCTGATCTGCAGCTGCCTAAGGGCTAGTTTTCTGAATTTCAGGTGGGCTTATGTACATGATATTTGTTGTCTTTCCTGTGTTGAATTTTAGATTGTAAACCCATTGGGTCAAGGACATGTCCTCTTGTACTTTGGGAAGCAACATACACATTGATTGTACTATATAAATTATTTTGCTACTACTGCAGTAGTAGTATTTAGAAAGTTACCATCCTAAGGCCCATTAAGAGAAATTTCCGGCCCCAAGGAAATACTTGTGACTGCTACTCAAATCCCTTCTCTGGTCCCATGGGTCTGCCAGAATTCTGCTACATATCTGGGTAAAATCCTGCTGGACTGCAGACAGCCAAAATGTGCCTGGCAGAGCCAGCCAGTCACTCCCTCTTTTCTGCAAAGCTGTTTGCAAATGAAAGAAGTCTCCAGACATATTACTGAGTCCCCTGCAGAGGTGGGTCCTGAATGGTAATCTTCCCTCCTTGCCTGGTCTTTTTCTCAACAGCTCAGACCATCCCGTCAAATGAAGAACTGTTGATGGGAGGATTTATGGTTTCTCTGTCTACATTTTCTCCTGTTGATATATTTAAGCCAATCTCTTAATATGATAATAATTTTTGAACTTTGGTTCAGATGTACTGTGCATACTGCAGATAGAAATATACAGTGTGCCTGAATATCTGCAATAAAATCTAATACAAGGGCTTCACTGCAATGCAGTTTTACATAAGGGCTTGTAGGAGCAGACAGAATGCTATTAGACCATAAAAGCACATCAGGCTGATTTATGGTTTCTGATCAAGGTTTCTGTGAAAATTACTCTGCATCACCAGCTCAAGGTGACTGCTACCATTAATGTGTGGAAAATAAATGAGATGGGGAGGCAGATATCAGAAGAAGTGGCAGGAAGCGGTGAGCCAGTTTATATAGTGCTGGCTTCCCATTTTGTTTTACAGTGCACAGAACACTGTCATCCAAATGGTTGCTTTGGGGCAGAAAAGGCAATTCTTGATAATTAGATCTTATGACATGGAGCTGCTGCTTTCCTGCATCCAGTATGTAAGAGTTATCAGGTAAAATACTTCTCTCTGCATGCCGTCATCCTTTCTATTATTATCCTCTGAACGTAGGAAATGAATAATATAAGACACTGTAATCCTGAAATTATTTTGCAGGCAGGGAAAAAAAACAAGATTTCTCAGAATGATCCATACCAAAGCCTATGTTTGCATATGCTTAAACTTATATTTTTAAAAAACCCTTTTTGGCTGCCAGCACTATATACTTAAAAGCAAACAACCTTGGCACAGTTCAGTGTACTCCTTGAATTTACTTCACTGATTACAAAGGCCTGATAAGGATTTGTCCTACTTACATATAAATGCAGAAAGTAAATTAGAAGATTCAAAAGTATAGTATAAAATTATCATTCAAGATTTTGGTTCTTCTGTGTGTATAAACACAGGGAAGTTGATTTAAATGTTGTTACAACTGTGTAAGGTGTTACAAGATCAGGCCTTCAATGTGGATCTGTTTCCTGTTCTTGGCCACTTTTCCATAATACATCCACTTTGTTTTAACTATACATATGTCTCCACCTTCATTTTTCTCTTTTTAATGGCTTGACTGTTTTCAGATATCACTTTTACTAGAAATCCACAAGAGGGAAATGATTTCTGTACAGCAAGACCTCTCGGTGTTCTTCACTGTGAACCTCCATCGGTGAAAAAGGTTGGCTTCCCAAGTACCGAGAGCCAGCATGCTGGAGTGGTTAGAGCCACCATAGCACAAATTGGTTCCAAGAACCTGGGCCACTACGCTTCAGGGGCTGCACCTTATGCCCCAGCCAAGCTCCTGCATCTGACGTCAGATGCAAGGGCATTATTTCACTCGCAAATAGGGCCGCGTGGCCCCATTTACAAGCAAAATCTGGCCAGTGCCACATTCACAGTGCAGCTGGAGCTGCTCTCTCTGCCTTTTATGTCTGACACAGGGGGCGGGACTAGGAGGCCATGGTGGCGGGCTGAACCCAAGCCACTACTGGTCTGCCTCTGCCCCTGAGGACCGGGAAGACCAGTGCTCCAATCTCCATGCAGCTGTAAAGCTTAGAGACCTTGGGCCAGTTTATATCATTCATTCTAACCTACATGCAAAACTGTTGTAAAGATAAACTGGGGCAACCATGTATGCCTTGGAGCTTCTTGGAGGAAAAGTGTGATGTAAACATAATAAGCAGTACTGATCTGAAATTGCCTCTTCCATTTTCTTCACCACATTCTCTCATATCCAGAATGCACTTTTATTTTTCTCCAGCATATTCTCAGGCAGCAGAAAGGGGTGATGCGGTGGTGGAGGAGGGAGACAATTCCATCAATTTCTTGCGTGGGCCTGAGAACTCTGAGCAATGTCTCAGCTTACTGACAGTCAACCTTTCCTTCAGAATTCACCTCAGAATGACAACATGTCTTGACTACTGCTGCCAGGGAGGCATGAGAAAAGCAGAAAAAGAAAAAGAAGATCCACTGCTTCCACCACAAAACTGTGGTAAGCTGCTGCCCCTGAAAAACTTACTAGAATCTTTACAAGTATTTGTAAACTTTACAAGAATTTCTCCTCACACCCCAGTTTGCCCTGTTGCATCAAAACTACCCAGTTTTAACCCAAAATCTTTCAGCACCTTCAAATTTCACCAAAACTGATTCAAAGAGAATTTTAGGATCCGCTCTAGTAATAAATAATATAACAAAACTGTGCATAGATGATCTGGCTGTTTTCTCTCATTCTGGTTTTACACCCAGGAGCAAGCAGATAAAACGAAAAGGTTTATGGTATTACAAGCCATATGCTCTTCTGTTTAGTGACTTGTCTACTAATGCTAGATCCTAATCAATGGGCAGTCCACATCAGCTAGGAATATGGAGGGTACACAAGGCTCTGCCAGATTGTAGCCTACAGATTCCCTGCCACTTTTAAAGGGATGAACAGTGGTGGCACCGGGGAGGGGGACTGTGGGTGGGCCAGTCACATAAAAGGCAAAGTGTATTTATGGGTGGGCAATCTGAAATGGGTGGTGGTGGGCAAACCACTTGTATGGGGGGGGGTACTTGTCTGCATGCACCCCCCAGCTGCTCTTGAGGATTAAGAGGGAGATGTGGGTTATCCGCCAGTCCTTACATATTTTCCTCCTTGCCAGCTGCTGTTATGGCAAAATGGACTCCATGTGCCACAATGTAGGCAGGGAAGAGACTGATAAAAGGACTGGGAAAATATAGGTAGGGGAAATTGCAGTTGCTACATTTCCCTCTTAATCAATCGTTTTAAAGGGACAGGGTGATTTTCTGGTTGCAATCTCGCAACTGTACATCAAGACTTGCCTACAAAGGAAAAAGTGAGCCCGTGTTCTTTCAGAGCATGTAGAAGGAGGAGGAGAAAAGAGACAGTGGCCCAGGTCATACATAACACCAAACTGCAGGTCCAATGAACCCACGGTTCCATGCCCCCCCCCCACTCCACTCATTATCCAGACATAATGGAGAGCAGCCCCTGTGTAGTAAGTGAGACTGCAAAGAGGCAGAGGGCTGTCCTTCCTTCCTTCCTGAAGGACAGCCCATGCAGCCAATAGCAGCCGGAGCGAGGGAGGAGCTTCTTCCCTCAACTCCATTTTGCATTGAAGGCAAACTGTACTCCCGGATTCCGAAGTATCTCTGTCGCCACTGAAATACACTTTACAGTGGCAAAACTTACTACAAACTGAGGGAGGGAAACTGTGCGTCCATTATTTTGTTTAACTCTAATTGCCCGGGTTCAAATGGAACTGGTGGTGAAGGGACCTCTGGTTTCGCATTGCGTGTGGAACCGGGCCACTGTGGCTGGCATCCAGAGCAAGGAACTCATAGGCAGATTAAGAACTATTATGCTAGTGCAAGAAGGTGACTTAGTTGCACTAAATCTGCAGATTTGCAGAAAAGCATGATATAGCACTCTTGTGCAAAAGTTCCCATTAAAACAAATGAGGCATGTTGCAGTTGTGCAGTACTAATCTGAAATGCAAGCACCAGATTTAGTGCAACAAGCTAGTGCAGCAGCAGTAATGCAACGTCCTCCTGCATACAGTTCTGGATGTTGGAATGAGAGTTCAGACAGAGAAGGACTGAAGACGTCTGAGCTTCTCTGTGAGCCTGCAAGAAGCATAAGTAGTGAAGGTTGCATATGTACTCTGCTACTTTCAGGGATCCGATTCTATCTTTATGCCCATCTTCTTTCACTAGCACAACCAGCTGGTCCTAGGATAATCAGCATCCTGTGCAAGAACTCAAGTTGGTGCTCCCTGTGAGAAATACAAGCATTATGGGGAGGGGTTCAAGAAAGGAGATCCTTTTCTTCACTCCTTTGAATGCACAAAATAATGAATCTGAACATTATGCATAGATAATACATTAAATTATAAGCACTGCATGCTGAGAAGAAAGCTTTATACACTTTGACCCATGCAAACTCATCAAAAGTATTGTTTAGGTCCATTGTCTTCAAAATGTCGCTTTCAATGGCCATCATAGATAGAGAAGTTCACCTCTCATCCATCATTGTCGACCTGAGGTAAGTTTTAATCAGTTTCAACTTTGAAAAGCCAAGTTCTCCTGATGCCATGGAAATAGGGATTGTTAGCAGTCTTCGGGATCTGAGCCCTTGTAAAGGGAGCAGAGAAGTTTTGCAACTCATGTGCTGTGCTGCGTGTGCTATAGCACTGAGGATGGATATTGTTTGTTGTGCTTTCTCACAGCCTTATATCCACTTACCTCTGCAACTATTTTTCTCTCATCTTTTGGTTTCTCACGGATATTTTCTTTCCATCTACACACAGTATCTATCTGGGAGCTGCTGCCTAAAGTTGGCTTTAGGGGTGTGCAGCCTGTGTGACCAAACAGCTTACTTTTGCATGGGGTACTACTTGGGGCACTGCATATTCTAGCCTGGGATCTGCATTGCCCCAAGCAGCACCCCTGCACGGCACCCCAAGAAACATGGTGCCCTGTTCAGTCACCCAGGTTGTATACCCTTAAAACTGACCCTGAAGGCAGCATATATACATCTGTAAATTAACAGGCAGTAAGCCACCTAATGGCGCAGTGGGGAAATGCGTGACTAACAAGCAGAAGGTTGCCGGTTCAAATCCCTGTTGGTACTATATCGGGCAGCAGCGATATAGGAAGATGCTGAAAGGCATCATCTCATTCTGCGCAGGAGGAGCCAATGGTAAACCCCTCCTGTATTCTACCAAAGAAAACCACAGGGCTCTGTGGGCACCAAGAGTCAAAATTGACTTGACAGCACACTTTACCTTTTCTACAAAAAAGCCTAAGCTCCCAGTACTTTCTCATCACTAGGAAAATGACCCTGTAATGGCTGCCCCATAGGAAACAGACCCTGTAATGGTAACATGCAATTTGATGTAATGGCTGCCCCATGGAACTTCCTTCTGCTCTGCATTGTGGGGAGCAGGAAACAATTGTGCCTGTGAGACGTAGCCCACTCTTATATAAGAAAACCATATAGGTATGCAGAAGTGGCAGCACTTACTCAGTTACTCTCCTTTTTGCTTCCTTTCCCGGCTTTTGCCTTAAATGTAACTGCTTTCTCCCTTTCTTATTTCTGCATCTTTCCCCACACACCTCTTTCTACAATCAACCAGCTTCACAGTCAATCTTCCTTTCCTCATTTCAGACCTTTGTTCCAAACGCATATTACCTTTCCATAAACCATCCTACATTTGTTCAGCTGTTCTGTTCAATTTCTTAGATTCCATTTCCCTTTCTCTAAATTTTAAAATGCTGGATTCAGATGTTGACTTTCGTACCATCCATCTGGTGTCTATCAGCCACTGCTCACACAGCTGTCTTGAGCAGCTGATTCTATTATTATTAAGGGGTACATTTTCAAAGCACTGTATGAGATGAAAATCCATAAACCCCAGTTTTCAAAGATTTGTGCACATTCCCTCTCCACTGTAGAAATGGAAACTCTAATGCCCTTGAAGAAGTTCTGCTAACTAACCCCCATCATAATATGTCGTTACCATTTTTGCTTCCAAATGGCCCTTTATTCCATAGCCTGCACAGCAGATGTTTTGTTACTGTTGTTAACCTATGAAGCGGTGAAGTTATAACTGAAGCTATATTTGGAATGTGTTTAGCCAGTGCCCCACAGAAGTGCCCGGAGAAAAAGAAGGACTTTATTTTGTGTACCAGGGTAATTAGCTTGTGTTGCTAATAGGGTGGATTTCCTGGTACTTAATTGAAAGCAGGTGGATAATTAAAACAAATATGTATCTAATCAAGAGCCTGGCGTCAGGCGATATGATGCCTGATTCATCTCAGGATAAAAATCCCAAGCTTTTTTCAGCCAGTACACTTTGGAAGCTAATGCAAGAGAGGGCAGGAGAGCCGAATCCTGTTGAGAGCCTAATTAGAATGAATGTTGAGACAGCCCAGAGTTGAAACACAATGCTGAAGTTGTATTTGCCTCACTGGTAACCTGCAATGTGATTTCATTTCATTTGAAAGCTGCCTTGAAATAAACTAACCCCTAGGAAAAACAACAGCAACATATACACCTATAGTCAACTGCACTTTAAATGCTGACCTCTGGGCACCAATAACAGTTTGGCAATATGTTGTGTTAAGACTCCAGCACTACAAAGGTTACAAAGATTGGGAGTCTGGAAAACCATATGAAAGGGTTCTTACCGCAAATTATACCAATCAGCTTTCTATTAATGCTCTACATGGAGCTTTAGTGAGGACCCCCCTGAAAAGGTACAATGACGACTGCTGAACAAATATGGTCTCGGTTCTTGACCCTCCATGCTAAATGGAAAGATATATCTATTACACCCATAGGAACATAGGATGCAGCCATATACTGAGTCAGACCATTGGTCTATCTAGCTCAGTATTGTCTACCCAGACTGGCAGCGGCTTCTCCAAGGTTGCAGGCAGGAATCTCTCTCAGACCTATTTTGGAGATGCAAGGGGGGAACTTGGAACCTTCTGCTCTTCCCAGAGCAGCTTCATCCCCTGAGGGGAATATCTTGCAGTGCTCACACATCAAGTCTCCCATTCATATGCAACCAGGGTGGACCCTGCTTAGCTAAGGGGACAGGTCATGCTTGCTACCACAAGACCAGCTCTCCTCTCCTATGAAGTGAGCCAGTCTTGTTCTTCTTCCCCCTCTCTCCTCTCCAAGATCCTTCACTCTCTATTGTCCATGGAACCTTAAGAATTCATTCAGACTTCACACAGGTGTTGGCAACATATCAGTTTTATTAAACAAGGCTCCCTATCAGAGCTTTTCTTAGTCCAGGGCTACACGATTTCAGCCTTCCAGCTGTTCTTGCCCTATCATCCCCAGCCACAGTGGCCAATAGTCAGGGGTGATGAGGGTTGTAGTGCCAAATGTGTGCAGCCCTGTCCTAGTCCAAAGGAAGAAAGAGGGGAGGATATATTTAAAGGGGCAGTGCACAGTTAATTCACATATGCATATCACATTTCCCCCATCCCTTCCCTTGCCCTATTTTCTCCAAGTTCTTATCTGGTTTCAGAGATGCACCTAGGTAATTTTGGAGCCTGGACCTATAGGCATTTCTGCCACCACTGTGCTGGCAAGTGCAGCAGGCCCAGCCATACCCAGCCCAGCTGCACCTGGCCCTCATCACCCCCTGGGAGTCCCAGCTGCACCCTCATCACCCCCCTGCAGTCCCAGCTGCACCCAGCCCCCAGAGCCCTACCCCCACAACAAGAGATCCAGTGGGCAGGCAGAGCAGACACAGCTGCACCCAGCGCAGCCACACATGGCTGTCATCACCTGGTCCTTGGCATCCCCGTGCATGCGCTTGCACGCGCGCACACACACACAGAGGGGTGTAGCAAGGTGGTAGTGGGCCCAGAGACAAGATTTAAAATGGGCCCTGCCTCACTGAAGCTCAGCTCATGAAGTAAAGAAATCTTAAATGAGGCTGAATAGTGGTAACAAAAAGCATAGTAAAATTTATATATACATAACCTATGTGCCACAATAGAACATCATCCTAAATTATTTTTTAAAAGGTTTTGTATATTGTTGATGATGTAAGTCGTTTAATGGTACTAGAGAAAGACATGTTGTTCTGGTAGCTCCAGGTCTTAACATTCACATCAATTTCAGAGGATGAATACAACTGAAGGAAGCCCGGGCAGGTGCATGGCTGGGGGAGTCAGTCATGTGAATTGCCTCTGGGGGGCCCCACAAGGCAGTGGGCCCCCAGACAACTGTCTCCCCTTGCCCTATTATAGTTACACCCCTGCACACACACAAGAGGAAATCCGGCAGGTGGAGCAGGCCAAGCCACACCTGGTCCTCAGCATCCAGATTTTTTTTTTTTTTTTTTTAAGCAGTGAGTATGTGGAGTACACAGTTAACAATCAATGGCGAGACACATGGACAGGTTAGCATTAGAAGAGGTATTTTCCAAGGGGACTCACTATCCCCTCTGTTGTTTGTAATCACCATGACTCCACTTTCACAAATACTAAACAATACAGGCCTCGGATACCAAACATCTAAAACATCAAGTAAAATCAACCATCTGCTGTACATGGACGATCTGAAGTTGTATGGAAAGTCCCAGTCAGAAATCGAATCACTGCTAAACACTGTCCGTATATTCAGTAGCGATATAGCAATGGAGTTAGGACTAGACAAGTGTGCTGCATTAATAATGAACAGAGGAAAAATAAGAAAAACAGAAGGAATAGAACTGCCCTATGGAAACAACATCAGGAATCTGCAAGAGAAAGATCATTACAAATACTGGGGCATTCTCCAGGCTGATAACATCGCACACACTGAAGTTAAAAAAAAAATTGGAAGTGAATATACCAGGAGAGTTAGAAAAATCCTAAAGGCCAAACTCAATGGCGGGAACACCATACAAGTCATAAACATCGGGGCTATACCTATTATCAGATACACTGCAGGAATAATAGATTGGACCCAGGTAAAGCTAGAGACGCTAGATCGTAAGACCAGGAAAATCATGACCATCAATCATGCTCTGCACCCCCGCAGTGATGTAGATAGACTATACCTCCCTCGCAGCTCAGGTGGAAGAGGAATGCTGCAAGTCCATCAAACAGCAGAGGAGGAGAAAAGAGGCCTTGAAGAATATATCAAGGACAGTGAAGAAAATGCCCTTAAAATGATCAATAACGAGAAACTATTCAACACCAATGAAACAAAGCAGGCCTACAAGAAAGAACAAGTCAAGAACCAAGCAAAAAAATGGAAAAATAAGCCACTTCATGGACAATATTTGCACAATATAAGTGGAATATCAGACATCACCAAGACCTGGCAATGGCTTAAGAATGGCAACTTGAAGAAAGAAACAGAGGGTTTAATACTGGCTGCACAAGAACAGGCACTAAGAACAAATGCAATAAGAGCAAAAGTCAAAAAATCAACAACAAACAGCAAGTGCCACCTTGTAAAGAAGCAGATGAAACTGCGGACCACCTAATCAGCTGTTGTAAAAAGATCACACAGACTGACTACAAACAAAGGCATGACAAGGTAGCAGGGATGGTACACTGGAACATCTGCAAAAAATACAAGCTACCTGTAGCCAAACATTGGTGGGACCATAAAATTGAAAAGGTTGAAGAAAATGAAGATGCAAAAGTATTATGGGACTTCCGACTACAAACAGACAAACATCTGCCACACAATACACCAGATATAACTGTAGTGAGAAGAAGGAAAAACAAGTTAAAATAATTGACATAGCAATACCAGGAGATAGCAGAATAGAAGAAAAAGAAATAGAAAAAATAACAAAATACAAAGATCTACAAATTGAAATTGAAAGGCTGTGGCAGAAAACGACCCAAATAATCCCAGTAGTAATTGGCACCCTAGGTGCAATTCCAAAACACCTTGAAGAGCACCTCAACACCATAGGGGCCACAGAAATCACCAACGGCCAATTACAAAAAGCAACTTTACTGGGAACAGCCTATATTCTATGACAATATCTATAATAATAACAACAACAATATTGATAATAAAATTCAGCTATCCCAGGTCCTTGGGAAGGACTAGATGTCTGGATAAAACAAACCAGTCAATAACACCAGTCTGACTGTGTAAACAAGAAATAATGATAATATTTCTTCCTGGATCTAACAGTCATCGAGAAGAATCCGGTTCTGATAATTGATATTGCAATCCTAGGGGATAGACGAGTCGATGAAAAACAATTGGAGAAAATAACTAAATGCAAGGACCTTCCGATTGAAACTGAGCGGCTCTGGAAAAAGAAAACAATAGTGGTGCCAATAGTTGTTGCTGCCCTTGGTGCAGTACCAAAAGAACTTGAACTCCATCTCAACACCTTGGGCATCGATAAAATTATACACATCAGGTACAGAAGACCACACTACTTGGGACAGCACGAATACTATGATGCTATTTTTAATTTTGCTTGGTTATCCTAGACTAGGGTTGTGCGTTTTGTTTTTTTCCCTGTTTTGTTTTTGGCCCGAATCCGAAACACCCCTGTTTTGTTCTTTGTTCGAAATCAGCCAATCCGAAACACCCCAATTTTGTTCTTTGTTCGAAATTGCAAAATCCGAATCTGAAATGTTTTGGATTTTGAAAAATGGCCCCGGGGGGGAACTAGTGGGTGGGGGTGGTAGTGCCCAATGCGTGGAAACTACCACCCACATTTCAGAGGAATTGGACAAAGGGCTGATTTTTGGTGAATTTTGGAAGTATAGGATTTTTCCCATAGGGAAGAATGGAGGTTTCAGCAAAAGTATAGCTTCATGTTGGGGGGAAAGGGGTGGCCCAGAGCAGAGTAGGGTGGGTGGTAGTGCCCAGTGGGGGCAAGGAAGCTGCCAGAATTATTTCAAAGGAATTGGGCAGAGGACTGATTTTTAAAGATGTAATGGAGTTTACAGTTCTTCCCCATAGGGAATGATGGACCTCCATAATTCCTGCCCCATAACTGCACTTGGGGGGCACCAGGGTGGCCCAGAGCAAGTGGTGGTGTAGAGCACATAGGGTGCCAATCACCCCCATGGGTTGCTAACCCATAGGGTACTGGGTTCTGTTGTTTCTGAGATGTCTGAGTGTAGATTCAGATTCTCTGGTAGCATGTGAGAGTGGATTCATGGTTTGTCATTGAAAATCTCATATGCTACCAGAGAATCTATACTCAGAACACCCCAGAAACAACAGAACCCAGCACCCCATGGGTCAGCAACCCAAGGGGGTGGTTGGCACCCTGTGTGCACTATACCACCACTTGCTCCTGGCTACCTCAGTGCCCCCAAGGTGGAGTTATGCGTCTTCTGAAACCTCCTTTATTCCCTGGGTGGGGGGGACCTTAAAGAAGCATAAACTTCAACAATTCCTAAGAAATCAGCCCTTTGCCCTATTCCTTTGGAATAGGGCAAGTGGTAGGCACCCCTTGGGGCACTGCCACCCAACCCACTGTTTTGCCCCTCAGGCCTCCTTTTTGCCCCGAATCTGCCCCAATGACATTTTAACTTCAGAAATTCTTTAAAAATCAGCCCTTTTCCCAATTCCTTTGGAATCTGGGTGGCAGAAGGCACCCATTGCAGCACTACCACCTGAACCACTCTTATGCCCCCAAAGCCCCCTTTCGGCCCCAAATCCACCCCAAATAACATCAACATCACACATTAACAACAGCAGAGCTTTGGAAAAAATCAGGCAGATTTCCAAAGGTCATGCACATCCACATCCCCGCCCCCCCCCACCTGAAATGCAATTGATCTACACACAACAGTGTGAAACAACAACAATGAAATGCACACTGCCCCACTGGCCAATGAGGGTAAATGCACACTGCCCCACTAGCCAATGAGGGTAAAATTTACCCTTAAATTTGCTTAAAAGGAATAAGGAGGCAATTGCCAGCAGATCAGCCCATGCTTTCGCTGGCCAATCTGCAGGCTGAAAGGGCCGGAGATTCAAACAGATGTAAAAACTCAAAATGGAGACTGAAGGAGAAAGACTTTTTGCAATTGCAAAATTGAGTTCCAAAACAGCCGAAACAACAAAACGTTTTGTATCCAAAACAGGGACGTTTTGTTTTGGCTACAAAATTTTCAGTTTTGAGCATTGGGTGTTTTGTTTTGGCTACAAAACAGCCGAAATGGCCTGTTTTGTGCACAAAACGTTTTGTATCCGAAACAAAACGCACATCCCTATCCTAGACCCTTGGAAAGGGCCCAATAATTAAAGTTCCAAATCCAGTCAATAACATCTGGTAGACTGTATGTAAACAGCATAATAATATTTCTTCCCACTGTTGCAAATGAGAAAAAGTGCAGCAGATCTGGTAGTGCTAATTCCTATTCACTAGAGCAGTGCCACTACTTCTTTGTCTGTAAGAGCGGCTGTACAAGTTGCTCCAAATCCCTTTTGATGGAAGGGAACCAATTTCCCTGGTTCATTCTCTCGGTTAGGTTATTTGCTGGACACCAGAAGCAGAGTTTCAAAAAGAGCTTTGTTGAGAAGGTTTGCAAATGAAGCTCTGGGAGGCGGCCGCACCAACATGGGAGGGCCCGACCCTTAAATACCAAGCAACAAACAACCCTATTGCATACAAGCTGTTGCCCCAGATAATATAGTAGACCTTAGCAACTGCATCCAAAGTGTGCTGGTCATGTCTGTAATCTGTTTGCAACCTGCCCCCAACCCCAAGGGTGGGGGTCTAGTCTTTGCTCTTGCGATAGCAGTTTTGGCACATCAGCATCAGCTCTACTTGCAAAGAACAGATAACCACACCCTGTTTTCAGACAATGGGCGCAGTCTTAACAGTCCAGCCAAGGCTGAACTTTGAGCATGTAGCTAGCAGATAAGTTAATAAAGGATTATACCCCCATAGAAATGACCACTTCCAACACTTTGAACTGCACTTTGTTTGGGCCTATGTCTTTTATATATACACACACAAACACAAGGACCTGGTAAAGCTCAAACTGGGCCACTTAGTCTCACATGTTGCTCATGGAAGCAAGTCCTGGGCTTTAGGCCACTTTTCATCTATGGATGGGATTTGGGAGCCTGGACAAAACCCATCGATTCTCCCTCTTGCCTACCTAGCAAGGTGTTACATTACCAACATTAACATGGAGCCTGAAACTAGTAATCAAGGCTCAGCAAACAACACACTGGGCTAATTTGGGCAATATGTCCAAACTGGTCCTGCCCACATGTAATAAAGGATGTGATTTTCCCCCACATTGAGTCAAGAGCACCTACACAATGGGCACTGCAGTAGCGGCATCCTGGAGGCTGGGAAAATGAGTCCCGGTTTCCAGGTTTCCCACAATGCACTACATGATGAACACAGTGCATTGGAGGAATCCCCTGTGAGTCGGACACTCTAGGTACCTGACTATGTGTGCGTTCGGGCGGTGTGCAGCCCAAGCATACACACAACCCTGGCCTTGGGGTTGAGTGTGTGCTCGTGCCCTTTAATCCAGGTTAAGGGCCAGGGTTAGAAGCTCGGCTCACAGGGGCAGACCTGATGTATGTCACATTTTGTTGTGCTTGTAACAGAGTTGCAGTGCAAGGCTTTACAGTGTGGACTGGCAAAGTGCAATTGATAATCAGGTGAGAGGAAGGGTATGTGACGCTAGGTGGCCAGAGTTGGCTTTTAAAAAGCCAAATTCTGGCTTACGGCCCATTTGACTCACAAGTAATCGTGGCTAGTGAAAAACTACTTTTCTGCACCGCTTAAATCTGCCTTTATATGCTGAAACAAGTCCTTTTCCCCACTACTAGTTAGCACAAGTGAGGTGTGTGTTTTTTAAAAAGCATTCTTTTAGTGCATTCCACTCCACTCTCAGCTCATGAGTGGCAGCTCCTCCCTCTTCTGTCCTCTCTATCAGCCAATGGAAGCTTTCCACTGGGTCAGAATGATACACAGGCCTGGGAGACACTCCCATTGGCTGGCGAGAGGGAGAGAAGGTGCTTGCCATCACAGCCACATCCTTTGGCAGCTCCTCTTCTTTTCACCCTCCAAAGATTGGGAAGGAATGAACTGCCTGGTAAACTTTAGAAGGGGGACGCAGTGAGCCATAGGGGTTGGGAGCCCAGTGTAGTTACCTATCCTCTGTTGGAGTACTCTGTGCTTCCTTTTTTATTTACAGGTAAAAATGCAAACCTCTTTGCAGTAGGCTGAGAGGAGTCAACTCCTGTTATGCTTCAGTAGATACAGCAATATTATATAAAAGTAAATCAGTTCAAAAGTACATTTTAAGAACATCCTACACAAATAGTCTCCTGGGAGCAGCAGCATAACAAAAGCACATCAAAATAAGCCAGTTCAAATTTTCTGTGTATTTTCTTGTTGAATGGTTAAAATAATTTATGGAATGAAAAACAAATCTTGTTTTCAAAATATATCCCCTCCAATAAAGAGTGGAGATGCTTTTAAAATAGTAAAGTTTGGGAAATGATGAATACAATTTGTAATACAATTCAAAAAGTATTATAAGAAAAAAGGCAGGAGAATGTTAGGGGATTTACAATAGAGGGAATGGACCTTGAGCTGAAGTAACATCATGAAGTGCTCTTATCTCATTTCTAGAACTAAGATCCATTATGAAATAGAGAAATGAAGCCATGCAGCATAAAACAACGACAATTAGATTAAAGGAAATGGGTTTTGTCAGGTCAGAAATATCCGTTTTCACTCTGTGTGAAAATGGAGTAAATTGGGCCATGTCCTATAGTGATGTAGAAGTAATGAATGGTGAAGATAATTTATGCTCAGGTTATTTTTGCAGCTTTAGCACAGAAGATCATAAAAGGCAGGAGTGGATCGCAAAGAAGTTCCAAAAATAAGTACAAAATGTTGTTGAGAGGGGAATATGGGTCTTTGGTGTTTTGTTTTGGTTTTTTTGTTTTTTGTTTTGTTTGTTTGTTTGCTATCTACATAATATATGGTGCTAATGGCGTCCCTGGCAAGGTGTTTCAGAGCAAGATTAGTCAAGGTGATACTTCCCTGCCTCACATTATATTAGCAGGGCACAGACATTTATTCCATTCTTTTCTAAGGCCTAGCTGCATACTTGAGACAGTTCTGAGGTCAACTTGTTAGTCTTGGGTGTTTTCCACTTTTCAAGATTAAATGATAACCTACTCAGCACATAGCCAAGAGCTGACGCAAAGATTAACCTCCTTCCATTACCCTTAGCATAAAAGACTTATAATGCCTCTTAGTCCTGCACACCCTTCCTCTTGTGCACACTGCCTCACTCTTGTAACATTGGCACTCCCGCCTTACTTGTAGGTTACTGAACAACAGCAAACTCAGTCTTTAATAGCAATGATAGAAGGACTACTGTGTTATCTTTGAAGATTACCAGTTTATGTGTGTGTGACTGGCCTACTCCACATGATAAGGATGTGATCATGCACTTCTGTTCCCCCACCCACCCACCGTGCACCATTCCTTAATTGTATGTACGAGCAGATATGCAGACATATCATTTTATTTTCATGTTATTTGGAAGAATGGGAACTGGCTATCACAAACCCACAACTCAGAGGTTAGGATGCAAGATTACTGCCTATCTATTAGGGATGTGCAAAAAATTTCAGGCACAGATCGATCTGTGCCGGAAATGAGCAATTTCGGGTGATTCGGGGCCGAACCGAATCACCCCCTATGTCCCCCGATATTTTTCGGGGCCGAGCCAAATCACCTGAATTTCGGGGCCGAAAAATTCAGGTGATTCGGCTCATGACCGATTTTGGGGGATTTTTTTGAAGTTTTAGTGACTTTGGGGCAGTTTGGGGGCATAGCATGGGATCTGGGCAAAAAGAGTGGGGTGGGGTGGTAGTGCCTAATGGGTGCAGGCTACCACCCCAATTTCAGGGGGATTGGGCAAAGGGGTGATTTTGGGGGAATTTCTGAAGTTTTTGTGTCTTTGGGGAAGTTTGGGGGCAGAAAGTGTATCTGCCCCAAAAGGGTGGGGTGGAGTGGTAGTGCCTAATGGGTGGAGGCTACCACCCCAGTTTCAGGGGGATTGGGCAGAGGGCTGATTTTTTGGGAATTTTTGAAGTTTTGGTGTCTTTAGGGCAGATTGGGGGCAGAAAGTGGATCTGCCCCCAAAGAGTGCGGTGGGCTGGTAGATAGTGCCTAATGGGTGGAGGCTACCACCCGTCCCCAATTTCAGAGTGATTGGCCAGAGGGCTGGATTTTGGTGAATTTCTGAGGTTTTTCTTCATAAAGTGCTTTGATTCATTCATCATATTCATAGTAAATGAGAGTGTGAAAAAAGTGAAAGTGGGGTCATGAGAGTTCTTTAATTGAAAAAAATCTCATTTGCTATCATTGAATGAGAATTCACACCTCAGAAAATAAGGGAATAACATCCCTTCAGAAAAACTTCTGAGGTGTGAATTCTCATTCAATGATAGATAGCAAATGAGATTTTTTTCAAGTAAAGAACTCTCATGACCCCACTTTCACTTTTTTCACACTCTCACTTACTATGAATATTGAATGAATCAATCTACCACACTGCACGTTATGAAGCTCCCAAAATATGCATTTCGGGTTTTCGGTGATTCGGCTCGGGACCCGAGCCGAATCACCCCTGTTCTGTTCTGTGCCTGAATTTCGCTGACCCGAATCACCCCCCGAATCGATTCGGATCAGCAAAACGGGACTGGGGACAAAAGAGTGGGGTGGGGTTGTAGTGCCTAATGGGTGGAGGCTACCACCCCAATTTCGGGGGGATCGGACAAAGGGCTGATTTTGGGGGATTTTTTTAAAGTTTTTGTGTCTTTGGGGCAGATTGGGGGCAGAAAGTGGATCTGCCCCCAAAGAGTGGGGTGGGGTGGTAGTGCCTAATGCGTGTAGGCTACCACCCCATTTTCAGGGGGATTGGACAAAGGGCTGATTTTTTGTGAATTTCTGAAGTTTTTGTGTCTTTGGGGCAGATTGGGGGGACAGAAAGTGGATCTGCCCCAAAAGAGTGGTGTGGAGTGGTAGTGTCTAATGTGATTCTACAGCCATGTCCACGCTGTTCAGAGAGCTTCTGTGGTGTCAAGAATTGTGTCAGCTCTGAATCAGCACTCCCATTGGGAATAACTGGTGCAGCATCAATTCAGCAGTGACACAATTCTGAGTTGCCACAGAGGCTCTGAAAGCAGTCAGATTTTATAGAATTGGATAAAATCAGTGCAGGCGCTCCACTCTTGGATTGGGGGTGCTGCAAGGTACATAAACCAGTGTGAATGTGTTATAAAATGATTTCAGATAAGTGGGTTTTTAGAATACTACAGACTACAACAGTGTTATTTTATTTGCTATTCCAAATTGACAAGTAGAAGTTGCTATATAAACTAAGGGTCTGCATTATCATTAGGAATTCGTGAAAGATTTTCTGTGTGTGTGAATATACTGTGGTCACAATAAGCTCCGTGATGTCCTACTCCTTTCAGGTAAAGACAAACTTTTTGCTGCTCCTAAAATCTTTGCTTACTTTTGCTCTTTGCTCCTAAAATCTTATGCTTACTTTTTGCTGCTCCTAAAATCCAAAGTTCACATTCAGCTAGATATTTTCCCACTGAAAATCACCTCTCAAAGAGCTATTTGCTCCCCAAGTGCCTATTTACAGAAAATAGCCACTTTGAGGGAGTTCATTTTCAGGGAGAAAAGTTAGAGGGATCAAAGGGACAGTATGGGAATTAACATACCCCCGCTCCAACATTTACCACAGTCCTGATCAAGATCACCCTATACACACTACTAGTTTGTTTGTTTGTTTTGCTTATTACGATGAAATTCCATTTTCAGGGTGTGGAACCTGAAAGACTTTTCACATTCCTCACAATGTGTTTTGCTGAGCATTCCATTTGGGCCTAAATAAAGCAGAAAGTGGCTTCATGTGCAGACCAGAATATCAGTTTCAGTCACGAAAAGAAGGAATGCATATTCAATAAGGCAATTGCCTATGAAAAATACACACAATACTTACAGGCCCATTTAGATATACCATATACCTGTCAGTGGCTGACGTCCTGAGTTTGGCGTACTCTCCACACTCCAGAAGGGCATTGCAAGATCGGAAACATGTCACTCGGGGGGAGCAATGTGCTTCTGTTCTTGCAGTGCCCTTCTGGAGTGCGGGGAGCTCTGGCACCACAGCATGCATGTAGGGGCAACAGAGTTGTGTGAGGGCTCCCATTGTGCCCCCACAGTTCCTCGAAGTGCACCCACTTCAATGTCAATCCCTGTCCTTGTCAGGCCCTGATCACAGCAGCATAATTTAGGAGTTAAGAAAGACAAATCCATAAGAACAAATATATGGTCCAAAGGTCTGTTTTCCTCTTCTTCATTAAATGTAAGGGAATCTACTTATGTGGCCATGTCTAGATGGTACAGAACACCAGCAAAACTCATACATACAATTCCCAAATAGTCAAATAATTGTTGGAGACTTTGTGGTCAAGCTGGTCTTGCCCACGACTTCAATTATTTTGGCACAGAATAATTCAGTATGTTAATGAAATTACATCTGTGGAGTTGCCGTGGAAACCTGAAATAATTTTGCTTAATGCTTTTGAGGAGCCACCATTGCCTACTTTATGTAGGGAACTGATAATGCTTTTATTATTGGTATAATAATGTTAAAAATGAAATAGTTTTTTTTAATTGGTATTGCTAAGGAATGGAAAAGGAAGAACTGTCCAAAATTTAAATGTTGGTTCAATAAAATTTGGGAGTTACTAGTGCCATACAACTTTCTTCCCAGTTAAAAGCCTCTGCTCATCCAAATTATAAGTGCTTCTTTTTAGACAGTTGGTTACCCTTTTTCAATTTTATTGATGACAACAAATCTGCATATACAAGACCTGAAAGGTTGGAAATGATGTTTATTTTATAATTTTGTTTACAAATACTCTAAATGCTTTAATTGAAGCAATGATCCTGAGGTGTTATATTTATTTGTTCCTGAGGTGAGTTTTACCTGTTATATTTTGTAATTTGTATTATTTTGTACATCTCTGCAAAAATTAAAAATAAAAGGTTTATTTAAAAAAAACAGCAAGCTGTGTTGATCAAGCATATGAACGTGTGAAATGGCAGTTCCCATCAGCTCCCATATTTGTAATCCTAGTAGAGCAGATGTGGACAAAGGAAGTTGTTGGTTTGCTATGTGCGGTACTAAGCAGACAAGTAGGCCTGTTACTTCAAGATTAAATTTTCCCCTTTCAGAGCTAAATTGCAATCATTTTGTATGAAAGTTTAGGTTTTCTTGCATTTCTTCCTTTAGATGTTAAATACTCCCTACATCTATATTTACAGTCTTAAGATACACCAAAAATTGCTTTAGTGATGTGTTCAGAAAGCTAACAGCTATGTGCCTGCTTCCCTGTACTCTCTAAAGGTCAGGCACAGGATTAGCTGAATTAGGATGTGAAAGGCATGATGATTCTATTTTTCCACTGCCCTGTGGATGACTTCTTATCCCAGCAATGGGGTAAATGACTACATTTAGTACAACTAAGACTCAGAAATTTGCCGTCTGGATGCCAACCAACATGATTAAAATACTACGAAGCAATACTATAGCCAGGGCTACATAAGGTCAACACACTGTTGTAGCGAAATATGAAGAGGGATTTTGGCTGGATGAACAGCAGGGAGCTTTGTTGCCTGCCATCTCTGGAACTGTAGACCTCATTTCAAAATGAAAGTTCCCTTTTAAGCAACAGTGACTATTCCAGTGAACTACTGTGCAAAAATATATGTCTATAAGTCATCTTCAATGACCACACAATGAGAAGCACCTTACATGAGCTATAGAAATCCACTAACATGTATTTTCTGTTCCTGTAGTTCCAAATGTACATGACATTCTTACATTTACTCTTTTTGATGGCTCTTCATGATAAATGGCTGATTGAACTGGTGTACAGGCAGTCGAATTCCAAAAGAGTATAAATAACAAAGGAATTGGTTTTGTAACAGAGAGTAGAACTGCAGGAACAGGACTCTTACTGGTCTGTTAGGAGAAAGCTGCAGTTTAATATCCTGAACTATCAGTGCTATTCTTCTGGGCATCTTAATTCTATAACATTGGACAGAAGCTTTACAAAAAACATGTTACTTAATCCTTACTGATTATATGAACATTGAACATTAGAAACAAGTGATATCCAGTAATAAGGACATTTATCTGAAAACGCCTTAGGAGTCAACCAGTGGCTATGGCCACATTTGCACGTAACATGGAACCACGGGGCCATTGGATTTCCATCCCCCCCGCCCCTGCTCTCCCATCTGAATTCGGATGTTCAGAGTGCTGCCTCTCTGCAGTCAGTAAGACTACAGAGAGGCGGAGGAGCTGGCTGTGTGGCCTTCCTTCTTTACTGAAGAAAAGGCCGCACAGCCAATCAGGCTGGAGTTGAGGAAGGAACTTCCTCCCACAACTCCTGTTCCAGGGCCAGCAGCCTGCAGTTCCGAATTTGGACATACCACAGACTGCTTCATCAGGTTGAGGCGATGAAACTTAATTCAACCCCAGGGTTCAGATTGGAGTCCCAATCCTGAACCCATGCTTTTGTTGCCGCACCTGACTGCAGTTTCCTGCATTCGGATGTAATGTCCTTGGAACCACAAGTCCCTAAAACTGCAGTTCTGCATAGCGTGAGAATGTGGCCCTTCAGTTACAGTTGAATTGTTGAACCCTTCAATTAGGGTTGAATGAGACAGCCCAGAAGTTCCTTACAATGTAGTGTTGTGGTCAACTGCATTCTCATAAGGCCAATATAGTTATGTGGAGTTGAAACACAGGCAAATGTGGAACTGCAGGATTTAGCTGCAGTTCAGAGATCCCCATATGACATATGGTTAGTAGTATACATGGAGAAAAACTCACAAAATAGCACAGAAATGAGATGCGGATATTAGTAATATTCATAGAGAGACTGATGAGATGGTTTATTCTCATCCATTGTGGGGGTGGCAGTAGCGGTGACATTGCACAAATTGCTCCCCCCCCCATATATATGACCACGCATATGCACAGATGTTTCTCCTTTTCACCTTCTCTTGTGCACCTGCTAGTTAATTTTCCAATTTGCAGTGGCATCTAGTGGAGCCATGTACATGGTGGGTGAGTGAATTACTGGATATTTCCTTTGTTGCCTGCACAGCAGGATCTAAGGCTAGTCTGCAAGCATGGAACAGCTGGTCTGTGCGTGAAAATACCCTACACTGTTCAGAAAGCAAATGTTAGGCCAGTAGTTTAGCAGAAAAGATAGGGATTGATACCATATTCTGTCTTTTTTGACTGAGAGAAATGATATGAGAGAAATGACTGGGAAGATCAAGAAAACAACAGAGCTGTGGAACTTTCAGAAAATTCAAAAGGATCAAAAAATAGTCTGTAGATTTTATAGTATAAAATAAGCCATGTTCATAAAAATCCAAATAAAACACACTTAGCTTCAGCTATTACGGGGCATATATTTCAAAAGGAAAGATTAAAATGGCATACATTATATTTTGCTTTAATTAGGTGATAGTTCTCTTCATACATACTCAAGGGGGAATATTAGACTAAAGAAATTCATACATTCATAGGTTAGTTAGAAGGACTCAGGATTGTGTTCTATATCTCCAATGCTCATAAAATATAAAGTATTACTTAAAAGGTGAATCTGGTAAAGATAAATAAGGTAAGGATTTAAAAAAGACCTTTTCACACTCATTTTTAAAAAATTATGATTATGTCAGGAGTGGCACTAAGAATTACAGAGACAGCAAATTCAAGGACTGAGGTCACTGGTGTAAAGTGACAGGTCCTCCTTATACCTACAGTTGTAACCCAGTCCAATGCATGCTTTCTCAGAAGACTTCCCTTTATGTTCAGTTGTGCCTGCTGCTAAGGAACTGTACATGGGATTCTAGCCTTAATGGTCTTCCCTGTGGAAGTTGGGAAGAGAGGGCTTTGTTGTCATTTTGAGGCATATATGTGGAGATCCATGTGCCATGCAGCATTCATACAAGCAACCTTCCCTTTCTCCACCCAGATTTCCCTTTCTCCACCCAGTAAATGTGATGAACTGTAAACAACTCATACTGTTTTCTCACTCATACTGGTTTCTTCTGCTGCTCCCAATTGTTCTCTTACCAGGAGCAAGGAAAGCTTTCTCTTTGGTGACACCCTGAGGATTGCTTTGTATATTACAGCAAGAAATGTCAAAAAGAGAAAGCATGGATCCAGTGTTCAAGCAGCCCTCTGTATTTCATTTTCTTTTTCTTTCTTTTTTAAAATAATCTTTATTTATTAAAGGCAGAACATTACATAATATAATATCACAGATCACAGAATGCATAATAACTCATAGACTTTAGCTTCCTAGAGATCAGGTCTCCATTATATTATAGATGTTACCAATCTAAAACGTTAAACCCAAACAAATCTGAGCATTTTATGAATAACCCATATCTTTCCATATCCCATAATTTCTTTGATAGATAAAAAATATTAAATCTTGCCAGATTTTTTATTTTATTTTATTTTATTTAACAGATCACAAAAAAAGAATATGTTTTTTATTGTCCCATTTGGAGATGCAACAAATGGGTTAATTTCTCAACCATAGTGATAAACCCAAACTTATTGTACCAGTCACCTAAAGATAATATTCCATGCTTCCAGTTGTAGTGAGTGACACACAGGGACACCTCAATGGCATACTTTGTGATGATGTCATCCACCCTGATTCAAGATGGCGGACATGTAAACCTTTGAGGCGCAAATGGGCTAACTTGTGAACAGGGGCGTAGCTAGCCCGCTGGCGGCCTGTGTGCGGCCGTGGTGGGCGGGCGCCCTGATAGCCCTGCCCCCTGCGTCTGACGTCAGATGCAGGGGATAGCCACGCCACGCGTCTGACGTCAGACACGGGGGCGTGGTCTGGCTCCCGAACGGAGGCTTGAGGCTCCATTCGGGATCAGATTGAAGTTGCAGCTGCAGCAGCTTAACTGCTGAAGGGGCCGTGCGGCCCCTTCGGCAGTTAGACGAAGGCTGGTGCTGCGTTCACAGCACAGCCTAGGAGCGGCTCTTCCCTGCAGGAAGAGCCACTTCTGGGCTGCGTTGCAAATGCAGCACCAGTCTTAGCTCCTGAAGGGGCCGCGCGGCCCCTTTGGGAGCTAGTTAGGCTGGCACTGAGAATGCAGCGCCAGCCTTTGTTTAGCTCCCAAAGGGGCTGCGCGGCCCCCGCTCTGCAGCTAAATTACCGCCCCCACATCTTACATCAGACTGGCCACCGGCCCGGGTTCTTTGAACCCGTTGGCCCAATGGTGGCTCCACCCCTGCTTGTGAACCCCCTAACTGATTTGAACCAAATTTGCTACAGCTGTAGGGACACATAGAAATGTCCCAATGGCATAGTTTGTGATGATGATGATGATGATGATGATGATGATGATGATGATGATTTTTACATTTATATCCTGCTCTTCCTCCAAGGAGCCCAGCGTAGTGTACTACATACTTGAGTTTCTCTTTCACAACAACCCTGTGAAGTAGGTTAGGCTGAGAGAGAAGTGACTGGCCCAGAGTCACCCAGCTAGTTTCATGGCTGAATGGGGATTTGAACTCGGGTCTCCCCGGTCCTAGTCCAGCACTCTAACCACTACACCACGCTGGCTGAATGAATGTCATTCACCCCAATTCAAGGTGACCATTGTGTGAACATTTGAGATTCAAGTGGGCTAACATGGACTTTCTAACCAGTTTGAACCAAATGAGGTACAATTGTAGTGAGTGACACACAGGGACACCCCAATGGTGTAGTTTGTGATGATGTCATCCACCACATTTTAAGATGGTGGACACATAAACTTTTGAGGCGCAATTCGGCTAACCTGTGAACTGCCTAACCTATTTGAACCCAAATAGGTTCTTTGCTACAGCTGTAGGGGCACATGGGGAAACCTTAATGCCATAGTTTGTGATGATGTCATCCACCCTGATACAAGATGGCAGACGTGTGAACTTTTGTGGTGCAAATGCACTAACTTGAAGACTGTCTAACTGATTTGGACCAAATTAGGTACAGTTATAGTGAGTGACACATAGGGACACCTCAATGGTGTAGTTTGTAATGATGTCATCCACCCCAAACTAAGATGGTGGAAGCATGAACATTTGAGGTGCAAGAGATGTAACTTGTGGACCTCGATTTGAACCAAATTTTGTCCAGTTGTAGAAATAAAGGAAAGTAGGCAGATTAGTTCTTACTAGAACAACTTGTTTACCTTGTTTTTGGTTGCTTTGCGACAGCGATTCCCAATACCCCCTGTTTGCCATTGAAACCAATGGTTTGACTGCAATGAATTCCCCAGTTGCGAGGGTTTCCAGGAACGGAACCCTCGTGGTTGGTGAGGGTTGCCAATTTCACAAGAGTAATGTACCATCTATATCAGACCACATTATGCTTGTTCTTAAACAGTTGCATTGGCTGCCGATATGATTCCAGGCAATGTACAAACTGCTGGTTATTACCTTTAAAGCTCTGAATGACTTAGGTCCGGGTTACCTGAGAGAGCACCTTTCCCTACAAGATCCCCACCACATTAAGATCGTCAGGAGGGGTTTGTCTTTGGGTGCTACCGTTTCATCTGGTGGTAACCTGGGCTCAGATCATATCTGTTGTTACCTCTAGGTTGTGGAACATACTCCTCATGGTTATTAGAGGATTATCTTCCTTAGAGGCCTTCAGGGGAGTCTCAAAGACCCATCTTTTTAGCCTGACTTTTAATAATATCTCATTTTAGTTTTAATTTTAATGAGTTTTAATATGGTTCAATTTTTTAAAATTGTTTTATTATGCGGTTTTTATTTTAATGTAAACTGTCATTAGCCACTTTAGGAAGGGTGGTATATAAATTAAATAACTAAATAAATACACACATAACTAAATAAAATCTATAAATTGTTTTAAAATAATAATTTGAACAGAGGATGAGAATATAGGTTTAAATACCCTATTTGAATACCCTTCATCAATGACCATTTGTAAATCATTTTCCCAAACTGATTTTAATCCATCCAATGGTGAGATCTTATACTCCAGCACAAGAGCATAAAGTTTGGAAGCTAGCCCTTTAGTTAATATATCAATATCTAATATTCATTTTTCAAATTTAGTAAGTTGTCTTTTGGCTGCTTGGATATTTTATTGAGAAGAGAAAAAATATCACAGTTGTAGCAAATGTAGTCAAGTAAGATCGATATTTGAATATTTTTATTTTATCTGTTCCAGCCCTCTCTCTTTCACACATGCTTCAACATCCCAGAAGCCATTTGTTTACTCCATGGAGCCACTAGGTCTTTCCACCAGATGGACAGAGGACCTACACTTGTTTTATGTCAAACTGAGTGGGTTTGCCCCATCCATCATTCTCCTGATTCATCACTGGTGCTCCTACTGGAAACATGCTCCCAGGTTAGGCCCAATCCTTTGCTGGAGCAACAGCCACACATTCAATTCAAGCTCTTGCTTTGTGTTTCAGAACTTGTATTCCTACCATGCTGGTTTGCAGCCTTATGCTGTTTTCTGTTTCTTAGTTCTTGTCCCCAGACCCCGGCCCAAGAAGACACAGAGACGTTAAATGGATGAAACGGGCCACGTTTATTAATAAACAAATAGGCATAGGCGGACTGTAAACCAGGTGATTAATCACCAACATAGAACAGTGCGGGCCCCTAGGCGTGAGCTAGGATGCTACCATCCTATTCATCACCTGACATGGGCGACACACCCTGGCTCAGGAAACAAGTGGGTATACCCCACCTGTCTCCTTCAAAGCCAACCGCCCTCCAGAGAAGAGGGGATCTGGACAGCTCAAGGTCTTCACCCACCCCGGACCGCACAGCCCAAAGGTTGATGAAATCCTTAAGCAGGTTTCCTGGCAATCAATTTCTCCCCGTGCCGCACAGGCTACAAAGGAGCGATTGACCATTCCACCTTACAATATCCAAGGGTGCTCACCATACTCTAACCAACCACTTACCCCTTAGCCCGCACTGTTACTGCCCACGTGGCCAACCTAAAACTAACTAACAACTGAGTACAGAACGGAGTAGGCGGGAAAAAACCCCAACAAAGGCCAATACGTTGGGAGCAAAAAATTCCTACTCGGCCCCGAAGCGACCAGTCACTGAACCCGCTCTGCATCAGGGAGGGAGGGAGGGAGATCCTGAAAAGAACTGAAGAGTAGAGGCGTGGATCGACCGTGCTGCAGCCGAAACCACGCCCCTTTTTGCAAATTGGCCAATCAGGCCACTTCTAGGGCCTCATGTCCAGGGTGGCTGAGACAAACTCCCTCCCCCCCGCACAAGGCGAAGGGGAGGGGAATTCCTTCTCCCCTGGACAGAATGACGCTGTTCATCCAAGTGCATCTTGAGTGTAGCAACTTTGCCCCATCCAGCCCTGAATAAAGCACAAAGCTGGGGGCAGATTTTGATTGACTGAAGGAGCAGATGTGTAGAACTAGCCAGTCATTTGAGCTTGGCTCATCTAGTCCTTCACTCGGCTTTCAAATGGCATCCCTCCCTCCCTGGAGAGTAGTGTGGGAGAGCAGCTGAACATCGTTTGAGGTCGAGGGTAGCAAAAGTTTGTCTCTGTATTTGATTGGCTGCTGAGGTAGAGTCTTTTTTAGGCTTCTTTTGGTCACAATGGCAGGTGCATTGTGGGTATGAGGAATTTTAGAGCAGTTTATTTGGTGAGTACCTTAAAGCATGATGTTTTGTGTGTTGAGGAGTTGTAGTCAATCTCTAGAAGCTTTACAGCTCAGGGAAATTTTACTGAAGTTCCTCTGTGGCAGACTTCTGGTTGGACTGCTAACGAGGCTGCATGCTTCCTGACAGGGGAGACTGAGAAGGAGTTATTTAGGGGAGTTTTGAGCCTTCATACCCCCCCTCACCTTCATAACCCCCCCCCCCCCGGATTAAAGGGTTTGGATCAAGATTGACCACTGCATCCCCTGGAGCCTACACCTTATCTCAAGGCTGCTCTGGAAAGTACAGCTTTGATTTAAGTCAAGTTGTGGGGGCTGGGATTCATCAAGCTACACTCCTTCATCGGAAATCCAATGGACAGAAGCCGGTCTGGTGTCCAATTTCTTTCGGTTTGGATTATAATTAATGGTTGAAGTTCAAGAAGCTCACCTCTCAGCGTGATTAGTGATAAATTGCTGGAATTCTACCTGCTTTTGCTGTAAAGATTGGACAGATCTCAAGACGATGCTGTGAAGTTGTCGTAAGTGTGCCAACTATAAATTAAGGATGGGTATTCAATCTGTGTATTAAATGCTGGAATTTAAAAATTGAACTGATGCCTAAAAGTTCTAAAACTTAAAAAAGCAAAGCAGTTGGAATTATTTTTTTTTTCTTCAGTACCTTCTGAAAGAGTTTAACTCAATGAACAAGTGATTTGCTGTTTGCTGTTAAATATGTCTATCATGAAGTGCACCAATTAGAGCAAGAAGGCGGATTATTGAACTGTGGGGAAAATTAAACTGGCGGTGATAAGTTAGAAAGGTTGCGGTCTGGAGCTGAGTTTATTTGGAAAATAACTCCAGGCCTCTACTTTCTTGGACAACAAGGAGGCTGAATCTTGCTGTAAGAGCTGTGTTGCTGGAGGAGTTGTAAATAATGCAAAAAGCAAAGCAGCAGAGCCAAACACAGACCCAAACACAAACTAGGAGACTTTCTGTTCCAAACTCAGGCCTGGGTGAAGGGAAAATGTCTTCAGAGTTACATGAGACACTAGTTGCTATGAAACAGTAACTAGAAGCTAATACTGGCACCCTTCAACAAGTAAGTCAGGATATACAAACACTTAATAAGAGAACATCAAATATTGAGGAGACAGTGAAAAAATTGGCGGAAGACAACAAAGAATTTAAAAGAAGGGTGGAAAGCTTGGAGCAAGATGTGGGATACCTAACAGATGACAGGGAAAAATTATTAGATCAGATGCTTTGTTGGAACTGAGGCAAAAAGAGCATTTCCTGAGGTTTAGAGGAATCCCAGAAAAAACTGGTCAAGATATCAAAAAAGTGCTTAGGGAGGAACTTGCACTACTTTTGGGAATTTCAAGTGAAGAGATGGAACAGCAGATAGATGCAGTTTTCTGTGTGAATTCTGAGTATGCCACAAGAAACAAATTATTTAGGGATGGTTCAAATCAACTCTAAATCAATTACAGAGCAGATACTGCAAGCACATTTTGCCAAAGCCCTTACCATTGAAGCTCAACAGATAAAAGTTCTGAAAGAAATTCCATCCAGGATTTTAAGGAAATGTAAGGATTACAAATTTTTAACAGATGCTTTAAACGCCAATGGAATACGTTTTAGATGGGAAGTGCCTGAAGGGGTCTCCTTTTTCTACAAGGGGAAGAGGAATAGATTCACAGAGCTCCTCAAAGCGTAAAAGTTTTGGCTGAAATACAAAAAAACTTTAACTTCTGAGCACCCAGTGCCTTCAACACATAATTCTAATTAGCCAAGATGGATTATAAAATAGCTTCATGGAACGTAAATGGATTAAATAAAAAACCCAAAAGGGTAAAAGTTTTTCATTTTCTTAAAAAACAAAACTTGGACATTGTATGCTTACAAAAGACACATATTAGAAAACAAGACAGAAAATATTTGGTTAATAAGGCTTTGAGACAAGAATTCATTTCCTCTGACAAGAAAAAAAAAAGAGGGGTAGTGCTTTATGTGAAACAACAATTTGAACCTAAGTTGATTTTCAAAGATGAAGAAGGTAGGGTGCTAGCTTTGGAAATCTTAGTTTCCAGAATCAAAATGGTGATAATTGGAATTTATGCACCCAATGAAAAAAAAAGTAGAATTTTATAAATATCTAGAACAGAAGATGGCTGAGTTATCGAATGCTAATTTAGTTTTACTGGGAGATTTTAATGGGGTTGTCTCTACATCCTTGGATAGAAAATCTGATACGTCTGAAAGGAATCTGCAAGGCAGGCTACCTAAAGCTTTTTTTGATTTAGTAGAACATATGGATCTCTACTACTTGTGGAGAATCAAAAACTCAAATGCAAAGGAGTATACTTATTTCTCTGAAAGATACAAATCTCATTCAAGGATAGATATGGTCTGGACATCCAAATCTATTACACCATGTATGAAAAGAATGGATATCTTGCCCAGAACCTTTTCAGATCATAATGCAATTTGCTTTATATGGAAGAAGGGGGGAACGGTTTCCTTTCTCTGGAGACTGAATGAATACTTGCTGAAAAAAGCGGAAGTTGTGGAGAAAGCCAAAAGAAAATTAAAGGATTATTTTGAACTGAATTTAAACCAAGGAATGGACAATACGATAGTTTGGGATGCAGAAAAAGTGGTTATGAGAGGTGTTTTTTATACAACAAAATGCGTACTTTAAAAAGCAAAAGGGACTGAAAAAAGAGGGATTATTGATGGAGATTTCTAAAAAAGAAAGAGAACTTCTATGGGCTAAGGACAAGAAGATTACTCAAGTCATTAAAGTGCTTCAGCAGCAGCTCTCTATGTTACTATTAAATGAAGTTGAACGGAACTTAAAATATGCGAAGCAAAAGTCATTTGAATTTGCAAACAAACCAGTCAAGTTGCTGGCTTGGAAAATTAGAAGTGAGAAAAAGAATAAGTACATATGCAAGATATCAACAAAAAAATGGGCTTTCCTATGATGAAAGGGAAATAAAAGGGGATTTTTAAAAGATATTATTCTGAATTATATAAAGGAAATAAAGCAGAAGATATAAAAATTGACAAATTTCTCAAGACACAAAATATTCCAAAACTTTCTAAGGACCATATAGAAATTATGAATGCCCCGATATCAATAATGGAAATAACAGAAGTAATAAATCAAAGCAAAGCTAATAAGGCACCAGGGCCCGATGGGTTACCAGCTTCGTACTACAAATCTTTTAAAGATCAAATATTACAGCCTTTGCAATGGATGATGAATGATATTTTGCAAAGAGGAATTATGCCGGAGTCTTGGAAGTATCCCAATATTGCAGTAATTTCAAAATCGGATCAAGATTTAATGCAAGTCAAGAACTATAGGCCAATCTCACTCTTAAACAATGATTATAAACTTTTTGCTGCCATTTTGGCAAAGAGAATGAAGGTTGTATTAAGACTCTTTATTAATGAAGATCAAGCAGGCTTTTTGCCAAAACGACAATTAAGAGATAATGTGAGAACAGTCCTGAATGTATTGGAGTATTACGAAAAACACA